>NC_048603.1:20876678-21581678 GCF_003668045.3 Cricetulus griseus
TTTAACTACATCATTCTAATCAGAAATCACTAATCCCCTAGCTTCAGCTAGCAGCGTGACTCTTGGGTATGTAAAGAAATTACCCCGCCTCTGGAAGGCTGCTCAGAAAACCCTGCCTTGACTTTTGTGGAGAGCTCATTCATCCAATCACAGCCTCTGCGATTTGCTAAGAAGATTAATATAGAAGACCCAGGCCCTCATCAAGCATCTACAGGGTTCTTGCAGCATGCTCAGGAAAAAAAAAAAGCTATAGTAACCAATATACTCCCAATACCATTTTCAAATTGCTTTCATGGTGTAGTTCTTAATTTAACACACAGAATATATTTGTGAGTGAGTGTTATTATTATCCCCACTTCAAGTGGAGGGGGGATTGAGAGGAGAAGTTAGGTATACTCTCTCTGACTGTCTCTCTCTCTTTCCCTCCTGCCCTGTCGTATGTGTGCGTGTGGTTGCAGATGTGTGTTTCCATGCCAAGAAGCTCAAGTAGCAGAAGTTAACAGGGCCCACTGGCTCAGAGTGCTTGCTATGCATGCATGGGGACCTGTGCTCCAGTGCCCAGCCAGCACCCACTTAAAAAGCCAGACACAGCTCAGTCTGTATCTGTAATCCCAGCACTAATTGGAACAGATCAAGAGGACAGCTGGTATTTTCTGGACATCAGCCTAGCTTTAGGTTCCCCCGTGTCTCAAAGGAATCAGCAAAGAATGAAAGAGCAGGATATACAGTATCTTCCTTTAGCCTATGTACTCATAGACATGTCCATAGAGTGAGCACGCACACACAGACAGACACACACACACCCAAAATTATACTACACACCAAGAGATTGACAGTACTGTTCCTGTCATAGAGCCTTCAAATCTTTCTACTCTGACTGAAATCATGTGTGAAGCTGCAGAAAGAATTTTCCAAAAGCAACCGTGGAGTTTGGGTCTGTAAAGAATGACCACCGTTTTCAAAGTATATAAAATGGATATCACCTAAAAGTGTGCTAGAGTGAATTAGCCAGGGCATAATTTATGTATACTGTCCATATCGGCTCTTCAAGTAAGAAGCTGCATTACCATAACCGCAAACCCTAATAGTTCCATCAACGAAGATCATGTCCATGGCTGTATCCATGTGGGTAGGATGCAGCTGTGTTTTGCTCACTAATGTACTTTAGCTACTTTACGGGGTCAAATCACCCACAGACCATCATAAAAAAGTTATTGAATTCGTGCATGAATGAATTTCCCTCTGTACTTGTAGATAAGTCCCTGCCCTATATTGTTAAATTAAGTTGTTTAACATTGCTACAATTGGCCTTAGATGGCCTCCCAATGCGGATGTGCCAATGAAATCTTGGGCTGATGTTCTGTGTGACTTCAGGAGTAGGGCTTATGGCCATTGGCTTATGGCCCTGGAAGAATATCTTGGGATGACAGGTCCTCCCTCCTTATTCTCTGTCTCCTGGCCACCGTGACATGAGTAGATTTCCTCTGCCCATGTGTCTGCCATGTTATACCCCTTCACCCCAGGCTGAAATGTCTGAGACAGTCTTTTATTGATGATGGTGCTGGGAACTGAACACTGGTCAGGAAGAAGTGCTTTTAATGGCTGGAACATCTTTCCAGGCTCTTCTTAGGAGTTTTGAAACAGTAATGAAAAGCTGAGTGACAACCTATTTAGAACTATTTCATAACTGGTAATTTTGTCAGTTATCAGAGTAGAATAATTGCATAGAAAAACCCTCAAGAAAAAGTTTGTTGAATAAATATAGAGTGAATGATTATTTTTATAATTAAAGTTACATTTGAATTTAGTATTTATCACAACCCAATACATGTACTTAATTAGTTTCTTCCATTCTATCTGGCTTCGTGGTTAACATTTGTTGTTATGATACTTTTCTCCTATTTTTAATAAAATACTGTGACTGTTCATTTTTATTTCCGCTGTTTTAAAATGTACACACTATAGTTTCTTTGTTTCACCATACTTGAGGATCTCCCCAAAACTAATTAAGAAAACACACATTAATTCTCATCTTTATTAATTTATCGTACAATGTAAAGATCAGTTCTTCCTTTCACAGGGTTTTGATTGAGCACTTTAGCTCTACTTTCCATTTTCTTGCTGCTGTTAATTGTTCTTGCTAGTTGAGTGGAAAAGCAGTGTTGGCACAGGCTTTCCCAGAGGCAAGCTTCCTTCAGGGTGTCTCACAACTTTCCCCGGGGTCAGTTTTCTTCTCTGTCTGTCATTCCTGCAGAGCTCTTTCGGCATTGGTTCCTTGGTGACAAGTTTTTGCTCATTTAAAGTATCTGCACTTCACCTTCACTCTGGGATCATCCTATTCCTGGCAAGGAAACCTTGCAGAGTCGTTATTTTCTCTCCACCTTTGAAGGGATTTGCTCTCTGGCCTCCACGGAGAGAACAGGGGGCCGAACCGCCATCCCATTTTAGCAATCTGACATTTCTCCTGGGTTGCCTTTGAGGCTTTTATCTTTGTCTTTGATGTATAGCAGTTTAACTACAAAGCCTGAAGTTTGGGTTTCCTTTCTGTAAGCCGTCTTCCTAAATCTGATTTGGGAATTTCATCACCAATTCTTTTTGAAGATCACTTCTCCCTCTGCACCTTTTGTTTTCTGAAGCAATTAGATGGGGCGGTGTGTTCTAATCCTGGACTCTCTTTCTCCTGTTATCTCCCTCACGTTTCATATTCCTTCTTCTCTGTCCTTTCTCTTGATGAGCAGATATTTCATCTAATGATTTTTTGTTTGTTTGTTTGTTTTATGTGAGCTAAACTATCTCTTTGCTTCAATTGACCGTATTTCCTTTTGCAGAGATCACACGTTAAGAGATTTCGGAAATGTTGGTAGTATGCAATTTAGTTTTACAAAATTATAATTTCACATGTCAATCCCTTCTCTCCTTCCCCCCTCAACCTCCACTAGTCCCCTCCCCCCTCTGCTCCCCATAGAGGGTAGGGCCCTCCACAGGGACTCCCCAAATTCCACAACATCATCCTGGACCGGGCCTAGGCCCTCCCCCATGTGTCCAGGCCAAGAGAGCCCATCCCACCTGAAGGGATGCTCTCTCAAAGTCCCTTCTTACACCAGGGAAAAATACTGATCCACTTCCAGAGGCCCCATAGGGTGCCGAGGCCTCCTCGTTGACATCCACTTTCAGGGGTCTGGATCAGTCCCATGATGGCCTCCCAGACAGCAGACTGGGGGCCATGTGCTCCCCTTGTTCAGGTCAGCTGTTTCTGTGGGATTCACCAGCCTGGTCCCGACCCCCTTGTTCTTCATTCCTCCCTCTCTGCAACTGGGTTCCAGAGTTCAGTTCAGTGTTTAGCTGTGGGTGTCTGCCTCTGCTTCCATCAGCCACTGGATGAGGGCTCATGTTTGCCTTTTTGTGACTGTGTTACCTCACTCAGGATGGTTTCTTCTAGTTCCTGTGAATTTGCCTGTGAATTTCAAGATTCCATTGCTTTTTTCTGCTGAGTAGTACTCCATTGTGTAAATGTACCACATTTTCTGTATCCATTCTTCAGTTGAGGGGCTTCTAGGTTGCTTCCAGGTTCTGGCTACTATGAACAATGCTGCTATGAACATGGTTGAACAATATGTCCTTGTTGTATGAATGTGCATAATTTGGGTATATGCCCAAGAGAGGAATTGCTGGATCTTGAGGTATACAGATTCCCATTTTTCTGAGCAACTGCCATATTGATTTCCAAAGTGGTCTTACAAGTTTGCACTCCCACCAGCAATGGAGGAGTGTTCCTTTTTCTCCACATGCTCTCTAGCATACACTGTCATTGGTGTTTTTTATTTTAGTCATTCTGGCCGGTGTAAGATGGTCTCTCAGAGTTGTTTTTAGTTGCATTTCTCTGATGGCTAAGAATTTTGAGCACTTTCTTAAATTGCTTTCAGCCATTTTAGATTCTTCTGTTGAGAATATACAATGGAAAAAAAGAAAGCATCTTCAACAAATGGTGCTGGCACAACTGGATTCAGACATGCAGAGGATTGCAGATAGATCCATATCTGTCACCATGCACAAAACTTAAGTCCAAATGGATCAAAGACCTCAACATAAATCAAGCCACACTGAACATTCTAGAAGAGAAAGTTGGAGATATCCTTGAACCTATTGGTACAGGAGACAGCTTCCTGAATGTAACACCAGTAGCACAGACATTGAGATCTACAATTAATAAACTGGACCTCCTGAAACTGAGAAGCTTCTGTAAGGCAAAGGACACAGTCAGTAAGACAAAATGACAGCCCACAGAATTGGAAAAGATCTTCACCAACCCCACATCTGACAGAGGGCTGATTTCCAAAATATACAATAAACTCAAGAATCTAGCCACCAAAACACCAATCAATGAAATTAAAAAGTGGGGCACAGAGCAATTTTTTCTTATGTTTCTCATTTTTCATTTCACTCATTAGATTTTGTATGGAAGAATGCCAAGTAGGGAAGACTGGGGGATCTACCTTGAGGGTGTCTTTTATTGACTCACAAGCATGATGTTTTAGGGTTTCTGTTGTGATGATGAAATACTATGACCAAAGGCATCTTGGGAAGGAAATGGCTTATTTTAATTACATTTCCACATCACACTTCATCACTGAAGGAAGTCAGGACAGGAACTCAAACAGCACAGGAACCTGGAGGCAGGAGCTGATGCAGAGGCCATGGAGAGATGTTGCTTACTGACTTGTTCCTCATTGCTTGCTCAGCCTGCTTTCTTATAGAACCCAGGACCACTGACCCTGATGTGTTCCCTACTCACAATGGGCTAGGACCTTTCCAAACAATCACTAATTAAGAAAATGCTCTATGGGCTTGTCTCCATGTGTCCCAATCTTATGGGAGGCATTTTCTTAAATTGAGGTTCCCTCCTTACAGATGACCCTATCTTGTGTCAAGTTGACAGAAAAGTAGTCAGCACAGGTGATAACACACTTCCTTTCTTGTTATGTGGTTTGGGATTGTGAGATCCTCTTGATTGTGCAGACTCTTTGGCAGTTTGTGGTGGAGGCAGCTACCTCCAGAAGGGCTTGAACTTGTTTCTATGGACTCTCAAGTCTGCTGTCAGTCCCATCTGCTGCCCTCAATCTCCTAATTCTTGTTTTACAGACATCAGAACTGGATGAACGAAGAGCCAATTTAAGTCACAAACAGGAGACAGCCATGTGTTGAGGAGCCTGTCTCCATTGTCATAGAGTTGCAATATTTTTCCTGGAAGTCCATACAGCATTTTTATTTAAGATGTTTCAGTTCTAACTCTGGGCCCCTTGTGGAAAGTTTCTGACTGTATTATGAGTCATGCAAAGCAGGCTCCCCTTATACTTCCAAGTTCCTTGTAATAGATGGACACTTTGGTGTCCCCCACAAACCCCCCTCCCCAGCCCTGCCTTGTAGTGATCTAAGCCAAGGCATGGTTCCTGTGTTTTTATTTCTCCAACTGCCTTGAACTCAAGATCAGCCTTCTTCCGGGGATCCATTGTCTTCAATGCTGTTTCCCTCACTTAGGCACTTGCCCATGATCCATTCACATGGCCCTCAAGAACTCAGGCACTCTGGGTAATTAATGTATGTGTGCTAAGAGTTCTTTTATTCACTTTTCTATTTTATGTAGGTTCTACATTCTGGAAGGACAAGGAGAAAAATCATTTGGCTGGTATCCTTTTCCTCTGCTTCACCTTTCAGCGCCAAAGACTAGGCAAGAGTGCTTAAATCTTACTCTTTTCTTCCTCCTGCTCCCTTGCTGTCTAGAAGTAACAGAGAGCAGTGCAGAGAGATTCATACAGCAATGGATAAATCAAGCTGGCCCTAGAAGGCAGAATCAGCCTCGGCTATTCATGCCCTTGAGTCTGCTGTCAAGTGTCTGTGTTCTGTCTTCACAGGGTTATGGAATTATAGACATCCAAGAGAGCCCAGTGGCTCCAGAGGGAGCAGTGCACCTAAAGCAGAGACAGACAATCTACTTAATTCTCTTTCACTTGAATATTTATTTGTAGGCCATCTCTTGTGAGACCGGCACAAATCCTATGACTACAAAGATACACAGGGCATCCCTTGAACAGGTCTCCACTAGTGGAGACAGAAAATAGACACCCAGATTCACACATGTCAATCACAGAAAGATGTACTCTGCAATGTGCAAAGAATTTCTGGACGGGATGAGACCTGAAATAAATTGTCAAAAAGTACCAAGACGTACTCTAGCTTTTTAACACATACTTGTTTGTTATTAATCATGCATAGAAGATAATGGGGTACACCAGCCAATGACAAAGGGATGAACCATGCAGCAGCATGACTGACAAAGTGTCTGAGGTGCTATCTCAATTATGACTAATTACCCTGTGGTGATATTTTGTCTATGATCTAACAAATAAAGCTTGCCTGAAAATCAGAGTGCAAAGCTAGCCACACTAGTCAGCCACACAGGCCAGTCAGTGGTGGCACACACCTTTAATCCCAGCAGCCACACTAGTTAGCCACAGAAACTGGGCAGCAGTGGTGGTGCATGCCTTTAATCCCAGCGCTAGAGAGGAATATAAGGTGGGTGGAGACAGGAGCTCAGGTTCTCAGCCTGTATTCAGTCTGCAGTCATACTTAGGACAGGATTACCCCAACCTTGGTAGAGGTACGAACTCTCTAATGGTTTGGTGCTCTGCTTTTCTGATCTTCAGCTTGAACCCCAATATCTATCTCTAGGTTTTTATTATTTATGCTACATTACCTATCTTTCTCTGTGCCTCTGGTTCCTTTCAAGGTGTCAATTTTCTCCTTTCTCTCATGCTAGCTTTCACCATGTGGGTATGGCAATGCTGTCCCAGATGGGAGAAAGACATGTACCACTCCTTTGGACAGGTTATATGGAATCTTTTCAGTAATTGCTCACTGAATTCACTTTACAGCTGTTTTCTGGGAAGCTTTGCCTTGTTTACATCACAAATGTGAGCATTCTCATTGGCTTATTGGAACCCTTGGCTACTCTGGCTCTGCAGAAGGGAGAGGATTTCTGGAATCAGAGATTCAACAATGGCACATCTTATTATTGCTATTGGTGGTTATAGATGGCTTTGTCATTGCCCTTTGGGGAGGGGGTCACATAACAGAGGGAGCACGATGTAGGATGTCCTTTTCTATGCTGCAAATATGTGTTGATTTTATTGGTTGGTAAGTAAAGTTGTTTCAGCCAATGACTAAACAGAGTAATCTAGCCAGGGGGGAAATCCTAACAGAGATAGAGAAAGAGAGAAGGCAGAGTCAGGGAGATGCAATGTAGCAGCTGGGGAGGCAAGATACCAGGGCATCACCAGTAAGCCACAGCTACATGGTGATACACAGATTAGTAGAAATGGGTTAATTTATAAGAGAAAGAGCTAACCAGTAATAAGCCTAAGCCATTGGCCAAACAATTATAAATATATATTAAGTCTCTGAGTGGTTATCTTATGAGGCAGCTGTGGGGACCTGGTAGGCAGAGAGAAACTGGTCTAGTGGGACTGAAACAGACAGAGAAAAGTCTCCATCTACAGGAGCTGCTATGGCCTCCAGTAAAAGAACCCTAAATGACCCTGGGCAGAGGAAACCTATGCTATGGTATATAGAGCCATGATTGACTGACTGAATAAGTGAGTGAGTGAGTGAGTGAGTGAACAGAAAGCCAGCAGAATGCATTTCTCCTTTTCTTAGACCCATTGCTTTGATTGGATTTTCATCAAAGGTTGTTCAGAAATGCAGATCACAAACTAAAACTACGAAATACTTGCAAGACTAGGGGAGTGGTGAGGGAGGTGGCTCTGGGTGGGTAAAATACTTGCTGTGCAAATGTGAGTGTCTGAATTAGGAACCCCAGAACCTACTTAAAAGTCCCGTGTGTGCTTGCATGCCCGAAGCCCCAGCACTGTGGGGAGAAGGGTAGGGAGATCAGCTAGTTGGATCGAGTGACTCAATGAGTAGCCAGCGTTGCTCAGAAAGTGAGTTCCAGATTTAATGAGAGACCCCGACTCAAAAAATAAAAATATCGGGCGGAGAATGAGAGAGGGGGGACATGAGATATTGATCTCTTGTCTCATTATTCATATGCACAGGTGAGTGTGAATTCACACACATGTACACACATGTGCATATGCTCCCCCACGCCATAACTATAGGAAACAATCTCTAGTGTCCATGACTTGGCAAAGGGATTGTGAACTTAACTTAAAAAGCATGATTTATACGAGGTTTTACTTATAAATCTCACCTTCTCTGAATTAAAAAAAAAATTACTTTGCAAAGTTCCATTAGCCGAAGGAAAAGACATGCTACAGATTGAGAGAAAACACTTCTAAATTTCCAAACCATGTGTGCAAAAAAGGGATGGCAATTAGAATGTGAAAAATAGAACCATAAAACCAACCAAACAACAAATCACTTACAATTCAACATTTTATTTTCAATTAAATCCAAGCATAAAATGGACAACAGGCATGGGTAGCCTGTTTCACTGGAGACAATACACAGATGGCAAACAAGGACTTTAAAAGACAGATAACATCACTTGCTATGAGGGAGATGCAGGATAAAACACAGTAATGTATTGCTGCTCACCCACCAGGATGGCTAAAATCTAAACTAGTAGAGACATCAAAGACAGTGGCAGCTGTTGGCTATGCCAGAAAACATTGCAGAAGACAGTTTGGTAATTTTTTCTCTTTAAAAAGCACAGATACCACCCACAATCCAGAGTGTGTAATGCTGATTATTTTCTCTAGAGAGAAATATAGGTCTATGCGTGCGCACCCCCACCACACACACACACACACACACACACACACACAAAATCCATGACATACGCACGTTTTGTCAGCTTTATTCAGTGTTCTCAAACTGGGAACAACCACGTGCCCTTTGGCGTGTGGAGGGTTAACAAGCCATTGTCCATCACCGCTGTGGAATGCCAGGTCCTCAGCAATGGAAAGCCAGGGACCTCAAAAAGCACATAGCAACCTTGAAGGCTCTCCGGAGAAACATGCTGTATGAAAGGCCAATCCACCTGCCTCTGCCTCTTCAGCGTATTTGCTACCGTGTTACTCCCTCCAAGGCCCAGTGAATGCTGGAGAAGAGGGATTAGCTGGAGGGATTAGCTGGAGGATAGAGAGATGCAGAGCAAAACACTGCCAAAAGGACCACTGCTCTCAGGAACTCCCCCTCCCGTTCCGCCCCCCCCCCGCTGTGATTACTTGCATAACACCTGCACAATGTTAACCCCCTCAAGGTTTCATCACAGATGAGGGAGGGGCTCACAAAGTCCCACCTTTCCCTCGGGTAACTATGGGGCAATTAATGGTTGTTAGAGGAGGGGGTATCTATCACTCGTTTTCTTCAATAGCCTAGCCACTGACAAGTTGCCCTTGCTCCAGAGAGTTTGCGGCTACTCATACTTGGGAAGGAAACTCTAATTAAATGCAGTGGGCCACACAGAGAAAGACGACTGTAGTGGGGGAGAGAGAGAGAGAGAGAGAGAGAGAGAGAGAGAGAGAGAGAGAGAGAGAGAGAATTGGAAACCTTTAAGAAGGCCCCTGAAAGGGTTTGAAGACTCCGTGATTCCCTGCACAAACCGTTTTGAAGTGAGTAAGTGATAAACAGATTTGTACCCGTCAGGGTGGGTACTGTCGAGGGAGGGTGGAGGTGAGGTTAGAAAGCTCATTACTGTGGGAGTGGATACCTGAACCCACACAGGTGGTCAAACGGCACATAGTTAAACCTAGGAGTAGCAGTGAAACTAGAAGTCTGGATGATGCCAGTGGATGCTGTTAGCATCAACATTTGGCCCCACCAGTCGCTCCCCGGCCTTGTACGATATTATCATTGAAGGAGACCAGGTAAAAGGTATGGAGGACCTCTCTGCACATGAATCTCTATCTGTGGATAGGAATCTGTAACTATATAAGAAGTTAAAGTTTAATTAAAGCGATCTTTGAGGAAAGCCATATGGCTTTCCAGCTGAAGTCAGTGTGTGTCCTGAGCTGACATTTCAAGCTCAGCTCCGAGGTTGTCATGCTCTGCCTGGGAGTGCACCTGCTTCCAGCTGCTCCTGGGAAACTCTGGGCACTGGCAGGTTTAGCTGGAGGCAGCGATGCCAGCCCTGAAGCAAAACCTACTGCAGGCATCCTTTTCCCTAGTCAGAATTCTGGCCAAAGGCTTCAGTGTTCATGAAGAACCCAAGGCCACTTTGCTGCAGGGTTGTGAGTCTTGCAGGCTCCCTATCTGTTGTGCTGCAGGGCTGTGGGGCTTGCAGGCTCCCTATCCGTTGTGCCTGAGGGGCTGAGAGACTTGCAGGCTCCCTATCCACTGTGCCTGCAGGTTTCCTATCTACTCCTGCAGGGTTGTGAGTCTTGCAGGCTCCCCGTCTATCAGCTGTGCTTGCAGGAGCCTCCTTCATATTCCTGCAGAGGTACTTGGAATGGGTTTCTGGGTTGAAGACATCAACTGTAAATCTTGTTCACCCTTTGCCTCCAGTCATGGATGCCAAGGTGAAATCTTCAAATTTCGCCCCATGGGGCCTTTCTTCCTGCTCTCTCTGTAAGAAGTGCTATTCTGGATTAAATAGTATGAACTAGGAGCTAACTGTTTGGGGGATCTAATTCCTGAGAAAGGCAGCTGGATTAGCGAGCCCCAGCATTGTTTAGAAAGGGCTAACTCAGATCTTGACTCTACAGTGTGGGCTCAAACACTGGAACAAACCCCCAAGGTCCCATCCACTATCTATGAGGCATGGCAATTGCAAAAGATAATTAGAAGGTAAAGCAAATAATGAGTGTTTATGTATTAGTCAGGTCAGCCTTCCAAAATGAAATACCATAGTCAGGGGTGCCAAAAACAAGATGGATTTATTTCTACTGATTACTAAAGCTGAGAAGCCCTAAACATAGTGTCCAGTTGCCTTAATTCCTGGTAAGGCTTGGCTTCTGATTGGCTAATGGGGCCTTCTCAGCTCCCTACTATTTGTGCATGGAGACAGACTCTCTTCTCCTCTTCCAACTTCCATTCCTCTTTCTTGTCTCCATCCTGTCTTCCTTCCTCTTTTCTTTTTCTCTTTTCCTTTCTTTCTCCCATTCCATCCCCTTCCCTGCCCTTCCCTCTCACCCTCCCTTCCATCCTTCCCTTTTCCCTTCCTTTCTTCTTTCCCCAAGAGTCTGGCTGTATAGCCTTAGGAGGCCTGACACTTGCTGTATAGTCCAGGTTGGCCTGTAAGCAGTGAACTTTCCCAGCCCCCACCCCACCCCTCCCAGGTGTTACAGTCATGCTTGATCCCTCCAGGCCTCCATATCCCTCTTCTTAACAAGCAAGCAATTTTACCTGGCTTTAACCTTCAACCCACATTAAATCTTAATTATCTCCTGTAAGTCCTATTGACAAATACATTAACTGGATGGGTTGGAGCTTGCGTGTATGATTTGAGGAGAAGCCCAGTCCACAGCTGCTCCCTCAGAAAAATTATCTGGCATGTAGTGAACAGTCAAAATATGGAGGTGTTTATCATTTGATTATTTTTAATACTCTGGCAGGAAATAGCATTAGGTGAATTATAGGATTAGGTGAATTATAGTTACCTAAGGAAAAGAGAAAATTTTCATATAATAGGAAAGTGTTATCTTCCAAATACAGGTTGGGACTGAAACTGGCTTTCAGGAAATTTCTAGAATTGAGAAACTGAAGCCGTATCTCTACCCATCTGTTCCCATCTCTTGAGCACGCATCTGTTGTACTTTGGGATGCCCCACCCTTGGTGTATTAAATAGTAAATGTGGCCATTTTTACTGCCCTCATGATGCTGTTTGACCCAGTCTAAGGTCTAGCTCAAGCTTGCTCACTCGCTGGTCGAATTCCAAACTTCAGATGAAGCTGCCATGCTTGAGCCAAGGTCAGTAACAGATCTATGCCTAGTAGTTAGAGACCACAGCCTCTAAGAACCCAGGTGTACATTTTTACAGGGAAAAAACAAAACAGTTTTCAGATAGTGGTCACAAAAAACTGGCTTATATTAAAGTAGACACTGTTATAGGTTGAATGTGCCTGGGAATGGCTATGAGGTCCCAGCCTTAGCCACAGAACCAGATTTATCTAGACCGGACTCCACCCACTGAGCAGGAGCTCCATGTTGCCTACAGAGCTCATTGCAGGAAGGTACACAACTTTCCCTTCTCTGTATCTCTCTTTTCCCCTTGCTGGGTGGCTTTCTGAATGTCGATTGCTCTTGAAAGTTCGGGCTTTTTAGAATGCAACAAGTTGCCTCAGGAACAACTGTTTTGAGGATTGGCAAACTGTCCAGTCAGTCCTTCACTTTTGCAGAGCTGAGTCTAAATGACTCCAAGCTGTCCCCTGTGCTTCATGGCATCTCACTGTCATCTTGTAGAATTCTCAAGTAGCAGGAGAGTGAGTGAGAGGCTAGCTTCTTAGGCAACTAGGAACAGTGGCTCTCCCACCATATTGTTTATTGTATAGCTTATTACTTCCACATCAGGCATCATTAGCTAACTATCTTAGGGTTTCCATTGCTGTGAAGACACACTATGACCATAACAACTCTTTGGCCAATTGCAATTCTCTCCATTGACTGCTGCCCACTGCAAAAAGAAGTTTCTTTGACCAAAGTTATCCTTGCAGTGTCTATGGGTTTGAACATAAATATTTAAGAGGCATGATCATTTAGCATGATCATTGTTTTTCTTTTCTGCCCTAGCACATATGACCAGGAATATGGCACCAGACATGAATGTCTTTCCTCTTGAGCAAGTCTCAAACCCCATAAGAAATTGGCTAGTGATCACTCAACAGTTGTACTAGTATTGCTCCAGTGAGTATATCATGGCTGGCAAGTTCATATTGTAGCATGCAGGCTCGAGCACTGACTAAGATCACTGACATCTTTTCTCTTCCAAAAGCCTCTGCAGTACCTTCTGTCACTCTGAAAGGTAGTCACCATGGAGGACATTTTGGTGGCAACCTCTGTATCAGAGGTGATTCCTGCATACTTCCTTTCTTTGTGGCACTGAGCACAGGTGAAAGAGTGAAAAACGAGAGCTTTAGATGTGTGAACAAAGAGAAAAGTTAAACCCTCAAAATCTCAGTCGCCTTGCCTTAAAAGTGGGCATAACCCAGGCCCCCTGGAGGTGGTTATATTAAATAATCTCTGAGAACTGCTTAGTACATGTCCTAACACTACCAAGGAAGAATCCAGTAAGTACTGGGGACAATGACAGTTGGTGGTATCTATGAATTCCTAAGCACTTAGGGATCACTAGGCAGTGGTCTAGATGCCAAGGTCATTAGGCAGCAAGCACAATGTCTGCTGTACAAATGCATGGGTTGCCAGGGAACAGAGATGTAGCAGAACACCTGGGGAGATACATTCATCAACCACCATTGAGGGAACACCTGTCAGGCACCAATAAACTACTGTACAAATGGCTGCAATTACAGCACCTTGCCCCTGATATCAGAAACAGTAAGTCTAGTGGAGGAGACAGTCACTAAATAAATCCCTGTGGTGTATTCTGGAAGGATTTGCTGTCCACTCGGTGTGTTTGCATGGAACAGGTTCCTGGGGGAGCTAGCCTGTGGTCATTTTTGGAGTGTCCACAGAACAAAGTTGGAAGGGCCATTGCTCTGTGCTATAGACACCATGATGGAAGGAGGGACTCTCAGGCAATAGGACACAGGATGAGTGTTTTAAACGTGATTCCCAGGAAGCTATAGGATAAGGAAGTGTGAGTTCATATGGATTTGGGAAAATGAGAAGACCCAGTGAAACTTCCCAAAGAAAATAAGCTGGTGAAGAACAAGCTGCCCTCACAATGGACATATTAAGAAGGGTTTGCAAGAAAGGCAGAGTGAGCCTAAGCACTGGCATCCAACTCAGAGGGATGAAAAAGAAATGGAGGCATGGATGGGTAGCAGAGACCTAGGGAGCCCCAGAGGAGGGGAGACTCCATAATGCAAGAGGCCAGGAAACTCAGTCCTAGCCTGGGCATGCCTGGAGAAGAAGGCAGAATCACTGTGCCTCCTCCCTGTGAAGAATGGAAGAGCAATGGGTGGAAGTGCCAACTCTGATGAGATCTTAACCAAGATGTCTCCTGGGGAAGACAAAGCACACCTGAGTCTAGAGATATGACATGAATACATCAGTGTGTGTGTGTGTGTGTGTGTGTGTGTGTGTGTGTGTGTGTGTGCGCATGTAAAGGCCAGGACAACCTCTGGTTTTGCTTCTCAGGAGCCATCCACTTTTCTTTGTGAGATATGGACTCTTGAGATATGATCTTATACTTGTGGGATGATTTATCTTCAAGTCCTAACTACATCATTTCCTTGCAAAAATTGCAGAAGATGCATTGAATAACTGGTACCTGTGGGTCTTCAACAGTGAGAGACATTTTATCAGACAGAATCAAGAAGACAGAATCAAGAGGGTAGAGGCAAAAGCCCCAGAGAAGGAAGGATGGAGAGTAGATTAAGTGTTCTCAGATCAGAGAGAATTGATTCCAGGTTGTCTCTTTTATTTATGCTCTGCACCTGTAGTTTAATATCTGTTACTTAAGTACTTAAAATAGCATTAATCTTTGCATAAATGAAAGTAGATGATGGCTTAATATTTTCTATGGATCAGATAATGAATTTTTAAAAAATGATCCCAACCCCCCACCTAAGAATCTGAGGAAATGGGTGAAGGACAAACCTGGGGCTGGTTTCTCTTTCCAGTTTTTAAGAAAGGTTTGTATCAGACCCCTTGGAGGTGGGGTTATAGGCATTTGTGAGCTGCTCTAAATGGGCGCTGAGATCTGAACTCTGGTCTTCATGATTAAGCAGCAAACACTCTTAACTATGGCAGCATCTCCCAGCTCTCACAGTAGCACTGTACTAGAGAGAATGTATAGTTCTACATTACTTTGGGACAAGGATTTGTAACAGGGAGTTGGATTGGGATATTTGGTGATGTGTAGAGCTAGGTTGTTATAGTGGGGATAAGGCTACAGGTATTAAGTCAGTGGCTATCAAAGAAGTCACCTGTTGTCCAAGGATTCACAGAACTGAAACATAGCTGAAGATGACTGAGCTAATGGATTATGAATAATGCTGAGCACAAGACAGTGTTTTAGACCAGGAAAGATTTTAAGATCATTCGTTTAAAATACCTAAATGTGGAAGAAAATGAGAAAATATCTAATTAGGATAAAGTGCTCCCTGTGCATAGATGAGCACCTGACTCAATGTGCCTAGAACTCACACAAAAGTCAGAATTGGTAGTAATGTCTTCATTGTCAGTGCTCCCATGACAAAAGGGGACAGGGAACAGAATAACCCGTGAGGCGGTCACAGGACACTAGTCTTGTGTAGGCAGTGAAGACCAATGAAAGAGATGATGTCTCAAAGTAGAACACAAAAACTGACACTTGAGATTGTCCTGTGACCTCCACTCGAGAACTGTGACACTTATTGTATTCACACATGAACACATAGACTAAGCACATATACACTACACATATAAGAGAGAGAGAGAGAGAGAGAGAGAGAGAGAGAGAGAGAGAGAGAGAATACTTAATTCTTCAGATATGGCATGGGAGCTGTGCACATAGGTCAACAGAAAGCAGAATAGAAATTCATCCCCTGTAGAATAGTACCCTCCTCTTCCATTTTACTGGATGCACAACATGTTTTGTATGAGATGGCCAGTGTTTCCTAATGCCACCAGCCTTAATTTCCTGCCTTAGAGAGGCATTGCTGCCTGATGCTAATGGCACTGGAAGGGTGTAACTTTGAAGTCAACCTTTACAGTGGAGGATCTGAGGGAGCTACCTTACTCTTTCATCCAAAGCAGTAGCCTTAGAGCCCCAGTGGAGCCGGGCAGCAGAATTTCATGGTGTCCCTCTCCTTAACTGTGTAGAAATGATGCTAACCCAAGTTTTCTTTAGTGGGTTAGTTCATGTCTAAGGCCATCAATTGAGAATATCTTATTTTCTAGATGAGGAGCTGAGAGAGAGAGAGAGAGAGAGAGAGAGAGAGAGAGAGAGAGAGAGAGAGAGAGAAATGGAGAGAGAGGGGAGAGAAAAGAGAGAGACAGAGATGGGAGAGGGATAAATG
Source organism: Cricetulus griseus (assembly GCF_003668045.3). Classification (NCBI taxonomy): domain Eukaryota; kingdom Metazoa; phylum Chordata; class Mammalia; order Rodentia; family Cricetidae; genus Cricetulus; species Cricetulus griseus. Next base: position 20,892,819 of record NC_048603.1, read on the forward strand.
GAGAGAGAGGGGGTAGAGGGAGACAGGCAGAGATAAAGGGGGTGGGATGGAGTGTGAGAGAGAGACAGAGGCAGAAACAGAGAAGGACACACACAGAGAAGTCCAGGTATTTCTTCTCTGTCTCAAACCTAGTAATGGCAGAGGGAAATGATCTCAGGTACTGATGACCCAAGGCTATTCTTTTATTCCAATTTGCAGGAATCATTTTCTAAATGTTTTCTGTATTAGCAAAGGGACCTGAGATTTCAGGGGAGTTTTTTTTTTCTTTTAACTAATTGCTGGCACCATTAATTTGCCCTCCTACTCTGAAGCTAATTAGCAGTTCCCTCTGTGACCCACCATTCAGTAGCTTTGTCACACTCACAGCCTCAAAGGGCTATCCTTGTTAAGTTCAGGGAACCTCAGAGTGATGGCTGTTGCTTTCATCAGCTGCCCTGTGATGGCTGGATTGGAAACTATTTGGCACATAGTCCAGACATCAAATATCAAGCAAGAAAAAAACCTCTGTGGATATTAAGAAAGCCTAACCTTTGTTCATGATGGAAACCCTTGCCCCAATGAGGTTTGTTTAGGGCACTGAGGTGTCAACAAAGAATCAAGAGCCAGTGAAAACCAGAGAGGTTCGGGTGGCTTTAACAGACCTCCAAGTCCAGCTGTACTGGTACTTCTGAAACATGTCTGATAGAAGATGACGGACATTAAAGTCACATGGCCATGTGATTGATTTCTCTTTAAATGCTGCCGAATTAACCAAAAAGGTCAGTACCTCTGAAATCAGTAAACACCAGGAAGACCAAACAATGCTTGAGAGTCATTGAAATGCCCTCTCTTGGGCTGTGTTGGGGCTGAACTTTTGAAACCCTTAAGCCTGAGGCTGCTGGATGGTTCAGTCACATTTCTTACTGCTTTGGAGCTAATTCTCCAATGGGATAGGGACAAGGTCATCCACAGTGAGGATCCTGGGGAGAAAACACAGCTAACTGTTGCCAGGAAGGTATTTTCTCCACATTTGGCTGTTTACAACTTGTGTACCATAAGAGGCATTCCAAACTTTCCCCAGAGTGGCAGGAAAACACTTGGCCTCAGAGAAGCAGCGTGACCCTCTCTGTTGTGTGGGAAAGGCTGGGTGTCTTAGACTCTCACTGAGCTGCAGTGTCTTATGGTTAATCATGAGGAAGGCACAACTTCTGTCTAGTGAGTTCTAGTATAGGAATATAGATCTGGTGTCTTTCGGCCTTCAGAAACCTGCCTCTTGGAAAGCACAGGGCTATAGCTAGATATTTTTATATATTTTTTAAAATCCTGACTAATTTTGAATGTGTTTTTCAAAGAAAGGAAGTAATGATTTTTTGTTTTTGAATTATTTGTTAGAGTTGTTAGGTGGCATTTCATGCATGCATGTGATCCATTCTAATCACTCCCTACTCTGCCTAGTCTCCTCCTCCCTTTCATCCCAACACCTCCCACAAATCCCTTTTCCATATTCATGTGTTGTTGTTTTGTTTTGAGATCCAGTGGATTTGGTCAGGGAATTCTGTGTGACCTTAGGCTTGGAAGGCTCTACTGGAGCCATATGGACTCAGCAGGGGTTACACCGCTAATGGCAGTGATCCCCCAGTTTCCAGAGTTTGTCATTACTCCTAAACATAAGAAAGATACATGGAGAACTTGAAGACCAGAACCATTCAGACACAATGAGCTTGAAGTTACTTATTGATTACAACACCCAGGACTTATTTGTTAACAGAGACACAAACCAAGACTTGGATCACTCCCATATCACAGGGTAAGTGGGACCTTAGGAAAGGGACACTCTAAGCCCAGGTCTTCCAGGCGTCACAAAGATGGATTCATAGAGAATAAGCTCATATTAAAAACTATAATATACCCAAGGTTACCCTGAAGATAAGAGCAGAAGAAACAGACCAGCCCATAAGTAAGATTCTTCAGATTCTTCAGACGGCATATATGTATGTATGTATATGTATATGAAAGTAAGTATATATTATATTTACATTTATTTTTATGTTTTAAAAATTAAAAATAAGAATGGCAAATACAGACAGAATGAATTTCTCTGTAAGAAAATACAGGCATTTCCAGAAAAGAACCAAGTAGAACTCTCAGAAGTGATAAATATCACTGCAAATAAAATTTCAATTGATATGTTAGATATGCACACAATTGAAAAAATAATTAGGAAGCTGGAAGACTAAACTGAGCACATTCACCTAGAATGCAACATGAAAAAAATAAAACGGAGAACAGGAGACAATGGGTATAGAAATGAACCTTCCAACCTAAGTCTAATACAAGTACAAGAAGGGGTGGGGTAGGAGAGATTGGAGAGAATGAGGAGGAGACAGTGTTCAAGCAGCTATACATTGTTCAAGTTGGTGAATCATGGAATCATTGCCCAGAAAGCCTCAGGTCTCAATTGAGCACTCTGAACTTGATTCACTGTGCATGCACAGATTTGCTTTGTAGAATGTGTAAACCAGAGACCAAGCCAAGAATATGTATATTTTTCCATAGTACCCTTGGAGCCCAACAAGTCACTTGGTCTACAACTGAGTAGCACCAAGAATGAAGGTCACACACACCATTCCCTCTGAGTTCAATATAATCAGCTGAGATGTAAGTCCAACAACATTACTTAATTACTGAAATGTGAGTATGTCAGTAGCACCCATGTTTTTGCATCAATGTTCTCACTGAATGGATCATGAAAGACTTAAGTGTATGATATATTTCTGTCATTCAGGCTTAGTATTTGGCTCTTAAGGATCTGGAGCTTGAGTGGGTTTCTGTATTTCTTCCCAGGATATTTCTGCTCACTGCTATGTTAGCTAAGAAGAGGTTTATCTTGTAGCTGAACTAAATGTATTTGCATGTGTATACAGTGGCTGTTTCTCATAAATGCATTATCTTGGACAAGCTAATTGAATTGTCTATACCAGTTTTCTCATTCATAAAATTGGGATAATAATAATAATTACTGATCATATCATCATTAGACATATAAAATTTAATATATGTTAAAAATCTCATGATACTATTTATCAGTATCTTAGTCTGTTTATTGTTGCTATAACAAATATATCCAACACTAGGTAGCTTATGAAGAATAGAAATTAATTTGGCTCACAAAATCTAGAGCCTGGAAGTCTAAAAATGTGGGTCTCACATATGCTTGGTTTCTGGCTAGGGCCCATTGCATCATATCCTAACAGTGGTTGTTGCATGCTGGTTCAAGCTTGCTAGTTGGAGTTGCTACTCTGTGCTTTATGGCATCTCTGATGCCACCATGGGGCCAACTCTAATGACTTCCTCTAATCCTGGTGGCTTCCCAAAGGCCTCCCCTTCAAATACCATACAATTAGAAATACAATTACTGTCAGTGTCTTGGTTCAAGGACACACTAAATGATTCATCCTAGTCTACAGTTAGATTGTGGTAAAAAATGATCTATAGGACCTAGAGAAGGGGGAGGAGTGGGTGGTGTGGGGATGTCTAGAGGCTTAGCGTGTATTTTACATGAGATAGTATGTTGAAAAACCTGGGAAGGATTTGCTCGAGAGCTGTATCAGAAGCAGAGATAGATATATATTCTTGTGTCCTGCCACAACGTTAGAATTCAGTGAACAATAATAAGTGTATAGGTTGTGTTGATCTTGTTGACATTGGTTCACCAGTTGTAGCAGATTTCTCTTGGTAAGCATGGCTTCTAACAGTGACAAGACATCCTTTTATTTCAATCTTCATCACTGTTATCACCTCTCAGTTCACATGTTGTGCTTCCCACAATAATGTACGCACACACATATAGAGAAGCGGTACATTATATGTGCACACGTGTTGCAGAATTGCCAAGACAGGGTTGAATCAGCTTCAGAATTCAGGGGGTCCATACTGAACATAGAGGATGAGAACTAAAGAAGATGTAGAAGTTGCTCTTTGTCACCGGCGTGGGTTCCAAGGCGCACGGGCCCTGAGTCGCCGCCATGCTGGTTGCCACAAGTTGGGTTTGTCGCAAAACCTATGTCACCCCACAGAGACCCTTCGAGAAGTCGCGTCTTGATCGGTAGCTGAAGCTGATCGGAGAATACGGGCTCCGGAACAAACGCGAGGTATGGAGGGTCAAGTTTACCCTGGCCAAGATCCGCAAGGCCGCCCGGGAGCTGCTGACCCTGGACGAAAAGGACCCATTTCGTCTTTTCGAAGGCAATGCTCTGCTGAGGCGACTTGTTCGCATTGGGGTACTGGATGAGGGCAAGATGAACCTGGGTTACATCCTGGGCCTGAAGACTGAGGATTTCTTGGAGAGGCAGCTGCAGACCCAGGTCTTTAAGCTGGGCCTGGCTAAATCTATTCACCATGCCCGTGCGCTCATCCGCCAGCGTCATATCAGGGTCTGCAAGCAGGTGGTGAACATCCCATCCTTCATTTTCCGCCTGGATTCCCAGAAACACATTGATTTCTCTCTCCGTTCTCCTTATGGTGGTGGACGTCCAGGTCGAGTGAAAAGGAAGAATGCCAAGAAGGGCCAGGGAGGTGCTGGAGCTGGTGATGACGAGGAAGAGGATTAAGTTAATGCCTCCTTGGACTGGAGAATTGTCTAGATTTCCAGTTGACTAATAAAACAGAATTAACACTTGTAAAAAAAAACAAGAAGAAGAAGAAGATGTAGAAGTCTAAGGAGTTGCAGGCACACAGTTGTTAAGGGCATAGTGTTGTCAAACGCAAGTCTGGGTAGAAGGCAGTTCTTAGTGTCATGCAAAGAGTTTGTGTTTCCCAGATGGGAGAAGCTGTATTTGAGCTGTGTCCCTTGGGACAAGAGCAGAGTCCCTTCCCTTTGCTGATCTTCCTGGATGAGGACGTGATTGGGTGATGAGTCAGTTTGCATGTCTTGGGGTGCGGCTCTTTCTACAGTTCCACACAAGAGATGTTCATCATTCAGCAGTTTGATGTGTGTTCAATAACTTTATCTGATATGATTCTGATACCCACATGGGTCTGTGTATTACTGAAGTAACAAGAAGTTCATAGGTGGTGCTATTTTGTTTTCATAAGTAAGTTATTTATCAGTCTGTTTTCCTGCCTTTGTGCTGGACAGGTGTTGTTGATCATTTACACAAATAAGATGTGGAGTCATTCTCAAAATGAAGCCAACTGCTGATTTATACTCAGGGATAGACAGAGCCAGAAAGCTGTTGTTCTATGAAGTTGGAGGAACCTAGAGAAGGCTACAGCCTGACCCCACATGGGTACTTTAGGGGTGTACAAAGGCCATGCTTAGACAAAGCACACTGATTGGATGTAGGATGGATGGTTGGCAGGCTATGCTGTTTTCTTTCATAACTAAGCTTTCTGAAAAAAAATGAAGCCAGCCAACACTTCACAGGAGTGCCTAAGCAGTGGCTTTAGCAGCTCCAGACTTGTAAACCATAGGATGCAGAGATGGGAGATGTGGCCAGTTGAAGACATGAAAGGATTCAGTTCAGTTCCAAGGACAGTAAATTCTGAAAAGAAATGGGAGCAAGGTAACATTCACTAGGTGGAAGAAAGCCAATGCATGAGGCACTCAATTTTACAGCTCATGCCATGTTAAAGTTATGATGGTTCAATGAATCAATCAGTCAATGCTTAAACATTAAAATGGTTCCTGCTTACTAAATGAAATATTAAAGAAATGCACCGTGACAAAAACAACAGAAACTCCCCAATGTCAGTTCTCTCTTCCATAAAATGGCATATGAGATGTATCCACTGGGGCTATAATGAAGAATATATAAGGTAATGTGTGAAATACACCCCAAACAGATAAATCCATAGTACATTTTAGTTCATGCAATTATCTACAATCCATTCACATATTATTTTGGGCACTCTGAGTCATTTCTTCATGAAGTGTTTTCTGTGCATTGTTATTTGTAAGTGTAATCACGATCATATTGCCTATGTAAATTTAGATGAATTATATGTACTAATGTTGTGTTGTGCTACAATTTTAAAACTGCCTAAGGGTCTCTTTTGAGTCCCATCCCCAAGTCTCAGCTCATCTCCTTCCTATTGTTTCACTTTAACAGAACAAGAGTTTCTGGGGAGAAACAATTTTGGTCATAACAAACTACTTATTCTCAAAGCTAAGTAGCCCAGGGCTCTGTCCTGGGGACCCTTCTGTACTATCATGAAAGATTTATTCCATGACCAACCTTGACAGTATTTGTGTTTTTCTGCTGGTTGTGTGTTTCTTTTTCTTATTTATTTATTTATTTATTTATTTATTTATTTATTTATTTATTTATTTATTTTGCAAAGAGGATGTGTATCACTCCCAGTTGACTGGTGTCATTCCTGTCACACTGAAGAGCAAAATGGGGACAGCTTATGAGAAACTAGTTAGTATTTTCTCATGCAGTATTTCATCTGTTTTCATATCAGATTCCCAGAAGGCTTTGTGGAACTGAAACAAAAGAACATACAATGCCTGAAACCTTCAGTGCCTCAGCTCAAGTCTCCTGACCCCCTTTTAGCTCTTCTTTTTTTTTTTTTTTTTTTTTTTAACAAAAATCCGGTAACTTCTGAGCTAGTAGGGTCTAAAGCCATAGCAACATGGAGACCAAGTGTTTGAATAGTTGAGGATGTTAACACTCAAATGAGTTCATAAAACAGGCAACTAACATTTATGCAGATCTTTGTGTCCAATGCATTTGGCAATTAAAACACATTTCACTCTGCTAAGAATCTTACCTTACATGAAATGGAAGTTCAGCCACTTGTGACCGGTGTGTCACATTGTTTTCTTAAGTCTCAGTCTCATTTGGAAAATCTCTAAATATAGTAAGTTACACAAGTCATGGAGAGATGAAAGGTGATGATACATCTTAGAAACATGGAAATCAGCTTTTAAAAAATTGGTTCTTCAAAATAGGCTGAGTGTTGCATTTCTGTTTGAAAATCATTTGTAGGTGGTCCTATTAAGCAGTCCCCAGTCTATCTGTATTTATCCCTCACTTCCCATCTTTGTTTTTGACAGAATATTGTTACTAAAAGATATTATTAATATCCATAAAATAGTGGGTCATTCATCCCAAAACCTTAAACTAGAGCAGTATTAATTTTTGGCCTCAGCAAAAGGCCATCACCATGCTTGGGTGGTCTGAAAACCAAAATTCCCACACTTCTATCCCTGCGCCTTTATCCTGTAGGCTACCTTAGGGCAAAGAGACAATTTTACCTCTAGTCTTGCTTTGGGGAACTTCTATATCCTCTTCAGGTTCTGTCAAGCATAAACTGTCAATCATCAGTCAATGAGTCACTAGTTAGTTTTCATGGTTGTGATAAAATACCGGACCAAAAAATCAACTTGTGGAAGAAAGACCGTATTTTGGCTTATGGTTCTGGAGGAATGAGAGCGTCCATTGTAGCAAAGAGGCTTAGCAACAAGCAGCAGGCATGGAAGCAGAAACAGGAAGCTGAGAACTCACATCTTAATCACAAGCAGGAAGCAGAGAAAGTAAGCTGGAATGACCATGAAGCTTTCAACTTTCAAAGCCCATGTCCATTTTTGTCCTTCCTTAGACAAGGTCAGACCCTGGGGTTCAAGTGTTCAAATACCAGCACCTATAGAGGACATTTCTCAGTCAAACTGTCACAGTGGCCAAGAGGAATAATAAATGAATGTGTTTTCTGAGGCTCTCATTACCTCTGCTGAGAGAGAATAGAAGTGACATTGAAAGCAGAGTCAGTGGAACTTACAAATCCTCCTCGAGTTTAGTCACTAATGAGCCAAGCCTCCTGGAGGCCTGCCTGTTTACAGGTACAGCTGTTCCCAAGTCTATGAGCCTGGGATTCTAGGGTAAGCTTTGACATATTGTCACCCAGGTGTCCTTAGAAGATGGATGGCATTCTGTAGTGCCTTCTCTCTGAGTCACATTAATCAATTCACTTAGGAAGAAGCCACTTGCAGAAGGAGAGGCAGCCAGGTGCCAGAATAGAGCCTACACTTTGTAGAAGCAACAGGCATAATACTGACCCCAGAGACCACTGTTTGTGGCCTCATGCAGACTTAGTTTGCTTTTCCCTTGATAACCACGGAATTGGCTCTCACACCACCCTGCAAAGACACTCATGTAGCAAAGAGAATTTTAGGAGTGGTCAAAGCAAGAGCACCAATAAAACAAGAGGCACCCTTTATTGGCTAGAAACTACTCTGGAAACTTTCTGAGGCATAAAAGGAAAATAAAATGCAGGGGGAAATGTGATGAACAGCTTGGTAAAATACTTCAATCTGCTGGTGTGGATTTTAGGATTCATCTCATCTGTAGATGTTATTGCTGATAGTTGCCTGTTGACATCCTTCTGGCCTGTAGCACTGCTCACTACTCTCACCCACCAAGCTTGTGTCATGACTTAGTTAGGGAACCAAAGGTCAAAACCATTTGCTCCATATCTTTCCTGTCAATCTTTTTATATTTTATCAAAGAAGGCCCAAAACATGATTAAAATAGAACAAAGCTATAATGAACCTCCCAGTACCCAACTCCCAGGTTCAGTAGAGGCTGGTTTTTGATAAATCATCTTTCATCTATTAGGGACCATGGAGTATTGTTCGTAAACCTTTGTTCTAGTTAGCGATGGTCATCCAGCCTTCAGTATTCCCTAGGATGTTACGATAAATCTTTCTGCCAAAAGCCGCCAAGCCCCACTGCCACATGTGTGCTTTACACCAACCGCCCGCCCGAGTTAGGGCCCAAATGAATACAGAGAGACTTGTATTAGGTTCAAATGCTGCTTGGCCAATGACTAGGATTCTCATCTGCTAGCTTAGCCTTAATTATCATAAATCTATATATTTTATAAGACTTATCTTATAGAGGATGCCTTCTGCTGGCGCCCTCTCTTGCCAGTGGTTCGCATCCTGCTGCTGGAGGATGCGAAGGGGAAAAGGGGACACTTCCTGTTTCTCCTTGCTCAAATATGAGTCTCCTTGCTATGTCACTTCTGGCCTGGATCACCACTTCTCTACTACATTTCCCAGAATCCTCTTTGACTCCTACTCCCATCTAACTTGCTGTCTCATTGGCCAAACAGAACTTTATTTAACAATCAATAAGATGAACATATACAGAAGTACTTTCCTCATCACTAGGAAGTTGCTTGATTCCTCTGTTGGGTTTGAACTACACTTGGTAAACAGCATTTTTCACTCATTCATGGTCTTTGACCCCCAGAGCATACCCCAAGCCCCTGTTTCCACATCTCATCTACATTGTAGATTCTTAGATCAGGGATACCAGCCTCCTGTGTGCATGATGTACCAAGTATCTGGGTCTAGCAAGGATTTTAACCTGAAGCACTTCATTTAAATCTCTCAGTAAGCTTGCTGCTAGTTATATTTCATAAGCCTGTATGTGTGGGGGTGCAGAGCCATGTGACATAGCCCTGTTGATAACTCAATAGCCTCAATAACATGGCAATGTACCTCAAGATATCTGCAGGTTATGTGAAGCTATGTGACAAGATTAATTTATCTCAGGAGGGCAGAAGGAACAGGCAGAAAGTTGGAGACTTCTTCAGCATCTCCTTACATTAGCATCCTCACAGACCTATATTCTCTGTTTCAAGCTTCTTTTCCTTCAATTTTTCATCTCAATACCTACCTTAACTTCTGACTTTGTCTCTTGAGTTCTTTTGGATTTTGTTCACTGAATTATAAACTTTCCTCAATCATGACTATGATTGCACTGATTATATCCCATATCTCACCACTCCTTATATTTTTTTGGTTGAGAGCCTAGTCTTTTTTTAATGGCTGAGCCATCTCTCCATCCCTCCCCCACACACTCCATTAGAAGTTATAAATTTTTCTTGTCTGCTCCATGGTCATTTCACAGTTCCTGCCTTCCCCTCATCTATTGAACATAAACTCCATGAGGACAGAGGGCTTTGTCTATTAGGTTCACAGTTTGAATCGGCAGATCTAGCATATAGCAAAGTTAAGCAGGTTTTAGAAGAATAGATAAATACTCAATGGAGAGTTTGCCAGAAATCAATTTTCGTGTCTGGCATGGTTGAATAATGAGTTTAGCTTTAAATTTTCATGTTAGGAAGAGAAAAGAAATGTAATGTTTACACTTGCCTTGCAAGCTCTTCTTTTTGTGAGTTAAAAAAAAAAAAGCGTGTGAATGCAGTTAAGATTTTTAAATGTGAGAAGTAATTTGTTTGGGATTCAACTCTGCTTAAGTCTCTAGTTTTGACCCTGACTACCAGAAATCCAGCCTTCTGCTAATTAGAGCTGAGGACTCTGAATCTCATCGTTTTAAATCCATGGTTATTTCTGGGGATTTGGATTGCAACATTGCAAGGGAGGTGACTTAAGGCAAGGTGTTAGGTTCTTGCTCTGCTTCACCTACAGGATAAGGACAATGTCTTTTGTATTGAAAGCGAGAAAGAAAAAATTCCTATCTCCTCTGACACCTATTTCTCAGCACAGTAGAGAAACCCTTCTGGGTATAGCACTTCCTTAAGGATATAGTGCTGGAGTTTATCTCAACTTGAAGACTCTACAGTGGTAGGCAGCTTTGGAAAGATTTATCGTGGTCCTGGGATGAGGAATGGCCTGGCTCTCCAGTGACACTGCCTCCATAGCTGGTGAGGGTAAAGTATGGGATTTGCAGTTTACTTCTTGCAAAGGGTGTGGTCTGTATGACAGTCCCCCTGCTCTCCTCCTTTCCCAAATGATAGATGTTCCTGAAAGATGCCCAAAGCTGTGACAATTCCAAACTCATCCAACCATTGTAAACAGGTCCATGGGGTCTTCACAGACCATAGTGAATTCCAAAAAAGGCAAGACCTTCCTGAGTCAGGACAGGGCAGGGTAGGAACAGAAGCCATGGGATTCATCAAAGAGCAAGGGCTCCCGAAGAAACAGGCTCTGAGATGATGTTTGTAATAAGATATACTTCATTTCAAGGTACCTGGAATCTTCTCTGGAAGGAAACATGATTAAAGAATGAATACTGGTTTTCAAAGGTATGTAAAATGCAGGTTACTGTAGACTCCACTTGATGTAAAGTCAACGGGAAATGATTCTAAGTGGGATTGTAGCAGAAAGGGAACTAATTCAAAGAAAGAATATGAAAAGAGAAACTACAAGTAGTCATGATTGTTTGCAACTATGAAAGTTGTAAGAGAATAGTTAGCTTATGGAAAGAAATTCACTCTCCTGTGGATGAATGAGACTATTAATTATGGACTTCTCCTTTAGATTTTACTCATTTTCCTTTCCCCTAGTTCACTGTGCCCATATGGAGCCATCTCCATTGACAGGCAATGCTATTGGGGGCTCTCTGTACCTATAACCCACATTCACTTACACCAAAAAGCAAGTTTGCAGTAAGGAAGGGCTGGGTAAATGAGTGTGATCATCAAAGAGAATTAGTACTGAGGGGAGTGTTTCCCTCTTGGTCTAATAATGAGCACATTTAATGATATAATAATATATAATAATACAAAAAAATCCCTCCAAAAAATGTGCAATGCATATAATACCACTCAGTTTGGTTTGAATATGAAATGTTATAAAGTCATGTTTGAGCGCTTGGTCCCCAACTAGTGGTTCTGTCTGGGGAGGTTCTAGAACTTGTAGGAAGTGGAATCTTGCTAGAAGAAGTTGGTCACTGTGTATGCAGGGTGGTGTTGGGGGGAGGGGTGTGAATCTGCGGCTTGGCAGCCCAGCTCTACTTCCTCTTCAAGCTCTGCTTCCTGGTGGCAGATGCATCAGAAAAAGGCATTCTGTTTCTACCTCCATGCCCTCCCTGTCTGCTGTCTTTCCCTTCCTACCATGGTGAATTGTACTTTTGGAGAACTGTAGGCTAAATAAATCCCCTTTCCTTTAAATCAGTTTTGTCTAGATGCCTGTCATAGCAACACAAAGTAAGACAACATTTCACCCAGCAGATGACCCTCCAGAGAGTTGCATTAAACGCTGAATATTGACTTACATAATAGTATCTTGGGAGTGTCATATAAATGAAAGGGTCTCTGCCTTTCAGTGGGAGTCCTGGAAACTAAACAGTCTACCTCAAGTGAAACAGCAACAGTTACACATGCATAACATAGCAGATGACAAAGTGGTTGCCTGTAGGGAATGGGTGACTTGAAAGTGAAAGACGTAGGATGAAGAGGGTAACAAGTAGGTGTGGCAGATGTAACAGCCTCTCAGGATTTGACGTAACAGAAACATGTGCATGTGCTCCCCTAGAGATATGAAAAATGAATCATGAAGCCATCTCCTATGAGAGGGATTGACACTTCCCTATGGGAGGCATTGACACTTCCCAGTGAAACTTTCCATTCTGTTGGCCGTATCAAAGTTGGTGAAGTGTGTTTCATGAAAATATTTTCCTTTGAAAAAAATCATGTGACTCTTTTTAACTTTATTCAGGATCTGTTTTCAAACTTTTATTGTGTATATTCATCATATATGTTACTCTATTATATAATGTAATTTTTATAAAAAAGTATGAGTATTTAGAATAGTCTCTCCCTTTCCCTCTAGTCACTTTTCAACACTTCTCTCATTCCTCATTAGTCCCCTCAGGTACCCTGAACATTTTCACTTTCATGTGAAGCACACATGCATGATTTTATGTACCCATATAAAATCTATGTGAGTGTCTACATAAAAATGATAGAAAACACACAGTATTTAGCTTGCTTGATTTATCTAATGATTGCATCTGATTTCCTGCAAACAACTAACTTATTGTTTCTCCTTTTATGTGAAGAAATTTCATTATATATATATATATATATATATATATATATATATCACATTTCTCTTATCCATTCTTTTTTTTTTTTTGAACATCTAGGTTGGTTACATAACTTAGCTATTTCAGCTAGTGCTTTAGTAAACATTGCCGTGCAAGTGCTTCTGGGATCTGTTCATTTGTAGTTCTTTGGATAAGCACTCAGAAGTAGTATTCATCCATGGGACATGAATTAGAAAATGACACATGAGACCATCTTGTGTATGTCATATGGTCACTGGCAGTCAATTATCAGAGAACATTTGCATTTCCAGAAAATCCCCTTATGAATAACATACAGTAAAATGCAACTTCCTGAGTTTTACAAATTGCCGACCATAATCAACCAAGTCTACATTCCATAGCTTCACCTAGATTCTTTGCCTGGTAGCCTTGTACCCTTTGGATTTGATGTCTAAAAATATTGAACACATAGATATCCCAAGCTTCTTGTCTCTCCTAAACCCAGAACCTTGTAAATAAATTCATCAAGATCATTCCTGGTCACTCTTAACATCTGACCAGCTTCCTCATCCTGTATCATCCTCCAGAAGGTGTCCGAGCAGCCTTACCCTGCATTAGTGGCAATGTAGCTTAGTGAGCTGAGCCAGAACTCTCCTTAGCTCTGATGTTCCCTTACTACTCCCTAACACTGCCATGACCACCTAGCTCCTTGTCGATGAATTTCCACTTGTCCATATCTATTCAGAGTTGGGCCCAGTCTTTCACTCACTGCAAAACTCATCATTATGATCCCCATGTATATGTACACACACACACACACACACACACACACACACACACACACACACACACGCACGCACGCACGCACGCACGCACGCACGCACACACGCACGCACGCACACACACACAGACACTGAAATCAAAACAATACTAAAAGTCATGTTATTTTCATATCAGATTTAATGGTGATATTTTTAAATTTGCTACAAATACTAACAACAAAATCAAAAGTAAACAAGTTGGGTTACATCTGCTGACAAAGTCTGAGCATAGGAAATGAAATGACTAAAAATTGGGAAAGGCAGCCAAATGAGTGGTAGAACATAGTTAGAACACACACACACACACACACACACACACACACACACACACACACACACACACACACCAGGATATTATTCGGGTGATAAAATCCTGTCATTTTCAACAACACAAATAAACATAGATGACATTGTTCTAAGTGACATAAGCCACATACACAAAGAAAAATCCTCATATATGCAAACAAGAAAAATAAGTGGTATAATATGGACAGAGAGTAGAATGATGGTGATTACACTGGGGGTAAAGCAGATGGGTGAGAAAAACTTAGGACAATATGTAAAAGATGTAGTTATTTAGAATGAAGAAGTCTAGTTGTCTAATGCTGAATATGCTGATAATACTGTATTGTATCCTGGAGATTTGATAAGAGAGAACATTTTAGGTACTCTTACCACAGAAAAATATTCAGGTGAGATGATATTACGCACAACTATAGTGACCACTTCACATCTATCCATCATCTCTATATCTATCTGCATCATCATATATAATGATGTATGTATGTATGTATGTATGTATGTATGTATGCATCTATCTATCTATATACCTTAAAACATCATGTATACTCTAAGCATATGAAAGCATTTGCCACCATACCCTCTAACTTTCATATTCCTTTACTTTAGATGATGTTTCCTGTATTCTTTGTCAAGTTATCTTCTGGGTTACTTTCTTAGGCAGCCACCATAGTGTGATCCGGTGCCTCTTCTGTCCCCTCCGTTCATCCCATCAAGTCTACCTCTCTAGTCTTCCTAGTCAGTATACTCCTTAGTTCCCACCCCGGAATAGTTAGGATTTCTTTTGCACATACCTGTACCCGCAGGAACCATGTGAGAGATTGAATCTCTGCTTAGGCCAGGCTCGGCTGTGTTCATAAAGCCTAGAGCGATGTTCCACAGCCCGAGTGTATCAACAGCCTTCAGCAAACATGCAGTTATAGCATAGCTGACACGAGACTCTAAGTCCCTTCTGGTGGTTTCATTATTTTCTTTGTCACATCAGCTAGTCATATCGAGCGGCTGCCAGCTGACCAGCAGCCAGCACAAGATGAAACATTGCCAGGTCTTTAGTGCAGGTTCTATGGCTAGAAGTGCTAATTACACATTAAGTGTTATGGCTGTACTATTAGGTAACCAATTTCTTTCACTTTGCTAACTAGATAATAACAAAGGAATCAAAGGGGGAAAAAAGAGCAAGTTAAATAGAAAGAAGTAGAAATGAGAAAACAGACAGAAGCAAATTACTTAAATAAAACACCAATGAAATGGAAAGCTTCAGGAAAATCAATAAATCTGATAAGGTGCTGGCCAAAATGATACAGGAAAAAAATTAGAAGTACGTTACTAACCTCACCAGATTTATAGGGGTTATTACTTTCAATGCCAGGATGTTAAAATCCCAGGAATGAAGTATTAAAAATACAGCAACAAATGCAACAAACAGACTAGTCAAAATAAATAGATTCTTTGAAAGGTAAAAATTGACACAAATGACAAAAAACTATACAAAATCTGGAAGCTCCAGGCAATGATCCTTTATGGATAGCAATGTAAAAATCCTGAACTACAAACATACCATTAAGTTAATATTAACAATATGTTACAGTTTAGAAAATGATATTTTAAAAAAGTCACTCTGGACTTTACACTGTTCATTCATTAGCATAATAAGATCAGGGGAGGCTTCCTCAGAAATCCCTTGTCTGTCTGAAAAAGATCACAGTTGTCTTTAGGCCTCTGACTGAAATGCCATTAACCAAAGAGGGTTAAGCTCATAACATGGGAGAAAAAGATGCAAAATCAAACCCCTCATGTAAAGCCCAGAGGAACTTTACATGATAATTCATTCTTCAGGCTCACACATCCCCCTTAAAACTCATTTCTACCCGGTCTAAATTGCCTATAACACCTACTACCCTCTTCTCTACCTAGAGGATCCTTAAGACGAAACCACCTGGTCCTTCTCTGAGTTGTAATGTTCCCTGTGACATCTGTGCATGCTAATAAATATGCATGCATTTCCTTCTATTGAACTGTGTCTGTAAAGTCAATTTCAGAACTCTCAGAGGGGAAAGTTTGCCTTCCACATAAGAACACCAAACAGACAGCACAACGTGACCAAGTAGAGTTTACCTTAGGAAAGTAAAACTATATCAATACTGAAAATCAGTCATTAAAATTCACTATATCAACAGACAATGAAGAAAAAATGATTAAAAAAAAGACTTGCAAAAAAACCCTTTCATTTTCTTGTTGCTAAAAAAAATGCTCACAGGCAGCTCAGGCTGGAGTTGCTGTGAGTAAGAGCACTTGTTTCTCTTGCACAGGACCCAAGTTCAATTCCCAGCACTTCCATGGTAGCTCACAGCAATCTATAATCCCAGTTCCAGGGGTTTCAACAGGCACACATGTGGTGCACACAGATGCATGAAAGCAAAACACCCATACACACAAAGTAAAATAAAATTTAAAAATTACTTAATAGAAAATGAAAGGGGGTGTTCTTAACTTGATAGGGAACATACAAACTCATATGAAATAAACCTAGAATTAATATATCACTTAAAGTTGAAAGAACAAATTCCTTGAAACCAAGAACAGTTAATTGTCAATGCAATGAAGAAAAAACCAAAAAGCTTACTCAATAAAAATTGAAAGAAAAGCAGTAAAATAGTCTGTTTGGATATGTAAAAAAAAATCTACAAAAGAGACTCCGAATTAAAGAGGTAAGAAAGCATCGTACAAATGAGATTCCCAGTTAAGGAGGCGAGAAAGTCCTGAGAGCTGATTGCAGGAAGAGGAGATGATGAAGCCCAAGCAACAGTGGAGAAGCCATGAATGGAGGATGCCCACTGAGCAAAGCCTCAGGCAGGCACAGGGCGGAACCAAGACAAGAGGGAAGTCGCATGTGCTATTGCGAGCAGAACTGGAAGGGAACAGCCACCCAAAAGCCATTGGAACCTAGACCACTCCCCAATAATGCCAGGATGTCAGACATGGAGTTTGGAGTTTGTTGTTGGCCCTGCTGGATGTGGGCTTTGCTTGGTCTGATCTGTCTTGCTATACCTCCAATCCCTCTCTTTGATGGAATGGGAATGATTCTTTTATGCCATTATGTATTGGAAGTACTCAACTTTATTATTTTATGCAATTTATGGTTTTTTTTTTAGAATTTTGTACACAAGTGATGCGCTTACATCCTTTCCATCCTGCTTTCTCCACAAGAACCTCTCCCATGTCTCCCCAACTCCCTTTTAAATTCATGACCTATTCTTTTGATTATTATTGTTTTACATGTATAGTTACACATGTATTATATATATATACACACATATCCATACACACATGCACACCCTAATGAGTCCATTTACTGTTGCTTGTATACATTTGTGTTTAGGCCTTAGATAATCTATCTGGAAAAACCTGATTATCCCTTTTTCTGCAGCCATTGATTGAATGTTGCTCTTCATCTAGGGGTGGGAACCTGGACGTCTGCTGCAATGTGGTTGCCTCAACAAGACCTTCATAATAAGAGCCAGGTGTCACGCAATTTGACTTTTGGTTTTGTAGGGGATCTTACCTAAAAGTTTGTCAGCAATATCAATAGAGGCTTCATACTTTATATTTTTGATCAGTTAAAGGTGATGGGGAATTTTAGAGTTGGACTAAATACATTTTGCATTATGAGATGAAAATGAGATGTTAGGATCAAGGAGGAAAATGGTAACCTTTAAAATAAGTGTGCTTGGGTGTCAGGATGACAAGGGTGACCAGGTGACAGGAGCCATGATGGTTAATCTCCACTGTCAGTCTACTTGATCTATAAGCACTGTGGGAACACACTTCCGCAAATGTCTGTCTATGAGAGTTTTCCAAGAAAGCTTTAACTGATGGGGCAAGTCCAATCCTGAATGCAGATGGAAGACCAAAAGATGAAGGGTTGAAGCAGGTTCTTCCAGGAGCTTCAAAATATCGATCTTTCTTGACATGAAATGAAACCACTGATTTTGGCTTTCCTATGGTCTTTGCTGTGTTGAACCTGTAATGACCAGGTGTCTGGTCTCCATCAGAGAACTATTTACTTTAGTAGCTTCTGTTCTTTGCATATCAGAGGCCTCGATGGCCAAACATGCAGCTTCAGAGATTTACAACCAACAGCATTGCATAGCAGGTGGTCAGCTCCAGTTGTTGTAATTAAAAAAAAAAAAGAGGTGTGTGGGAGGAAGATGCCATGAGACAGAGCTTAGGTGGAAGGCTTTATAAATTGGTGGAAAGTGAATGGGAAAGGGGGGAACAGGAGATGAGAGACTGACCTCTGGGACAGGAGCAGCAGGAGAGCAGAGAGAGGTAGAGAGAAAGAAACAGAGACAGGGAGACAGAGGGAGAGGAAGAGGGGGAGGGAGAGGGAGAGAGAGGAGGGGAAAGAGAAGGAGATGGGGTGGGCGGGGCCTTTTTAAAAGGGAATACAGTGAATGTGCACAGGTGGGGCTCTTAGTGGCTGCAGCTGAGGGCGTATCCCGTCAGAACCCCAAGGACAGACCTGTACAGATGCCATTGTCAGTTTCTGAGGTCTACTCTGGGCCACCAAGGGCAGAGATACCTTCTCCCATGCACCTCACTGCCTGATTCCAGACTTATGCCCTCATCCCACCTGTCTCTTTCAGCTTGTTATACCTTCCCACAATGCACAACTGCTTCCCAATGCTGCAAATCATCCTGGTACCCGGACAGGAATGATTCAGACACTCAGACATGAGGTTGTTCCTTATTGTCAAGGCTTCAGGCATTCTTTTTTATTTTTATTTTTATATATTTGAATTACAAACAAGATTGAATTACATGACGATCCCAGTTCCCTTTTCCCTCCCTTCCTCCTCCACCCCCCCCAAGAGAAATGGAAGAATGCAGAGGTCATGAGGAAGCAGAGATTTTGAGTCAGGTGTAGATTAGAAGAAAGGACATATGACAGGTAGGATTTTAGTTGGGGGACTTCAGACATTCTTGACTTTAATCCTTGCCAAGATGGCACCCAGTGGCTACCATTCAAGTCTTACAGAGTGACAAAACTGGGTTCCTCTCCCCGGCTGGCCTATAGGACAAGAGAAATCATCATCTCACTGAAAAACAGAATGGGGTTTGAGACTTTTGAGGACCGTGAGCTTGTTTGTGTTTTAAAATCACCGTTTCTTCGGTTATCTTTTGGTCAATGTTTTCTGCTTCTCATCTTCCTGCTGGGAGTGGTATTTGGCATGGATATTTCTGTGCATCCCTCATTTTCCCATCTCTTTTCTAGTGTTCTGTCAGAACCTATGTGAATTTCTGAGGTGCCTCTTCTTTCTCCCTTAGGAGTACATTTTATTTCCTCACATTGATTATTCTCATAACTGGGTCACAAGAAAGCAGTTTCTAGTCTTCCATTTTACACACATACAGAATTTTTATAAGGCTACAATTAACTGAAATGAAAACAAGACAAAGACACTATAAGTCATGTGTATTTATAGAACATGTTCACTATATATTGCCAGGTATTAATAAATGATGTCCAATGATATATACCAAAGATACTAATATGCAGTTCAGAAATACACATCCCAAGAGTATGAGGCTCTTCTAGCACACAAAATAAATCTGGCAAGTCACCTTACTAATAGACTAAAAAGAAAATATTATTTTAATGAATACAGAGTGGTAATTTTGTTTTTTACATAAATAGCCATTCATGACTAAACTCGATACCCTTTTATAGCAAAATCCCTCAAAAACACTATAGAAGGTAACTTCTTAAATGACAAAAGTGCCTTCAGGACTACAGCTAGCATCATTTTGGTGGGAAAGGCACTTCTGAAAACATTAGGCTGAAAGAAAGGATGCCTGCTATCATGACTTTGTAAAATATTGTCCTAAAAATTCTTGCCAATGTGATAAGGCAAGGAGAAATATTATTTTTTTTAAAAAGAAAGAAGTAGAATATCTGTATTCACTGACAGGTTTTTGTATGTTAAAATTTCTTTTTCAATTAGTTTTTTTGACTGATCTCTATGTTTTGATCATACTCACCCCCAAATCTCCCCAGATCCATTCCACTTCCTTAAGCATCCAATTTTGCACCCTTAAATCAAGTCTCAATTTGTGTTGTGCAAAATATGTGTGGACATGTGGTCTTCCACTGAAGCATGGTTGACTTGTGAATGGCTACACTCTTTCTTTCCGAACAGCTAATAATTGCCTGTAGTGTCACAACTGGAGGTGAGATTGTGTGCCCAACTCCCCCCTCCACACTGAAATTTGACCTGTCTTGTGATTGCACAGGTATAGTGGGAAATTACCAATACGGAGTCAGGTAGAAATACAAGGGTATTTAATAGGGAAAAGCCTTACTTACAGAGCGACCTAGCCAGCCGGCATGGCAGCAGTCTGTCCAGAAAGTACAAAAGTGAAATCGAAAGAGAAATGCAGTCCCCTGAAAGTGTCATTCTACATCACCCTGACCATGCCCTGGCAAGCATGGTCAGGCACACCTGTAGCCAGCCCTAAGTAGGCGTGGCGACAGCTTCCCCTACACACAGGTTCTGCACGTGCTGTGGAAACTTCTGTGAGTCCATGTGTGCTGCCATCATGACATATCCAGTAGATGATGCTTCCTTGAAATCAACCACCAAATTTCTTGAGGAATACAAAATAATCAGACCTCTAAAGATAATAAGTTTTTCAAAGTTGTGAAATACAGACTCAACAGAAATGTTCTCTTTGATGAACAACCAATTGGGAAATGGAACAAAATAAACAACAACAAAAGTGTTAGGTGTGAAATTATAACATGATATATGCCATGGCTTTTCAGTGACAGTTACAATGCATTGCTTGGAGAAGCTAAAGGAGATATAATCAAAATGAGAGTGATTGTTTTGTAGATAAGGAGTGAGACTATTAAAATGTCAGTTCCTTATACAGCAGAGGGCACTTTGGAACTCTTAGTGGTCTTGAAGTAGACAGATATCCTTGGTAGGTCAGTGTGATTACATGGTTCTTACAGGAGGAATAGATTAGGAACCAGGGATTAAAAACAAAGAAATAATGGAGGGATATTCTTGTTGTAGTGAGGGAAACAAGTCAAAGAATGTAGGCAGTTACATAGGCAGAAGGTGAGGAAGTAGACTCTCTTGAGATCTCCAAAGGGAAGCAGCCTGCTGGTAACTGGATATTGTACCAGTGATGTTTATTTCTAACTTCCAAGATCTAGAATAAATACAGTTAGCTTCAAGTTGCTGAATTTGTGGTTCTTTGGTGTAGTGGCAAAGACATTAATAACTTGTGTCTAAATTGAAATTGAAAGAAGATTCTAATTATTGCAATATCTACATATCCTCTTGGGATTTCATTTCACAGGTTAAAATGGTTAAGATTTCCTGATACTGGTTTTTATCTCATGTTAGCCATAATATGACTCCTTATTCATTTTCAGTGTAGGTAGAGTCAAGTGGAGCCTACAAACAAATAGTATGAAGATTGCTATCATGTTTGTGTTTGAAATTCACCCAGTCCATGACATTCTGGTCTTACATCCTCATCCATGTTGGGACACCATTGTCAATTTGCATTTTCACCTGTGTCTAAGGATTCTGTAAATGACCTTTTCCCTTTATTTCCACTGATTCTGTTTTTCATCAAAATTCTCAAGATTACTCTATTTTTAATTTTTCCTTGTTTTTCAATGAAAATATGCTTTTAACCTAACTCCTCCACTCCCATAAATCAACTATGCGGAGAATTATATAGTTTCCTGTCCTAATTTTGTGTTCTTTAAAGAATAACTTGAGACCTACATGGGAGTTGGATGATCACTGATAATGAAAAATGGTCACAGAGAGGGAGAAGAGAAACCAATGAGGTTATTTTGTGGCAGGTTTTCACTTTGGGAAATCTCAGGTCCAAGATCATTGGCATTATCCCACCCATGTAATAAGGATGCTTGGGTACCATTATGCCAATGTTCACCAGTCAGTAGCTGAGAGATGCTTAAGGAAGATGTTAGTGTCCTGCTATTTTTGGCAACAGGATAGCAACAAGGTTGGCTGTGATAGCCATAAATCACCTGCTGGAAAGGAAATAAAGATACATCTAGTTGGACATGAAGTCAGTGACCGCAGGTTTACCACCATCAACCACAGAGCTCATTGGGCAGAATCTCCCAGAGATCAAGGAAGAGGACGAGGAAGAGGACCAAGGAAAGTCATGATGACTTAATTACTGGATTAGTATATTGACAAAGACTATGTAAGCCTTTGCAAAAATATTAATTAAAAACTGTACAGAAGTTGCAACTATGTCGAAAAAATCAGCTCTTGTGTTCAGTGGCACGGTGCCATGTCCGCAGATAATGATACCCTCTGTATGAAGACTAAAGAGAAGTTCTTAACCACGTGGAAAGGGTAAGCATTTGAGAAGCCAGCTCTGCTCACTCTGCTCTGAATGCTGCACAACATGGGTATACACCAAGACATCATGTAGTATTTTATAAATATGTGCAACTTTTATTCATTAACTTAATTACTTGCACTTAAAATGCACAGAGGCACACGAGCTGTGTGAGGTGCAGGTTTTCTGGCTGGGATCTCCCTCCTGGGACAGCCTATGCCCTTCACTGGTAGTTCCCACAAGGCATATGAAAGCAACAGTGGCTCCATGTCACTGCCAATCCAATGCCACTCTCAACATTACATCTATGTCACAAGCTGACAGTTGAGTTTGGTGTGCACTGTAAGAGAGCAGACCTTTCCAGGTCTCACTCTGACTTATGCTATTTCTATCGCCTTTTTATTTCATTTCTTTTTTCTTACTTGTACCTACAGAGGGAACAAAGCATTTTGTCAGAGGTAGGGGCAAGGTCAGGATCAAATGTGGCAAGAAAATTTGAGCTTTTTCTTGTAAAGGTTCAAGAAAACCTCCGCCTTCCCACCTCTGTGCCTTCAGGAGCTGTTTTTTTTTTTTTTTTTTTTTTTTTTTTTAAGCTTATCTTAGCTTGTCTTTGAAATCAACCAAAGCAAGGTTAAGGGCCAAGTTTGTTCTTATTTCCTACTCTTCCAGATAATAAACTTGAGACTGCTTATTCACTGACAGGCACCACACATAGGGTAGAAGTGACTGGTCACAAAGGTGAAACATACATCTCGTTGGTGATATTTATAAACGGTGATGGGTCAAGGGCTTGGACGAAACGCAATTCACAAAGGAAAGGCGTGGACATAATCAGAGTGAGGAAAACTTCAGCAAGATGATTTTGAGGGTCCTACTGTGGGGGTCTTCATATTTTTCCTGACAGTGTGGTGTCTGTTAAACCAGGATTCTGATGAAAATGTCCAAATCCCCAAGCCCTTGACAAGCATAAAGGTTTTAGCAGCAATATTTGGGAGGTGGGTAGTGGAAGGACAGGCATTTACCCACAAATGTGCCATGTGAAATTTCAGAATAAGATTCTAAGTTCTCAGTTTAATAAAGCTGTCTGTGCTACATAGATGCATATGGGAAAACAGGGCTGGGAGACGTGTCTGGAACACTTGAAGAACATAGTATCCACAGACATTAAACCTTTGGTTCATGGTTTCTGCATATTTTCCCACATCATACTGGGTTTTATTTGCAACCAATCTCTGTTGACTTTTGTCATAGTGAGTATGAAGTAAGTATGACCCCCCCACCTCACTATGCTATAAGATGGGTATTGTTAACATTCTTGTTTTCCAAAGCAGGGTTTTAGCTGTTATGTTGGGTGAAGCTACACAATGAATGGTTGGGACAAGCAAGGAGGTGGGGGTAGACCCTTTAGACTGTCTTGTGTCAGGAACTTCCTCCCGCTGGGGAAGAAAGGTTCAGAAGGGAGGAAGGGTGTGGTACTACGTGGACATACTGGGAAGGGAACAAGCTCTCTGGATTGGATAGCTTAAATTCTGAAGACAAAGGGAAAGAAGGGCTACATGGGAGGATGAGAGGAGCTGATGGAACAATTCGGTGGTAGAGCTACGAAAGGAGAAGGCATGGAGAGACAGAGTCCATGGCTTCAGATACTGCTTTCCCCCTCTCTGAGGTCAATGTGGCTTAGCCACGGGTCAGTGTCAATTCACAATTCCATACTCTATGTTGGCTGAGAAAGTGCACATTACTCTAGAATTTTTCAAGATACCTGCCATTTGTTAAGTGGTAAGACAGGGAAAACTTTGGAGAGCTTTCATCTACAGTGTGCTTCTTGGATGCCAGGCATCATCACTAGCACTGCTCAGAATCAATCCCCTTTGCCTAATCCTAACAGCAAAATGAGGGGGTTATTGTATACTCTTGTTGCAATTACAGATATTAAGATGCAGGTAGGTTCAGTATGTGTCTTCTGGTTATCCAGCTTGCAAGTACTAGTAATAGTTGAGTGGTCCCTGGATCCCGCATCAGGGGAGGCCAAAATGAACTGCTTGGGCTTGTTGCCACAATGACTCATTTTCCAGAAAACGCATCCTCCACCCCTCTGCTCACATTGATTCCAAATGTTCTGAATTCTACTCCAAGAGAATCAGTGATGGGCCCCGGAGATTTGAAGATGAAAGAGATCCAGCTTCTTTTATGAGTGACCTTCTGGCATGGGTCATCCCAACATTTAAAGTGGAGATAAGATAACCCATGAGGGTTAGAAGAAAACGAGTGGTCACAGAGCCTGGAGAAAAAAAAAAGGGAGAATCCTGATGACAGTTCCTTCCAGAAATTATTTTCCTAATGCTCAAGTAAGGATGCCAAAATGATTTGGCAAGATGTAAACTTGATTCTGAGAGGCACAGTTAAGGCATTCCAAGTCATTAAAAGACAGTATACAAAACTAAGATGAGAGGGTTCTGTCCTAAGTTCCCTTATGTCTCTCAGCTCTTGCTTAGAAACAACTACTAACAAAACAGTTGGCTCAGCTCTCATTCGGTGCTCAGAATCAGAATTTCAGTGTGAATATGAAAACCCAAAGGGATTCCTTTTGACATCATCCCCATCAGTTTGAGGTTTATTTGCCTCAGGCCTATGACAGATAGAACTATATCCACTGGGTTCTGTGGTTTTATGAGGGAGTTCTGGCGAGGAACGCTATTCTAAGCACCATTTAGGCTTTGCTCAGATTGTTTTTATGGGGAAAGTTATGAGTCTTGGTAATTGCTAGAGTTTACTCTCGACGCCTCCTCCTTAGATATGAACGTGGGCTTATTTTGCCTTCTGAAATTCTTATCGTGGTTGCTGTAGTGTGGCATCGCTGTCCCTCGGTTGCTAGGTTGATGTTATTTATGAACTAATGACAGAGCGATAAATACTGTAGTAAATAGTTGTGGGGTGACATTTGCTGAGCCAAAGTTACAGGCAGCTGGAGATTGTTTCCATGCGAAATTGCTTTCACCATTCTTCCCATTATAATGATCTACAGCCTAGATAAAAATACCTCTGCACCCCACCCCAAATGCATCACCACTTCCTTGTAAGACCAATAGACCTTTCAGTAGGAACCTGTCCATGTGCACCGTGCTATGGGAAGCTTTTGGGCAGTTTCTATGTTAAACTCAGGGAGAGCCTTCACCTATCCTGAATAAATGCATTTACAAGTTTTTTTTTTACATATGCAAATAGCTGCATTTATTAATTAATATCTTGTGGAGACATTTAGTTGTGGTTGTTTTTGTTTTGCTGCAGCTGCAGGCGATGAAACAAGAACCACAAAGCTTAACAAACCCACGTGAAGTTTACTGGGGGAAGGGAACAAAGTTGTGGGGAGTAGATGTTGGCCAACCAAGATCAGAGAAGGAGAAGGAAGAAGGGGCCAACGGTGCTCGCTTAAAAGGGAAAACTTGCACATGCGTACAGAGTTCTTACATGGCCACGCAACGCAGGGCCCTTTGAGCTGTCTAAGTATCTGCCTGAAGGTTGATGTGTATCTTGCCTGTTGGCAGGGGGAGGGGTCAGCATGAAGCAAGAATGCCAACAGAGTATATAGCAACTGTCTAAAGAGCTTGAATTTTGGAAAACTGAAAAGAAGCAAATATAAGTGCACAGAGAGAGAGAGAGAAAGAGAGAGAGAGAGAGAGAGAGAGAGAGAGAGAGAGAGAGAGGGAGGGAGGGGAGGGAGGGAGGGAGGGAGGGAGGGAGGAAGACTAATCAGGATGTTTGCGAGATATAGAGAAAGTGGCAGACATATTAAGAGCAAACACTTAGTTAAACTTCCTCTAGTGGGAGAAAGATTCCTGAAAGGAACTGCAACTAGTCTGTTTTCATGACCGGCAGGCATACTCTTCCCTCAGGTGACTCTGGATTTTCAAAATGGTATCCAACTGTTACATGCATTACCATTCCTATTTCCTATATTTCCATGTCTGTAACATTAGGATTCCAGTTAGGCTGGTTCCCTCCAGGAAACCTCCCCTGGTACCCCCAGGGTGGCCTGGCAACGCCATACTTCTCTCATAGGCTGATTTGTCCATTTCCATATTGTGTTGGAAATGTCTTGACCTTCTGGCCATAAATGATTCTTAACCTAGACGATATTTCAATCTTCTCCCAGCTTCTGTAGCGGTAAATCTCACTGCCATGTGGAACTGATGATGGTTTGATGGTAGAGATGGGCATGTCAGTGGTTGTGTGGAAAGGAAGAGCTTTCCGAGTGAATGGGCATGATTCACACCAAAGATATCCAAGCAGGAAGTTCAAACTGTGTGAAAGAAACAGTGGGAGACAAGATTCTAAAAGAAATAGGACAACATTCTGAGGTGTGGAAATGAGAATTAGGGACTCTTTCTGGGACATTAGAAGGAGCCAGAGTCTACTGATTAGAACATTTACTTGGACTGATAGAACACTTCCCTGAATTCTGTTTAAGAAGGTCCCCTAGTTTTCTCATGATAACTGACCTCTGTGCATGGCTTTCCCTCTTAGCTACAGCAATTGGCCAGAAGTGTACAGTGCACTAACCAGGAAACCCTGCTTTCTCTTTTATTCAAAGCTGTGTATACAACCCAAGTAAATCCGGTTATCAGGCTTTTCTCGGATCATTTCCCAACAAGCCTTAGGCAAAAAAGTCGTCTTCCCCTATGAGGATATATAATGTCATTGGTCAGGGCATGTGCCACACACAAGTAGATCCATAGTTAAAGAGATTTATCAACAAAGTACTAAGAGCAAAGCTGAGAAGAGAGAGGTCCCTGGCTGTCAGATGCAGACATCTTTCCTGGTGAGGCCAGCTGAACTGGGTAAGATGCCCAAGACTACAAAGTTCTTCTCCTCACTTGGACATTACCAGTAGCAAGAAGGATTTCAGTAGAGTTCAGCAACTCATAGGTTTCACATTTCTTATCTTATCAATGTCTATTCAAGAAGCCTCACTATAATGCAAATGAGTCTCCTCTAAGGAGCATCATGATGGAGCCCATCATCTCTGCAGCTTGTTGGTGTTATCTCTAGAACCCACATCTTGAGAGAGATCTATTAGTTAAACCTTCTCAATGTCTCCAGCATTTTGTAACATTCACTGAGTCCCGTGAGGAAATAACAGTTTCCTTTATTTCCCCTACACCAAATCATCTAATCAAAAGAGTATTTGACGGCAATCCTTATTTTCTTTTACTGCATTGAGTGACCCTGTCCAACAAATGCCTACCACTGCGTAGTCAACTATCTCCTTTTTCTCAAGATGATTTCACATCCATATTTTATCTCCTTTTCTTTGGCACTATCACCATTTACCTGTTCGTCTTCAGCTACTCCTAGGTGTTTATAAAGCACCTATGAAGTTCACGATTCTTCAAGAAGAGAAAAATGAATGGCATCCCGTCATCCAATAACGTTGTCTCTCTTCTTCATTTCAAAACCTGAGTTTCTTGGAGTAGTTAGAAATGGTTAAAAGTTCAAAGCAATGATAATTAAACATTCTAAACTGAATCGCATGTTTAGAAGATATAAAGACACAATAACCTCTTCTTGGGTTCTTGGAGATGAAGAGGATTTCAGAAACCACGTCCTAGAAGTCTAATAGTTTGGAAATATTTCTTATCTACTTCACATTTTATGATATAGAAAGTCATCGCAGGGAGAAGAGAAGCAAGAGCTAGCTGAGAAATTCAAATTTTAAAGAAGGCATTTTAGACATTTGTCTTGGCAAGAATTTGCATCTCATTAACATTGAGCTGATAAGAGGTCTTCTTTCCACATTTATTATAGAAAGAATTATCTCTCTTCAACTGTACTAAAATCCAATATTATATACATAGCAAATGAAATTCAGATGAAGTTTCATGCCCATAAAATCCTAGATTTGATGAGAATAAATGAGATGATAACAATTATGTATCATTTCTGAAGCCATAGACTAAAATGTCATTGAGTCTACATGGCCTTTCCAAATAATCCTGGCAGAATCAATCACTTTCTTTCTTCTGATTTTATAAATTTTTGAGCGTACTGCTATGTCACAGGGTAGACTATGGTGGAATAAGCACACAGTCACACACTGACCTTTTTAAAAGTATACAAATGGTTATATTATGGAAACAACCACTTGTAGGTAAGAGGATGTGTAATACAGCCAACTAGAGGGTTGGCTCAGTGGTTAAGAACGCTTGCTGATCTTGCAAGGTCAATTCCTAGAAACAACATGGCAGCTCTCAAACAACTTCAACTGCAGTTCCAGGAAATCTGATACCTGCTTCTTATCTCTGCAGGCACCAGGTGCATATGTGGTGCACTTATGTACATTCAGTCAAAACACTCATGCATGCACATAAAATAAAACTGAATAACTTTTTAAAAGGAAAAAGTAAAAGAGCAATATAAGGGGATTATCAAAATCCCTGGCATTAAATAAATGCCTCTTAATTTTTCAACATGAAAAGGCTTTCTTTTTATCCAGACAAGAGAGTAAGCTGTCACAGCCCTGCCCACAAATATGACATTTCAAGATTGTTACAGGAAGAATGATTCAAATGAACCCTGTTCTCTTTGGAAGAGTTGATCTCCAGATGAACACATTTTAAAAACCCAATTGCTTGGTTAACTACCTAAATATGAAGATGACATAATATTAATTATTAATAAACAGCAAGGAACCACATCTGCAGAAACTATTTCTCTGATTCTTTATTTCATGTGGTCACAAAACTCATGTTCTCTGTATATTGGCTCAAGAGAAATGTTTAGCGTGATGTCATCACTGATTGTGCCAAAATACAGTGGTGTGCTCAGAACTGATTGCAGATGGAATGTGAGAGTGGCTATAGGAGATCTGATGTAGTGGCTTGGGCTGTTTGTCCCTAAACTAAATAGTCCTCTGATTATTGTTTGTGTCTTCCCTTTATAGCCTGACTTCTTAAATATTATAGCAGCTGTCAGTTGTTACAGTCTTTTTTCCTTAACCAATACTG
Source organism: Cricetulus griseus (assembly GCF_003668045.3). Taxonomy (NCBI): domain Eukaryota; kingdom Metazoa; phylum Chordata; class Mammalia; order Rodentia; family Cricetidae; genus Cricetulus; species Cricetulus griseus. The sequence goes on from NC_048603.1 coordinate 20,922,126, forward strand.
ACTGTGTTATTAGTTGCTTAAGGCAAGGGTAAATAGGATCTAAATGAGGCCAAGAAGAATTAATTTTGTCACTACAAAGAAGAGCAGAGCACAATATATTTTGATGGTTTGTTGGTTTTGTTTACTACTTCCTCTGTGAATATTGAGGCTGATTAAGGAAACACTTTTGATAAGGTGTGCCTCTCTGTTTATCTACTATTTAGAATGATATAAAGTGCCTAAGGAACACCAAAAAGAGATGCCATTATATAATCACTCTAACATGTGTGCAGAAGAATGAGAATTCAGGCATGCAGTGCATCCAATTTTATGGTACACTCGTGGCTGAAACACAGCCTCCACCACCCTATCTTTTACAGTTAGCATCGCCCCACCTGGGATTTCACAGACTAGCAGTAAACAAATTCCAAGTTTCATTTCCATAAAGCAATGGGAAGATGGGTCCCCTGAGCCAAGAGCACCTTCCCCCCCTTCATTTGAGGACTTCAAACGGGCAGATTTGATAATAAATGTTAAGGGTGAGCAATTAACATACAAAGTGGCAGCTGGAAAGGGCACAGAAGACATGCGTCTTGCTGGAGTCACTTCTGTGCCCTGGAGACATTAAATGGCTAATAAATGTCTTTTTCTATTCATGTGTTACCTGTGAGACCCTTTGCTTGAGTATTTCCTTGGTAAGGAGTTCATTTGATCTCCTGATCTCAACCCCCCAAAACGGAAAGGCCACTCACTATCTCTAGATTGCTCTAGATTGGCAGTTAGACTAAATGTCAAACTAAGAAATTATGTGAATTCTCTGAAGGAGAAAAGGAAGACTGGTCATGACCCTTCTATGCCAGGCATAGGTGAATGTCTACTTACTCTTTCAGCTGTTATAATCCACTTTAAATGTTTACCAAGAGTTCCTAACACCCAGTTAAGTGCCAAACAACCTCTATGACCTTCATCCTCATCATATACCATTGCTTGCCATTTTTCTGGCTTCCTGGGATTTAGCTGCCAAACTTTTACAGAGACTACTTTTATCCACATTGAAACATTCTTTTTCGGAGGTTTCTCTGAAGACTCTGGAAGCTGGTGAAACTCTTAGGACTCAGGAAAGATCCTTGCCAAATAGCTCAGTGCCAGAAAGTGTTTGCCACTTTTGCAGAGGACAAGAGTTTGGTTTCCCGCACTGAGACTGGAGAGCTGGAAGCCACCTGTAATTCTTCTGGCCATCCTGAGCCCCTGTGTTCATGCAGCATGCATATTCATTGATACAGATATATGCGTACATAAAAACATATTTAAAAAAACTAAGGTTACAAGATTCTCAAGGCTCCTCCCCATGTTACACAGGGAAATCTAGGGATGCCACCCATGATACGGTGGACATTTTGGTGACACAGGTGCCTTCGAGTCAAAGTCCTGCACAATCCTGTAGGAAACCCCAATAAATTCACTGGTTTAATTAAGCTATGCTTGGGTGGGATCATTTCTTTGATCTGACATTGATGCTTATCTGGGATGGGGGATCATAAAAGTCTGTCACGTCATTTGGGGCAGGACTGAGGCCCTCCCCCTTTATCTAGGCTAGCCTCATAGGGAATGGGCTCCAAAAATCCAGTTCATGCACTAGGGATAAATACGGGTTCCACTGCCAGTGACCCCATAGATTGTCCAAGCCCCACAACTGACACCCACATTCAAGGGGCCTGGTTCCGTCTCATGCTGGTTCCCCAGCTGTCAGTCTGGGGTCCAGGGCTCTTACTTGTTCAGGTCAGCTGTTTCTGTGGGTTTACTCAGCATGGTCTTGACACCTTTGTTCATCACTCCTCCCTCTCTGCAGCTGTATTCAAGGAGTTTGGCTCAGTGCATAGACATAGAGCAAAGGACAATCAGCCTACATTGCACAACCCCCAGAGAAGCTAGGAAACAGCGAGGACCCTAAGAGAGACATACCTGGACCCCAGAGAAGGGGAAAGGGTCAAGATCTCCTGAGTAAATTGAGAGTATGGGGGAGGGGAAAGGGGGTAGGAGAAAGAGAAGGGGAAAAGGGGAGGGTGGAGGAGCACATGAGGGATCAGGAAGGTTGAGCTGGGAGAACAGAGGAGAGCAAGAAAAGAGACACCTTGATAGAGAGAGCTGTTATGGACTTAACTAGAAACCTGGCACTAGGGAAACTCCCAGGAATCCACAAGGATGACCCCAACTAAGAATCTAAGCAATAGTGGAGAGGCTACCTTAAATGCCCTTCCTGTATAATGAAATTGATGACAACCTTAAATGTCACCCTAGAGCTTTCATCCAGTAGCTGATGGAAGCAGAAGCAGAGATTTACAAGAGCTTTGAGAGACTGAAGTGGTAGTCTGATTAAAAGCACAACAGAGACTCTCCATTAATAATAAATGAGACCAACAATCCAGCTTTGTCCTTATCCAAGTTCCCTCACTAAACTAACAGCCAGCCAAGCAACCATGCCAACAACAGCTATGGAAGGGTTGCTGTAGTTCAATTCTCTGTAATTATTCAATGGAAGGCTAGTTATACCTACCAGACTGTCAAATTTAAAGAATGAGTTGAAACAAAGGGGAGTGGCATAGAGTTTGAGGTTTTTATAACTTTATTATAAACCCACTACACACATACTTTTCTAGCATTTATAGTAGCAGAAAAGGTGAAATATGACCATTAATCTTAAATAAATGGGGGTGTGAAATTCTATAGCAGTATTCCAGACTTAAGCTAAGTGTTGTCTAAAATATGTTGCTATGATAAACAACAGGACCAAATGCAAACTGAGACAAAGGGCTGTTTCAGCTTATAATTATAGTTCTCCATGAAGAGTAGTTGGGGCAGGAACTAAAGGCAGGAACCTGGTGTCAGGAACCAAAGCAGAGGAGGCCATGGAGGGGCACTGCTTACTGAATTGCCTCCTCTGCTTTCTCACACTACTTTGGACCACTTACCCGGGCATTATATAGCTCTTAGTGGACTAGGCCTTTGCATATCAATCAGTCAAGATAATGCCCTATGGACTTGTATCCCGGCTAATGTGATAGAGGCATTTTCTCAAATGGGGTTTCCTCATACCAGGTGATTGTAGCTTGTGTCAAGTTGATTAAATCTAGCCAGTTCAAATACACATTTGAAATTTAAAAAATGACAAAAGATATATAACATATTGAAGAAAGCATGAGACTTCCCTTACTTGCTTTACACAAATAAGGGAAGAGGCTAATAAATCTGCTTGAGTCATTACTGGGGGTAGAGGGTGTGTGAGAAGAGCTACAGAGAAACATAAAAGCAACAGACACCACCCTTACAAGCTCAGTTTTGCAGGAACCCACTCCCATGATAAATCTAATATATTCAGGCAGGCTCTGTTGTAGGGACCTCATCATCTCATAGAGGTCCTGCTTCTCAACACCATATGTCAACTTGGGAAGATATTTCTGATACATGGGCTGTGGGGGACACTTCCAAATCATAGCACCATCCAAATCACAGTAGTGTGTAAAAAGGACCTGCAATAACGAATGTAACTCTTTTTACATTAATATCCAACAGGAGGCAGCATCTGTGTTGGTTAAGAGCACAGATTTTGGATTCAGAGTGGCTCCATTTATTATTTCTCCTCCTTTCTGCTTTTCCATCACTTAAAAAAATTGCAGCAAAACAGTGCCTTACTGTGAGATTATTGTTATCTAATTAATAAGAAATCAATAAATGGATTTTCTGTGATTATTATTAAATGGATAGCAACTTCTAACACTCAGTATTTGTGTGTCTCAGAAACCATCATGTTCATCTCACGCAGAAAGCAAATAAAACAGTCAACAGCACTATCCCTAGCTGAACAATAAGGAAACCAAGACAGAGTAATTAAGGAACTTGCCCAAGACTCACAAGGAATATTGCCAGAGCTGGAAGTTAGAAATGAAAGAGCAGCTTAAGCAAACAGGGAGCAAAGAAAATAATTAAACAATAAAAAACAGATCAGACCAGAAACAGGAAACCTAAAATTGAATGAACAGTAGGAAAATAAATAAGGTCAAAATTTAAGTACAGTACCATTGCAAAATCCTCATGAAGAATGATGAAGAGCATGTAGGATAATGATATCAGAAATTTAAAACTGTGAAGTCACTAAAATTCTATGCATTGAAAAGACAGTAAAAAAATATTTTTATACAGATATTTCCTCTGAATTGTGACTTTCTGTTTTGAAAAGAAGATGCTAAGAGTTAAAATGAAATGAAATTTACTAGGCTCAGGAAATAAAGAAAACTCACAAGTCCTGGGGAACCCCTGAAACTTAGAAGATGGGTAAGCAACCCTCTCAAGGCTATATAAAACAATTGTCTGGGGAGGGAGGGACTCTGGCCACCTGAGCAGCTTGCATGTCATGCAGAGAGCTGTAGGGACACAGATCTTATTAGTTGTCACTCATACTGGGGCAGAGGTTAGGTAACTTTTTGTCCCACTGCTGCCTTTCAATCTTACCCAAACTCTAGTAGGGAACCCCTAAAACTCAAGGGTTCCATAAGCTAGACTTGAATGGAATTATTTTATTTGTAGCTAGAGTGATCTGGGTGAATAGATGTTTGCTGGTATCACCCCAGAGGAAGTCACACAATTGTGCCAGTAAATAATGTAAAAAAAAAAAATCTTGTAAAACCACAATGTCATTAGAAAAATAATAAATATAAAATAAGTGCCCTTTTAAAATTTTTAATCTTAATTAAAATATTTCCTGCCCTGAAGAACATGGTGGGTCTATATCTCTTCATTGGTTGATTCTGTAGCCACTGAAAAACAGTTCCAAGTTTACTGTTTCTCTCTTATATCACACATTATGTATGATATAAGTGTAACTCTGTTATCTAAACCAGAACATGATGTTAAAAGAAAACTGCAGACAAATATCTGCAGCAAGAACAGCAGCACAGAATTTCTAAGCAGCACATTAGCTGATAAAATCAAAAGTGCATAAAATAAGGCTGTATTGTCACTTCGTAGGGATATTTGTAGGAGTACAAGGGCAATGCAGACCATGGAAATTGATACACGTAATCTATAAGACTTACAACCAAAGGAAAAACCATATGATTTCAATAAATATGAAAACTATGAAATATGCTCATTATTTTATGATGCTATCCACAGACTAGTCATGGGAGTACATTTCCTTAATGTAAGGCAAAGGACACAGTCAACAAGACAAAACAGCAGCCCACAGAATGGGAAAAGATATTCACCAATCCCACATCTTAGAGAAGGCTGATTTCCAAAATATACAAAGAACTCAAGGAGCTAGTCACCAAAACACCAAACAATTCAATTAAAAAGTGGGGTTCAGAACTAAATAGACAATTCTCAATAGAGGAATCTAAAATGGCTGAAAGACACATAAGAAAGTGCTCAACATCCTTAGCCATCAGGGAAATGCAACTCAAAACAACTCTGAGATACCATCTTACACCTGTTAGAATGGCTAAAATCAAAAACACCAATGACAATCTGTGCTGGAGAGGATATGGAGAAAGGGGAACACTTCTCCATTGTTGGTGGGAGTGCACACTTGTGCAGCCACTTTGGAAATCAGTATGGCGGTTTCTCAGCAAAATGGAAATCAGTCTACCTCAATTCCACTCTTGGGCATATACCCAAAAGATGCACATTCATACAACAAGGACATATATTCAACCATGTCCATAGCAGCATTGTTTGTAATAGCCAGATCATGGAAGCAACCTAGATACCCCTCAGCCAAAGAATGGATGGAGAAAATGTGGTACATTTACACAATGGAATATTACTCAGTGGAAAAAAACAACGAAATCTTGAAATTTTCAGGCAAATAGATGGAACTAGGAGAAACCATCCTGACTGAGGTAACCCAGTTACAGAAAGACAAGCATGATATGCACTCATTCATATATGGATATTATACATAGAGAGAAGGATTACCAGCCTACAATCCACACCGTCAGAAAAGCTAGGAAACAAGGAGGAACCTAAGACAAAAATATATGGTCCCCTGAAGAAGGGGAAAAGGCCAAGAACTCCTGAGCAAATTGTGAGCACAAGGGGAGAGGAAAGGGAGGTAGGAAAAAGAGAAGAGGAGAAGAGAAAGGGGATGAAGACATGAAGAATCAGGAAAACTAAGTCAGGGGAGGAACAGAGGAGAGCAAGATAAGAGATGCCTTAATAGAGGGAGCCAGTATAGGTTTAAAGAGGGATCTGGCACTAGGGAAATGTTCAGCGATCCACAAAGATGACCCTAAGGATCTAGGCAGTAGTGGAGAGGTCACTTTTCATATCCTTCCTCTATAATAAGAATGATGACTACCTTAATTGCTATCCTAGAGCTTTCGTCCAGTAGCTGATGGAAGCAGAAACAGGCACCCACAGCTAAGCACTGAGCCATACTCCTGGAATCTAGTTGCAGAGAGGGAGGAGGGATGAACAAAGGAGTCAAGACCCCAGGCTGGAGAAACCCACAGAAACAGCTGACCTGATTTAATGAGAGCACAGAGACCCCAGTCATAAAGCTGAGGAACCAGCATTGGATCGAAACAAGCCCTCTGAATGTGGGTGCCAGCTAGGAGGCCTGGGCAGTCTATGGGACCTCTAACAGTGGAGCCAGGGTTTGTCCCTAGTGAGCCCATTCCCTACAGAGGGATACTCTCTCAGAGTAGATACATGGAGCAGGGCCTAGGCCCTCCCACAAATGATGTGACAGACTTTTCTGATCCCCCATGGAAGGCCCCTTGTCATTGGGGAGTGGGTGGGGGGTGTGTTTGGGAAGGGGGCATAGGAAGATGGGAGGGAGAGGAAATGGTGGGGGTGATTAATACTGTAAACTGATTGTTTCTAAATGAGAAAAAAAGGCATTTAAGAATTCTCTACTGTTAGTTTCCTGTTTAAACAGAGATTATCAACAGGTCAGCAGCAAGAAAAGGTTTTAGACACTTCCTAGTTGTCTCTCTGATCCAATAAGATATAAAACTACAAGAATCATACTTGGGCTGAGACACCCATTGCAATGGCGGCAGGTGCTGATGCTGAAAGGGTAGGAAGACAAAGGCATCAGAGATGTGAAGGACATCAGAAGTAAATCCACACTCCCACAATAGGGCTCAGGACCAAGGCTTTTCAATCGGTGGCTAACAGAAATTTAAGTCATCATACCAAACGAAGAAGGAAATTGAAATGGATCATTAATCCGAACATGAATGCTGCAACTAGACTTCCTAGGAAGAAAACACAAGATAAACTTGTGTGTGTGTGTGTATATGTGCGTGTGTGTGTGTGTGTGTGTGTGTGTGTGTGTGTGTGTGTGTGTGTGTAGCGTTAGAATAGGCCTCTATATTTTTTTAACAAGTTTTGTTGGGAAAACACTCAGCATTCAACATAACAAACTAAACTTTATGAGCTTAAAAAAAGTCTCAGAAAAAGGGGGCTTGTTAAGAACATGAAGAGGGAAGACACAGGAGAAGGTGTTTGCAATACATACATCTGGGGGAAATACTTCTATACAGGATGAATAAATAAATGTATAACTTAACAATAAGATGGCAACCCCATTAAAAATAAGACTACAAGAGAACACGTTCGCAATGTAACTCATTTGCTTCTGAATTGTCACTTTGCCTCTATCTCCCTGCAACATGTGAGACTCTATCCATATGACAGGAGAACACATATTTATTTCCCTAGTATTTGCTTGTACAATCTGTGAGGCAAGTGGGACCTTTTGGCTATGTTGCTATCTAGGCCTTCTGATTCTTGAAAATTTTGTCTTGGTCCAGGTAATTCATCCTGCCTTCCAGTCTATAAATTCTCTTTTCAGTTGCCACTAATCTGCTGTCTAACCTACCCACTCCCTGAAGGTGTCTTTCCTATGAGATTTTTCTTTCTTTTTTTTTTTAATAATTTCATAGATATGTACAATGTAATATGGTTACATATACTGCTTTCCACAACTTTCCCCAGACTTCCCCAAAGTGTCCTCTTCCCAACCCTGTATCCCTAATCTTTCCCTTCTTCCCTTCCTCCCGCCCTTCCTCTCTTTATTCCCTCTTTCATTTATCCATTCTTTCTATTTGATAACCCACTAGTTCTGATTAGTGTTGGATGTATGCATGTGAGTGTGAGGCTGTTCACTGACATGTAGACATCTTACCAGTGACCACAAACCCCCAAAGAATGTCTCTTTCTCCCCAAGCAGCCACAACTGCCTGTACTGCCTCAGTCAGGGGTGGGGCCTTGTGAATTCCTTTCCCGTCCATGCTGGAACTTTGGCTGTCTTGATCTAGTGCAGCCCTTTTGCAGATATGTGAGTTGATGAGCACAGTAGCACTGTCATGGCCAGAGTACAGCTTTCTACAGCATTTGTCCCCATCAGTGGCGCTAACATTTCTTTCTGGTTCCTCATTTATAGAGTTCCCTGAACCTTGGCAGATGAGTGCGGTAGTGACAGAGCTGTCCCCTTTAGAATAAGCACTAACCGTCACTTATTCACAGCACTTGAGTGTCAGTTATGGGTGTCTGCATTAATTTTCCCCTACTGAAAAAAGACACAATATTGAGAAAAGTTCAGGTTTATCGGTATAAATATTGAGAATGTGGTTTGACCACATGGCCGATCAATCAGCAAAAACACAATGGTAGATTGTTACAGAACATCAACTGTATCCTTTGTCTGATTTTGTTGTTTTCTTTCTTTTTTTTTTTTTTACTTACTGTCTTTAGTTACTTTGTTTTCCATATTGTCATTTTAATTGTTTTTTTTTTTACTTTTATGTGTTTAGCCATATGCTTAATGTGCCTGTTTTCTGACTGTTCTCTCTGCCTCTGGGCAAACTAATACTGCTTTGTCCACAGACTCCTGTAGAGTGATGATTTTCAATTTTGTAGTTCTTGTTTATTTTTAATATGGACTTGGCATAGTACAAAGGGCTTATGCTGAGCTTCTTTTCCTCCTGAAAATCTCTCCCGTTGTTTGGTACAAGTATTTCCTGCAAAAGAATCCTGAACTCCGGTGGGAGCCTTCAGCCCATGGCCAGTGGCTTTATTTGTGTGCAATTTCCAGAACCACACAGAGCATGTCACATGGAGCCCCAGGTCTACAGAAGACCAGTCCTGAATTTTCTGTTCCCCAGGAAGATTCTAGCATTCCTGCCAGGACTCTGGAAGAAATTAATTCTCTCCTCCAAAGTTGTTTTTGTCCCACCCCATGGAAACTTTGAGTCATATGCACCTTGTTCTTTATTTGGCTGAGGAAAAAAATGTAGCCAAGGCAGAATCTAAATATCTAAATGAAACTCATTTAACAGTTAATAAAGAAGCTGTGGAAATGGAGAGTTTGTTGACTCAGATTCTTTGAGAAGATTAACTCGGAGCCTGTCGATATATCTTCTTAGATAAAAAGGAAAATATTCTCAAATATGAGCATCCCTGTTAGCATGAAAAGAAGCTAAATCTGCATTCCTTATCTTGTCATCATGGACCCGAATTTCTAACTGACTTGATCAAGTAGGCTATGGCCTTTTCTAACTATACTGAAATGTTCACAACTGCTCTGCAGTGTCAGGTCTCCTAACTTGTGGTTTGAGTCTTCCCTGGGTTTCCCACATAACAAATATGCTTATGTTGTTTGTTCTGTAACACTGTGTCTTTTATGTCTTGTTACAGGCTGTAACTGTTATGAAACTTTGATCTTGCCCCTCTACTATGGTGATAAATTGACTCATAATTTCCTGACTATGATATCTCCAATCTAGACCTAATTTGCTTTATATTTGTGAAGATACATAAAGGAAATCTTAAAATGAGGCAGGCAGTGAAAACCATAGCTCAGATTATGAAATATTTACAACTAAATAAAGGTGACAGATTAGTTGGAAAGTAGAGCAAGAAATCCCAGGTTGCCTCTTCGTCCCTGTCTATGGATGAAGAGCTTTAACAGAGGTGAAAGTTCTGATTCCCAAGTGGGTTGGACCCAGAATTTCCTCCCCTGCTGTCATTCATAACCAAAGGTCACAGGTCGCTGTGGTGACTCTATGGTCTGTCTTGGATGGAATTCTATCCACAGGAGTCTCATCCCTCAAAGTTTCTTTGTTAAACTTGCTCTCAAGAAACATTTTGTCAAAAATTTAGGGGTGGTTGTAAGGGACCATCCATGTGTGTATGCAGCAGGTCTAGGTGTGGTCACCTTGTCATGGTCTACTCATGTCATGGGCATGAAGTGGCTGCCCAGCACTCCTCCAGCAGCTGCTTAACCAACACAACATGTTCTTTACAGGGTCTTGAGCATTGCAAGTCGAATCTTGTTTGAAGGTAGCAGAAGTCACATGTAGGTTCCAGCTTGTCCTTCGTGGTCCCAGCTCACCCCAATTCTCATTTCATGCCCACCTTTGCCTTCCCAGCTGCCAGCCTGTTCAGTTCCTCCCAGATTTGGGGCCAGAGATCCTTTCAGCAGCTCTATGACCCTTGTGAGAAGCTCTTTATTCTGACACCTTCCCAAGTAGAGTAGTGTGTCTCCCTGCTAGGCTGTCTTGTGCATTCAACCCTGGTGCAAAAGCATCATACTCAAAAGCCATTCATCCTCTCCTCTGCTCAACTCATAAGATGGAGATTTGTGACATAGTTTTCCTTTGTAATATTAAGTATTTTCTAACTGTATAGATTTGACTTTCATCATGGCTTTAGAGGATCTCTTTATATACATCTCATTATGGAGAGGAGGGTCAGAGAGGATGGAAAAGAAATGTCCTCCTGTGATTCCAAATAAAGAAGATGTGGCAGGTAGTAACCCTAACAACGCCTATGGCCTCTATGGCAACCACATCAAGGTTTCCATTTCAGGTTCCACTTCTGATGTCTTGCTACCTCTGTAGCTCTGAGCATTTCTCTCTCTTTCCTGTAAATTTGTATAATAATGAGTTGAAATATTGGTTGAGAAGTTGTATTTACCTGTAAAAGAACATCTTAGGTTTGACATGTTATTATCAGAAAATGAAGTCCTTTCATTCACCAGTTCATAATCATCTTTCCAGAGTGTTCATCTTCTAGGGAAACCTCCATGGCCAGAGACCTACATAGCATCAGGGAGAATTCACTCACCTTCTGACCCTTCCCGTATCCTGAAAAATGCCAATTGGTGGAGACTCACTGTGTTCCCAATATTTGTCTCTCATGGAGATCAGCCACAGGCTGTACTTCTTGGAGCAGAAGGAAGGCACAAAGCTGATAGTGTGTTCTTCCTGAGCCACCTATGACAAAGAGTTGTCATCACAAAGCTCTTTAATTTCCCTTTGAAGCCCACACAGCTAAAATTCTCATAGAGAAAACACAGCCTTCCTCTCACAATGCCTTATTGCCAACTCTGTGCTGAGCCAGCATTAATTATAGAGGGTCGTTAGCTTATCAGAGAATGGCTCAATGTGTGTCATCTCCACAGGGTAGAACAATCATCACCAAGCACATTAGTCAGATTGTTTATAGCGATGGAAGCTGTTTGCTTCGGGGCTGTGTACAGAGGGTAGAAGAGTTATAGAGACACAATACGTAGGGAGGTTCAGACTATCTGTAGAGAGTGGGTAAGAGTATGTATTTTTTCAGGATGCACATTGAAGTGGGATCTACTTTGGAAGCTGCTTCCCCGGGTCCAGCTTATATGTAGCAATATTTTCCTGTTTTCATCAAATGGTTGGAATGTCAGCTTTGAAGGTCATGCCTGGTCTTTTCTTTATTGGAATCCTCTCCTCACCTCTGACAGAAGCAGATTATTTCCCATTCTCTCTTATAGTACTTGTTGTACCTCCTTTATTGGAATTATGTGAAAACATTTCTCTGTTCCTGATCATATGTATAAATCTCTCTCTCTCTCTCTCATACACACACACACACACACACACACACACACACAGAGGAGATATACATAGAGACATACACACATACATATAAATATACACATATATAAATATGTATACATACATATATAGAGAGACTGAAAGAGATTAAAGTATAGATAAAATTTTCTTTTCTTCGGTGAGAAAAATCTACACAACTATCAACAGGCAAGCATATAGAGGGAAAAATCTGCCAATCTTGGTTTTATAAATTTGTAAGAGAAAAGAATGAATAGCTTTTGAAGATGACAGTTTTAGGATTAATAGACATCTCTGATATTGATATAAGTTTGTATGACTGCTACCCTCACCAACCATGTGCTAGAACTGTTAACAGGTAAGCCAGATATTTCTGCTTAGGTAGATTTTCAACTATGTCAACAAAGTCTTTCCAGTGAAAAAATGTCAACTCAGTGAGTCAGCAAGAGGAAGGGATAGACCTAAAATGTTGAGTCTTGCTCTAATAACACATCTACTACATATGTTTTAGTTACATAAGTTGGATTGAATGAACATGAATTCTAGACAGAGTCAGGTTATCTGAAGGATAATGTAAAGGATGAACATAAGCCACAGCTGAAAGAATCATCACAAAGTCACATGCTGTGACACCCTCTTGGCCAAAGTCTATTCTCCCTGTAATTTGACTGTGACATCATACATTGCATAATGGGTGGGATGACTTGAACACAGCATGAAGAGTTCCATGGCATTGGAGAAGAGTAAGATGGAGATGTAAAGTGATTAGCTTTGCAAGATGAGAGCTCACACAAGGCAATGGACATAATGACAAAAACATTCTATCACAGAGATGAGGTTTTGATTCTAGTATTATCATCATGGTCAAGTTCCTTCACCCAGCTGTTTGTGAAGTGAGAAGGATGATCTGCCCCACAGTTCATGCATAATTATCCAATAAGAGTTAAATGAATCCTTTGTTTTGACCCCTACTCACAAGGTGGGGGGATAGAGAAAAAAAAACCAAAATCCATATTTGCATCTAGGAACTTTTCAAGACCAGTTTATCCTTTGTATTTTAATGGACTATCATCTCAGTGACTTTTTTATTGCTGTGATAAAACACCATGACTAAGGAAACCTACAGAAGGAAGGGTTTACTGTTAGATCAGTGGTGGCAGGAGTGGAGGTAACAGGCAGCAAAAAGCTGGAGCCCCATCCTGACCCACAAACAGGGAGCTGAGAGAGATAGCTTGAAATAGCACTAGTCTTTCAAAATCTTGAAGTATTTCCACGATGGGGTTAACAAGATCACCTCTCTCTCTCTCTCTCTCTCTCTCTCTCTCTCTCTCTCTCTCTCTCTTTGGTTTTTCGAGACAGGGTTTCTCTGTGGCTTTGGAGGCTGCCCTGGAACTAGCTCTTGTAGACCAGAAGATCACATCTCTTAATCCTTCCCAATGCCAGAGACTTATGGGGAACATGTGATCATCCAATTAGCTAACAATATTTTCAAGTAGCTAATAAATGCCCATGTCACAGTATTTATATTGATATGCAGATGTTTGGGGTTTCCTATAGAGACCCTCTTGCTCATAACTCCTTTTAAGTAAGTTCAGTCTTGGCACACAAAAGGCCAATTCCTTCCAAATTTGGTGCTCAGAGAAATATATTGAAGCAACTGTAGATATTTTATTTTGCAATGATCTATTGACATCACTGCTTAATGCTGGGCCCATACCATTAGCTATAGTAAAATAAAGATTTGCAAGCCATCCTAGGCCTAAACCCAATGAAACTTTAAGACTTGAAGGGTGAGCTGCTCTTAATATGCAACTCTTTCAATGCAGGAACACTATGCATTTCCCTGTGAAAATGAAGAGGTGGTTGTTTTTCACGGTGTACAAACTACAGAGAAGAGGAACTTACTTTTCGATAGTGTCAAAAAAGTAGCAAGGGATTAAGAAAATAAGAAGCTTCCTCAATGTATGGCAGCAGGAAGCTGTCTAAGCAGGAGTGAGAAGGGTGTTGTAGAAACATGGGATCAGAAGCTTTGATAGTGATGAAAGTATGGAGGTATGGTGGCTTTGGCTTGTCTTCCAGAGACAAGGTTGGCAGGTGAATCAAACAAAACAGAGCTTAACAACAGCAGCGGCCAACTCATTCCTCTGTATGCAAGTGGCATGAAGCAGTTACGGATAGCATTAATTCCCTAATGTTTCTAAAAAGTGATGATGGGGGTTGTCCTTCTGTATATATGTTTCTCTTATTGGTTAATGAACAAAACACTGTTTGGCCAATGAGGCAGGATGATAGGTAGGACTTGGAGACAAGGAGAATTCTGGAAAAGGGAAGCCGAGGGAGCCCACCACTGAATCGCTATGCTGCCCAAGAGTAACAACATTCTGGGGCATCACCCTGTAAGCCACAGCCTCATGGAAATACATAGATTTATAGAAGTAGGTTAATAATTAAGACAGAGCTAGCCAATAAGAAGCCCTGGTCATCAGCCAATGGTTTCATAATTAATATAGTGTCTCTGTGTGTTCATTTGGGGCTGTAGCGGTGGTGGGACTTGGCAGGACAGAGCCTTCAGCAACAAAGTGACACAGAATTTTTGGAAGACGTCGGAAGGCCTTGGTTCCAATCTCAGTGTCATTGTGCAGCCTTAGGCAAGGCAATCTCAACTTACCATGCTGAGCCTCCATAATGTCTTTCCTAATGCCCATCAGACAGGGCAGTAATCAAGATAAATGGGATTGCATGTGCCAGGCAAATCGGTGGGCCTTGTTTGTCCTTCTGTAAAGCTTTCCTTATTCTTTTTTTTTCCCCTGGCAACCTAGAAAAATAGAATGCCAGTATTTAGCAGCAAGCATCCACCAATGAGGCTAAAGAACTATGTATTACAGATATAGACATATAATTATTTATTGCCATTTCGCAGAGCTGGGGTTTGAACCTGGAGCCTTGAAGATGCTAATCAAGCGTGTTACACTGAGCTGCATCCTCAGCCCTACAGTCTTCCATCTTCCTTGCCCACTCAACTCACAGACCATAATTTGCCTATCCTTGTGTCTATTCAATAGGTATCCATACATACAGTGTTCCTATATTACAGAAATGTTAATGGCAATTTGTGTGTACAAGTATATACATTTCAATATACAAACAGAATGAAAGGTTATGTTTTTGGTGTTTATATATTTTAATTTTTATGTGTATGGGTGTTTTGAATATATATATATATATATATATATATATATATATGTACACCAAGAGCCTACTTTGCATATCTATGCTTGGTACTCTCTAAGGCCAGAAAAGGGTACCAGATAGCCTAGAATTGGAGTTATACACAGTTCTGATTCACTGTGTGGGTGCTGGGGGATTGAACCTATATCCTCTGTAAGCTCAACAGGTGCTCTTAACCTCTAAGCCATCCCCCCAACCTCAGGTCTATGATTATTAGCAGGTAAATGTCTATTTTAAAAATCACAAGTATTGATGCTCCTGGTGTGACAACTGGGATTCAACTTTGACTCTACATTTTCCTGTCATAGAGTCAGACTATCAAGTTACTCACAAGCACATGCGTTAGATTGAGATTCTTTGGTAACAAAGTCAGTGGGATACAGCAGCTAGGACGCTCTGCCCTCCACCCTGTTTTCTTTAGAATGTGTCTTTCTAGAGATCCATGGGGGAAATTCTTATGAGCAAATCCTTCTCATCAGAGAGAGAGAGGGAGCAAAGCTAGGGAAAATGGGCACAAAGAAGTGATTAGTGAACAGGCTTAGGTTGGTCTCTGTTCTATTCACTTAGCATGAGGCTGAGACCACAACCCTGTGAGTGGTTGTAGGCATCGCATATGTGGACCTGTAATGCTGGCCACACCCATTTGGGTGGAAAGAGAGGAGCTTGAGTCGTGGCTTTCCTTTGCATGCTTTTTCTGGAGGGTCAGCAGATCTGGTAGGAGGAACAGGGAAATGCTCCCGAGGTTCTTTACATTTTTCTGTGTAATTGTTCTCCAATACACACCTATTTATCACTTATCTTGGGTCTAGTGACATAATTATGATCCTCGACTTCAAGTGGTCTTGTTTACCCTGAATATTCCTACCAACTCACAATTTTAATATTTTTTTTTTAAATTTTGTCTTTGGCAGAAATCTCGAAGGATGATTCTGAGCTAAATATTGCAAGGACAATAAAAGAAAACCTTCAGAATTTTGTCTTCCTCACCCCGAGCAAATGTTCTTTAAAAAGATGAAGGGGGGCACAAGAACACTTCTTTCTGCATGTGCAGAAATGTGCCCTTCGGATTCCCAGATCTCATTAGATCATTAGATTGTATGTTCACAGGAGGGAAGGCCAGGCCAGGCCAGGGAGGAGCCAGCAAAAGTGCAGCTGGCAGGGGCTTGAGTGACATTAATGGAGAATTGGGCAGGGAATGTGGCACAGTATCCATTGAGGTGGATGAAGGGCAATCTTTGCAGAGAATGATGGTCTCTTGAGTGGGAGAAGGTAACGGGGGAGGAGGCATCAGTGTCATGTGACCTTGTGAAATTTAGCACTTTGTTGGATCCGATGTGGGTTGTTTAGCAGGCTGTCTCTAAATAGGGCATAAACTACAGGAGTGTTGTGCAGATGGACACCCAACAAAGACATCTATTTCCCTTTTGTGTAAGAGGAGGGACTCAAGTTAACCTTTAGAAAGCATCCATCCGTCTTGAATGCAAATGGCATCATACTGAATTCTGGGGTTCTGAAGAAAAGGAAAGGGCTCCATGGAGCAGGTAGTTTTCTTTCTGTGCTCCCTGCTCAACCTTCCGGTGAGTAGCGTCTGCCATGTGCTCTTCCTAGCCACACATTTAGGCCTTGGGACTAAACAGTGAAGATCTGTGTGAGCTTAAATAATCCCTTCTTCCACGTTAGTGTTATCCACGTTGTCAGGCACTCTGTCAGGGTGACAGAGACAAGAATTGCAGCCATAGAAAAGGAGTTGGAGAGGTTGAGAAAGGCCACGCTCAGGTGATGAGTATTCCTGCAGGTGCCCTGGAGAAGGACTGCCTGGTGGAAAGATCTGATGGGAATCGGGTCTGATGGGGGAGGTCCTTCTGTGTATGTGTCTGTCTTATTGGTTGATAAATAAAGTATTGTTAGCCAATAGGAAAGCAAAATAGGTGGGACTAGGAGTCAAGGAGGATTCTGGGAAATGTAGTAAAGATTCCAGACAGGAAGTGACATAGCAGGCAGACTCAGAATATAAGCAGGAAATCCATCTCTTGTTCCTCCTCTTCCTCCTGCTTTCTGTGAAGCTGCCATGTGATCCCGACAAGAGAAGACGCCTGCCGCTGGTGTCCCATAAGATAAGTCTCATAAAATGTATAGATTTATGATAATTAAGACTGAGCTATCATATAAGAAATCGTAGTCAATTGACCAGCAGCATTGTAAACTAATACAAACCTCTGTGTATTATTTGGGACCCTAATAATAATTACGGCAGGCAGAACTTGGGCAGAACTCGGGTGGCTGGCAGAAAGCGCCCACGTGGCGGCAGGGCTCGGGAGGCTTGGCAGAAAGATTTATTGTTATACAGGTCTCCATAGACCACCCAGCTGCCCAGGCAAGTTCCCCTGCCTGGACACACAACTTTGTGTCTCAGGCTCTTAAGGGGGAGAAGAATGGCATGCTTTGAGTTTGCTCTCTTACTTACCAAAAGAGGCTTTTGCAGAAGTAATTACAGAGCAAACCTTAAAACAGAAGATGACCTTGAATTAATCCAGAGTGATCCACAGAGAACTTTCTCAGAGTAGTTAATGGCAGATGCAGCCAACGAGGAAGTTGGCAAGGCTGAACCCCAAGAGGATTTTGATGTGTTTTACATGGGATAAAAGCAGGGCCCACCTAGCTCCAAGAGGTCCAAGGAACCCTAAGAAGTCTGAAGACTGTGGTACCAATGAGAGCAAGACAGTCCTAGCTGGCAGCCTCCTGGATCCATTATTCTATCCTCCATACCTTGTTTTACGTTTCCTAACAGCACTCATTCCCCATTTGACATTTTGTGCGTCTTCTTTGTAGTCAGTGACTCTCTTGGCAAGCACCCCCACTCCCTGCAACCTTCCCTAGCACCAAAGCCTTACAAAGACAGGTTCTGTTTCCATGGCTATTTCTCACTCTTCCAAGATCTGTGGCTGCTGCCTAGTCAATGCTTAAGTAAGTATCATGTATCATCCCAAGTACCCCATGCAATAGGCAATCCCTTCCTTCTCATATTGAAGAGCATCAGGGTCATAGGCATTAGAAGCTTGGCCCCTCTTATCCAAAGTGCCCCCATCTCTCTCTAGCACCAGAGGCAAGGTCAAAGCCTGCATGTATTTTCCAGCAGCCTAATACCTAACAACAGAAGCGAGCTAGCTTCTCAACACCCAGAGTGCCTGATCTGTACCGATCACACCTGCCAGCTTCCGTTCGTCTCTGTGCAGAAAACCCCTCCTTTTCCAATTGTTCCTTTTCCTTCCTGGTGAAGAGTCAGTTTATTTCATGCCAGAGTAAGCTTCAGCCTTGAATCACAACAGCGGACGCTATCCGACATCAATTGCCACAGCTTAAAGGGGTTTAGGCTTGACAGACTGCAAAGTCGTTTGCAGGAGCTGAAGCTGAGTGACAAAATGCCCGTCATGAGGCGTAAACCTGTCAGTTGCAATTACCCACGAGAGATTCCAGAGAAGCACAAGAATTAAACCTTGCAAATCCAAAAGGCCCCATTGGAATGATGTATTTATCAGGCATCACGAATGCTCTGAAATGGACTTGAGATTTGCATGGCACAGATCCACACACAGGAAGCAGTATGTGTGAAAAAGTATTGTTTTTTTTTTTTTTTTTTGGTTTCTTGAGACAGGGTTTCTCTGTATTGTTTTGGAGCCTGTCCTGGAACTCACTCTGTAGATCAGGCTGGCCTTGAACTCCCAGAGATCCACTTGCCTCTGCCTCCAGAATGCTGGGATTAAAGGCATGTGCCACTAACGTCCATCATGAAAAGGTATTGTAAACTTACCCAGAGTTAATTAGAAGTCAGAGAGTCCAAAACTAGCAAGGGCCACCCATGTCAATGTCACTGGTCCCTATCACCAAAGGGCATGGACCCTTTGGTGGACCAAACCTGAGACCCAGCGAGAATTCTCAGTGGAACACTGAATTGTTTTAACATAGGGAGTGGGGGTTGGAGTAAGTCAGGTTACCCTCAAGATCCGAAGACTCTTCCTATCTGTACATCTCCATTTCTGTGTCTCACTGGCAGTGAGCAGTCTCGTGTCTATGTCATGTCTCATAGTCAGGGTGAAAGTCTAAGTGACACTCATCTCTCCCTTTTGCAGTCCTCATTCCTTCCTTCCTCTTGTTCCCATTCCAGTGTTAGTGGCTGAATGTGCATAACCCCCATCAAGAAGCTCCCCAACAGCTGATTGAGCTGTTTGCTGGATGGAGCCAATGGCCCTGGTGACTCCTGGAATGGGCTCTCCTGCTGGCCTGCCCCGCCCCTTATCTGGTGGACAGTATGTATTAGGCAGTTGCTTTAAAGAACAGGCAAGGGTTTCAGCAGAAGGAATGATGGACAAGGTGTCTGTGCTTGATAAAAAGGTATTATGTGGTAGAAAATTTACATTTCTTTAGAATCAGCAAAGTGACATAGTGCATAGTATCTGTTTTCTCATTGGGGTGTTTACTAGCCATTTCAAACACACTACATTTCAAAGACATCCTTGATTCAAAAATCTCAGTTCTCTCTTGACCTCAAAGACCCTTCTCTCCTCTTACAACTTATGCAAGTGGAATCCTACTCTTTCAATTTCATAGATCCAAGTTTATGACCCTAACCTTAACCTCCTTGCTTTTCACACACAAGCTAGTAGGAAACTAATTCTACTGACAAACGATTTTAAGATTCAACCTTCTTGTCATCCCCAATGCTAGTGACATCTGGAATGAAACCATTTTTCACCTTCATGGATTGTGAATCCTCCAGTTTAATTCTTCCTCTTCTTGGCTGTTGTTACTGGCTACTGTTGACACGGCAAAGGGATCATTTGCAATGTGAAGTCAGACCATGCTCCCCCTTTCCCTTGTAAATAGTCTCTAAACTGCACTACCAATGAAAATGAAGAGCTACACTCCCATCACTTAACTGACTTTGTGTTCTACTCTTTGGCCTCTCACTGCCCCCTTTCCAGCCATCCTAGGTTCATTATCAACTTATAAAATGAAGTCCTTTGCCATCCCAGAACCATTGCACTCACTATGATTCTGCTGAGAAGTCTCCGGCTAAACCAGTTCTCTGTCATACTTCAGCTGCCCTAAGCAGGGTGACCTTTACAAACCATTTGAATATGCATTCCCACCACCAACTGTCTGCATGTTTTTTCCTACTTGTTTCTGCATAGCCCTACCCCATCCAATGCAGGTCACATAGTTTTGTTTATTATTTAGCTTGAGTGACTGGAGCAAGCGTTCCATGGGACTGAACAGGGACATAGAACAGGACGCATGGCTGTATCTTTCTTTGTTTATTTCCTGCCCTCTCCGTGACCTTAAATCATAGACTTCTCTACACATTGCTCACAAATACAAAGGGCTTTCTAAGTCTGGAGCACTTAGGTGGCACCTTGAAGAATGAGGAACATTTCTGCCAGATGAACTATCAAAGGTAGAATGAACTGCACACTGTTAAAATGAAGGAGGGGTGTGTGTGTGTGTGTGTGTGTGTGTGTGTGTGTGTGTGTGTGTGAGAGAGAGAGAGAGAGAGAGAGAGAGAGAGAGAGAGAGAGAGAGAGAGAGAGAGAGGCAGACAGAGACAGAGACAGAGACATGCATGTCCTCAAGCTGCAATGTTGTCTCAGCACCTAGGACAGCACCCAGCCATGGTAAGTGGTCCCTAGAGGTCTATAACACAAAGCTGCAATCTGCAATTCATCCCCCAGGAGTTTACAAGTTCTGACATTAGGACCCTCACGAATGCAAATACCATGCTGACAGTCTAAGCTCCAGGTAAAAGAAATTACAGAATATTCTAGCCAAGTCTGGGTCAGGTTTCCAGTATTACACAAGTGGTTATTTTACAAGTGACAGTAATGTGAAAGGGTAGTCCTTAGATAAACAATAATTCTCCATTGTTATTCAAACCAAGTCAAATCAGATGGCAGCAGCAGGAGGCACAGCCTGCAACAGCCCATTTTCTCCAGCTTTCCTTAAGAAGCTGTGATTTCTCCGGAATGCAGCGATTTATCCAAGCTGACTTTTTCTCCAAACTTGCCAAGCTTGGGGAGACATTGCCACTTTTGCTTTGTGCTCGGCTCATCAAAAAACCAAGTTGCTTTTTCAAGCCCGGTCCCTGTGATGGCAACACAGGGTCCCTTGCCCTAGAAGCTGCACTTGTGCTTTGTCTTAGAAATTGCTACATTTTCTTCTTGCAAGGGGTCATTTGCTACACTGGACAGTGACCTTGCCCTGCAGCTCTCCCCAGCTCCTCAAGGAGATCACAGGCCATTTCATTCCATCATAGAGTTATTTTATTACTCCCCCAAGCCTGCAAACCAAATGACATTTGAGGCTCAAATCATTGCTCAGCAAAGAAAATCAGTAGAAGGTGCCAAGTCACGGAAGGGTGTGCTACCAGTGCCTGTGTCTGCTATTGCAGCTTTCTCTGCCTTCCCTGTATAAGCCACATTCTTTTTTGCCTTCCTCCCAAAGAAAATAGCGTTCAGGTCGATTTGCCCTAAGGATAAGGAGAGGGTATTTTAAGGGGCGGGAGAACAGTGTGGGATTTATTGAATACTTGCTGTGTGACAAGCACCGTGCAAGCGTCATTTCACTTAACCCTCCCCATGGCTCTCTGGAGGTAAATCTTAACCCCCCTATTTAAAGATGCAGAAACCAAAACTGAGTAAAATGAAGCTTCTTGCTCAAGGACACACAGCTAGTAAATGGCAATCAGGCATTCTGTGCCCCTCTGCACTTTCAAGGAGCATCATCTGGGGACAGGAAGAACACAAAGTCTAAGACAGAGGAGAAAGCCCTCCTTGATAGAGAAGCTGGTACCAAAAACATAGAAGCACAGGGCAAGGTGGGAGAACAGCCCTGTCTGCAGCTGTCAGAGGCGAATGGCAGCTAACTATTAATCTGAGAAAAGAGATCACGTTTCCCTTCCTTTTTCCCTCCCACTCTTTCTTTTCTCTATCTTCTTCTTTTCCTCCTGTCCCTCCTCTCTGAGATCTGTTCCCTCCCGTTTCCTCTAATGCTCAATTCTGTGTTTGAACTTTCTCAACATCAGACAGTGGTAGTCAAGAAGGCAGTTCTTTAAGAAAGACCTTATAGCTTAACATTTCCCTTCTGGTTTTAGCTCACTGTCTCAGAGACTCAGTAAATGTGTAGATTTACAGAAAACCTTGAGCACCTACTGTTCACTGCATAGGAAATGTCTGCTGTGTTTGAAGATAGTTCACCTAAATTGCTAGCTGTCTTCCTAGCTAAATCAAAAGGAAAACTATTTTCTCCCCAAATTTTGGCTTTGCTTCTGATCTATAGTATAACCCAAGCATGAAATATATGCATAAGCATGTTTCATATGATTAAAATGAAAGACCTGAAACCCAGCCACAGGTAGATTCACCTTCACCAAGGCATGATCTGGCTAGCATAGTAGAGCCAGAGGACTGGCTAGCAATAGTCTTATGAGCTATGCAAGCTTTTTTGGATGTTGAGACACCACCTGGCCTCATATTCTTTATCTATATAATAGAGACAGTAGATTTTCTCTTTTTTTGCAGATTCTTTTTATTTCAATTAGAAACAAGATTGTTTTACATGACAAACCCAGTTCCCCCTCCTTTTCCTCCTCCCCTAACGTCCCCCACCCTGCAACTAAAACCCTACCTGTCACATATCCTTTCTGCTCCCAAGACAGTAGATTTTCAACTCACTGCCTCAAAAGGAGCTAGACATTGTTTAAACTAAGCATATGAATGAGGACCCTGAAAAGCAGCCGAATTCTGAACACAGCTCCCTTTGCATTGGGGAATCCACTTGAATTCCTAAGACGAGGCAACAAGGAAGTGTCTTCAAGGTGCTTCATTCAAAACCCAAGTTAGCAGAGAATGACGCTAAACCTCAAATGCCTAAAACCAAAAGCCTATCAGAGATAAGACTCCCAGCCTGGTGCTCAGTCACTATTGCCATGTGCTCCAAAGCTTTGGAACTTGACATGGGAGATGTATGACACCAGGGTGGATCTGTATGGAAACCATGAGCCCTCATACCCATGTGTTGATGTGCTCAACACTCTGATTGTGTTACGAAGCCTTCGGTGGGAGCAGCAGAGTGGGTTTGATAGCTGTGAACCAAGTAAGAAGCGGTACATGGCGCCCCCAAACACTGTGTTCCACGGCCTCTGAGAGAGACATGGACACCAGGCAGTATGTCTCGTGCAGTATTTTATCTCTATAGTCTCTATAGAGCTGTGCATACAACTGTGTCTATTCAAATGGACTGGCTAGCTTTAATTAGTCTGCCTTTGATTCTGGGGAACTTTACTTACCGTGATCAGCTTATTCCCCACTGCCTCATTCCCACATTAAAAACCCATTTTCAAGGTTTAGCTCAATTATCTGGGTTGAACGGCTGATAGGGAACTGTTTCAAATAATAGAGTCAGGCAGATAATTGGAATGATTTTTCACGACTGAGATAAGGAGTGGAATAAGGAGGCCTTCCGAGCATGGGGTAGGATTCATCTCATAATTTTCATATGAAAAAAATCTTCCTGTTGGGTACAAAGAAACAACTGACATCCAAAGTCATGGAGCTTGCTCCCGCTTGCCCAAGAAGGTATAAATTTAGACAGAAAAATGGATCCTAACTGAACAGAGAAGTACAGCATAGGGAATGGAAATTAATTATGTACTCTTTCCCTCCTTATTAGTTTAAGTAAGGAAGCATCCATTGCCGAGCAAAAGACAAGAAGAGAAACTTTTCTAAAATTGTGTTCAGGTTTGCACCAAGTCTCCTCTAGGCTCTCCCTCCCACCTAGCTGTCAGCCATTCAGCTGACCTACTGCATCTAGCCAAGATAATTCCCTCGTATCCTTGTATGCACAGCTCTGTCCCCAGCCACCATCCTCTGAGCATGCTTTTTACTCTTTGTCTAAATCACCTTGTTCCTATTTCCCATCTAGTAATCTTCATCAAATGCTTCCCTTGAGCAGGCCTCCTTGTGTCCCATGGGAAATGGAGGGCTCACACCTGATTCAAGCATGCTTTTGGCTGTCTCTTCCTTATAACACTGATCATTCTCCATTTTCAGAAGTTAGCTATGTATGAATAGCAGCAGCCACTGGGTGTCTCTTGGTTGTCACATCAACCTACTATGATTGATACTCCCATCTCTGTTTTTATAGCTAAGGAAACTGAAGCTTAGAGAGGCAAAGGAAATTCTTCAAGGTCGTTCAGCTGGTGCTTGGTGAAGCTATGACTGGAGCTCAAGTTCAGTGTCAGGCTATAAACACCTCTCTGTTTTCCCTGAGAGGAAGCAAGGTCTATTCTCAACCCAAGAAAACCACCCATGCTCAAGAAGCACTTGATGAAAACTTATGAAGGATGCGTGCATATCTGACCATTTGGGTTATGAGCAACTTCACTATTTATAAATGTGCAACAAGACACCATCCCCAGGATGACACCAACTCAAGCTTCCATGCCCATGTGTTGAAGTAGAAAGCCCTGCCTGAGTCACTCCCCAGTACCATTCTCTCTTGTTTCTCAATAATAATGATACCGTGATCTGCTTTGATCAGTTCCCCTAGAACTACAGGTGCATTGTGTGATCTACATTCTGAGTTCTACACAATAAAACATTGGCAACAAGAGCATGAACAGACTGTCATTATCCATTCCTCAATAGTATCTTTCTCACTGTTCACCCGCCAAACTGTGAGCAGGCCAGTAATGCTTTTCCTTTTTTGGCCTTATAACAGAAGCACACTCAGTATTGGGTGTCAACTTTTTGTCTCAATGAAAATGGGTTAGACACTATGATAGCATGTTGCTCAGAGACATCTCCCTGATGAGTCCAGCACATGCCTACTGATTGTTCAAACTGCATGCACAGAGCAGATTAGTAGGGGACCTTTTGAATTACTGCCAGTGATACAGACTCCATGTCCAGACGAGTCTTCATAACTTCCTGGTGTTTGCCTGGAACCTCTATACAAATGGGGCCAGAGGACTGTGTGTTTGAGACTATTCCAGGCTCCTAGGCTCAAATGCTTACTCAAAAATATCCCCAAACAAAAAACAAAACAAAACATATGGTCTTCCACTATCACATAACAAGATGGGAAAATGAAATAACTGCCCTTTAGTTTGTAAGGCATCCTCTGAGAAATTACCTGTGTTAGTTTCCTTTCTGGCCAAAGCAATTTGCATAGCCACATCAGTTCACTCTACAGGTAAGGAAGAAAGTTGTAGAATATCCACAGTCAGTCTTATTTCCATCTGTGCCTTACCAAGCTGTAGAATACCTTGAGTGACATCAATACAATATCTTCAAAGATTTTTGAGGGTTTTGGCTTTTGTCACAGTACAAGGTGAAAGCATGGCCTACAGAGGTAAAACATGAGGCACATATAACTGACCCTGAAGGGCTTGGATCTCCAGCAAAGACATAAAGCTCAAGATAGTTTATGGGTATCTAAGCAACGCTGAAGATGACAGCCAGTAAAAGCCCACTGCAGATATTTAGAACTCCTTCACTTTTGCCCTATATGTCAATTATAGTTTCTAATCTCATACAAGAGAACAGAGAGTTTAAGTTTCTATTTCCTGGCTTTTCCTCACCTATGGGTAGTGTTGTAATTTAAGAAAAGGGGCATGCAAGAGAAAGATGCCATGCGGCAGGGTTCAAGTAGAGTTTTTTAAAATTATTATTCAGGAAAGGGATAATAAAAAGAGGAAAGGGAAGTGGGGGAGACCAGCCTCTGGAGACAGGAGCAGCAGGAGAGAGGAGAAAGGAAAGAGGGGAAGAGAGAGGAAAGAGGGAGGAGAGAGAGAGCAGGAGGGGATAGGGAGAGCGAGAATGGGAGAGAGAGAAGGAAACTAAGAGGGGGACAGGGAGAGAGGGAGGGAGAGAGGGAGAGAAAGGTGGGAGGTGGGCAGGGCCCTTTTAAAAGGGAACACAGTGAATATGCACAGGTGGTGCTCTTAGTGGCTGCAGCTGAGGGTGAATCCTGTCAGAACCCCAAGTATAGGCCAGGGCATATGCCTGAAAGCTAACAGGTAGACTGTACCCTTAAGAAAGAAAATCAACTATTTATTGATCTCTAAGTGGAAGGTGGTCACAGTCCATCTGGTAGGATTCAATAAAATCACAGGTTTGAAATTTTTAATCAAGATCAATGGAAGGGTTTTTTTTTTTTTTTCGAGGATTCAAGAAAACCTTTTGAAGGGAAACCCTATGTTATTGACAGTGATTATGTTATATTACGTTAAATAATTTGTTGACAATATTTGTGCAATTGTTCTTTTGGGAACTCAGGAACCTGAGGGACATTTGCTGTTACTAAAGAGGAAGAAGAAGACACCATAAAGATAGACAAGGCCTAGGCCACATGGGCCCTGACGTGCCATGGCAAACACTTTGAATATTAAGTTTGTTGGATATCTCAGGATCCTGGTGTTTAATTTCACTCTAGTCTAGAAATTAAAAAGTGAGTCCCAGAGACATTAATTGGTCTGTTCAAACACTATGCTAATAACTCAGAAGCCATGATGAGTCTCAGTTCTACTAGATTGAAAAAGAGACTATATTGTCAACCTTGTGAAAACTCATATTCTTGAGCTAAAGGAAATGAATGGCCGCCGAACAGAAGATGGAATTAAGATGGGAATATGGAACCTGAAATGTTCTAGGAGACTGGGAAGCAGAGGAGGGAAGAGAAACTGCAGCTGAGATGTAATCTATGAGAGAAGAATAAATAAAATTTAAAATGTCTACAGAAACTTAACACACACACACACACACACACACACACACACACACACACACACACACACACACACACCTGTAAAATATAAAGTATTTGGGTCTCTACAATACTATAACAGAATCATTTGAACTGGAGTTAAGGCAGTGTACATATCTTATCCCAGTACAGGTATAACTCCCTGGGTACTGTCCCCTGTGAAGTCAGTGAGCAGCAGAGCTCAATGAGCGGCATTTAATATCATGACATGGTCGTGAAATGGTATGATCAAGGCAAGCAGAGCAACCACTCTAGCAAGGCCTTTGGATGAATTCACAAAAATTGGAGACAGAGCAAGAAATGGTTGAGGGAAAGGGTCACTGTTCTGTTGTCTATAAAATTCCTTTTAATACCAGGTAGAATATAAGATTTGTCCAGCTAAACCATATCTGAAATTTTGACTCACAAAGTGGCCTAAAACATTAAACTGGTTGTAGACATACAACTTTAGAGGATGGTTGTGACACAGCCAAAACAACTATCACAAATACCTACAGGGTTTAGAACAAATGGAATATGACCGTAAGTGGGAGGAAATGTTGAAGAGTGTGGTAAAGCAGAGAATCCTAAATCAGTCAGTTGCCAATTGTCTTTTTTTCATATCAAAATTTGGGCCTTATATTGTTATGTCTCCCCACTTTTCAGTTTTTGCATATTTATGTGAGATCTTTAGATGTTGATATGTTTTTACAAATTGTAAAAAAGTATACACCCCAGGTGAAAAAATTGTCCTGTGGCCTCTGATACTGAGCCCAGAGTCAGGTTATATATAAAAGGCTCTTCGGTGACCCAACTCTGTCTTGCCTTCTCTCTTCCTTCTTCATCTAGCCTTACTTTTTCCATCATGAAGGTAGGACCAATATCTGAATGCATTTCTGATTTCATGTGTAGTCTTTACTATTGGAAAAATTTCCTGTAAGTTTCTGGGACGTGGGGACATATATATTGTATTGTCTCCTGTTCATCTGTATCCAACAGAGGATTTACTTTCTGATGTGGGTTCAGTAAATATTCATTGTGGGATTAAAAGGGCATCTAAATTTGCAGCACACTCGAAGTTATTGCTTCCCCAAGGAGGCCCTTTGGAACTGAAGCCATAAATCTAAGTGGCATGTACAGTGATTAGAACTGATGGGTGTATCAAATTGGGGGGCATGCTGCCCAATCCCTGGGTAATACTGGCTCCGTTGCAAGCCAAGGCAAGTATCAAAAGTGATATTGAAAGGATGCCCTAGAATATGAAAAGAGATTCCAGCTCTCAGAGACTTAATAATGCACAGCCTTGCACACCAGCCTCCCCCATATGTAAAATATGTCATGGGACTATTCATATTTTAGATCTTAGTTCATGCATATTCATTTCTTGTATGAAGCATTCCCTGATGCAGTGGCCCCTTCCCCTCATGCAGGGCCCATATTCATGACATCTACGCTCAAGTCGCACCCTCTGTGTCTGTCTTTACATAGCGTCATGTTCTGATCTCAGCCATCTCTTCCCTTTCTTCTTCAGATGGCCAAGTTGTCCCGTGGTACCTATTTGGTGACTGGGAAGCTGAGAAGTTCATTCAGTTTCACTTGTGCCCAGGACCCCGAGGGTGTGTGTAGGAAGTCTGGGGACCTCTCTGTCTCGGTGCAAACCCAGGACTTCTCTGCGGATCTCTTTAGTGCTTGGATATTTTACATGGTGGCGCCTGGCTCTAAGAGTCTTCTGAAAATGAGGCCCCCAAATTGGGAAAACAACTTCCCCGCCTAACACTGATCAATGTGCAGGGACCAGCCTTATCTTAATGAGAGATGACAGAGACCTGAGTTTCATTTCACTGGAATTGTGCCAATTGTTCTCTGATCTCTGATCTGTTGCCACATAAGTATTTCCATATTGTATATTAGCCTATGGACAATTAGCCAATGGGAAGTGATAAGCAATATTCTGTATTATCCTATGAACAATTAGTAGCCAATAAGCAGGTGACTGATCTGAGGGATCCCGTGCCAACCAGGTGCATCGCAAGTAGGCTATAGCACCACAATCAGGAAGACCGTGGAGGAGGCGCATTCAGTGATTAGGACCGGAAGTGGTGGCAGCTGTAATTAAGAGCAGATGTAATGGATCCTACTAATATTAAGCAGACAAAACCAACCAAGTGTGGGATATATAGATCAAGTAGAGTCAAGGGCAAACTCTAGGTAGGAAACTTTGAGATGGCAGATTCAGGGGGTGGGGTAAAGACAAGGAACAGCAAGTATCAGTCACTAAGGCAAAGCCTGAGACACTGTATTCTGCTGCGGGCCTTTTCCTAACTGAAAAAGACAGGTGTGTGTGTCAATGCACACACACACACACACACACACACACACACACACGTGTGAGTATAATTGGTCAATATAAATGAAAAAGAACTGAAATATTAGCACTTGGGATTTAGCTTTCCTTAAGATCAGTTCCTCTTTCTTATCCATTTGTTTAGTTAGAGAAGAGAGAATTGGAGAAACAAATGGGATATGTTTTCTAATTCCATCTCACAGTGCCCATTTATTATGTAACAGAGTGTATGCTTTCTATCCTGGAGAGGTTCAGTAAGTGTTGTAATTCTAGAAAAGCAGTACGCATAAGAGGAAGACACCAGACAACAGGGTAAAAGCAGAGGTGCTTTTTATTAGGGAAAGGGATCATAAAAGGGGGAAAGGGGAAGGGGGGAGACTGGCCTCTGGGGACAGGAGCAGCAGGAGAAAGGAAAGAGGGGCAGAGAGAGAGAGAGAGAGAGAGAGAGAGAGAGAGAGAGGAGGGGGGAAATATACACACACAGAGAGAGGGGGCACACATAGAGAAAGAGAGAGAGAGGGAGAGAGAAAGAGAAAGAAAGAAAAAAGAAAGACAGAAAGAAAGAAAGAAAGAAAGAAAGAAAGAAAGAAAGAGAAAGAGAAGGGGAACAGAGAGAGAGAGAGAAAGAGAAAGGAGAGAGGGGAACAGATGTTCTTAGTGGCTGCAGCTGAGGGTGTATCCTGTCAGAATCCCAAGGACAGGCCAGGACAGATGCCTGAATACTAACAGTTAGGACTTACATGTTAATGTCCTTAAAGCTGGTGAGGATGGAAGCTAGTGTGTTATATGGTTACTACCATTCTGGTTTGGCTGGAATTTCACTGCCAATGCTGGACTCTGAGGGAGCGAGTGGAGCCACCTTCCATAAATTAGACAGGAAGTGCATGCCCCCTCCGTTAGGCAACATCCTGAAATACACCTCCACCTTCCCGTACCTTCAGGTAAATGAAATGGTGGCAACAGTTTAGTTTTTCTGTTTTTGCCGCCTCTTTAGTCTCATGCACTGGGTGGATGTGCAGAAGCTCCAAGGCTAACTGGTTACCAGAAAGTAGACGGATTGGTGACTGGAGAGATGACTCAGCAGTTAAGAGCACACAACACTCGGTTCTTGCAAAGCACCCGAGTTCCATTTCCAGCAACCACATCAGGTGGTTCACAAACTACAACTCTAGATCTCTAGACACACAGATCACCAATGTCTTCTTCTGGTCTCCATAGGTACCGCAGACACCTCACCTCTCTCTCTCTCTCTCTCTCTCTCTCTCTCTCTCTCTCTCTCTCTCTCTCTCTCTCTCTCACACACACACACACACACACACACACACAAAAGTCTTTAAATAGAAAGAAGATGGTTTAGATTTAGGAAGACCAAGTGGCCATATGACTGACGAAAACATACAAAATTCTGATACATTTTTATTAACTTTGAAAATTTTAGACACACGTGCAATGTAACCATGATCATATGCTCCCCCAATTTTCTCTATAACTCCTCCCAGACACGCCCCCACCTTCCCACTCTCAAACTTTATGTCTTCTTCTAGTTTTTAAAGTTCAAAGTATCCAGTTTGTGCTGCACACCTACTCATGGGTGTGGGGCATCTACTGGAGTGTGGTCAACATCCCAGAGGCTACACTCTTAAAAAGAACAACAACAACAACAAAAAAAAAACAACTCTGTCTTCCCTAGAGGCCATCCATGGACAACTATCAATAGTTCCTCAATGGGGGTGGCTCATGAGCCCTCCCTTTATTATGGAATAAGACTCTTAAATTTTTTTATAGTGTTCTTATTAACCCAAATGTGAGATCCAAGTCTTAAAATTTCTAAATCCAGAATGCCTTGTGTCCAGTCTTAGGAAAAATTTGAGGGAGTTAACTTGGCCCAGATGAACTTCTTGTGTATAAAATAAGGGTCTCTTTAAAAAGGAGAGAGAGCTGCTGTGGAGGTTTTGTGGATTAGAAGGCCTCATGAGTTTCTGATGTGTGTTACTAGTGGTATCTATAGTAACAAGAGCACAACACAATGTCATATGTAACTTACCCACTCCAAACACTTAACAGTTTCTACTCAGGTCCTACTGTGAGTCAGACATGGAGCTCGGCACTGGTCATAAAGTGAAGATAATCCGGTCTTCAGGGAAGTCATTACAGCTTGCTCGTTCTTCTGTTCCCTTTGGTCCATTCAGAGGACTGGCTTGCATCTCTGAGGTGCCTTCTGAAAGCAGCTCTCTCAGCATGGGAGAGATCACAGAACCTCTGCCCACAAGGGGTTGGAACATTAACTCATTAGTGCAACCTGTGTATTATTATTATTATTATTATTAATTATTATTATTGCCTCTGGAGGTTCAATACTAGGAAACATGGTGTTCTGGACAGTTTGCTTCAGAGGGCCTTTACTAGGAAATTATGATATTCTAAAAGTCTTCTGGATTATTTTACTTAGTAAATCTTATTTTACCATTGAGTGCAGCCACTAGCTAACTAAAGAAGAGTTGCACAAAGCTCTCCCTTAATTTCCTCATCCATCATCAATACTGGTTTATCTCTCCTGGTACCTTGTAAACATCATGATTGGGTGGTGTAAGTGTTTACATAGTGGAACCATGTGGTTATAACACTCTTCAATTTTTCTGTGATTATACAGGTGTGGATATTTGATGGGATAAGCTGAAGATTTAGGATCCAAAGACCACGTCTTGATGCTGTAGACTTCTTCTGTGCCTGTGTGATCATGATGTGGATAAGAGTAGTAATAGCATCCTCGTATAATACCCAAATCTTATTTACAGTGAACATTTTAAAGGCAAAGCGGTTGAATTCAAGCTTGCCTAAACTATGTTCTACTTATCAGACTTGGATAAATTAATTCATTTATCAGACTCTTGGTTTCCTCATAAATCAAATGGAGATGATAATCAGAGCTATGTCACAGGGCTGTTTGCAGAGATTAAATTATATAACTGCATAGATATTGCTTATTGCCCTATCTGGCGCACATCACATGTAATCGGTAGCTATTCGTATTATTATTGCTGCTGTGTGGCTCCGTTGGTGTTGAAATAACACAGCAATGATTATACTCTCCACAAGTTAGAAAAACAGTTTGAAAACCAAGACTATAATGAGCACACAAATGACGATAGCTCACTCAGTCCCCAAATGCACTGTATCTGAGCAAATGGAAATGAAATAAAAATGGTTCAACTGTAATGAACACTGAAATGAATACCGTGGAATTACAATGTAGGACTGAAATGAGGCCTTCAGTTCATCCAGTGCAGAAATATGGTTTAGAAGTACAGCAGACACAGGGTGCCCAAGTGACTGATCCCCTCTTCCTCCACCAGCTGTATTCTGTTTAGTCTACTCATTGCAGAGTCCAAACTGAATTTGTATTGAAAATTTAAATCATTTCATGTAGCAACACCTAAAGAATCTTGATTACTTCAAAGACATTGCTGACTCAGAAGACACATGGAAAAACAAGGTTTGAAAACATGCTGTTAAAACATTAATAAAACTGAGTTATTTTTAATTACCCCCAATCCTACATGTTCTAGTAAACGACAATGAAAGTGTCAGTTTCTCCAGGAAAGTCTGCACATTTCAAAGGAAGCACACATCTGTGAGTGTAGATATAAAGAAATCCTGTTTCTGCCCTCAACATTGCTGTGAGGGTCACCGGGTCACCAGAAATGTTCCCCCATGTTATCTGTAGCTTTTGCTAACCTACAGCCTTGTAGAGTACAATTCCCTTCATTATTATCCTCTCAAACTGCTTTGTTTCTATGATGGTGGATGTCCTTCTGTATGTATGCTTCTTTTATTGGTTGATGAGTAAAACATTGCTTGGCCAGTAGCCAAGCAGGGAGATAGACAGGGCGATCAGACCAGGAGAAGGCTGGGGAGAGGAAGGCAGAGAAGAGGCCTCGAAGAGATGCCATCACGCTGAAGGAGTAACATGCCTGATTACATGTAAACCACAGCCCCATAGCAATACATAGATTAATAGAAATGGATTAATAATTAAGAGAGAACTAGCCAGTAAGGAGCCTAGCCATTGGCCAAACAGTTTTATAATTAATAGAAGCCTCTGCGTATTTATTTGGGACTAAGGGTGGCAGGCAAAACAGAAACTTTCATCTACATTTGTGTTGTGGCATTTTAATAGAAAGAACAGCTTCATATACTAGCTCAGGTTAATTTCTTTATATTTCTAGAGTCTTTTCCCCTACCACACAGGCAGGAGAATGGCTCTGAAAACTCACAACATTCATGAGTGGCAGTTATTAACCCTTGAGAATATGCAGTGAAGATTTCACTTTTTAATTCCTAATGAGGGCTGATGAAATGCATAGCAAAGGTATGGAAAACCAAGCTGGCCTAACGAATGCCCATAGTCTTGCTTGTTCAGTGATATTTTTATCTTGTTCTTTTAAGCTGAAAAAATTCCCGTACTTCTTCAAAAGAGTACAAGCGTTCCGGCTTTGTGCATCCCCATAGCCACCTGGTCCGGTGGGAGAGCGGCATGGTATCCTTAGCATGTGACTACCTTTTCTCCTTAAGAATCTTTGGAATTTTCTCTGTAAGAATCTAAAATTACACCTTTTCATGACAGAGTGTGTTTGCTTTAACCTAAGAAACTTAAAGGTCACTCTTCTGTGGTCATATGGCTAGCAAGCAGCAGCCTGGGATTAGCAGCCAGGTTTAGTCATGATTCCTTTCCCGTAACAGAGGCTGGCATACCTTTTCTAAGTGGAGCAAGATGATAAATATTTGAGAATATTGTGTGCCTTTACAACCTCTGCTAAACTCTCTTTGGTTATAGTGTGAAATCACCACAGACAATGTGTCAGTGATTCACCTGTCTGTGTTCCATTAAAATTTTATTATGGACACATATCTGAATACAAAATATTTGTATATCAAAATATCCCTTGTAGGGAAATATCCACACCCCCATCTGTAACCCTGACCATGCCCACTTGGGTGTGGTCACAGGTGCAGACATGAGGGAGGGTAGGACTACGTCTGGGGTGCCGACCTCAGCTTGCTCTCTCTTGCTTCCAGTTGGGTCACAGAGAGAGCCTGGGTGGATCCTTGGAGCAGATGTTGCAGTGGTCATCTGTTTCTTGTGTAAGTGCCTTCTCCCCAAGTAAAATTATATTAAGCTATATTGAGCCTAGTCTTGTAAATCTTGATCCATACATCCATAGTCTTTCATTTATTTCAACCATATAAAATATATATGGTTTCTAAATCAAACACTACAAGTAGCAGTGATAATTAAATACAAGGAGTCAGCCTCCTGGGAAGCATAGTTGGGAAGGAAAACCCCTACTGAGGTTATCGTGCACTGTTTGGGAGAATTAGGTATAAACAAAGAGTGATAAATGGATGCAAATGAGATT
The DNA here is from genome assembly GCF_003668045.3 of Cricetulus griseus. NCBI lineage: Eukaryota > Metazoa > Chordata > Mammalia > Rodentia > Cricetidae > Cricetulus > Cricetulus griseus. The sequence goes on from NC_048603.1 coordinate 20,956,790, forward strand.
AATGTAGTCTTAACAACTACTTTAATGTTTCCCCAAGATGTAGAGTTTATTTTTTGATTGTTTTAAATTGATCTCAGTATCCATTTTTTGTTTGTTTTTGGAGACAGGATTTCTCTGTGTAACTTTGGAGCCTGTCCTGGCACTCACTCTGGAGACCAGGCTGGCCTCGAACTCACAGAGATCTGCCTGTCTCTGCCTCCCGAGTGCTGGGATTAAAGGCATGCGCCACCCAGCTCAGTATCTTTTTTTCTATTCTCTTCATTCAAATGAAGAAGAGAAGTGATGGACAAGTCTCAATGGTTTCTGTAAACTCACAAAAGTAGTGAAGACAAGGAACCAAATAAATGAAACCAAAGATCCTGAATGTAGCCAGAGAATGCCCTGTGTTATGTGGCCATCTGAAAGAGGGAAGCTCACAAAGCCAGCAGTCGAACATGGGAGGGCTTGGCTGGTTCTCAGAGATAATTCTGATCACAGTCCCTAAAACAGCTTTCTGTGAAAACAGCCACAATTTCCATTTGAAAGGCAGTTCCCGGGGAAAACATGTACCTCAATTATTTTTTTAAAAAGCAAGTTTCTGTATCAAATGTTTGGAGAGTTACCTAAACCTGTCTCCACTTCATATGTCTGGGAACAGGGCTGAATACTACTGTCTGCTCTTAACATATAAGAAAGAGTTCATCCCAGATAAACAGAATATTGCCCTAGTTGCAGAAGGTATTAAAACATAGCAAGTGATAGTCTCTGTGTTCTTGAAATCTTTTTTTCCAGCAAAAAAGAAGATGAGGGGAAAGACTCTATTCTTTGTGATGTCACGGATGCAGAACTCAAGAGAGCCCATATTTTGACAGTCAATTCCCAATCCACAATGACTCTTAAAATTTACCACATCTAGCAGAATTAGACCCTTATTACCTGCTTTCCAGGATGCGGGATGCTGCAAGGATACAATGCAAACTGTTACGTTGTACAACCACAGAGACTTCAGATGTCTGTGTGAAAAAAGGGCTCAACGCTAGAAAGTCGATCCAAATCCATACCCACGATTCCATGCTCCTGTATCTTTCCAAAACCAAGGGTTACTAAAATGCTAATGACAGATTTCTTGGTGGCAGAGAGGACAGTAAACACTTATTTCTAGCAGCTACTTGTTTTCAGAAATTGCCAGTGGGCTGTGTTTGGAATCGAATTGTGACTATTATTAACTGAAGCTTCTGAAACAGGAAAAATAACCTATAACTTCCTATCTGTTTCCTTTTATCAAGAATACAGGACTCTGGGTTGGTGAAGAATCTTGCCTCATCTTTCCTTGTTTCTCTCACCCCAGAGAAGCATATTTATTTGAATGGACAGATTTTAGAAGACCAATTTCCCAAGTTTGGAAACCAGCGGGATATCAAGATCTAGGTACCGATTACTTTCCTTGGCGCTCTAACCAAATGGTTGACGGGAAGTGGCTTAAGGGGAGATAGATTTATTTTGTCCCACAGTTTAAGAGAAAGAATCTTTTAGTCATTGTGGTGGGGAGGGCATTGCAGACTCCATGGTAGCAGAAGCATCTAGCTGGACAATCTGACATCTGCATTAGTCAGGAAGCAGGGTAATTCTATGGCTCGGATCAACTTCGCTCTTTTGTTAAATAGAGGACACCAGCCCATGGATGGCAAAAGGCACATTCATGGTGGGTGTTCCCCTCCCTGGAAACACCTTAGCAGATATGCCTAGCAGTGTATCTTCCAAGTGACCCCAAATCTAGACAAATTGACTACCATGGTCCAAAGAAGGGTGTTTGCTTCCTCTGTCCCTCAAGAGAAGGTAACAGGAAGCTGCTATGTGGTTTTCCCCTAGCTCAGGCTTCCACCAACTTCCCTGTACTATTGATGGCTCAGAAATGGCACCGACAGGAATAATTCTTCCCCTAGCTTCAGTTGACCCCCACTTTTGCCTCCTACTTTTCGGCATCTACGGGAGGATAAGTGCACCTCCCTATACTTCTAATTTATCACCGTTCCACCTTTTCTCTCCCCAAAGTACACACTGGTGGATGGTCAAATCCCAAGAATCAGAAGTCAATAAAAGAAATGAAGACCTGCTAGACCTTGAACCAGGCTATATACTTTGGACCAGCCGTACAAAAACTCTAGTGAAATAATACCTTTTGTGCTCTGTCTATGGGTTTCCCGTATGTATGCATGGCTCCTTACATAATTCACAAGCAAAGTAAATGTGGTGCAGAGTTGAGTTCTTCAATTCCAACAGCTTCCCAGAAGTCTCCGCATTTTAATTATAATAATTAACCTTGTGAAAACTGTTGAGGTGGTGCTCTAAGAAAAAAGATTCAGTTAGATTAACAGGAGAGGGATTTTAATTGATAAATCAGGGTGTGGCCTTCCAGTGTTTCCATTCCTTCCAGCATCTGTCTGGAGTCTAATCTAGCTCAAACTTCATTTCCTTTTTTGTCCACCAAAAAAAGGTCTCTGAAATGTGTTTTATGAAATCTGAATTTCAAAGTTACATTGTTTCTAAAGCCAGTCTTGCTTTTTGCTCCGTTGGTAAACTTGAATTTTAAAAGCCTTCCTAACCAAGCTCATGAAATTGTTGGAATAAAATGCACAGGGAGACTGGAAGGTACTTGGAAAGTAAGAGGACATTTAAAACAATAAAAATATATTATTTAGCAGAATAGTCTACTAAATAAGAATTGTAGTATAAAAGGAGATATAACTAATCCTGTTTCCTCGAGCACCAGTATTTGTCCTCTCTGCAGTCCCATCTCTGGAATTCTCTGATCTACTTTATTTTGCATTTAGAGAGTTGTTAAATTATTTGGAACAGGGCTCTTTAAATGTGCACTCAACACCAACAATTCTAAATTGTTTTATTCTTGTTTTCCTCCCGAACAGGGGAGATTGAGATGTGATCAAATGTAGACAAAGAAACTACAGAATTTAAAAAGGGGTCTAGCTTGCAGACAGTGATGGATGCTTTGCAAAAATACTTTTCTCTGAAAGCTGGAGACAGGAATTGTGTCTTTATTCTCTGCTAGCAAGTCCCAAGTTCAAACAAACAGCCCAGGATCTGAAAGCTATCTGTTTCAGAGTCCAAACCTTCAACTGAATACTCATTCTCATCCAGAAATATCTTCTTTCTTTCTACATCAGAATTATCTTTGTTTTTCATTTATTTTAGGGAAATTCATGCATGAGTATTTACATAGTTTTCACCCCACCCTCTCCTATGCCATTCCTACTACTCTCTCTCTCAAATTCATGACCACTTCACACACACACACACACACACACACACACACACACACACACACACACACACACACACTGAGTCCATTTAGTGCTGGTCTTAAGTACATATGCTTAGGAGTAACCACTTGGGAATGGATAACCTATCAGAGTGATTGTCCCTGGAGAAGACTGATTTGCCTTCTTTTAGCAGCCATTATTGCCTAACGTATTAAATCTAAGGGTGGAAGATAATAAAATTTTCCCTATCCAGCCTTTGGCATGTCAACTGGTGGTATCAATGCACAGGTCTTGGTTAGGTGGCCATGCTATTACATGGCATGTGCAGCTCCTTTCCATGTTGTTATTTTTTGCATGCAACCCAGTGGAAGCTTCAATAATTTAGTGTACGAATATGGTTCTGACCTAAAATAGGCATAATAATGCTGAAAAGTAACACAAAGCAGCAGGGTTCTCACCCATCTGATGGCCAGGAGGGTGTACCAGCTCTCCAGCTCATTGTATTAACCTCATTCCACACCTCAGGAAACTGTGGGAGCTGTCTAGCAGCAGATGGAGGTGGGAGGATTCTAGAACGATGTAAAGTCTAGCCTCTTACTTCACAGATTATTGTGCATGGCTAAGATACCTACAATGATGCTCCTGTGTTGGGAGTGTCGGGTGACTATCGGGAGCACAGTAAATGAATGATGTTGGCTCTCTGCTTTTGGGCTCACAGAGCTTGGGGAATTACTATTATACTGATTCCAGTTCACAGAATTTCTGGGCCATCTTCTTCCCACACTCTTTCCTACTGTCTTGTGTTGTGAAGGTTCTCTCGTGCTTCCAGGTCCCAAAGCTTCAGCACCAAATGAGCACACAGAAACTCTATATTAATTATAAAACTATAGGCCGATGACTAGGGCTTCTTATTGACTAGCTCTGTCTTAATTATTAACCCATTTGTATTAATCTAAGTATTTCCAAGTGGTCTTATCTTACCGGAGAAGGGTCTGGACCTCTAACTCCTTTGATGGCTCACATGGCGACTGTTCTGGTGGATCCTCTGCCTTCCTTTCCCAGAATTCTCCTCTTCCTAGTCCCACCTATCTTCCTGTCTCATTGGCCAGAGAATGTTTTATTCATCAACCAATAAGAGAAACATATATACTTCCCCGACCAGTTTTGAAGTCTCCCATGATTAGACTTTATCCATGCAGCTCATCAGTCTCGTTCTGACTTTTCCTTTCTGCCTCCACCTGTACGACACACTTTTACTTAATGGGAACTTCCTCTGGAGGACTTCCTGTCACCGAATCTTGCCTTTTAGACTTTTTTAAAATTTATTTTAAAATTGTAATAATAATGCCAGGGATTATTAAAGGGCCTGACCTCTTTATTGCTATATAGCAATAGAATAATTTTATGTGTGTTAGTTTAACTTAAGTTCCTGACTGGTCTGCTGCACTTGTCTGCCTCTCATTCTTTTACTCAGTGGGACTGATTTTTTTAAATATTCAAATAAACCACAGTACACACATTCTGAAACTGTTACAGCTCTCTATGGCTTTAAGCCTTCATGGTTTAGTCATTATTTCTCTTCCTAGGCTTGACCTACTCTCTCTGTAATGTTGAACTAGAACCAGACATCAAAGTGGTAAAAGTAAAGTTTACTCAGAAACAATTTCGATAGAGGAAAGGGGATTTTGGTCTAGAAATGAGCTCATTTCAGAATCCAACAAGGACTATGTGGTTTCCTATTTCAGTAAGGGAAGGAGGCAGATAGTGAATGGGAAATCACCAGGAGGATATATCACAATGAAAAATTTTTGCTAAAACAACTCAATTTGGTTCTTGCTGAAGACAGGCTAGAATAATCTCATATCTCATATCAGAGGTGTGGGGTGGAGGGAGGAGGCATTTCAGCAGCTAGTGAAGATTAGCAGATACTAAAGGTCTAAGGATGGACTTTTCTAGAAGGGGATTCCTTGCTAAAATTGTTAGGACTATTGGGAAGGTGTAGCAATGAGCCTTACAAGGTAATCCTGGGAAAATAAATTCAATTTATTAAATTGTAACTGTTATGGGTACACTGAGAAACGTCTGGTTCTTCCTAGGGCCTGACACCAGGGTAACCGTGTGTCAGAGAAAAGAACATAACCAGACCTTCCATGAATTATTGGACATACTCTCTGAACCAAAATGAATTCTAGAAGATTCAAAACGTCACTCACACAATGGCTAGAGAAAAAGGTACATGAATGGAGGTGAGCAATAGATTCAAGTCCAATCTCTCCAAAGGGCACAATGTTCCCTAAACCAACCTCATCCACAATTACACAGTATAAAGTCAAAGTAGTTGAACACAGCACCTGCCCGAGTCCTGTCTCTGTTCCTCGAGACATTTACAGATCCCTCTTGTCATGACTACTTCCCCCAGATAGAAAATGGCTGCTCAGAGAGAAAAAAGGTGACCCATTGCCCTGATTTAGGAGCCTTGTCAATGAATTTTACATTTGAAGATCAACAGTAAAGGAAGAATAAAATGTCTGTATGCAATTGTGAACATCACACACACAATACATATAAACATCACACACACAATACATATAAACATCACACACACAATACATATGTACATCACACACAAACACACAAATACATATATACATCATACACACACCCAAACACACAAATACATATCTATATTATACACAGACACTTTCTTTTAAAGACATCAGAATCAGCAAAAGAGAAGAGACCAAGTCACACTTTTGTAATCTGCTTTTAACAAAATATCTCCTGGACTTCTTATACTATTCTCCACAAATTAGATCAACAAGCTCTGGTAGGTAAAAATCAATTCTGTTTCACTTTAATGCTGCTGCTTATGAATTGTAAGCTAAATTTGCCTCATAAAATTATCTCTCATGTAAAAGTAAGTTAAAATGAGCATGAGCTTGCTCGTTTAAAATAAATTGGCCAACTATTGCTCAGTTTTAAGCCTGCTGTGCTCTGCTTCTCCGGATGGTGATAACGAGATAAAGCATATTCATTGTCAGTCCTTGGTCAGGTCTGTGAGCAAAGGATGGGCTATTCCAAACTACGGCCCGACAGCAAAGGCAAGCTGTGAGAAGTGTTCCTGTTCACTGAGGTCATGAGATAAAGAAATAAATTAAACCGATTTGAAAGGAGCTACAAAGTCAGAGACAGAAGGGTGTCTAGACCTGACCACCAGAATGAAATGATGTAAGGTGTACAAAGATGGCACATGCCACTGCCCGAGACCAGTCTGTGCTACTGAATTACAAACAGTGTTCTTTGAATAAAATAGAAAGTGACAGGACACAGGGGATGGCTGAGAGAATAACCTGCTTGCTGCAGGAGTGTGAGAGCCTGAGTTTGAATGCCTAGAACACATATGAAATCCCAATGCTGAGTGATGGGGTCAGGTGAGGGTAGGAGACGCAGGAGTATACTCAGAGCTCACTAGCTGGCCAGTGTCGCTGAATCAGCAGGCTTCAGGTTCAATGAGAAACCTTGTCTCAAAAAAGTAAGATGAAGAGAAATAGAGGAGGAGACTCGGCATCAACACACACACACACACACACACACACACACACACACACACACACACACAATTTCTAGCTATTTCATGTATAATAAGTGTTACCCTATGTGTTTATAGTGTCATTAATATGTAATTAACATATAACTCAACCATTGCAATCTCTATCTATCTATCTATCTATCTATCTATCTATCTATCTATTTATATCTGTATCATTAATTATCCACACATGTTTGCAATTTTGCAACAAACAAAAGTCAGTATTGGAACATTTTCAAATATGTGTAAATAGCCCAGACCTTCACATTAGGTAACCACTGGTCTGTATGTATAAAACTTAGCCATTCACAGGAATTTCATATGAATAGAAGCATGATTTATGCTTTCTCCTAACTGGCTTCTGATGGGGAATGTACTTCTGTGGATGTTCATCTTATTGATTGTTGAATAAAGTTCTGTTTGGGCAATGAGGCAGCAAGTTAGATGGGACTAGGAGTCAAGAAGGATTCTGGGAAATGTAGTAAAGAAGTGGTGATCCAGGCAGGAAGTGACATAGCAGAGAGACTCATACTTAAGCAAGGACAAGCAGGAAGTGGTTCCTTTCCCGGTTGCTCTTCCTCCTGCTTTCTGCTCTGAGCCACCATATGATCCCGGGGATGAGGATGCCAGTGGAAGGTATCTGATAAGTCTTATAAAATATATAGATTTATGATAATTAAGACTGAGCTAGCAAGTGAGAAATCCTAGTCATTGGCCAAGCAGCATTTGTACATAATATAAGTCTCTGTGTATGATTTTGGCTATCCACGTGGCAGGCAGAACTCAAGCGGGTGGCAGAAAGATTTATCGTAACAGGCTTCATTTTGCAGCATTATCACTCATTTATAAATTTTATTAATGATTAAAAGTCCATAACACATTGAGTATCACAAATTTATCCATTCAACTGTTGATGTTTCTTTGGTCTATTTGCCGTTTTAGTTATTATGGACAATGTTAACATTTGCACATGTTTTTTGTTGTATGTGTATATGTATAGGAAAGTGTTTGTATGTGAGATGTGTGCATACATATATGTGCAAGTTAGTGTACATTCTTGAGGCCAGAGGAGAACATCGGGGGCCCTTCTCCCTCACTATGCCTTAATATCAAAGGAAAATCTTCTGCCTGATCCTGGAGCTCACATTTGAGATAAGCTGTCAAACAGCAACCCACAGCCCTCCTCTTGCCTCTGCCTGTTCAGTGCTAGGGTCACAGGTATATACAAGACGGTACCCAGCTCTTAGGTGGGTGCTGGTATCTGAACTTCAACTCTTGTTCTTGCACAGTGATCACTCTCAACCTCTGAGCCATCTCTCCAGCTCACATATGTGCACTTTTATACACAAGCATCTTTATTTCTCTTCAGTAGATTCCAAAGAACCCAATTTTTTTATGGGACAGTTTTCTCACAAAGGGGTTCTAACATGATAATCTTTCTTTCCCAGAAAGAACGCCGTGATTAATGAAGTGTTTTAACAGTCATGCTCAGGTTTTTGTTTTCATCTACCCTCTGCATAAAATACACATGTGAGTATATATTTAATTAATTTCTAAGATGGCTGTGCCATTTCATGTTAAGGTTCAGAGCTCCACATCCTTATCACAGCCTGGTCTTCCATATTGCCCTAAACTGAACATGTCATCCCAAATTTTATATGGTGAAGCTGTGACTCCAATGTGATGAGACACAGAGAGGCGTTTGGGAGGAAAATGAATTTAGATGAAACCTGAATGGTGGGAATCATACAGTAGGATTTGTATCCTTATAGAAATAGGAACAGGGGCAAAAGGTCTCCCTTGCCAGGTGAGGACTCAGAGAGACTGCAGTGGTCTCAAAGACAAACAAACTCTTACCACTTCAACTAGGAACTCGATTTTGGACTTTCCATCATTACAAATTGTAGATGTACTCCATACCTTCTGTAAAGTAATCCAGTGTGTGGTATTTTTTTTTTTTGAAAATCATGACCAGAATAGGATAGTTAGTTTTTTTCATAGACCTCTGAAGCAAGAGAAATTAAAACAATTAAACTAATTGGAAAAAGTAAAACTAGAAGAGTACATCAGTTAAGGAAATTTAATGTAATTGAGAAGAAAATACAATTTTATTGGAATATACAAGAGTTGAGGATGAATGGCATCCAAAGTGGAAGAAATCGAAGCTACATAAAGACAACAAATTGAAAACATGACAAAGATCACAATAACATTTTTATGTGTATTAAGACCTGGAACTGAACTGGAATCCAGTTGCAGAGAAGGACTGATTAGCAAAAGGGACCACCAGGCTGGTGAAACCTACAGAAACAGCTGACCTGAACAAGGGAGAGTTCTTAGTTCCCAGACTGATAGCTGGGAAACCAGCATGGGACTGATCCAGACCCCCTGAATGTGGGTGTCAGTGAGGAGACCTTGGAAATCTATGGGGCCTCTTGTAGTGGATCAGCACTTATCCCTAGCATAGGAATGACTTTAGGAGCCCATCCCACATGGAGGGATACTCCCTGAGCCTAGACACAAGGGGGTGGGCCTAGGCCCTGTCCCAAAGGATATGATAGACTTTGAAGACCCCCTATGGAAGTCCTCACCCTCCCTTGGGAGCAGAAAAGGTATGGAATAGGTAGGGTGTTAGTTGTGGGGGACAGGGGAGGAGAGGAGGGAGAGGGAACTGGGATTAGTATGTAAAATAATTTTCTTTCTAATTAAAATAAAATAAAAAAGAATGCTTTGCAGAAACAAATGGAGACCATCACAGAAAACCACAACTTGTCCTAATGTAGAGATCAACTGATATAGGGTATCCAGCCGCAATGGATACATTTATAACATGACTCCTGTACCTAAAGCTCAGAGTAGAAGAGGGGCCTAAAGATTGTTAAGGGCCAGAGAACTGGAAAATCTGTGTGAGATAGTTAGTGTCTCCTAAAAGTGATAGAGAAGCTTAATCCATGATACCTCAACATTGTGGCTACCTAAATCACACCTGAACAAAGATAACACCAGCAGGCATGCTGACTCAGAAGTCGGAAATCTCATAGTGTCCCACCCCTGGACAAAAAACTACAGGCAATTAATGACTACTAAGAGAGAGAGAGGGAGAAATAGAAGATGAGCCCTATGATTAGTTATGCATACAAAGTACTCAGCCCTAAAATCATACTCACTTAAGTCAGAATAAATGATAGTGTGTGTGTGTGTGTGTGTGTGTGTGTGTGTGTGTGTGTGTGTGTGTGTGTGTGTGCGCGTGTGTGTGTAACAATAATCAAATTGAAAAGGAACGGGGAATCATATGAGGAAGGGTTACTGGATTTCCAGGAAGCATAGGAGGAGACATAGGAGGGTTAGAGGGAGGAAAGGGAAGTGGGCAAGCCATATAATATGTCAATTAAAATGTATTTTAAAATAATATTTTGCAGAGAAGGAAAAGTTAAGCTAAAGGAAAGAAAATCATCATTGAAGAAATTTCTTTAACCCTAGCCCCTTCCCCCCAAAAGGCAGTGCCTTGGGACATATAAGAAGAACACACAGACAACATAGAATATTGTACGGCAGCTCTAGGAGTGCTTGCTGGGCATTGCAAAAAAAAAAAAAAAAAAAAAAAAAAAAAAAGAACCGCATCACAGAGGACAATACCAACTCTAAAGTGACTCATGGAAAACTGTGTGCTGCCAAAGACAAGCATTGTCTGTCATTGGAAGTTCGGCTAAAGTTGTAACAAGCAGAGTGAGAAAACACATGTCATAAGAATTCTTAGGACACCCGCAATACAACGGTTCTAGCAATTTAAAGCCAGGAATGAACAAGGGTAGGGAGGATAAGAGGAAGGGAGGGATGGGATGGGAGGATAAAGATGAGAAGAGAAAGAAATGGAACATTAGTGTAGATATCAGCAGGGACACCATTAATTCTATGAGTTAATCAGCAAATTGTTTGCATCGAAGAGACCTATTCCAAAATAAGTGTGCTTTCCGTCAGGCAGAACTTACTTTGCATGGTCCCTGCTTTTTCTTAAAGGTGTGCTATTTTTATTTATGTCTACACCTGTGTATCTCTGTGTGGGTATGTGCACATGAGTACTGATGATGCAGAAACCAGAAATGTCAGATCCCCTGGAACTGGAATTACAGTTTAGGAACCGTTGGGTGTGTGTGCTGGGTTCTCTGCCATAGAAGTACCTGCCCTGAACTGCTGAGCCTTCTCTCCATCCCTGCCTTATGGTTGCTTTCTTAGGAAACTAATCTTGCTCCAACCAAGGCATCAAGTAAATTATGTAGAGCAAGGTGTGCGTTCTAAGAACCAATGGTCCCAAATCGGGTAAATGAAGGGACAGGACCTCAACTGAACTTTGAGCAGTAGGACAAAAACAGGCTGGATCAAGAGAAGGAAAACTTCCAAAGGTAGATACAGTTTTATATTAGATTTGATTCAATAATAATGTAGAGGTTCCAAGAATGGCTCGAGGATCTCATATATACTCTGTCTAATTCACAATTATCTCCCTCCCTGCCTCCCTCCCTCCTTCCCTTCAATACCTCAAAGTTTGATTGTCACAATGGATGGACTAATTTAAAGAAAGCCAGCTGGAGTAGCCATCTCTAAGGCAGTTTAGGTGTGATAATTGATAATACAACCATCATTTTCAAGCAATCCCTTCTGTGTGTCAATGACCTGCCTTCTTACCATAAACTGAATTACTTTTCTATTGTTCTCCTGTCTTCCCATCTTTAAAAACCAATGTGCTTATGTAACCTGTTGAAGCTCATATAGATAGCATGTTTTAGAACTCAAACTTGACCTACCACGAAGCAGACTTTAAAGCCCAGGCTCTTTACCACCTTACCAAGTGTTCCTTAGAGTCCTAGAATACGGGGAAGTGTGGCTGGTGGGAATCTGTGTAATCTGCAAAGTGTTTGCCTTGTAAACATGTGGAGCTGAGTTCAATCTAGAGAACATTTGTAAAGAGAATCCCTGGTGCTCCCTGGAAATCCAGTAAAGCTGAATCAGTGAGTGTTAGGTCAACCAGGAGACTCTGTCCTAAGGCAACCTTCCTGAGATGAGGTAAGAATATCACATGACCTCTACCTATGTGCACACACACATGAGCCTTGGAAAGCAAACACTGACTGTGCTTTTCCATGAGGTCCTGTGGCTTCAGAAGGCTTCTCATTATCAGTTCTCAATGTAATAATTAAGTAGATACTAAGTAGGTGTCAGGTGGTGAGTAATAGAACTACTGTTCTCAGCACAGAACATATCCACCCACTATACCTTGACTACTTTCAGGTTTTCACAGATTGTCCAAAGACTTTTTCATTTTCTTCATGTTCACTTATTCTTAATAAAGATCTTTGAGAAAAGGTATTGCTTAACATTGCTTTTGAGGGCTAATAAACAATAAATAATAAAATTTAAATTGGTTTGAACTAATACATCCTCTTCTAGGATTTAGTGCTAAGAAAATGATCATATATATACATATATATGTATATATAAAGAGATCTTTAAAATAGTGAAAAATAAATAGAAAAGGCTGGAAACACTTGGCAGGATTAAGAGTTTTGTCTGTTCAAATAAATCCTGTTTAGTAATGTACAGTCAGTCAATGTCATTATTTATTTTATAGCTATTCAAATCATGTTAGAGAATTCTTTCCTGTCATGTGGTCTTTTAACGTAACCGTACACTAAGGAAGTCAGCTCAGGATACACAAACACTTGGGTAAGGTGACAGCATTTAGGGCAAATATGTCATAGCATGAAGCTATGAGTCACTTTTGTTCTCTTGATTCTGTTAAATTCTCCATTTTTAATAAGGCATTTTTCCTTTCATGCTAATTAAAGCAGTCATTCATTGAACAAATGCGTAACAGTTATTTGTTTAATAAATGTTCACTCTGTGTCCCACTTAATGTACAAAGCTTTGGATATGATTCCTTGAATAAACACATTTCCTCAGGATCTTCATAAAGTTTAGAAGAACACTGGCAGATATGGAGTCCTGAAAAACAAATAAATAGGTGCAGAAATAGGTCAGGTTGGTACCCTAGAAATTTGCGTGTGTTGGGGGGTTCACATGTTTTCATATGTATGGACCAGAGGTCAATGTCAAACATATTTCTCCTTTGCTTTCTGCATTATTTTTCAGACAGGATCCCCAGATCTAGAACTCACCCTTCCAAGCTAGTGAGCTCCAGGAATGCTCCTGTCTCTGCCCCTTGCCCTAGAATCACACTGCTGTTCCCCTAACTTTCATCAGGTGCTGGAGATCCAAATTCCAGTCCTCATGCCTGAACAGGAGGGAGGTATTTTACTGAATGAGCTAGCTCTATAGTCTCACACCTAGGTATTTATGTATAATACACCAGTGCCAAGTAACTGCATGGTTAGCACAAATCCACAGTCTAATAGGGGTTCTAAATTCCTATTGCCATTGAGAAGTCCATTATCTGTTGCTTAATTATTTGGGGTCTGATCAGTCTCAAGGTTCTTTCTGCTCTTGGAACAGTTTCAGAAGAATGCTAACATTCTTCTGAATGGGAGTCCTTGCAGAAGAGGAGAAGCATAGATCTGGTCCTAAGAGTAATGATTAAGGTAGCCATCAGAAAACCCTCCATTCTGTGAGAGGCAAGGTATTGTTATTATTGGTCATATTTCTATGATAGGGCTGGCTCCAGCAAGTCCTGTGGATATTGTTCTGGGCATGTTGGAGGTTTCATCACTGACCATGCCTCTTCTCAAGCTTTCCTTCTGAATTTGATTGCCCACTTTATAAAAAGGGAATTTAAAGCCACTCCTGATGGGGGAAGTGCTTTTGTGTATATATTTGTCTTACTAGATGATAAATAAAGTACTGTTTGGCCAATGAGGCATCAACTTAGGCAGGACTAGGAGTCAAAGAGGATTCTGGGAAATGTAGTAGAGAAGTGGTGATCCGGGCAGGAAGTGACATAGCAAGGAGACTCATATTTAAGGAAAGAGAAGTAGGAAGTGGTCCCTTTTCCCCTTGGCTCCTCCTCCAGTGGCGTGATGTGATCCACCGGCAAGGGAGGACACCAATGAAAGGTGTCCGATAAGATAAGTCTTATAAAATATATATATTTATGATAATTAAGACTGAGCTAACGGATGAGAATCCTTGTGATTGGCCAAGCAGAATTTATACCTAATACAAGTCTGTGTAATATTTTGTCCATCCACATGGTGGGCAGAACTCAGGCGGCTGGCGGAGATCTCCCACATAGCAGTAGGGCTCGGGTGGCTTTTGGCGGAAAGATTTATGGTAACACATTCCCCTTTTAAATCTCTCTAAAAGCATCTCACTGCATAATAACAAAGTCCTAGTTAAATCATCTTGTAGCCATGCTACTCTGAGCTAGACTGCTCCTTCCCTCTTTTATTTTCCACTCAATCTAAAAGCCAGCCTCCATCCCCCAGTCATGCCTCACAGTGTGCCACTTGTAATTTTTCCATACTCCACAAACATTATCAGGCTAAACAGTTCCTTTATCTGTTTACTGATGGCTCAGCTGTAGACTCTTGCCTGCTGGTTTCCACTGTACTACAGGAACTCAGATATGCTTAACCAACACATGTGTGCATTTCTGAATCAAGGGACAACTGTGAAGGATAAGAGAGTAAAAGAAGACAAACGCAATCACTCAGCTTTCAGTATCCCTGCAAATGCCAAAAGCTGATTGCAGTATTTTCATCCTACAGATGAAAAAGAAGAGTCAAGGAGATTAAGTAAGTCTCCAAGAGTACTAGCCAATGGGAAGGGGAAGAACGTGGAGGACCAGCTGGGTGTGTCCTATTGCAAGCCTATTGTTGGTACAAGTATCGAGGCAACACTATGTTCCAATAGAGAAGGCTGCCAACAGTGGAAAGTACAGTTCCTCAGAAGACAGGCAACTCCCATTGTCTAGATGTGCCCCAACAGGAGCCTACAGATCCTATATGTGAGTTGGAGTGACATCTGTAGGGAAACCAGGGGGCTGGAAACTCTATAAGGATCCAATTCTTGGAGGCAGGATTTATTTTATTTTTCTGGGAAATGTTAGTGATCATTCTTAAGACCTTGGTAATGAGGCCCACTCATATCACCAAGGATGACCATGTTCCCTTAAAGTCAGAGGACGACCACATCAACAAAATGCCTTCAGAGCAGCACCTAGGTCCTGTTGTAGTAAACTATAGGTTTCCATAGTTGAGCTAAGCTGCCAAGTCAAATTAACCATCTCGTCCTGTCAAGAAGGACACTTCAGCCATTTATATTGTCTGACTTTCAAGGCTTCTCCAACTCAGAGTGTCTATGGTTAATGCTCTTCTCACTCCTTCACAATATCCGATTTTAAAATCTGAGATGCACAATAATGAATTAATCAGAGCAGAGCTGGAGAAAGTCTCCTAACTAACTTCAGTGCCCACTTACCCTTTCCTCGGTATCCAAATGAATTGTGACTGACAGAGGACCAGTGAAGACCATTTTAGTGAAGCAATTATTAAATCTTGATGGCCAGATTTCCACGAGGAAGACCCATCCATGTCTCTTATCACTTCTTATGAATTCTTAATGGATGAAGGAGAAGGAGGGTGTCTCATGCCCACTCCACCATCTCTTTTGAGACAGATCCATCACTTTGTGAAGAAAGTACAAGGATTTCTGACATTAAAGTCAGAAAATTGGATATTCACTGAGAACTCTAGAATATTTATTGCTGACCCATCAGATAATGTGCTAGGTGATATTCACCAAATGCATAATTCAATTGTCACAATAATCTTGTGGGCTGAATCATTTTATAGACACTTCAATGGAGACACACACAAATAATTAGTAGCATTGAACTGAGCATTTGGATCCAGGTTGGAGCCTTTAGATGTCTCTGATCATTGTGCTCTGCCGTGTGTTACCATGTACTCTTCCTCACAAAAGCTTATCTCTGTACCAAGGAATCTGTATCCTGAATACTGTCTGTGATGGCCCTGTGCTAAAGGGGAAATGGTGGCTCTCCAGGAGTCTGACTCACATTTGTGCTTGTAACTGACCCTTACCAGTGTTGCCTGGAAGACTCATATCCTCATCTACTAACTGCTGAAGGACAAGGACAGTGACTTCTATGCCAAAGTCCTCTCTAACACAGGGCTGTCTCAAACAGTGTTACACACACACACATACACACACACACACACACACACACACACACACACACACACAGAGAGAGAGAGAGAGAGAGAGAGAGAGAGAGACTACTTCAGTTATTACATTTGGAACACTTTTTAAAGTGAAGTGATGTTTATTTGCTAATTTACTGTCTCTTTAGAAGTAGAATTCTACAAGATCCAAGAGCTGCTTATTCTGCTCAAGTTCTCTTTTCACAAGGCACAAAGGAGACCTCACTGTGATAGAAAGCACTCAGTGCTTTCGAAGGGATTAATGGCTAAATGGATGGTTGGATGAATGAGGGTCGAGCGTAGGTGTGGCCTTGGGAAAGGAGGGTAATCGATGCCTGTCAACTCCTGGGCAGCAACTGCTTTCTTCTCAGGAACAACTTCTTGTCCCATGATGTACCTGCCCTAAGTGACATCATACTCTGTTTTGTTGACATTGTCAGAGTAATAATAAGGCTAAATTGGCCCTCCCTTAGAAATCAGTCAGCTATCAATCCTAACACATCTTCTTATAAGCAATTACCTGTGCATCTGTTTTTTCCTAATGGCAGCAAAGGTATGTTTCTGTTGGATCCCCAGAACTTACCACAGTGGTCAGCACAAAACAAATTCACAGCATGCATGATTCAAGTGATTAAGAGAAGGAAAAGTGAAGCACATCTCCTTTGTCTTACATTAGTATTTCATAGAGCTTCTGACATATTTGATACTAGTTAAGTACATGAACTTAAGTCATAGGCTCTGGGATGAATCTCCATCTTATTGTCCTTTTACTAAAGCACAGTTATCATAGAATAACTATGTTATCATCCAAGTTAGTCGCTAGGTAAGAAAAGAGAATCAGTACACTTTCTTAAGGAGAATACAGTGTGATTCTGGGAATTGCTTACCAATGTGCTAGAGGGTACTAAAGAAAAGAAAGGAAGGATGACACCAACTAACAATCTAAGCAATAGTGGAGAGGTTACTACCTTAAATGCCCTTCCCCTATAATGAGATTGATGACTGCCTTATATGCCATCCTAGAGCCTTCATCCAGCAGCTGATGGAAGCAGAAGCAGACATCCACAGCTAAGCACTGAGCCGAACTCCTGGAATCCAATTGCAGAGAGGGAGAAGTGATGAGCTAAGGGGTCAAGACCACACTGAAAAAACCACAGAAACAGCTGACCTGAACAAGGGGGAGCTCATGGACCCCACACTGATAGCTGGCAAACCAGCATATAACTGATCCAGACCTCATAAACTTGGGTGTCTGTTGGGAGGCCTGGGCAATCTATGGGGCCTCTGGTAGTGGATCAGTATTTATCCCTAGTACATGAATGGACTTTGGGAGCCCATTCCACACAGAGGGATACTCTCTCAGCCTAGACACATGGGGGAGGGTCTAGGCCCTGCTGCAAATGATATGATAGACTTTGAATATCCCCCAAGGAAGGCCTCAACCTCCCTGGGGAGCAGAAAGGGGATGGGATAGGGGGTTAATAGAGGGGCAGGAGAGGAGGGGAGGGAGAGGGAATTGGGATTGGCATGTTGATGGTTTCTTCTAGTTCCATTCATATGCTTGCAAATTTCAAGATTCCATTGTTTTTGTCTGCTGAGTAGTACTCCATTGTGTAAATGTATCACATTTTCTGCATCAATTCTTCAGTTGAGGGGCATCTAGGCTGCTTCTGGGTTCTGGGTATTACAAATAATGCTGCTATGAATATAGTTGAACAGATATCCTTGTTGTATGAGTGTGCTTCTTTTGGGTATATGCCTAAGAGTGGAATTGCTGGATCTTGTGGTAAACTGATTCTCACTTTCCTAAGGAACCAACATACTGATTTCTAAAGTGGCTGTACAAATTTGCACTCCCACCAGCAGTGGAGGGGTGTTCCCCTTTCTCCACATCCTCTCCAGCATAAGCTATCATTGGTGTTTTTGATTTTAGCCATTCTGTCAGGTGTAAGATGGTATCTCAGAGTTGTTTTGATTTGAATTTCCTTGATGGCTAAGGATGTTGAACACTTTCTTATGTGTCTTTCAGCCATTTTAGATTCCTCTATTGAGAATTCTCTATTTAGTTCTATACCCCACTTTTTAATTGGATTATTTGGTGTTTTGGAAACTAGCTTGTAAAATTACCTTGATACACAAGCTATACAAAGATACAACTAAGAAAGAGATCTGCAGACCAATATCCCTCATGAACATTGATACAAAAATACTCAACAAAATATTGGCAAACTGAATCCAAGAACATATCAGAAAAATCATCCACCATGATCAAGTAGGCTTCATCCCCTGATTCAGGGTTGATTCAACATACGAAAATCCATCAATGTAATCCACCATATAAACAAACTGAAAAAGGAAAGCCACATGAGCATCTCACTAGATGCTGAAAAATCCTGTGACAAAATCCAACTCCCCTTCATTATAAAGGTCCTGGGGAGATCAGGGATAACAGGAACATACCTGAACATAATAAAAACAATATAGAGCAAACCAACAGCCAACATCAAACTAAATGGAGAGAAACTCAATGCAATTCCTCTAAAATCAGGAACAAGACAAGGCTGTCCACTCTCTCCATATCTCTTCAATATTGTACTTGAAGTTCTAGCTAGAGCAATAAGACAACAAAAGGAGATCAAGGGAATACAAATTGGAAAGGAAGAAGTCAAACTTTCACTGTTTGCAGATGATTTGATAGTCTACATAAGTGACCCAAAAAACTCTACCAGGGAGCTCCTATGGCTGATAAACATATTCAGCAAAGTGGCAGGATACAATATTAACTCAAAAAATAGTAGCCCTACTATATACAGATGATAAGAGGGCTGAGAAAGAAATCAGAGAAACGTCACCCTTTACAATAGCCACAAACAACATAAAATATCTTGGGATAATACTAACCAAACAAGTGAAAGACTTGTATAGCAAGAACTTTGAGTCTTTAAAGAAAGAAATTAAAGAAGATACCAGAAAATGGAAAGATCTCCCATGCTCTTGGATAGGTAGGATCAACATAGTAAAAACGGCAATCTTGCCAAAAGCAATCTACAGATTCAATGCAATCCCCATCAAAAATCCCAACACAATTCTTCACAGACCATGTAGTTTTTAATCTCCTGCTCTGATGGGACAAAAGAGCACTTCCCAAACTGCCCCAAGAGGATCTGATTGAGATGCAGGTTCCAACTCAGCCAATATGGGCAGTGCTCATAGACATATAGCACTCCTCACCAGCTACCATGTGAGCCTTGTCCTGCCAGTCTCCAGACCACAAAGCTACACTTAGCAGATGCTCTGAAGGGTACACAGCCAAGGACAACTCACCCTTCATATCTTCCATGCAGGATTTTTATCTTCAAGTTCAGTTCATTTTAACCTCAGACTACCTCATAATTCCTGGGAATGCTATGGAAAAAAGAACCAGAGATTTATAATTTCTTTTCTAAATATTCTGATCCACTAGGTCTTGGTTAGAGAGACTAGATTTTTGTCACTTTCCTATGTTGATTCTCTTGGACAATTGGGTATGGGAAATTCTGCCTGTCTCATAGGTTATAGTAGATATAGTAAGTCATACATCATGCACACATCCTAATACAAAGTCAAGTGCATAAGACTAGTAGTCACTAATGACTACTGTTATCATTTATTGCAATTACTGGCTTTAAGGAAAACATGTAGCTCTGTGCCTGGCACACATCTCTCTGGAAGCATGAAGCCTCTGACTGCACGAAAAGGGAAAAATTAGAAAATGATTGGTTGTAGCACATGGCTTTCTCACTTTGATAAGAGCAAAAAATGAATAGCAATTTAAATGATTTCTAGAGATATATTTAATGCACAGAGTGTGAAACTTCATGAGAAATACCGAGATGATATTATGAGGGTGTGCAGATGGACTCCTAGGCAGATGGTTGGAAGTCTCTTCTTCCTAGAAGGATATTCTGAGCTGAGAAACAGGATGTCTACTCTCAGCCTGTTGTATGCATGTAAACTGCCAGCCAGTATGGTCTGTGAATGCCCTTGGTCTGCTCACCCTATATTTCTCTAGATCTGTGAGTCTACTTTGCCAAAGAACCACATCTACAGGTTTCTTTTTAAAACATTAGAAGATTTTAATTTCTTCCTCTGATGGCTACTATTTTTGCTTAGAATCTTTTTCTGAAACCCCAGATAATAAAAGTTTGGGTACTGTGAACTCTTCATTTATTCACTCTCAAATGTAGATTTTATGTCATGGGCCTAAAAATTTTTTTACTAAGATGAATGACGTGAAAATGTACCCTGTGAAAAAGTATTTCATTAAAAGATATTAAGGAATCATGAGATGTTAACAATACCATTTTGTACAAGGTATTATACAGCATATTTAAAAGGCAAAAAATGAGCTATGTATTGCAATGCTGAGCTGGCCCTGGGCAAACTTCTGCAGAAAAGAAATTCCTCTCCAGCAGGAGTCTGATTCATTCTTCATTATTACATTCTTCCCTCATCCTCAAGGCCCACTGGCTGCCAATATCGCCAACAGATGAAGAAATACTGAAGTCCCCCATGCTAGAGGGACTGAAATCATGTAGGCAGTTGAGTCCCAGCTTCGTCATTTTCTTCTAATGGGCGGTTGGGAATAATGATTTGTTTTCCTATCTGTAAAAAGGGGTTAAGTAATCAAACACTGGAAGTATTTAGCACATAAGAGAAGTCTGTCAATTTCAGCTCTCCCAGTAGACAGAACTCTTAAATAAGTAATTTGTTCTATCTGCCATAACTCCTTCTATCAAGGATGGAGGCAATCCATGGCTAACTTTATTACGAGACTCTGGGAAGGTCACAGACATGTCAGACAATGGTAGCATTTGTTTTATTAACTGATTTCTATGGCTTTAGAGAAACAAACAAGCATGTCAACTTTTCTCTACTAGTGTATGGTAACAAGCCAACGTTCCTCCCTCTTAAGAGCCTGTTTATGTGAAAACAGGGGGCAAGAGGAAGATGTAGTTTCCATGAGACATGTCCCCCACTGGGGAAGGGATTCCAGCTCATGATCCCCAATTAGAGGCACTATTTGTGGGAACTGTGGAGGCCTTGCTGAATAAACTATGTTACTGGAAATGGGTTTTGAGGGTTCATAGCCTTGCCCCATTTCCAGCTCATTCTATCTGCTTCCTGCATGTGGCCACAGATGTAATCTCTGAGCTTTCTGCTCCTGCTGCCAGGTGACATTTCTTCCTGGACACTATGGACTCCCCCTCAGGAATTGTAAGCACAAATAAACTCTTCCTTCTGCTAGTTGCTTGTGGTCAAGCTTGCTGTATTGCATCAACAGAAAGGTACCTGATAATGGAGAGTTAACCTGAGGAATAATCAATCCAGTTTCAGGGAAGAACTTAAGCATCTTTTGAAGAAGGGTGTGTTGCAATCTCCAAACCAAATCAATGTGTCTGGTAGAACTGCAATCATCCTTAGCTTCTTTACTAGTTAAGGGAGCATCTGACACAGATAGATGCCTTTGGACTTGACATTTGAAATGTCAAACGAAATTCAAGGAAGCCTAATACAGCAGTCCTTTGGTATCCACGAGGCACTGGTCTTCATGTGGCTATTAAAATCCATTCATGCTTAGGTCCTTTATCATAGTTGTATACAATGTGTCCTGGTGAGTCAATGTACCTATGTGTGGATGACTTAGACTACTCAGTGTGGTGTGAATGCCATATGAATTGTTGTTATTAAATAACATGTGGTCATCAATTTATTTAAGAAGTTCCAGATGAGTGCATGTTGTATGTTGAGGACATATTGCCACCATACCCTGTTGTCCCATTTGCTTCTTCTTTCATGCCATATAAACTCATGCAATATAAACTCATGACTTTGTGTCTATGAAATCTAGGAACCATGAATGAAAGAAAATTCGTTATTTTTCTGAGACTAGAGATTGTCAAATTAAGTGAATGGTCCCCTAATTTTATCTAATAATGATGAGAAAAATTCTGAATGTGCTTAGTACAGATGAATTTTTCTGAAGATATTTTTATGCACATCCAGTTGAATCCATACATATGAAACCCATAAGTGAGGAGGGGCAGCTGGTATTTGATTATTCAGATATAAAAAAATCTAAGAAAATGATTCATTTAGTAGCAGATATAGGAACTACGGAATTACATGAAAATATAGGTTAATTGCCCCTTCCAACAACCTGACCCCTACCTAGCCCTATTTACCCTGATCTCTCTGGGCCTGCGCCTGCTTGGAGTAGACACGCCCGGCCAGGGAGGAGTTCCCTGAGTCTAGAAACACCTCACTCTTCCTTCCCGCTCTGCCAACCTGTCCCATACTGAGAGCCCTCATCCAGTGGCTGATGGAAGCAGAGGCAGACATCCACAGATATACACTGAACTGAACTCTGGAACTTAGTTGAAGAGAGGGAGGAATGAAGATCCAAGGGGTCGATACCAGGTTGGAGAAACCCACAGAAACAGCTGGCCTGAACAAGGGGAGCACATGGCCCCCAGTCTGGGAGGCCAGTACAAGACTGATCCAGACCCCTGAACATGGATGTCAATGAGGAGGCCTCTGCACGCCAGGGGGACCCTGGTAGTCAATTAGTATTTTTCCCTGGTGTAAGAAGGGACTTTGAGAGCCTATCCCATGTGAAGGGATGCACTCTTGCCCTGGACACATGGGGAAGGGCCAGGCCCAGCCCAGGATGATATGGTGGACTTTTCGGAGCCCCTATTGAGGGCCCTACCCTGCCTGGGGAGTGAAGGGTAGATGGGGTGGGGGGTAGATCGGGGTGGGGAAGGAGGGATGGGGTGAGGGGAGGGAGAGGGAGAAGGGATTGACATGTGAAACAAGCGTGTTCCTAATTTGAACTAATAAAAAAATTTAGAAAAGATTATAAATGATGCAATATAAAATATAAAAGAATATTTTATAGAAGTGACCACAAAAATTAAAAAAAGAAAATATAGGTTAATTTATTCCTCAAATATGCTCTTTTAATGAAATGCTTTCCCAAATTCTATTTTACATGCCACCAATTTTTGTTATGGAATAGATTTTTTTATTCACAAAAGAGCTTCATTGGAGTTGGCGATATGTCTCACTGGCTAACAGCACTTGATTTTGTTGCCTGACAACCTGAGTTTGATTTCCCACAAGCTGTCACTAACACACACACACATACACACACACACACACACACACACACACACACACACACACACACACACACACAAAGGTGACAATAAAAGAAGAATTAATTGCTTTGAAATTCATTTGTAAAACTGTTAAAACCCACTCAGTACTTCTCGGAGACTCCGGTCATCTACACTGTTGTGGAACTGTGATGATGATCAGTGTTCCAAAGCCCTCATTGGCCACTAAGACCTTTCTCACAGTGTTTCACAGTTCTGGAAATTTTCTTTTGAATTTTTTCCTTTTTTAAATTTAAATTAGTAACAAGCTTGTTTTACTTGTCAATCCCAGTTCCTTCTCCCTCTCCTCCTCCCCTGCCCCCCCCATCTCATTCCCTTTCTGCTCCCCAGGGAGGGTGAAGCCATCCATGGGGATCTTCAAAGTCTGTCAGATCATTTGGAGCTGGGCCTAGGCCCTCCCCTGTGTGTCTAGACTGAGAGAATATCCCTCTATGTTGAGTGGGCTCTAAAAGTTTCATTCGTGTACTAGGGATAAATACTGATTCACTACTAGAGGCCTCATAGATTGTCCAGGGCTCCTAACTGACACCATGTTTAGGAGGTCTGGATCAGTCCCATGCTGGTTTCCCAGCTATCAGTCTGGGGTCCATGAGCTCCCCCTTGTTCAGGTCAGCTGTTTCTGTGGGTTTCACCAGCCTGGTCTGGACCCCTTTGCTCATTATTCACCCCCCCTCTACAACTGGATTCCAAGAGTTCAGCTCAGTGCTTAAATGTGGGTGTCTGCTTCTGCTTCCATCAGCTGCTGGATGAAGGCTCTAGGATTTACTGCTCTGTGACCAATATAGCTGAACTTTGTTAGAAATGCCTGAAAGAGAATTTAATGAGAATCATGGGTGGCTTGAGTGCATGTTGAAATTTGAGAAGAAACAAAAAACTTGATTACAAATTATAGAGTAATGAACAAAGCAAAAGCCTTCTTAAAGAAGTTTTTCAAACATAGGTTGGATAATAAACCCCATAAATGCTAAAACTAAAAACTGCCATAAAGAGTGCTTAAAGATTTCCAAGCCAGCTCTCAGTAGCATTAGGGCAGTGGTTTTCAGCCTGTGGGTTGTAGTCCCTCTTGGGGTCGAATAACCCTCTCACAGGGGTCACACACCAGATAGCCTGCATATCAGATATTTATGTCACAATTCATAACAGTAGCAAAACTACAGTTAGGAAGTAGCAATAAAATAATTTTGCGGTTGGGGGTCACTGCACCCTGAGGAACTGTATTAAAGGGTCACAGCATTAGGGAGGATGAGAATCACCACATTGGGGGAATCTTCATAGTTGATGAATATAAAATAGTGAAAGTCAGTAGCTTGTCCTGCTTAAAGCCAGGATGTCTCCTTTACTTTTACTCTGAGACTGCCTCACACTGTCAGTTACTGTTCTCGTTACTGTAATGCAAGACTGACAGAAACAGTTTAAAGAAGGGAGGAATGATTTTGACTCACGGTTTGAGGGTAAAGACCGTCATGGCGGGAAAGGCATGGATACAGGAGCTTGAGGGCAGCCAATCATATTGCATCTGTAGTCACAAATTAGAGATGGATGCTAGTTCTCTGATCACTGTCTCCCTTTTGCTCAGTTCAGGACCCCAATCCATGGAATGGTGTTGCCCATAGTTAGTGTGGGTCTTTCCCCCTTAATTTACTCAGTCTGGAAACCCCCTCCCTTTGTTTTCACAGAGATTCTAAATCCTACCAAACTATCAATCAAAATTAGCCATCACACTCACTAGTCCTCATCTGTACTGTGGGGATGTGACCATTCTACTCTACTCACTTGGGCATGCGATCTAAAGTGCTCCACAAAAGACAGGGGAAATGGCTTGCCAACATCTCCGTAGACTTCTAGAATACAGATGCCTTCTTTTTAAATTATGTTTTATTTTTATTTTTTTGTTTTGGTGTGTGTCTGTGTGTGTGTGTGTGTGTGTCTGTGTGTGTGTGTGTGCGTGTGTCTGTCTGTCTTTCTGTCTGTCTGTCTGTCTATGTATGTTTATGCACACCTGCGATGACTCACATGTGGAAAACACTTTGTAGGAGTCCCTCCTTTCCTTCTCCCATGTGGGACTCAGACCACACTTAAGTCACCATGCTTGGTACTGAGTACCCACTGTGCCATCTCATTGGCTTCTACCCTTCAAAGAAAGAACCTAATCAATCATGATATTTCTTCCAAAATGTCAGGGCAACAGCTAGAATGGGCATCACTTTTGATTGCACTCCAACCCATGGCGTTGGCCACACACTTCCTGTTCATCCAGTCTGGGAGGAGTCCTGGTGGACTCTGAAAATTCTGTGGCCTTTCTTGGAACATAAGCTAACCTTTTTCTACCTAGCTCACAGTCACTCGGATGATAATGGAATTATCATGAAACTCACATTGGAACCTACACCCTTCAGAGAGGGGCATAACTGATGTAGGAAATAATAGAGGAAGTCACATAGGCAATATAGTAATATGGTAATATAGAATGATGGGGCAGAAAATGCTTTTCAGTCATTGGAATACTTTCCCCTGTGTCTGAATGTTATTGACAATCATGAAAATGGGGCTGGAGCAATGGCCCCGTTGTTCCGAGCATTTGCTGCTCTTGTAGAGGACTCGGGTTTGATTCTCAGCACCCTCATGGCAGTTCACAACTGTCTATGACTCCAGTTCCAGGGAATCCAATGCTCTCTTCTGACCTCTGCTGACACGAGGCATTCATGTAGTACACACACGTCCATAGAGGCCGAATATTCATACAAATAAGTAAATCTTTAAAAACCAAGATTCATGGGAGGTGATGCATTTGAATAGATGAAACTGAGTGATACAGACCCTTGAATTCCATGGTGAGAAGATGGGATTTTTTTTTTATTCCACTGTTTCCCAAGAGTATACTGTGGAATGCTAGGTCCTTTGTGTGCTCTGGTGTGGAAGAGTTCTGCGAGAGATTAAGTCTAGAGCCTGATTTAAAGTCTGCCTTTTGGAGACTCCTATCACACATTTGCATGTTTATTTTAAAGCTTTAAACACTACGGTTTAGAAGTTCACATTTTCAATTTCTTCAGCTTATGCATTCCACATATTCTTTTTCTGGGAATGTTCGTTGCCATCTCAGGGAACGTGATTTTGGAAAGTGTTCTAGTCAAAGTAAAACTATCGCTGCAGCACACTCATCAAATCCTGCATCCATGTGGGTGACATTCTTTGCTTCCTTCATTCCCAGTGAGGTTTGATCATATTTGTTCTTTATTTTCCCATTTCTAAGATTAAAGAGACATGCAAACCATCTATCTGAGATACATTTATTCTAACAATAATGCTTCCCTTTTGATTTATCAAATGCTGTTCAACTGTTGAAAATCCTTTTTAAAATTTCATTTTTATATCGCCCTGCTGAGATTTCATGCTTTAAAATTCCTTGCAGCTTCAATTCCTTTAGTTCTTTGATTATAATTATAATTGTCCCTTTAAAATCTTTTTCGGGTAATACTAGCCCTAATTACTCTAAAACTGGTTCACGATATTTCTCCTCTTGATGATAGGTGGCATCCCCTGATGTCATCTGTTGGGAGTTTTAAAAAAAATTATCATTTCCTGAACATGTCAGTGTTATATTTGGAAGGTCCAGGTTCTGTTCTGCTCTGGCAAAATGTGATTTTGTTTGATTGCTTCCTTGTTTCCTTTATTTTATTGAACATTAAATGTGTTTAGTCTCAAACTGCAAGTCCTGGCTCTTGAGTGAAGGCTTGGATTTTACCTTACGTTTGTTACTTCCTTTGTTAGCTAGAATCTGCCTGCCCCTCCCCACGCCCTTCTGTCATGTCTCACCCAGGAAATACCAGCAAACTTTACACTTGAGTTTGGAGGTTTCTCTCTCTTGCCGTCTTGGGCCGCCTTCCTCACTTCCCATTCACTGTGGTATCTGTGTCTCTGTCCTCTTTTTCTTTGGCCAGAAAGGTGGGACAGCTCATTTCTCCTTTTTTTTTTATTAATTGTTTGTTCCACTGAATTTACTTTCTTCATGTAAGCACCCCAAGACAGCACTGACTTTAGCCTGCTCTCAAGCTAGAAGCTGAAAAGCAAGCCCCTGTAGCTACTGCTTCTGACCCATGCTTGGTTGCTCAATTCCATCTCCATCACTTATTGTAACTTACATGTGAGAGGGATGTTATAACCTTGTAGGAACCACTTGGCCTTCTGCAAGCAAAAACCGCCCCTACATTTTCTGTAAATGCCAAAAGAACATTTCAATTTAATAGCTTGGTTCAGCAGTTAACAAATAACTTGTTGAACCACTCTGTGCAATACAATACTGTAAGTGGCAAGAGAAGGTCACCATATGCTAGTACTGTTTATGCTTCAATGTACTCTAAGAATGGTGCTGGCTCAATGCTTCATCTTGGACTGCCAACATACACAGTGGAAAGGAAGTGTTCTTGTTTGTAAGTCATATTAGATAAGATAATTTACAGCTATAATGCTTTATTTGATCCATGATTCTGGTGGATGGAGAAGTTGACCAATATATACTTTTATCTTGGTGACTGCTCCTGGGTGCATCACAGCAAGGCTGAGGAGTAGGAAGGAAACTGGCTAGGTGCAGAAGTATGAGAGCTAAGGAGGAAGAGATATTCACAGGCAGCAACACACTGGCTTATGCCAATCTGGGACATCTCATGCGTGTCAGAAGACACTCCTGACCACATAAACCCCACTTAAGATAAATTCAGGACCCTAGGCTCTGCTTCCTACATATTTTATTACCTGTCAAATTTGACACACCAGAGACCGAAATTTTGGCACACAACATTTGAAGGACAAATCAAATTCAACTCACAGGATCTGTTATTGTCCTGGTTAGTTTTTTGTCAATTCAACGCACACGAGAGTCACCTGAGATGAGGGAACTTCAATTGTAGAATTGCTTCCACTATATTGGTCAGTGGGCATGTCTATGGGATGTTTTCATGATTGATGTGGTAAGGCCCAGTACACTTTGGCAGTGTCACCCTTGGGCAAGTAGCCCTGGACTACATAAAAAGCAAGCTGAGCTAGCCATGACCAGCAAGCCAGTAAGCACTGCTCGTCCATGGCCTCTGCCTCAGTTTCTCCATTCACAAGAAAGCTTTGAGTTCTTGCCCTGACTTTCCTCAAGTGTGGATTGCAACATGAAAGATAAACCATTTCTGTTTCCCGAGTTGCCTTTGGTCATGGCATCTATCGCAGCAACAGAAAGAATAAATAGGATAGAGATTGACAGCAGGGGACAGGATGTTTCTGAGATGGACTTCATGGGTTGTTTGGGGGAGGACTGTGCAAGTATTTGGAACATTGGGCTGGAAAAGCCATTGAGTTCTCAGTGCTTCACAGGCTTTTCTGCGGCAGCTTGGAAGCTGAGAGTGCTGAGGTTGCAGACAATTGGAGCCTGGCTTGTCGGATTTTAGAAGAAAGTCCCAGAGTGCCCCAGATGCTCTTGGGGAAGTTTGTGTTATATTTTATTAAGAATATACAGAGGGCCTGGAGAGATGCTCGGTGGTGAATAGCAGGGGCTGTTCTTCCAGAGGAACTATTGTTTGTTTGTTTTTAAATGGGCCTTGTAGGTTGTGCCCAGTGCTTCCTGTGTGGTTTGCCTAGTCCCAGAAACTTTTTTTTTTAAATTCATTTTACATACACTAACCACAGTTCCCCCTCTCTCCCCTCCTTCTGCTCTCCACCCACCCACCCACCTACCCCAACCCACCCCCATCCACTCCTCAAAAAGGGTAAGACCTTCCACGGGAATCAACAAAACCTGGCACATTCTGAGCAAGGCATCCCACCGTATGGAATGGGCTTCAAAAAACCAGCTCATGCATGAGGGATAGATCCTGCCCACTGTCAGGGGTCCCGCAAACACACCGGGTTACAAAACTGTCGCCCACATGCAGAGACCTCTTGGATCTCCAATACCTTCCTAGTGGCTTGCAACTCCACTCCCTCGGGGATCCAATGCCTCTTTCTGACCGTCATAGGAATTGCTACATTCACTCACTTGGTAAACAGACATCAAAGCAGGCATCAGACACGTGGTAAACCGACATCAAAGCACTCTTATATTAAAAAAAGAGGCTACGGAAGTGAAAGCCTCTGTGTTTTACCGGGACAAACAATGCTGGTGGGCTGGAGCAGAAAAATCATCTTTGATTAATAAGAGAACACCATCAAGGAGACAAAAGGCGGGACTTCATCAGGGTCAGCGCACGGCTGTGGTCTAAGGTGCAATGGGGAGAAGCTGACCCTTCAGCAGCCAACCTTGGTAGTGTGTAAGAGTCTCCCACACTGCACTCACTGTGAAAGCATCAAGGGATTATTGAGAACATCAGAGGCTTGGCACGCTTGGGCATTGCTAGATTCTCCCTGAAGAAAGGTCGTGCATGAGTGGCTGTTGGTGAAGGTGCAGCCTTGGTTGGAGTGGAACGCTCAGGAATGAAGTGGTCATGAAGAGAAGCCGAGGCTTGACACCATGTGAGAGGTTAGAGACCCTGAAGAGGCCAGGGGAGACACTAGTGGTAGCCGTGAAACCTCAGCTGTAATGGAGAGCGAGCATCCAGGAGATGCCCGCCCCTTTGGTAACTACCAAAGACAGCAGTAGGTGTGGAGTGGAGGCAGCCTGAGTCTATGAGATAAACCGTGTGTGCTACGGACGGCAAAGGTGGGATTTGCCAAGCTCCCTGGAACCCAGAACATCATGCATGAGTCCAAAACTCCAGGCTTTGAGCTTTTCACAATGTTAGATTTTGGGTTTGCTTTGATCCAATTGTTACCGCATTCTGGTTCTTCATTCTTGGAGTAAGAAAGTATTTAGCTTGTTTCTTAATTTTGATATGACAGGATCTCACAGTTAAGACTATTTGGACTTTTAAAGAACCCTGAACTTAATAAATATTAAGTGTTTGAATTTTTTCCTAAGACTTTGGGACTATGCTTTTTGTTTGTTTGTTTTTCAAGACAGGGTTTCTCTGTGGCTTTGAAGGCTGTCCTGGAACTAGCTCTTGTATATCAGGCTGGTCTGGAACTCACAGAGATCCACCTGCCTCTGCCTCCTGAGTGCTGTATAACTATGTTTTATATTAGGATTAGTTACGTGAAATCTTGGGGATAAACAAAAGAAGAAATGTTATAATTTAATGGTGATCTATTTGTATGTCAAGTTGACAGAGGGTCACATGTACAGGGTTGTTTTTGTTGTTTTTTTTTTCTTTATTTTTTTGTCATGTTGGCATATACCAGAGTCACCCAGAACTGTACATCCTTGGATATGTCATTTTATATCACAGAGATTCCCTTTTCTCAGTTCATACCAGAGACAGTTGCACCATGGAATCCTGAAGGTCATGTTAAGTTTAGTGTTCTCTCATTTCACTGATGCAACCAATCAGATGCCTGCAGGGTTTTAAATTCAGACTATTTTAACGTTCCTGATTTTCCATGTTTGGGTTTATTAAGCAACAAATCAGACCATGAAGACACTAGGAAGTGCTTTCCCCCTCTGTGGTTAGTAGATCATGTATCTAACTATGGAAGTCACCTGGGAGCATCTCTTGTCCTTTAGTGGAGATGGGTCAGAGGCATGACTCAGGTTATAAGCTCAGGCTTGTTATGCGATAATTTCACCGAGGAATCAAATACAGCTTAATTTACTTCTTTACTGAGTGTAAATTTTGCAGTCAGTGATACTGAGGTTTTATCCCATCTCTCTCTCCTTGATAACTGGGTGTTTTGAGACAATAAACTTCTTGAACACCAGCTTCCTCGGATTAAAACCGAAACAACAGTTTCTACCCTACGGAGTACCATCCGCCAAATGCCTAGTACAAAGGCGGCTTTTACATCCACACAGTAAGCTCAGCTCTGTGCACTGACACAAAAGGAGGAACAAAAGAGAGGCTTGATCCAAAAAGGAGCTGCACTCATTGGAGACCGAAATGTTCAGAAACTGGTTAACACCCCAAATAGGCCATGAGTAAGCAGTGAATTATGCAGTTGTATTTTGTTTCACCATGCTTACCAGAGTGTTCCTGAAAACCTTTGGAACCCAGACATACTGATTACTCTACTAATATTTTAAAATGCATTGGTTTGAACAATCATCCCTCTAATATATTGCTTTGCTTAGAGAAATGATGACATCATTAGACGTCATGATGACAATGACATACTTGTTGTCTTCTTCATGTTGTAACTGAGAAAACTGAAAATTAGGTTGGTGAAGAAACTTGTCCAGTGTCTCATAAGTAGACAGCAGTGAAACCCTAACTTGATTTTAAGCCTACCCATTTCTCTCTTTTTAAAATTTTTATTAAAAAACATTTTTCATTTATTTTACATACCAACTGTCCTCCCTCCTCTCCTATAAGCCCCACCCTGGCTTCCCATCTACCCCTCTGTTTCCACTCCTCCTCCAACTCCATTCAGAAAGGGGCAGGCCTCCTATGGGCTTGAGCAAAGCATGGCACATCAAGTTGAGGCAGGACCTAGCTCCTCCTCTTAGGTCAAGGCTAGGTAAGCTAATTCAGCATGAGCATGGGGAAGAGATTCCCAAAAGCCATGTAAGTGCCAGGGACAGGTTCTGATCTCACTGCTAGGAGCATTCCAAAGGGGCAGAGAGCCTTAATCAGCCCCACGGAGGCTCCCTAACTGTTGGTCCAGAGTCCATGAGTTGTCTCTGTGGGTTCCTGAATCATGAGCCCTCTGTCTCATACAATCCCTCCTCCTTTTCTTCAGTAAGACTCCTGGAACTCAGCCCACTGCTTAGCTGTGGGTTTCTGCATCTGCTTCCATCAGTTACTGGATAGAGTATCTCTAATGACAATTACGGTAGTCACCAATCTGGTTACAGTGTATATGCAGTTCAAAGCCTATCCATTTTTCAATTCCACAGTTGTATCAAATTCAAATTACAGAATAATCTTGTTTAGACCCAGTTGTACTTAGTATGAAGAAAGGGAACTTGTTATTCTCGGGTCATGTGAGTCTTGACACTGGGTGAGTGAATCTCATTTTCAAGGAACTCCTCTCTTTCCCTGTTCTTTCCTAGGCTCTAGTTGTTGCTGATTTCATAGAAATACACCCCTGTGCACACACACATACAGTGTGGCTAGTGTATTGAAGGCCCTAACCCCACTGTGTTCACAACTCAGGCTTTTGCAAAATGTCTTAGTTAAGTTTCCATTGCTGTGACAAAACCCTATAACCAAAAGCCACTTGGGGAAGAAATGGTTTATTTAGTTGACATGTTTTTCAGGGCAGGAACTCAAGGCAGCAGCATGGAAGCAGGGATTATAGCCATGACAGAATGTTACTTACAGGCTTGCTCACCATGGTTTGCTCAGCCTACTGTTTTAGACCACCCAAGACCACCTGCCCAGGAGTGGCCAGGGCAATCATTTGTCAAGAAAATGCCCTGCAGAATTGTCTACAGGCAATCCAATGGAAGCATTTTCTAAATCAAGGCTTCTCTTCTCAGAGTCTAACTTGTGTCAGGGTGACAAAATGTGAGCCAGGACAGAAGTGATTGTATCCTTGGTACCTTAACATCAATGGATTAGTCTACTGATGGGATTCATCATCTCATGGCATTACTGTGAAGTGTCAGAAACTAAAAGGAATTGTGTCACTAGGAGAATTCTCTAGAAAGAAATCTTGTTATGAGTCCATTTCCCATCATGCCCATTTGTTTTTTGGCTACCACAAGGTTAGCAGCTTTGTTCAACAATGCCGTGATCGGATGGATGTTGCCATTAGCCCAGAGACAGTGCAAGCTGCCAGTCGCTGGAACTTCTGAAACAATGAGCCAAAGTGAATCACCTTCCTTCAAACTGTTCCAGGTCTTTGTCATAGCAACAGGAAGAGTGACAGCCATACGATACTGATATCCAGAGAAGTAAGGTTGCTTCTATAACCCTGTGTAATGTTCAGAAGTCTTTGGAACTGAACTTCTGTGGGAGAAGAAAAATATGTGGACCAGTGGAGTAGAAGTCTCTAAACAGAAGCTACTGGGAAATTCTTGGGATGGCTTAGAAGACTAAAAGATGGGACGAACTCAGCCAGAAAGGTGATCATGAGGCTTCAGATGGGAATAGGGATTTCTGTTTTCCTTTATATGTATATGGATGGTGCCTTCCCTTATCATTGTGTATTTCTCAAGGCAGGGTCTTTTTCAGAACTAAGAGCTCACCAAATCTAGCTATGCTAGCTAGTCATCTTGCTCCATGAATTCTGTTTTCCTTGGAAGCCCAGGATTGCATGTAGCTGTCATGCCTACTCAGCTTTAGGTGGGTTCTGGGGATCTGAACTCTGGTCCTCATGCTTGTGTGGCAGTATGTGTCCCCTGAGCCATCTATCAAGCCCTCATTTTGATTTTATTGGGATTCATAGCTAAAATAATATCAGAGGAAACTTTAGACATGTACTTCTGAGCAATTTTAGAACTGTTGTCTTTGTAGAAGATGCAGTATATTTTTTATTTTTCAGCATAATTTTGCCATATTAGGCATAATTATGACTTTGTTAATGTCTTTAGTCAAGTATTGTTTGAGATCTGTTTTGGTGTCATAAGGGACATCTGATGGCTATTCATTATTGTCAACTTGATTTACAGAGGAACACTTAGGAAATTACTGAAGTATGCCTGTGAATGTGAAGTGACAAGACTTTTCTTGGGAAGACTCAACACAACACCTAGGGAGGAAACCCACAGGCAGACCAAAGTCCAGCTTGGCGAATCATGAGTTTTATTGGGGTCATTTATATGAATAAAGGTTAAGGGTTACTTATAGGAGGAGAAATGACTCAAAGACACAGCACCACCAAAGTCCACCCCAGCACGAGTGACTGGAGCACACTGAACAACTTACAGGCACCTCAACAGGTTGTATAGTGTTCTTCCCAAATGACTCAGTTGGCCTAAATCTCTTCTAGGCAGCTTGACTGGATTTTACTTCTTCCAGGTAGCAGGTCTGGTCTCAGACTCTTCTTTGTGGGTTGGTTTTTCTAAGAGTGATTCTCAGCAACTTTGTTACTTACTCTAGGAAGGGCCTAGAACATTTAGTCAGTTTCAGGGACTTCCTGAAGCTATTTTAAGCCATTTGCCTGCCTTGCATTTTCCTGCAAGAAGCAACATTTCAACCTCGGAGTAAACTGTGATAAGATAGTGAGAAGTTTCCCGGTCAGATCATGAAGCCTCTGTCATGATCAATAATTTAATTCACTGATTGTCTGAAGATTTGAATACACTTCAAATCTGAATACATTTGAATACATTTGAAGGTGACAGAAGTATGGAAGGCAAGGGCTTGGTTAGAGTAGCTAAGTTTCTCAAAGCATGTCTTTGAAGGGTCTCTTTTGGCCCGGGTCCATTTGCATTGCTTCCTGGATGTGTGAGATGGGCCCCTTTTCTCTGCCACGCCTATCTTAAATTTTGTTTCTGTTCTTCCACAGGCCTAAAAGTATCAGAGTCCCCAGTCATAGGTAGAAAGCTCTGAAACCACAAATCCAAACATTGTTCCCTCAGGAACTTTTCACGGAGATTGAAGACTTTCTGACGCATTGTTTCTCACCGTTTCCCTCCTCCAAATTTTCAGTATTTCCTGTGTGTCAAAGCAAAGATTCTCATCAAGTCTTCTGCATACTACACCAGTCCCTGAAGCAAGCCCGCTCGTAACAAGACAGGTGACAATTTTCACCGCTTAGGCGCTTCTTTTACCTATCAACCCCTATCCAAGTTCACTGCCTCTTCTGGCTATCTCAACCTTTACTCTCTTTAAAGTATCATATGGTTTCATATAATATATATATATATATATATATATATATATATATATATATACACACACACACACACACACACACACACACACACACATATATATACACACATAGATGAAGTTATTACTTTCCTTCATCATTTTCTTTATATGGGAAGCAACTGTGAAAGCACAACTCATATCTTAGTGTAGCCTAGAGCCTTTGCACCACAGACGAACCTGTCGTATCTCATGAACTTCCGTGGTGACATGGTGGTGGCAGCCTCTGTCCTTTCTAAAGTAAATTACGAGCATTTTACTTTTAATTGTATGCCTGTCAAAGGGGCTTTATGAGTTTGCACTTCCGTCAAAGTGATGCAAGTATCTACTTCTCTACCTTGTCAATTCAACTCATAACATTATCAATTCTTTCAAAAATATTTGCCCGTGTCGTAGGGTAAAATGATAGCCATTTCCTAATTGTTAGGGAGATGAGAAGGTAGATTGTATCTCTACCTGCTTCTTGCACTAATTGTAATTTCTCTTCTGAAAACTGGTGCTCACAATGGCATGCTGATTTGCCTTACCACTGAATATGGGCACCTTATATACTTTTTTTTTAAATAATAACTATCTGTATGCATCAAGTGGGTGTCAGCTAGGAGGCCTGGGCAGTCTATGGGGCCTGTGACAGTGGAACCAGGATGTATCCCTGGTGCACAAACTGACTTTGGAAGCCCATTCCCCATGGAGGGATAGTCTTAGCCTAGATACATGGGGGAGGGCCTAGGCTCTGCTGCAAAGGACTTGACAGATTTTTTTTTGATGATCCCTCATGGAAAGCCTCACACTTCCTGGGGAGTGGATGGGGGATGGGATGGGGGGTCGGTGGGGTGCATGGGAGGTTGGGAGGGAGAGGGAACTGCCATTACTATTAAAGTAAGATTGTTTCTAATTTAAATAAAATTTAAAAAGAAAGTTTTGCTAGCCTCTCAGTTTTAAGTTTGATCATGGGACATTTTGGGCTCCAGAGAATACTGAATCTATTGAATTATTTAGAATGTCTATCACCTAACTTCTCCTATATTTCTTCTACTATTTATTATAATCCCAGTTAAGCTGATTCATTATGTATTGTATGAAGTAACATTTCCTTCCCTTAAATACAGCTATCCCAAAGTCAGAAAGAGATTTATTCCTCTTTTCCTCACTGATTTGTTATGGCATCCATTGAAATATAAAATCCACATGGAATCATAAATCTGTCTTGGGGGGCTCTCATTTCTGTTACACCGATTTATTTATCCAGCTAACAAACAAACAATGGCCAAAAATAAATAAATAAAACCCTATCCAACCTGAATCTACATCACATAAACATAATAGCACCCAGTTACAAGTACCTTAATCAATCAAGGGTCTATTAATATCATATAACAGCAATCTGAGTGTAGTAAGCCTAAATCCGTCATGCAGACTTTTCATCCTTGGCGATAATAGCAACCTCTGAAAATTAATAGGATTTCCTAGATCTGCTCACTCTGCCAGTGAGCTGGGTGAGTGCTTCTTTTTGTTGCAGTAACATTGGAGAACTGACTTGTTTAGTTTTTCAGTTATAGAAGCAAAGAGTTAGTCCCACTTTCTCATCATTTTCATGCACCCCTCAGTTATTCCTGTTTTCACTGTCAAGATGTATTTTCAAATCAGTGTGACGTCCAAAGTGATACCGCCCCCCCCCTCAGATTTCAACAGAATCTCCTAGAGGACTTGCCGATAGCCAGACTGCCAGGAGATCAGAACCAGAATATTCCATCTAATATTGAACTCCACAATAGACAGCCTCTGCTTGAGAAATTCTTACTCACCTCAGTGTGAGTCACAAATATGATGAGCTCTGAGAATCAACTTCTCCTTCCCTCTTTCATCCCATTGATATCAACGGCACGAAACCCAGTCTGAAACCCATTAACAATTATTTTTTCTTTCGCTACTTTACTTACAATAGGTCTTTCCTTTGATATATTTCCTGCATATCTGATCCAGTGCAGCTTATGCTTCTTCTTCGAGGTTGAGACTAATAAAAAAATGTTATTGAGAATAGATGGAGATAACAGCGGTAGGATGGGGCTTGAGGAGTGGATCACTCCACCTTTCTGGGACAGAAGATAAGATCCAAGTAATATATTTTCCACATGCCATATAAATACCAATCCTTATACCCATAACTGTGTGCAGCTCTCTCATCACATCAAAGAAGCTTTATGAAGTAGATAGAGACTATAAGAGAGATCTATGATGAACTGAGGTGCAGAAAGTAAGTGACCGTGAGATTCCCATATCCACCTGGAACATGGATAACATGATTTACACCTATGGCCGAGGGAGCACTGTAGAAGATGAGATTGGTAAGAGTCTGGGGACTTCAATGGCTGCTGCATGATCATTTCTTTAGGACAGGACAGGGATCTTAATCCCACGATTCCTCAACAACGTGGCTGCTGGCACGAGACTTGCAAAGACTACAGCAGTCAACATGCCAGTATGGAAGAAGGATAATTTCACAAGGCATCACGCCTAGTTGAAGAGCTAAAGTCAATAACCATTGAGGGAGAATCCATTTTTTACCTTCTATTTTTTTTTCAGGAACAAGATCCCAATCCTTCGTGGTCATCCCTCAACACATGCAAATAAGGACAACACTAACTTGACTCTGTGTGTTTGTGTGTGTGTGCACACATTTTATATGTATGTGCATATGTGTGTATGTGTATAAGTGACCATGTGTATACACAGATATATAAAATACATGTATATATCTGTGTATATATTGTATATATATAGAGAAAATATAATCAATTTGTTTTTAGGGAGGTAATTGAGGGAGCATGAGAGGAGAGGAGCTATGGAAAAGACTCAAATGCAGAATATACATATGTGAAATCCTCAAATTAAAAAACAAAACAGTTGATCAAGAAAGAACTCGAAATGTAGTCTAGTAAAAGTGGAACTCAAATTACTGAAGAGTTCATCAGAAGCATCTACAAAAACACTATCTTCTTATGCCTTTTTGGTGTGTAATGATTCAGGGATCAGATAGATCCGTAAGAAGTACACGGCTTATGAAAATTATAGGTTTATACATTAATAAGTTAGACTGATGTCCTACAGAGATTGTAAGAATTTATAACAAGTTAGATGCTAAGTCTGAAAGCAAAGCATTCTTTGGTAGTTCACCAGTCTCTCAGGTACAAAAAGATTTAAAACCTAGAATCAGCCTGAAACTTTGTAGGTATCTAACAAAGATCCAGAAAGATCAAGACCCAGAGTAGGAACATCTTGGCTCCAGAAAATGATAAGAGGGACACTGGATATGTGACTCTGAGAACTTTCCCTTTTAAGTGATTACAGGTTGACAGGTGGGCCACTCAACCTTATAAGTACTTAACAATTGCCCACTCAAGAAAAGTATTGAGAACCCTCTTCCTCGTTAGGTAATTGGAGCATTCTCAGGAGTTGCATCCCCATATCTGACTTTTAGGTCAATAATTACAATTAAATCTCAATATTATTTAGCTGGTCAGATAAAGACCAGCTAAATAATGCACACCAAAATGTTCACTTTTGACGGACAGCTAGGTCAGAATAATATTCTTGGTTGACAGATCTGCACTTTTAAAAATACTAATCCCCTACTTTCTGGCATTGAAATTTTCCATGAGAAATTTGCTGATAGTTTTTTTGGGACCCCTGGTGTTGTATTTTTTTAAAGTAGCTTGAGAGAGAAATACACCATGCGACGGGGAAGGGGAGACTGGCCTCAGGGATAGGAGCAGCAGTAAACAGGAAAGAGTAACAGAGAAAGGCATAGAGAGAGGAACAGACAATGAGAGGGAGAGAAATAAAGAGAGAGAGAAGGATGGGCGGTGGGCAGGGCCCTTTTAAAAGGGAACACAGTGATTGTGCACAGGTGGTGCTCTTAGTGGTGGCAGCTGAGGGAGTGTCCTGTCAGAACCCCAAAGGCAGGCCAGTAAAATCCCTAAATACTAAACACCTGATATGCAATGAATCAATTGTTTTCTAATACATTGAAGAATGCCTTTAAATGACTTGATTATCATGTGCTGTGGCTTCTTTGAGTGTTTCCTGCTTGGAGTAAACTGAAATTCTTACATATTTATATTCATGACTTTTACCAAATGTGAATTTTTTGGTCATTATTTTGTTAAATAATATCTGCCCCCCTTTTCTCTTTCCTTAAATTCCTACAATCTGTGCATTGCTGTTTGATGTCTCACAAATTCAAAATCTGTTTACTTATCTTTATTTATCTTTCTCAGATTGTATTATTTTAGTTATATAATTTTCAAATCCTTTGACTTGTTTTTCCTCCAGTTTTCAAGTCTTTAGAATCCCTCTAGTGAAAATTTCATATTGGTTGTGTATTCCTCGGGTACAGAATTGTTTATTCTATTTTTGTTTTTATCTCTCTTTATTGATAGTTCCACGTCACTCGTATTTTGATTATTTTTATGCCTAGTTTTAGGTGTTTGGTCATTTTGCAGCAGCTGTCTTGAAGCTCTAAGGATAGGGACCTTTATCAGGTATGGATTTGGTGGATTTACTTTTCAGTAGGTTGGTCTTTCTTGTTTCTTTGTATGCCTTGTGGTTTTTCTTTTTCTTTTTTTCCTGAAGACTGGATATTTCACTTAATACAGTTCCGTGGGTCCAAGTTTATGCATCTTCAGAGTCTAGTGTTTTTATGTTGTCTTTGTATAAGATGTAGCTTGAAATGTAAATTTAAGTCTTTCTTTTAAAAGTCTATGTCTTTGTAGGGCATGTATAGTATATTTCTAAATTCTTCTGTGGTTGTTTTTGAATGTCCTAGACTTTGAACAATTGTCTTTAAAAGGGAAGGAAAAAAATGAAGGAGAAAAGATGTTAGATTCTAATCCAGCAAATAGAAGTTGCTTCAGCCAAAGAGATGGGCTTATGAAAACAATTACCCACCTCTGCAGGCACCTTGAGATCATAAAACAACAATAGGGATGCGAGAACTGATATATATATATATATATATATATATATATATATATATACTGTATATATATCAATCATGCTAACCACTCCTTGCATGTATACATAGCTG
The DNA here is from genome assembly GCF_003668045.3 of Cricetulus griseus. Taxonomy (NCBI): domain Eukaryota; kingdom Metazoa; phylum Chordata; class Mammalia; order Rodentia; family Cricetidae; genus Cricetulus; species Cricetulus griseus. The sequence goes on from NC_048603.1 coordinate 20,996,943, forward strand.
CTTCTGTGAAGATGTATATGGGACAATGGGTATCTTCTCTGCTATTATGGATTAAGGTTGAATAGAACTGACCAAAATTTACCACCCAAGACCCAAGACTTCCCAGGGAATTCTCCTTTCTACAATAGATTCCACGGGTCCAGAATGATGAACAGATATCTTCTGCTTCTGTTTCTGCAGCTGAAGCTTAATGGCAAAGAGTGATTTCTGGTGTTTCTACCCTATCTTCCTTCTAGATTTACTTCAGGATAATCTTTAAGCTTCAATAATTTACTTTTGTGACAGATGCTAATTTTATAATAAGTAACTGATCCAAGGGTCTTCTTCCCCTTGGTAAACTCTCTGAAATCAAGAATGGTGGTTGACTATTCACTGGTGGATCTCTTGGCTGAGGTGATTTCAACATACCGTGCTTTTACTCAATCAATCACTCAATGACTAACAGCTGGATTTTCTGCTAAGAAAACCCCTCATTCTCTCATTATAAGTAGAACGCAGTTTGTGTTTCCACCAGTTTTTTTCCAGTCTTTATAATTCATCCTTTGCTGCAAAGAGAACTCACCACTACTAAATACCTAGTCCAAACTAGGTATTGTACAAGATGTTAGTCTTTGTATTCAATATGGTTCTATCCTTCATACTGGACTTAATACTAAGATAAAGTGGCTACAGCTAGTATTATGACATTTCAATGCTTGCTTGACCTCTTAACTTCACTAATGCTTCAGTGTGGTCTGGAATGCCCTTTGTAAAGCCAATAACCCCATCTTCATTTTCAAATTCTATTCTTTTAAGAATAATTACCACTGTCACAATAACTCCAAGAAGTTTCCTTGTTCACTAAACTTATAGAAAATGCCACTATTCTGCAAAATTAGGCACTCATGAAGTGTATACTTACAACTAAAGTAAGCATGAATGTTCATATATATAAGCTACTTTCTGTTCATGCATAAGAGTTTTACTTTTAATGAAATGTAAATTTTATGGTTAAGTGAAATGAAACTAAATGAATTAGAATTCAATAATAGTGTATGTAAACTTCCAGATCTCTATAACCACCCCTCACTTTTATCATTGTCTATTACCTCAAGGGCAAACATACAGTAAATTAAGATAACAAAGGACAGACTTGTATTGAACATCAGTCCTGCAATGCACTACACATTTTAATATTTTCATAAATAAAAGAGTAGTGAGGATTATGGCATGATACTGACAAAAGGCTTCATTCATTGAGCTGTTTTTATGTGTGAAGCATTTTCCACTTATCTCATGTGATTCTTAATAGCTTTATGTGATAGATGACATCTTACAGTAAAACTGGATCCTTGAGAAGACCATTCCCCTATTCAGCAATAACCCAACCACTAAGCTGCAGAGATGAAAATTTAATCCAGGTCTGTGGAACGCTGAGTCTCAACATACATTGAATATCATTTATTCACACCATTTCTCCCTGGATAAAAAGTTAATCTATTTTTTTAAAAAAAGATTTAGGCTTTATGCAAATATTTGTCCTTGTGATTGACACTATTCTGTAACTAGTATTGATTTTCTTGTTCTTCTTCCCTGAAATTCAGTCTCCTTATGAGAATGAAAAGTATAATAAATATCATATGGATATTATTAAAATTGCAAGTAGAATATCTTAGCTTCATGGATAGATAGCATACTAATGAATAGCTTCTCATCATTTCTATCACCGAAGGTATTGTTGTTCACTTTCTCACTTTTAATTTTTAAAATTTATTTCAAATTCAACTGAAAGAAAACTTAATAGGCACTGGGTTTTCGCTTCTCATCTAACAACTTGAAATAGATATGACACCATGCACAGCATTGAAGAGTTCTCAAGATTCATTTTACCTCCCAATATATTTTTCTTACTGTTCACTTTGATGCTTACCTGGTGTTAAAATTTTAATAACTATTCTCATTTCAAGAGACTACAGCATCAATTTTGATGATAATGGAGGGAAATCTTTGGTGGCACGAAAATGCCTTTGGCATTTCAGAGTTGCCTGCCTGGGAGTATGTTGCTCTCCAGTCAATAAAAACAAAATATTTTTTTTCTTTGATTGATTAGATACTATGTTTTGCCCCATTGTTTTTGAAGAACTGATGTTATTGAAATACTGTTCAATTGACCTGCCAAAGTAACACCTCACTCTTTCACAGTAGCTATATATGACTATACTATGAAATGTAGTGAGTGGTGTAGCATGAGTTCTAATGAGTCTTAATTTAAAAAAAACAACAACCCTGGAGTCTGATATTGGGGTAAATGCCCAAAGGAGCCAGCCACAAGAGAGACCTCTTACCTTTACTGAATCCTTAGACCCTGAATCCCTGTCCCTATGAATCCTCAGACTTAATGCAATGAGCTCCTGACTCCTCCTGCCTCATATTCCTCTCTTGACCCAGCCGTGTCACTCTTGTCTCTACTTCCCTAGTGCTGGGATTAAAGGCTTTGACTCCCAGGTACTGGGATTAAAGGTCTGAGCCATCACTGCCTGGCTCTGTTTCTCTTTTAGAGTGGATCAATCTCGAGTAACCCAGGGTGGCTTTGAACTTAAAGAGATCAACCTGTCTCTGCCTCCTGAGTGCTGGGATTAAAGGTCTGGGCCACCACTTGTCCATGGCTAACTCACGTGTCTAACTCCACACTCTGATCTTCAGGCAAGCTTTATTTATTAGATCACAAACAAAACATCACCACACAACGGGAATTTCCAAGGACTCACTCCTAGACATCTGAGAAGTAGTCCATACCAAAGTTAGAAAAGAGAACTAACAACATAAAATAAATTCAGAGAAGAAAGATTAAAAAGAAAAGTAGCTACTGGAGAGACTAGAAAAGACCATAGACATAAAAATTACTTCTCATAAAAAATATAGATAATACTATGAAGTCTTAGAAACTAGAAATGTAATTACACAAATAAATAAAGCATGATAAAACTAGAAGTTGACGCTGAGTGGCTTTTCTAGATTATAAAACAAAAAGACTAATTGAGTAATAACAGGAAAGAAAGCATAGAAAATGGGATGAACAATACAGAAGTTTTGAAAAAACAGGGAAAATAGTGTAGAAGAAGAAGAATCAGTGAGATCCAGAAGAAATGATTAATGTATAATTTCAGTTCTCAGACTGTAAGAGTACACCTAAAGTTTGAACAATGCTGGTGTGTACACACACGTGTGTGTCTGTGGCACAGAGAGCATACACCTAAAAGGCACATCATCTCATCATTCTAACAACTCAGCAGACAGGATTCTGGGAGGATCCCATAATCTGGTAAACCCCAATATAATGGTGCATTTTGGTATAATGAACCTGACTCCCTTGATGAGGTTCTACCCAAGTAAACTATAAAATATGCTTATTACCTCTGTGACTTGGATCTAAACACATGAGCCTTTTAAAAGTAAAATATTTCCTGTGCTGTTTATAGTAGAGAATGACAGACTGGAGTCTTAAGAAAGAACATAGATTATTCCTGGCTTCATGTGATGGGATGGATGTGGGCAGCCCTTGCGGACAACTAGCCAGGGAAGTTGCTACACCCACAGTCAATGGCCCAGACTGATAGTTGGGTTCAGCCTTGTATTACATTGAGCAGAGACCCCTGTTTCCTGCTCTGACCAGCGTCTGACCTGTACAGCTGTGAAATAATCATAAAAATAATTAAATGGGTGTGGTTGTAAACTTCAAGTTCATGCAATGGGAAAAGAATGTTTCAACTCTGAAGTTAGAATGGTTTACAGGCTTCCAAAGAGAAGGGAGAAAACAATTTTTATAGGCAGGGTTAAGAACAGGGTGAAACTGGACTGCTCATATCCACATAAAATTGCAAAGAAATGGAACAATGTCTTTCCAACCCTCACGTCACTTATTTTCTATCAAATGTGGGGGGTCTTAATAAAGTTGTCACAGAACATCTGCCCAGCATTTCATTCATCTGCTTGTAATATCAGAGAACAGAAAAAGTCTTGCATACAAACTAGCATATAAGTCCAAGAAAAAATAATGACTCAAAAATGCAAGTTGGGTACATGCATTCAAGGCTGGCTGCTTTTGAAGGCAGGGTGTGGTCTGTGGAAACCGCCTCTTTCCTCTCTGTAACAAGCCTTGAGGAGCTAGCTACAGGCACTTGTAAATGAAGCACACACCTTAGCTAACAAAAATATAGAAACTAAATGGAAAGATGGAAAGAAGGGGCTCTGGAGGGCAGGCTGTGGTGAAATTCCTTATCCATTAGAAGTGCTCCTCTCCTGGGAATATAGTTTCTAGAAGCAAGAGATATTTCTGTAACTATGTGCTAACAAACTCTTAATTGAAGGGAACTAGGGCAGTGTGTCTTCCTTTCTTTTCTCTTTTGACACATATTTTTTTTAACCCATTTGGGAACAAAGAAACGTATCCTGTGAATTAATCAGTGGCTTAAAATACCAGGGCAGAAGCAGTAATGGAAGCAGGTTTTGTATCACACAGTGGCTCCTCTACGATGTTCTGTGGGCTTCCCTTTGATCTGTTAACATGCAAAGTTTCCAGTAGATTGTATCTCAAAATGATTCCTTGGGCACTTTCTTGCCAGAACATACAATTTCCTAACATGATGCCTTTGGCTGCTGCACATATAATGAAGCTGCTAGGACCAAGCTGTTTTCAGAGCTGTGAGATTGACTAAATAGGGCTGTGGGGTATGAGAAAGGAAATGAAAGGAATATCTTACTGCAAACCAGAAAGAAAGAGGGGAACACTGTGACCAAGCAGTGTGGAGCCTAGAGCAGTGGTTCTCAACATTCCAAATGCTGAGACCCTTTAATACAGTTCCTCATGTTGTGCTGACCCCCTGACCATAAAATTATATCTGCTGCTAATTCATACCTGTAAACTTGCTAGTTATGAATTGTAATGTAAATATCTGTGTTTTCCAATGGTCTGAGGCAACCCATGTGACTAGGAACCATATTGGACTCCTAACAACCACCTCTCTAACTCTAGATCCAAGGAGATCCAACCCTCTGGCCTTCACAAGCGAACACACACACACACACACACACACACACACACACACACACACACACACACACACACACACACACACACACCTGTATATGCCCATCCACCCCAAATACAACCAATGAAACTTTTCAACGTTTCTGTCTTGTTTGCTCTCATGCTCTTCCGTGTCTCTGCTGCCTCGGATAATCTCAGCCCATTTTCCCAAGGTCTCACTGAGTTATTTGCAGAGGTCATTATCCAACAGGGAACTCACAATAGACAAATAGTAGCCACACAAAACAATTTTCTATTAAGCCTAAGTACAAGATGCAGTCAGTGGAATAAAGAAAGCTTCATTCAGAGTGATGTGCAAAGCATCTAAACAGCGGGGTGAGTCTGAGGGGGGACTCGGGAAATAGAGTAGAATGCTTGGTTTCATCCCTTTCGATTCTAAGATTGGCTAGTACCATATATGTGGATGGATCTTTGCCTAAGGGTAGGACTTGATACCTGTGTCCTGGTACCAAGAACAACTCTCTTCATCGCAATTGTTGAGGTTGACCAAGAAACAGTGGATGGATTTCCATATTTTGATTTTCTTTCTCTCCTTTATTTTGGGGGTGGGGTGGGGTTATATAGAGAAAACAATAGAGATGAGTAAAACAGTCCTCATGCTTGAAGTATTAAATATCCATCAAGCAAGATTTCTAAGATCTTAACTTCCAGGCACTGTGGAGATGAGCCACGATCAATTTAATGAAAAAGATGAAGAAATTTACCTTTTATGTAGGAAGATCTGAGATTCCTGTATTGGACCATGGAGACTTAGCTCTGTGCCTTTTGTTTCTACTGACTACTCAGAATAGGGAAAGAAAGCCCCCCAAACAACAGCGTATTAAACAGAAATTGCAAAATTCAGAGTCGGCTGTTTCCATTCACTGTGCCTCCCCTTTATTCCTGCTTTGTTTTTATATGTCAAGACCAAAATTCTAACTTACTCCATTCCCCATGTACCTGCCTGAAACAATCTGCTTGCTTTCTTTCCGTCAGGTAATCTATACGGAAAATAATTTCCTTTTAGCTGCCAGCCTTCTCCCTGCTAAATTTAGCAGTTCTTTAATCATTGGTGTATATAACCATCAAAGAGCATTGTTAGCACACTCTCTCACTGGTTCCGTGTTTTGTTAGTCTGCATCCTCCTTGACAGACTGTCTGATGAAACTATGGTTAAACAGACACAGTGATGGGACACAGCTTTAAAAGGGCTGTTGTTTGTCACTGTTCAAGTCCTATCCAGTGTGTCTGTTGTTATTTTTATCTAAGAGCCTTCAGATAAGTGATGGGCTATTATCCCCGTCAACCTTCATGCATTGTATTGAAGACCCCCTTGGGCTGAATAACCGCAGCTCTTCCAAGATTTTATGACAGATTATTTTGGTTTTCTCTCCACTTCTCATTATAGGGTCTGTTGCTCAGTTCTGTCCTGTGAGGATAACTTGGCCATTACCATCTTAATTGGAGATATTTCCTCAACACACCTTTGTTAAGTCCAGTGTGTTGTCATCCCTCATAGAAAGAATGGAGGGTGAGTGTAATTTGATTCTCCTCTGTTATTTCAGCTACTCTTTTACTCCTGGGCGCAATCTACCTGCCCTCTCAACTAGTTGTATGTAATAATCCCAGACACATATGGTTTTGTGACCAGTGGTCCCTGTCTGGGTTGTGGTTTCCAGGCCCTTGGAACTGAAAAGGGCATGCCAAGATTGGGAAAGGGCAAGGAAACTTAATTCAAAAGCAAAGTACAGATTAGACATGTTGCCCAGAGAGACTGCAGGCCAACGGAGTAAGAAAGTAGGTTGTTGCCTTGATCATCTTTCTCATGGAGTCTAAAGTGAGGAGGGGCTGACTCCTTAAGGACACAGCTTACATCATCCATTGCTTTGAAGTACAGATATAGGCTAAATAAGCTTTTCTCTACTGCTCATGACCTTTACCGCAAATGCATCTGATTTTAATCCTATGCATGCTAAATTATGCACAGTCATGAGATGATAAGTAAAAAGTCCATCCAGAGGACACAGTTTTCATGCACCTCACACCAACCAATCCAGGCTGAATAGGGTCCTTCAATCCCATAGCCAGATATATCCAGGAATATATTTGAATAGAAACCGTCCATCACAGGGGAGCCACTCATGCCTGCCAGGGGAAGGTATCCTTATTCCATAGTTTTGAGTGAGATGGACATATAGTTCATCTTGGAGGGGGGATGGGATATTAGGCATGTTCTTAGGAGAGGGGTGTGTGCACATAGTCCTTGTAGATGAGGGTCATAGGTTGCTGAGTCCATTGTTAGAAGAAGGAAGTACGTATAGCCCAAACCAAGTGGAATCCCAGATGCTAAATTTTCCCTATGCTTGCCTGCCTCAGTTTCAAGTGGTGCTAGGGTTTATGGGAAGTAAAAGATTAACTAAACCGAAATGAATCATGCAATTTTCAAGAGGTAATTATCCATCTCTAGGTGGGACTTACAGTGACACAGCTGCTTCAGAATCACCCACACTACTGAAATTAACTTCTTACCCATATTTCTGTAAATAAGACCCATCAATCCATTGGCTTACTAAGCTGGACTTAGGTAAAATCATTCCTTTGGTTTTTGTTGTTGTTGGTGGTGGTGGTGGTGTTGTCCTACTTAGGGGGAGTAGACATTTTTCCTGTTTCTTCAGACCATGAATACGCTCGAGTCACTCACTCCAAAATTGGTCTCACTCAGTTAAACACAGTTATCCAGTTGCATCCTGCGGGTTCCTTTGACGATTTGCATTTTTGGAGGGAATATTTAATGTGGTGTGTTGCTATAAATCTTTCTGTCACCCGCTTGAGTTCTGCCTGCCACATGGATGACCAAAATGATACACAGAGACTTATATTAGGTACAAATGCTGCTTGGCCAAAGACTGGGATTTCTCATCTGTTAGCTCAGTCTTAATAATCATAAATCTATATATTTTATAAGACTTATCTTATAGAGGATGCCTTCTGCTGGCGCCCTCTCTTGCCAGTGGATCACATGGCGACTCCAGAGCAGAGACCAGGAGGAAGAGAGAAGGAGCCCATTTCCTTCTTGTCCCTGCTTATGAGTCTCCCTGCTATGTCACTTCCTGTGTGGATCACCACTTCTTTACTACATTTCCCAGAATCTTCTTTGACTCCTAGTCCTGACTAACTTGCTGCCTCATTGGCAAAACAGTACTTTATTTATCATCCAGTAAGACAAACACATACACACAGAAGCACTTCCCCCATCAGTGGTGAAATTGAATAAATTTGCAGGAAAATGGATGGAACTAGAAACTAAGAGCAAGGTAGACAAGCATGGTGGCATGGTGTGTACTTATTTATAAGTGAATATTAGCTGTAAAGAATAACTATTCTACCATCTACAGACCCAGAGATGCTAAGTAACAAGGACTGCTCAAGGGGGAGGGGGGCACTTGGATCTCCCTTGGAAGAAACAAATGAATGGAGACAGGTGGAGGTGGGAACATGAGAGATCAGGTAGGGGGTAGGATGGAAGACAAGAGTACTGGAAGAGAAGACTGGAAAAGAGGGCATTTCAGGTTAAGGCAGAAAACTAGTGCATTGGAAACTCCCAGGAATCTACAAGGATGACCTGAGCTAAGACTCCTAGCATTAGGGGCTATGTAACCTGAAATGGTCAGCTCCTGTAACCAGGGAAGACTTCCAGTGGTGGGATTGGTACACCAACCGAGCCAATAACCTGTAACCTACAGTTTGCCCTGCCTACAAAATGTGCTTTGGTAAAGGTGGGGTAGAAATTATGGAAGTAACCAACCAATGACCAGTGCAGTCTGAGACCCATGCCATGAGACAGAGCCTACCAGTGACACTGCCTTAAGTGCCCAGAGGCTGGAAGGCTCAGAGACCTAGGATAGAATCAAACATAATTGGCCAAGAAAAATGTCAATGTTATGATACCCAATGCTATTCTGCTATATTCACAGATTGGTGCCTAGCCCAATTGTCATCAGAGAGGTTTTATCCAGCAACTGATGGAAATAAATGCAGAGACCTGATGGGGAATGTACTTCTGTATATGTTCATCTTATTGATTGTTGAATAAAGTACTGTTTGGCCAATGAGGCAGCAAGTTAGACAGGACTAGGAGTCGAGGAGGATTCTGGGAAATGTAGTAAAGAAGTCTCGAGATACAGGCAGGAAGTGACATAGCAGTCAGACTCATATATAAGCAAGGGCAAGAAGGAAGTCATCCCTTGCACTCTTCCTCCTGCTCTCTGCTCTGAGCCGCCATGTGATCCCAGGTGAGGATGCCAGTGGAAGGCGTCCTATATAAGATAAGTCTTATAAAATATATAGATTTGTGATAATTAAGACTGAGCTAGCAGATGAGAAATCCTAGTCATTGGCCAAGCAGCATTTGTACCTAATATAAGTCTCTGTGTGTTACTTGGAACCATAAAGTGGCAGTGGGCGGAACTTGGGTGGCCTGGCAGAAAGCACCCACGTGGTGGCAGGACCCAGGTGGCTTGGTGGAAAGACTTATTGTTACAGAGACCCATAGCCAAGTATTAGGTGGACTTCCGAAAATCCTGCAGAAGAGAGAGAAAGAAAAGATAAGGGCCAGAGGGGTCAAGGACACCACAAGAATACCCACAAAATCAACTAACCTGGGCTCATAGGGGCTCACAGAGACTGAACCAACAGCCAGGGAGCCTGCATGGGACTAACCTAGACCCTCTGCATATATGTGACAGCTGTGTAGGTTGGTCTTCTCGTGAGACTTCCAACAGTGGAAGAAGGGGCTGTCTTTGACTCTTGTGCCAGCTTTTGTGACCCTGCTCCACAGTACTGGGTCCCTTGTCCAGCCTTAGAATGAAAAGAGATGCCTAGTCTTGTTGCACATTGATACACATGTTCTGGTTGATATCCATGGGAGGCCGGCCCTTTTCCAAAGAGGAGGAGGAGTGGATAGGGGCAGAGGGAAGGTGGGAGGAGGACTGGGAGAGGTTGGAGGGGAAACTGCAGTCAGGATGTAGTAACAACAACAACAACAATAATAATAATAATAATAATAATAATAATTAAAATTGAATAAATGTATCTGGTGGAAACATTCCTTCCCATGCTGGGAGGCACTGACCTCCCAGTTGTTACTTGGAGATGGCCCCTTTCCCCATACAGTCATAAACTTTGTGGTCTGAGGAGGTCTTTGCTTAGACCTAGAGGAGGGTCTGAGAGCCTGCCAGCAGGTCACAGTAAGCGAGACTTTGATCTGAGTCAGGTAGATTCCATGAGCTGTGAGACTTCAGATGGATGTACAGTGAACCATCATTCCCATGCTGAACTTTGACCTAAGACAGAGGTAGCCTATCTTAGCAAGCATCTCTCTTGCTGTGATAAAACACTGTGTCCAAAAGCAACTTGGGGAGGAAAGGGTTTACTTCATCTTATAGCTTACAGTGCTCCGTCCAGGGAAGTTAGGGCAAGACTAAAGGCAGGAAGACAGAGGCAGATTGAAGCACCTTGTTCTCCATGGTTTGATCAGCCTGGTTCCTTACAGCAGATAGGGCCCCCAGCCAAGGGGCAGGGACGGCACTGCCCACATTCATATCAATCAAGAAGATGGACCACAGACTTACCCACAGTCCAGTCTGGTGGGGCCATTTCTCAATTGAAGTTGTCTCTAGCTTGTGTCAAGTTGATATAAAATGAGCCAGTGCACAGCCTAAGAACTTAGTGACCCAACAGGTGACTGGCAAGTGTTCTTAGGAAATGGGGTCAGTGCAGAAGCAGAATCAAGATACAAAGAAAAGGAAACAGATCTCAGGATATTGCACCTCTGAAAAACATATCTGTAGTCAAATGGAATATAGGGTGTATGAGTCACAGTACACCCCCTGTAAGGACAAGTCAATTTCAAACAAGGTTTTTGTTCTTTGAGACTGAGAACCCTTATTAATAAGAGATTATACATTACAGTAAAAAACCTCAATTAATAAAAGATTACAGTACAGTAGAGAACTTGAGAAAGAATACTTAAGACTATTTGGTTTGGTTCTGATCAAGTTTATAGGTAATTTCCTAGTCCTGTTTGCTCTATCAGTATAAGGATGTCCTATATCAGAGGAAATCCACATGGGTTTTCTGAAGTGGCTTCCAAGAAAACTTTTAAGGCATGACATTAATATAATATATAAATCCTTTAGTCTTTTGTTTCCAATATATGAGGTCTCAAGATGCTACACAAAGGCATCAATGACTGACTCTCAAGAACTGGAGAATAGCATCACTGTTTATACGAATCCTAACCAGAAGCCTAATGTACAAGAGTCTCTTGGAACATGTTATTGGATGAATGTATGAGTGACTAAAGATACTGCACAGCTGATCATGTCCTAGAGATTTAGAACTCAATGCAGTAGAAGGACAGGGAGGCAAATAAAATATTGTGTAACCCAAAACATCCACACAAGTATTAACATTTACATGGATATTCCCCCTGGCTACTGTGAGGATGGTCTTAACAAGGGCCAGCATCCTGTCAAAGAGGCCATTGGAAGGATCTAAACACACCCATCCACAAAGAAGCTGAGCCATACCTAAAGAACACTCGTTTTTCCCAAAATTCGGTCATAGCTCTTAACACTGTCATGTATGAAATGCCATAGACAGCCAGGGCAGAAAAAAAAAACAGCTTGCTAAAAATAAGAGACCCCCAAGGACCTGAAACTCAAGTTCTCTCAAATGGAGCATCCTCTGCTGCCACAAGGCTCTTGCCCAAGTGTGAGTCGGAGCAGCAACCCCTTGCAAATGATCTTAGCTCCCTCCGACTCCGAAGATTTAGTTCATTTTTACAAATGGAAATAATAAGCCCAGAGGAAATATTATGAAAATGAATCTGTAAACATTGAAATTGAATGTGATTGTGAGCAAGCCCTGGCTTAGACTAATGAAGAATAAATTATACTGCAGTGCAGACTAAGATTTGTTTCTCAGCATGAATGCTGGGAGGAGAAGCCCACGTGATTCTGCACTCAGAGTTGAAACTGGATGAGATGTTCATGTACTGACCAGTGTTTGGATGTTTGCAAAGGACCACAGGGCAGCCACCTGAGCTTGAGATGAAAAAATAGTAAAAACAATACAACTTCTTTGCAACATTTATTGCTTGAAATCCTTCTCGATTTATTCACACTCCTTCCTCCTTTTCCACTTACAAAGGACATGGGGCTTGTGAGCTTCCTGGGATACGTTTCACCCAGATTTGTTGATCTGCCTGCTATTATTTCCCCCTCCCCTCCCCACAGATACCGCTGCTATCGGTTTTGGATTTTGGAACCAGGGTTTTATTGCTTTCTCATCACCACAATGTCTTTTATCCTTTTATTTCCACGTAAATTACAAATCCAATTCAGGCGACACCATCTATTAGGCCGGTTACTGGCATTGTCTAGATGCTATCATATTTTGTATACTTGCTGACCAGAGCAGTAACTTTTAGACTCTATTCTGCAGGATTTTTCTTTAATTCGAAAAACACTTGCACTCTGTACATCTGAGATGAATCACCTATCGTGTCTTCCAGCTTTTTAACCAAAGTCTGCCACACAAATTCTGGTCTCAGTCATATGTACCTTGTTCATATCTCTATGAACAAGGTACATACTTCCCTAATTCCACTAGTCCATTCTGAGCCATAGAACTAACTTTTGTGTGCTCCTGGCTCCTTATAATCCCTTATCATCTAAACCTAGTCATGGCAACCAGTCTCCAGTTATCTTCTCTACATGCTCTCCAAAAGAGCTATGACAAAAGGAATATTATGGAGACAGCAGAATCTGGTTGTGAAGGTGGATCCCAAATTCCAAGTGACTTCTGTCTTGTTCTCTTTGGGATTACATAACCTGTCAGGTTCTTGGACACATGCTGGGAGGACATTCAAGGATCCTCACAAAGAGAGGACCTGAAGACTCCTGCCAACACCCAGCATTCAATTCCTGCCAACAATTTGTCAAGAAGAGCATGAGTCACACTGGAAGCTGGTCCCCTAGTCCCAGTCAGGACTTCAAAGGACTGCAATCCAGGCCAAAATTCAGACCGCAATGTCTTGACAGCCCAAATTCTAAAATGCTTTACCCATTTTAAAAATTTACCCTGTTCATAGGGAAAGACATATCCAACTGGACAGCACATTTGGATCAGGGACATTAGGCACAAATCTTGGTGCATCCCTTCACTGTGGGCAGCCACCATCTCCCACAGCTCACTGCAGCCTGGCCTCTGTGGTGGTCTCAGCCTTGAATAGGCAGGCGAGGGGGGAGGTTGAGCACCTCACAGCAGGAAAACTTAAGTACGCAGCCTTCAGGAACCTTGAAGGACGCATACAACATTGGAGCATGTACCGCCCGTAAAATTTTATCCTGGGGAAGGGCTCTCTTGAAAGGCCTCATCCTCTTCAAGTTCTTTTAGAATTTGACTTAGCCAAATCCCCATCTCCTGCTAAAAAAAATAAATAAATAAACTGGACATTGGCATTTAATTTTCAATACCTGTAGAATTCTGTATGCATAGTGAAAAACCTCCAGAGGCTCAGGCCCCCAGGATCTCTGCCCAGGACCGCTATGACCCCAAACCCCAAGCTTGCAAACAGCAAGAGGTTTTATTGCAGTTGTTTAACGAGCTAACCCCATGTTAGCTCGGGCCTTTCATCCATCCACCATGGCGGATGGGTAGGAAAGACACCGAGAAGCCACAGCATAGAGATCTTACAGGGCAGCATAAGGGGAATGTCTAGGGGTGTTGGGAGCCAAATCTCAGGGCTTGGCATGAGATCCTAGGCCATGCTTGGCAGGCCACATAGTTAACCTTTACATAGCAGCCTCTTAGAACCTTAGCTCAAGAAAAGAAACAACCTGACCCAGTTCTCCACCCACAGGCTCAGTCACCTAAGCAACCCTTCCTGGACCTCTTACTCATAAACTCTTTACCCTGCCAAACATCCTCTTTGTGGCTTCCTAATATCCTGCCTACACTAACACCTGGTGTGCAAACAACCCATTCTGACCCTCCCCGTATCCTGCTCTGCCAACTATATAAGCTAGCCTGAGAAAAAAGTAAAGTTTGCCACTTGATCAGAATCCTGTCTTGTGGTCATTCTTTCTGCGTCTCTTGTCCCCATTCCCTATCCCTGATTCTCTTGCCCCAAGTTGATGTCCTGCAGGTTGGGACATAGGGGTACAAACAGGCTCAGGATTGGTGTGCCTCCAGGCTTGAAGGGCTTGCCCCGTGTTGATTGGTCAACTGGTTGTTATGGCCCATAGGCCCTCCCAGGGTGATTGCTATGCTCTGCGAATCATTGCTGTGTACTTGTCCGTAAAGCACACCCAGAGCTGTAAAGCATAGCACCACCAGCTAATTGGTTGGTTCTTTGCCACAAGGCAGGCATCTGACCTCCTAGTGACCAAGGCAAGGTCAGGCAAACACGGGTTAGACTGTCTTGGCTGCCAAAATGGGGAGCTGGTCCCTTCAATAGCTTTACGAGCCCAAGACTTTTCACATCCACCCTCAAAGATACTGATCTGAAAACTCTGGCCAGTCAATGGCAATTGCAAATGGAATGACCTTCTGTGTCACCTTCTATGAAAACTGCTGGTCCCTCAGCCGAAGCCTAGTTAATCACTGATCTCAGAACTATAAACAGGATGTGTCAGTGGCACCAGGTGAGGTTCAGGCTTCAGTGCGCATCCCCCCAACTCTCCAGTTCAATCATAGACTCGTCATTAGGCCTAGGCTATAAAATGTGTCCAAAGGTTGATCAGTGCTAGAAGAGCCCAGAAGACATCAAAAAGGATAGCCACTGGAATGGGAAGAGAACCATCTCCTGGCTTGTAAACCCAACTTGATCCATGGGACAATGACAGACAATAAATGCGGAGCTACAGGAAGTCATTTTTATAGGTACTTTATGAGGATAATAACCAGGAGAAGTGCTGCCCTTGCCTGAGGTGCATGGTTTAAGGAAATGACCACTCTGCTTAGTTCTTCCTGTTGCATTTGTTACAGAAAAAAAATGAGTTAGCGATTTCTAATTATGCATAAATAAATAAATATATGCCTTTCTTTCTGAGAACAGAAATGAACTTGAAATTTTGCTTTTTGCTGTTTTTATACTAATTAATGTGTTTTTATTGCAGTCCATTTATACTTAATGGTGCGTCCAACAGCACTACAAATTGAAGATGTAAATGATCGTTATATTTTTTTTATAGGTTTAGCTTTTTTTTTAACCTTGTAATATGTCATGGGGAAATAAAAGGAAATTATCAGGCTTGGTTCATTTCCTAGGTTAGAAAAGAATACTTTGCAACTTTCTTCCTTAATTGAAAGTTTGTTTCCTTCGTGGTCCTGCTTAATTCCTTTAAGCCCATTCAGCCAGCCAGAGAGGCATTTGAGCAAGTCATTACCACATGTGAATGCATTAGTTCAGAAATTGATTAATCCATCATGTGAATGTTTCCAAGTACGCCAAGGCAGACAACAAAATTCTAATGAAAACCCGTTGTACACCGTGAGGGACAGCACCCTTGACAAGAGCTTTCCATCAATCTGAAGGCCTCGGTTAACCTTCCTTGGAGTTGGTTTTGTTGTGCTCTGTAGTTTAACAAGATTGAAGACGTGACTGGGTCAAATGAAGCCGAATATTGCCTGCACAATAAGAGAGCCACAATTGCCTGGCTGAATAAGAGAAGAAACATTCCACGTGATTTTCCAAAAAGGTTGCCTTCTTTAATAGATGTAAAATTAAATATCTTCCCCACAGGTTTTTCCTCTTTTTTCTTCTCTTCTTTCTTGGTTGGCGCCTTCTTGAACTCTGCATTTGCAGTAGGAAGAACACTTGCAAATATTAATCATTTCAGCCTGATTTATAAGAAGGAGTTCATTATTATGAGGCATTCTCTTCTACTTTATTGATGTAGGAAAAGACAAAAAAATTAGGGGAATTGTTAAAGTTCACAAAAATGCCTAGACTTGGGTTTGATTTTATAATAGATAAGAATCTTCTAGATAATAGGTTTTCATTTCCCTTTTACAAAAATGAAAACCACAGATATTTAGCACAAAATCAGCATTTAAATCTAGAAACTTATATCTAAAATGCGGATCAATAAGTACTATTATTTTTGAATGGTATTCCAACACTAAGAACTTAAGTTATCCTGAGCACCATTGTTGTGATTAAGAAAATACCAATATTCTAAGATCAGGGCTATAAGATCCCAAGTCTATGTAATTGTAGATCTCTCCTCTACCCTCTAAGGAACACATATGCCAACAACTTTTTAAAAATTGTAGCCAGGTGGTGGTGGCACATGCCTTTAATCCCAGCACTTGGGAGGCAGAGGCAGGCAGATCTCTGTGAGTTCGAGGCCAGCCTGGTCTACAGAGCCAGTGCCAGGATAGGCTCCAAAGCTACACAGAGAGACCCTGTCTTGAAAAAAAAAAAACAAAGTAAAATGAAATAAATTAAATTAAAAAATTGTTGCCAAATATTTTTCTTAATTTTGGTAGGTGATAATTAATAAAAATGAAGACCATTAAAAAGTGTATGTCAAAATATTTTCACACAAAAATAAAGATGTCTCCACACCACCTAAAATTATCAGTAAACAGAAAAAACAATCTCAATGTTTCACTTATGTTTTGAGTGGTATTCTTTTCTTTCTTGTTTTTTGTTTATAAATTCTCTAAAGAATTGTCACAATTACTTTAAAGATGAGCACACAGTTATGCACTATATATATATATATATATATATATATAGAGAGAGAGAGAGAGAGAGAGAGAGAATCTATTGATCAGGCTAGAAAAACCCTGACTCATCGCAGAGCATCATCAAAACAGAGTATAAACAACACAAGAGATGGAACAAAAAGTTATACCAAAAATAAATATCAGCATTTGACATTTGACAAAACTGAGGGTATAAGTCAAATGAAAAAAAAATAAAGCTGATTTTATGATTAATTATGTTCAGTGGTAGTGATTTGGAGTAGGATACCTCAAACTGTCTAGATGGTCAGATGACTCAAAGGTTTATTTTTAAGGGCCTGTGATTGCTTTGAGGAAGAGAGGGAGGAAGGGAGGGAGGGAGGGAGAGAAGGAGAAAGGGATGGACAGATGGACAGACAGGCAGACAGACAGACAGACAGACAGAGAGGTTATATCCTGTATAAAGCAAAGCATAAGCATTGCATGAAATCTAGACTCTGAAAGTTTGATGAATTTGATAACACAAACATACATCTGCACCAGAGACAGACAAACAATACAGAAAGAAATAAAATAATCTGAAAAATATTGAAATTAAGGAAACAAGACATCAGTTTTTTAATACAGAAAGAGTAAAATTGATAAGGACAAAACTAATGGAAAAATACAAGCCAAGAACAGGAATTTACTGATGTTTTAAAAATAAAAGCATAAACACCTTACTCAAAATATGTCTCTAGTTTTGACTATAAAAGGTAATCTGGCTGTCTAGAGGGGCAGATGGCATGCTGTTTCAGTAGTGGAGTATTGCTAGGATTTTAAAATTTTGTTTCTCACAAACTAAATGGCATCAGCTGTTTTGCTTTACATACTTTACAGCAGTTTTTGTCTATTGAATGGACAAACATTCAATAGTTTGGCAGCATGCTAAATTAGAGAGGAAACAATTTATTAACTAGGTCAATTGTTTCCTATAAGGGTAGAAATGGAAATTCACACCATTCAGGAAAGTCAGAATCTCACTCCTTCCTTTTACTGTCCATTCTCTTAAGCTTCTCTCCATCCTGCTCTGGGGCATTTTCTATGTCCTAAGTGTCTCATTTCTGTGCATGGTATCCTCCTCACACTGCTTTGGAAGTCAGCTTCAAGTCAATGTCATTCAATGGGAGATGCTTGAGAGGCCAGACTGACTCACCCTTGGAAGGTGCTCCTGATAAACAAACAATTTAACACTGTTAGACATTAGTAAGTGTAATTTCCATTTCTGAGAATGACTGGTCACTGGAAAAGGTTGATGTAGAAGCTACTGGAGTTAGTTTTAAGCATCCCCTCCCTTGAAAAAATTCAGCTGTGTGTCACCTCAAACCTGCAGAGTTTGTCCAGCAAATAAAAAATTTTGTAGCAAAGAAACATACCAACTTCTTTTGCAGATAACCTGTTTGCTGTCTAGTTGTGGATCTCTCAAATGCCTCTTTCTTCAGGATATTTCCAAAATATTTTTCTAAACCCAGAAAAATATCTTTGCTGATGGGGAGCAAAACAGCTGATGCCATTTAGTTTGTGAGAAACAAAATTTTAAAATCCTAGCAATACTCCACTACTGAAACGGCATGCCATCTGCCCCTCTAGACAGCCAGATCTTGTGCCTGTGTCCAGCTGGCTCCCCAGGAGCCATCTGCATCTCACGAAGCCATCAGAACTCTGCCTGAGGAAGAAGGCGCTGAAGAAGGAGCTAAGAAATGGGTTCTGAAAGATGTCAGAATTTACCAAGAGTACTACCAGGAGAAGTGGACTTTGAAGAAAAAAAATCCCTGCATGTGGGAGAACAAGGGATTAAAATCCGAGTGTGTTCAGTGATGAGAGGGGATTCCGTGTGCTTGTAAGTCTAACTGGGAAAGGAACAAAAGGGGCTGGACTGATGTGGACAAGACCAGGTCAACTTTCTTCAAGGAGCTGGAGCTGTTCCCAAGTGTATTTGACTGAGCGTGGGGACTGAGTGACACTCAACAGAACCAAAACTCCCAACAAAAGATTGCAAATGGGCATCATAGTACACAATTAAAAATTTACACGTAGAAGCATCATTGTTAAAACTCGGAGGAGCCCAGCAATATGAAATCTTATTTCTTTTTGATCCAGAACTCCAAATGTTTATTTTATGTGATACTCAAGAGTTTACAGAGCACAGTGGGAAGAAACAAGCTGCTTCTTCGGATTGATGGCGTTAGAGGCAGGACTTAGAGGTAAATGTCCAGGTCCCCTATAACTTTCCCAAATCAGCGGCTAGGTAATGAGGATTTCTGGTATTTGACAATGAACTTTTCAGTATCCATTTCATGGATATAAAAGAGATACACAGAACCTGGAAAAGAGAAATGAAACTTAGATTACAATAGTACCTGTTTTACCTGTTTCTCACTGAGGAGGGTTTGATGTGTTTTGTAATTATAGTTGGCTGTATAAAATTGTCCTTTAGTTAACTACCTAGAAAACTGTCTATTGATTCCTATTTGAGATGCTTTTCCATTATTTTTTGTTGTTTATTTTCTTCCACAAGTGTACCAAATTAGATTGGAAGGAAAAGGAAAAGCTAGAAAAGTGGATATTTCCCTCCCTCCCTCCCTCCCTGCATCCGTCCCTCCCTCCCTCCTCCCTCCCTCCCTCCCTCCCTCCCTCCCTCCCTCCCTCCCTCCCTCCCTCCCTCTCTCCTTCTTTCCTTCTTTCCTTCCTTCCTATCTCTTACAAGTTCATCCCTTCTCTAGAGTTAAAAGCAGCCTATGTCTGGTTGAAATGAAAAAAACGATAAATCAACACCCCTCTGCTGAACACTGAAAGCTAAAAGAGAGAAAGAAATTGCTCTTGCCTTTGCACTCAGTATATCAAAGTAATTTATGCCAGAAGCACTCTGGCTGCTTCCATACATATTCGGTTTTAAATAAAATCAATATCTCTAATCCTGCAATAGCCTTCTTTGTAAAGCTCTTTAAAAATAAAAATAAAAGTTGCTGAGATCTGGTTCTCGAAGGATTAAATTAGAGGTTTGTTGCCTCACAAAACAACTCATCCACACAAAGCCTAAGATGAAAAGAACATCTTAGTTAATGATCATCTGCTGACTAGGAATTAAGCAAGGACAGCTCACATCTAAAGGGATCAAGGAAGGGTTAATTGTGCAATTTTTAACAGGAAGCAAGGGTCCAAAGAACTACATAGAGTTGGCACCAACTCTGGAAGACAGGACTAGCTGGTGAACCTGGAAAGGCTTCCGCAATACAAAGAGCATTTTGAAGAATTGTTGGTAGGTCAGGTCCTGATGTGGTCTTCTGAAAGCTCCCTGGATGGAAAAGAAAGGCACCTACCCTTTATGTGAGACATAGTTTAACTATGTAGCTTTGGATAGCCCCTAACTTACTCTGTAGATCAGCTGGCCTTAAGCCCAGAGATCTGCAATAGATTGCACCACCATATCTGGTTTGCTCACGTATTTTAAGGCGACAATAGTTCCAAAGGTGACTAATTTTTTTTTGTTACTGCCTTTTGCTCGGCACTACTTTATGCCTATGATGACCTTGTGAAATGATGCTGAAATCTCCTGCTGTTTGTGGAATTGGAGCCTGGGGTTTAAAGAGCTGAAGAAATTGTCTAGGGCCATATCACAAGGATTTTACAAGGAGCCTTCATGATGCTGTCTAGTTCTGCATTGCCCATGTTTAACCACGTTCAGTTCTTTATAATCCCTTAGTCTCAGTATACAAGATTCCATTATTAAGACGAAGGCACCATAAGAAATAGATCCTGGTTTATGATGGGAAAACTGAGGTCTAAATGCCAAAGTGTCTTGCCTCAGTCTCCATGTCTGTCCATCTATTCCAAAGCCCATATTCTTAAATTAGAAGAGATTTCTGAAGTGCTGGTAATAAAAGGAAAAAAAGAAACAAGAAATAACCTCTCCCCCTAAAATGCTTCTATTACAGACTCACACACATGACACAGGTTGTGTTTTGGCTTTCTTTCTAGCTGCACCCTTGTGAGTTCTACCACTGGACAGCATTAAACTGAGAAAGGAAGTGGTATTCTAAAGTCAAACAGACATAGAATGAAGAATTACCAGTTCTCAAGAGGTGATGGAGCCATTAGCTCTGAACTGATCATATTTTCTGAGACCAAGTTAAACTATGTAGTGGGGCTCATGCAATGAGCTGAGGGTTTGTTATCATGAATTTTAACCTCTAAGAGAACACGAGACATGTAGAAAGTGCTTGATAAAGGAACGCTGTCATAACTACTGCGAATCAAGTTTCTCTTATTTTCCAAAGCTTCTCTCCAGCCATCCTCTAGGGTACTCTTCCTGAGAAAGAACAATGCCATAATATGCTCACACTGTGATGACTGAGATATCATATAAAAACAAAACAGACCTCCTATTCAGAGGACAGGTCATCTTAGGGTTTCCTGTAGAAGATTAAATAGGATTTGAATTCTAAATTCAATCTTCTAGACAAATATTGTTATTCTTCATCCCTGGAGTTTCTGATGAATTTACTGCCTCTTGATTTTGCATGCAGGGCACACGATTTTTGTTATTATGGGGAGACTGGTAGGAGAAAATTATCCATAGATAGGTTGGCCAAGTGGGATGCCAGCCAGATGAATCTAGTGTCTCCATCTCTCCAGAAAATGGACTAATATACAAAAACAATGTTCATTGCTTGCTGACCACAGGATGCTAGATATATAGTCTCTGAATGGATAGATCATCATTTATTTCTCAAATGAATATATTTGAAATTGGATCCAAGAGCTGATGATCACCTATAAAGTGTTATAAACATCATGGGTAGCTAATAATATTTGTTCTTAATTTAACTGATCAAAAATATATTAATGTTACATCTTATTAATTCCTGGCTCTCAGCCAGGTGTTTGAAGGTTCTTGGCCTAGAGAATTGAAAACATGGATTCATACAGATTTGTAAAAGAAGTGAGACAGCATTATTTGGAGCAAAGCAATGTCAAAGAAGTGTACACTGCCAAGAATGACAGCAGCTACACCAATTGGAGCACCCATAAACAAACAAACTAACAAACAAAACCCAGGAAGTGTTTCGGGCTTCCTTTTATGGATTTCTAAAGGTCAGAGTTGGGTGGTTCTATCTTTTGATTGACAGACTAGGTCATATATTCACTTCCTCTTCTTGCCCACTTTCTTTCCCATAATGCATCTGGTAAATAGGGGACTTCCCATGTAGATTATACAGTTTTGCTTTACTGTGCATGCATCCAAAACCAGTTCAGGCTGTAGCAAGCATTCTATTCTTCAGACCCGGATACTTTGGGAATATGCTTAAATCGAAATTGTCTAAATTAGATTGTTGCTAGTGGTGAGGAAATCTATACTATTTTTTCAGAGATGGGAGAATGTGTAGCCTGATGCAGGTGGGGGTTGGGAAGGCTCTGAGGCTTTTAAGAGCATCGTTTGAAGAGGGTGGTGTGTGCAAAGTAGATGCAAATGATGAAGGACCAAGTATGTCAAGTGCATTCTTACAAGGAGATGGGTGAGCATAACCAAAACCAAGGTCCTGGGTTACTAAACTGTGCCCTAAGGTAGCTGGCCTCATTAAACTCAAGGTTCCCCTGAGTATGAGTACACACTAAACCCTGGAGAATGGAAGGGTAAAGATTCTAATGGTTTCAATGTAGAATATTAGAGTTCGGAAGATGAACATAATATGTCACTTAAAGGCAAACCTTGGAGCCAAGTTTCTTGGCTTCAAACTGATCTCTATCACTTAGAAACTTTCCTGTGTTACTGGCCTATAAAGGATGGATAATTGATTTATATAGAGAGAAAAATGTCAAGGTCTTAGAGTGATTCCCAGCCTCTAAAAAAGCAATACATAAATGGTAAGTATTTTGTACTGCTGAAGTTAAAGCTGGATATAATCTTAACAGTTAACTAATCCAATAAATTAATTTCACAGGAGATGCTAGGAGCCCAGAAAAGTAATGAGAAATAATAAGCCCCAACTAGGTCAACCAGCAAAATGTAGTACTTGAAATATTAGAGGGTACACATGAATATCTTTGTGATTTTTGTATAGAAAATAATAGTTTTAGGCAAAGGGAAAAATAGCATTCCTAAGGAAGAAATCAGTTCACTTTATGGCAACACAATTTGTGAGTAGAGAATTATGGCATTGAAATATGTGATTAATATAGCTCAATGTACCCTGACATTCAGCCCAACATGGAAGGGGCTGGAGATTAAGTTCAACCTTTGACTAATGGCTCAATAAATCATGCTCACATAATAGATCCTTAATAAAAATCTTTGGACACTGAAGCTCTTGAGCATGAGCTTCAAGGACATGAGCTGAAGGGCAAAAGCACTCTTGGATAAGTCAGTTCTGCATGTCTTGCTGCATATTGGCTGAGTTGCACAGATTCTGTGGAAGAAGTGTTTGTTTTTGAGAGCTTCTGTCATCTTCTATGTGACTCTTCTTGTGTCTGGTCCTGGCTTATGGCCTCATGTGCTGTAACAAGACTATAATCTCACAGATAGTCACTGTTCAAGTTACTGAGTATTTTTATTGAATTATTGAACCTGAAGGATAAGAAAAATCCTATTAGCTTTTTGAAGTCCGTTGGTAGGAGCCATGACTAGTCTAGGAACCCTAGACTAGTAGCGGCTCTGTGAAGGTAGAGAAGACTTCTCAAGGAATGTGCTCTTTATCTGTGAAATTGCTTCTAATTCTAGGTAGTGTCAGAAACTTATTATAGTAGCAATAAAAAATGGAATGGAATCAGAATGAAATAAGATTTGAGCCAAATAAATCGTTGAGCTCAAAATATTTAGCCATATCAACAATAACTAGAGATGAAAATAAACAGCAATTGTGATGGCTGGGATAGAAATGAACTTTGATGTGTGACTTGGAGAGTATATTATCTGAATTATTACTATATTATCTGAATTATTACTGGAATAAAACTCTGAGACAAGGAGAGAGGAAAGGAAAGATGAGTTTCATAAATGACAAGTGTCAAAATATAAATTCTACCCAGGCCACCAAATTCCAGAGTTCTTTCTACCACAGTTGAGCACCTTCATCTTACACTGTGTTTTATGTTGCAAAACGCTTCTCATCCATGAGCTTATTCAGTTATCATAAAAGGCGAAGGCGAAATACAATACTGAGGAAGTGTTCTTGCCATTATGAAACGATTCTGAAATTGGAGTTTATTCCCAGGAACCTAAATCTGACCATCAGAGTTAAATAGGTGGAACTCCTCCAGGGCATATATCAGAGGGTGAAGAGATGCAAGTGTCGTAATTGCTTTGAGCTTCAGTTTTCCTAACTGAAAAAAAATAATAGTATAACATACATGCTGTTATACATACTCTGACCTGTGATGCTCATCTGACACTATGGCTAGTCCGTCTTGGACTTTCGGACACCCAAACTATGGACTACGTAAATGTCTTTTCTTTATAAAGCAACTTAACTCAAGGCATTTTTTATGGCAATGTAAAAACGAACTAAAGACAACAACCAAGTAAAATGTTTCACAAATACAGTTTTATACTTATTTTTATCTAAAAGGAAATATCACTGTACTGGAGCTCCACTGACCCTAATGTGCCTCAAACATACCAAGTGTGTTCCTCTCTCGGAACCTTTCCAGGCACTATTTCTAGGTCTTGGAAATTCTTCCAAATCACATGACCCCAAATGACCACCAAGGAGGTCTTTGCTGACCAGGAACACACATCTGCCTTCCAATCTGCTTTGTTTTCACCAGGGTACTTATCACTGGTATTACAGCATGTGTCTTCATGTTTGTTAGAAATCCTCATGCTTAAAAGTAGAAGGCAAAATAGAAGCAATGGCTTTATCTAACTCACATCTACGTTTCAAATATCCGCTACAGTCCTGGCACATAGCACTTTAAAATAAATTTTGATTAAATGAGAGAATTTACGAGCTGAGTAGAGTTGCTAGGTCAGCCAAACACTGAACATTTAATGTTAATAGACGCTGCCAAATTGCTTCTTCAGAAGGCTTATGCTCTCATCAAGCTTTCCCACTTTGAACCAGCAGACTGATAATCTGTGGTACTAGAGACTCTGAGGCAGGGCAATAAGTTATATGACTTCTTGGGCTACAGAGTGAGTTGAAGGCCAGCCTGGACAACCTAGTGATAAAACAAATAGAAAAAAGTAATGAAGGCTGGGAACATTTACCATTGATGTAGTGGCTGCCTAGTGTAAGACTCTAGGTTCAGTTGCCACAGTTGGGGGTATATGAATATGCTTGGCTTTATTCAATTTGATTATTAATTAATCAATCAGGCTGAATCTTCTCAGCTTCTAGGAAGATTATATATATATATTATATATATATATATAATATATATATATATATTTAAATTAAAATGTGTTTCTCCATTCCCTGTGTTCCATTTCTTAGACTTTCATACAAAGTGCTGTATTTCCACCATTTCTACCTCCCCTCTCCTTCTAACTTCTTCCATAACCCCCAATCCCCCTAAAATTCATGATCTCTTCTTTAACTACTATTGTTACATATGTATACATAGATGGATGCACATACACGCACACATATATAACCTCTACACAACCTCTGACTCCACTTATTGTTGTTCATATGTATAAGTATTTAGGGCTGACCCTTTGGGATTGGTGACTGTCGTGGTTTGAATAGGAATAACCCCCATATGTTCATATATTTGAATGATTGGTCATCAAGCAGAGGGCTCTTTGGAAGATTTGAAGGATTAGGTGTGGTTTTGAGGTTTCAAATGCCCATGCTGTGTCCAGCTCTCTCTCCTTGCTTATGGACCAGGATGCAGGTCCCAGCTCCTTCTCCAGTACCATGCCTGTCTGCAGCTATGCTCCCTGATGCCATGCTGCCTGCCATGAGGACAATGAAATAAGCCTCTGAGACTGTAAGGCAGCCCCCATCTAAATGCTTTCTTTTGTTAGAGTTGCCATGGTCATAGTGTCTCTTCAAAACAATAGATCAGTGAGTAGGAAGTAGCCTAACTGTCTCTATTAAGACAATCTTCGTTTTCTCCTTGTCCTGTGTAAGTCCATTCTGTCACTTGACAAACATGCTCTCTAGCCACTGTTTTGGACCACTTTATACAACCAAGGATACGTGTTCATTGATTTTTCTTTTGGGATGTCAAGTTCACGGGTCTTTGTTTTATAAGTATTCTCAGTTTGGGATCAGATCGCAGCACTATTCCTATGTAAAATGGTGGTGTTCACAGATCTCCTTGACCACACTGGAAACGACAAGCCTGTCCTGGTTACAGACCTGCATATGGGATGAGGTGTGCCACCCTCTTGGTTCTATGGTTCAGAAGTCTGCATCTTTGGAAACTGCATTATCCTGCCTCTGTTTTTGTCCCCGCCCTCTTATTAAATGAAAGTCAAGCAGTCTGCCGAAGGGAAGCAGCCGAGATGGCCAAAGTCAGAGAGAATGCTCACTGAAAATTGTTTTCTAGGAAAATGAGAAATTTAGAAAGTGCTCAGTTAATATTGTTTTTAAGGAAAATGAGAAATTTGGAAGGAGGAAATTCTAAGGAAACCAATTCAGTAATTGCTTCCCAATAGTGACTATATAATTGATAAGGATTGTGGATCTTCTTCCACAGTAGGGCAGATCCCTGGGAGTAAGGCCTGTTGCACTCACTTCCATAGCTTATGTCATTTCTACTGCACTGCACAAATCCAGCCTCCCTGGGTTGCAGCTTTGGTTTTGTTTATAAAGAAAATTAAAAAACAAAAACAAAAACAAAACACGTATCTCAAAGAACTTTATCAAAAAATCAAATTTGTTTAGTATGATATATACTAAAAGCTTTATAAGAACTTTTAAGAATTACATTAAATTCCCATTAAAGTGGGACTGTATGTGTTATACTGTTTGGTAGCTCTGAGATCTTCCTATATTTTTTCCTCTTGAATTCTTGTGTTGGGGCTGTTCTGTGCCCATCTGTGTGGAAGAAACAGACTGCCAATTTTAACTGGCCAAAAACAAAACAAAAAAAAGATGGAAACTCATGAACTTTAGACCTGTGTCTGTGAAGACTTTAGGGGATTAAACTAGGACCTCCATTATGTGGGAAACAGTTGTGAAGCTTGGACTATCAGAGGGGTCCTGGCAATAGGACCAGGATACAAACCTGGAACATGAGCTGGCTTGTTGGAGCTCACTCCCTATAGTGCAATGCCGTGATCATCCTTAATGCCTGGGACAGGGGACTGGCCCGGCCTCAACCTATTATGTCAGAATGTGATGACTCCTCAGGGGAGCACTCACCCATGAGGAAGAGTGGAGACAGGGTGGATTTGGGGGGAACGTGAGGAAGGGTAGGAGGAGGTGAGGGGTGTGGGAGGAAGCACTGTGTTTGGGATATAAAATGAAATAAAAAATTTAAATAAGTATATAAATAATCTGACCTTTATATTCCAGAGCATATCCACTGTTCTAGATGACGGGAGTGACAGATTCAGAAGAACTACCCTGTCTTTCTGTTTTTTAAGTACCAATGGCCATTGGTATAAATTCAGATACAGTATGGTATCTCCTCCTTGTTCAAGTACCATAACACTCCTTACTATAAAAATTATGTTGGGATGATAGAGAACCTAAGAACCATTAAGTTCACCTCCACTATAAAATGGCATTATGATTTCCCCCATTTAAGATCCCATTTATTCCATGTGATTAAAATGCTGACCGAGAAGAACTCAATTAAAAGAACAAGTGACAAGCCGAGGATCCATAAATTCTCCAGGCAAGATTCTAGGTAACAATGATCTTCAGGAAAGACAAAGAACCAACGAAGAGTCGGTGAGATTCAGTCGGAGTAGAAGAGAAAAAGATTTACTGCAAAGCACTCAAGCGGTGTACTGTCCCCCGACATTTGTAGGGGAAATGGAAAAGAGAAAAGGAATTGAAATTGGGGGATGACAGGGGAGCATGGCTTCTCATAGGAACCCTCCTGATATTGATGAGATGTTGTCTGCTCTGGCATGGCTGGCTGCCTTTACTCCAACGAGGGCAACCCCGCAATTATTTCTCTGGTTTATAGGAAATATGTCAATATCAAAGTCAGAATATTTGTTTATAGGTTTCCAAGGGAATCCGGGCAGGAGGAGGTCTTGTTCACAGCTTTTAGCATGCAGGTCATGGAGGTGCTTGGCAAAAAAATAGGAGCCCAGTAATGAAAGCCCTGACACTCACTGCCTTGCTCAGCATCTTCTGACCTCTGCTTTATGCTTGCTTTCATTTCTGTCTCTTTCCTTTCCTCCTTTAAGCACAGTATGGGTCATATTTTGAAACAGACATGGATAGGGGAAAAAAGAAAAAGGCCTACTTGGATCTGCCCCCAAAAGGTCAAGATAGATCTACTCCTGTTATCCAGAACAGTGAATGTGATCTGAGGTCTGAAGACTAGATTATCCATGTAGTTACTTATAGAATAATTCATTAATAGCCAACATGTCAGGCACATAAAGCTGGATACAATGCCTTCTTTCCTGAAGGGTAATAATTCAAGCCTTTGTTACTTTGGTATGAGGAAGGAAACACTCCAGTGTGGACATATCACAAACGAGATGAAAAAAAAAAAAAAAAGAAAGAAAGAAAGAAAGAAAAGAAAGCAGGCTGTACTTTAAAGGCTCATGGTGCAACCCTGTTTTATTTCCCCCTGCAGAAGTTTTAGGACCCATGGAGGTGGGAAATATCTTTAAAGCGATTCAAGCATCCAGGCTTCTGCGGGCCACGTGCTCCCGGAAACTCAACACCATTTACTGCAGCTGCAGTCTGATGCTGCAATCTCTGTTCCCTCCTGGCACGACACAGAGGTTCTTCGGTCCTGGGGGCCACACACCGTGTGGTATAGAAGCTTTGTAATGCTCATTGAGCACAGAAGCTTTTCTTTTGGAAACATTTTGACTTTTAAAGGCCTTACTTTCCGGTGGTAAAACAACAGGAAGAGACTGTCAAAGCCTGCTTAATTCTTTTTGCTGCTTGGAGACTGGACTTACACAAGACCGATTCAGCTTCA
Organism: Cricetulus griseus; assembly: GCF_003668045.3. Lineage (NCBI taxonomy): Eukaryota > Metazoa > Chordata > Mammalia > Rodentia > Cricetidae > Cricetulus > Cricetulus griseus. The sequence continues at coordinate 21,025,873 of NC_048603.1, forward strand.
CACAAGTCAGCCGGTCACTGCCACTGCCGGAGGGAGAAAGAGGTTAAGATGTAGGCCCTCGGTTCGTGTCTTTATTCAGCCATCTCTGGACTTTTAAGCCTGTTCTGTCACATCAGTCACCCCCCATAGCGAGGCTATTCATTCAAAGACATGAGTAGAAACAGGAAACTATATGTAGATACCATTAAACCCTAAAATGCAATGCCTTTTGCATCTTAACCAAAACCTTATCACATTCGGTGGCCATAAGTTTTACAGATTGTGCTGTGACAGAAAAATATGCATGAGTTTCTCTTTTCTCCAGGATTTCAGATAGATGATTCATTCTTCATACAGATGTCTGCAAGCTCAGCACAATTTTTTTTCCCTTGTTGAGTCAAGATCTTTTGCTTTTTCCTTAAAATAAAAAAATGTTATAGCTTCTACTCTTGGGATACGGAACCACTGTTAAATAAAATAAAAGTTCACACAGAACTGCCATGCCACAACAGTTGATTTGAAAACCAAGATGGACATTAAGTAGTTAACGGAAAGTCCACATATACACTGTGGAGACAGAGAACACAGTGAGTTAGGACCAAATGAGATTTCATCATGACACTCAGAACAGTTCTTGACTTAATAGTTACGAACTGATTATTTATGGAATTCATTTGTTTGTTTGTTTGTTTTTGGTTTTTCGAGACAGGGTTTCTCTGTGTGGCTTTGGAGCCTATCCTGGCACTCGCTCTGGAGACCAGGCTGGCCTCGAACTCACAGAGATCCTCCTGCCTCTGCCTCCGGAGTGCTGGGATTAAAGGCGTGTGCCACCAACGTCCGGCCTGGAATTTTTAATCTAATGCATCTGCACTGTGGTCAGCTCCTGGTGACCAAAATTACAGAATATGAAACCTAGGCAGGGCTCAGGGAGACAACTAGATACCAGGAAGGTTATACCATCTTGCCCTCAGTCTCTATGTGGGAGATCCATCAGCCCAACTCTCACCACAGGGTGTGTGGAATTCTGGTCTTGGGATCTCTGTCCCTAGATATGTATTAGATCTCAGGTATGGGGTACCCTGCCTGTTGGTAGATCACTTGGTCCAAGGCTAACACTGCTCAAATGTTAAGAGCTGTCATGAATCCTATCACTGACTGAAGAAACCCTCGAGAAAAGGCAGCATTCCTTTCACTCAGCAGTATTTCAGTTCCCACAGCAGGTTCTAGGAGGGAACGTGGTCATTATTCCTACCATACAGGTACAGCTTGGAGAGAAAACAACTGTGAAATTAAGAAAAGGGTAGTTTTAGTTTTCTTGTTTAATGGGAGTTTCACTTTTAGATGGCTGTAGGTTTAACTTGTGAACTTTAATATTCTACAACAGTAACAACAGTGCCCTGCATAACTCAAGTGAAGGACTTAAACGTGGCTTAAACTGGGTCATTTGTTTGTCAAGCCTCTTACCATTTGGGATGTCTTCTTGAGCCATGATTCTGTCTCAGCATGTCTGTTCAATATGGCAGTGATTTTGAGGTAGAAAATGGAACAAGGATTGGATTCCTTGGCAAGGCTCCTTGTGAATTTTGGATTAAGCCATGCAGTAGCCTGTCCTGAGACACTTCAGAAGTCCCTAGTCGCAGATGCCAGCTGAGCACGTGGAAATCCACAGAATGAGTTCAATTCTGACCCTCCTATCATGTCTCAGGCTGTCTCATTCCTGCCAAGTTCTTATTTAGCACAGAGAAAATACTAAGTTTTTAATACTAAAAGTTTCTGATAAATGAAAACTCTTAAGTTAATACCTGAAGGTGCGATCGCTAGCCCAATTGTTGTCATCTAGCAACTGATGGGATCAGATGTGAGACCCACAGCCAAACACTAGGTGGAGTCAGGGGAACCCCACAGAAGAGAGGGAGGAAGGATCTTTGGAGCCAGAAGGTTCGGGCTACAAAAACATGGCCCACAGAATCAACTAAGCAGGTCTCATAGGGGCTCATAGAGACTGAAAAGACAAAAAAAAAAAAAAAAAAAAAAGGACCCTGTATGGGCTTGAGCTAGGTCACTTGCATATACCTTATTAATATTCTTGTGGGACTCCCAACAGTAGGACTGGGGGCATCCGGTGTCTCTGACTCTTTTGCCTGACTCTTCCTCTTACTGTTGCCTCATTCATCCTGGTATGCTCTCTCCTCTCTCTCTCTCTCTCTCTCTCTCTCTCTCTCTCTCTCTCTCAGGAAAATGGAGGAGGAGAGGATCTGGGAGAGATGGCAGGTGGGAAGAGAGACTGGGAGGGGTGAAAAAAGGGGAAACTGTGGTTAGGATATAACGCATGAGAGAAAAATTTAAAATACAGAATGAAAAATGGTTTTTAAAAAGCAAATTGACACCGGGTGTTGGTGGCACACACCTTTAATCCCAGCACTCGGGAGGCAGATACAGGTGGATCTCTATGAGTTCGAGACCAGCCTGGTCTACAAGAGCTAGTTCCAGGACAGCCTCCAAAGCCACAGAGAAACCTTGTCTAGAAAAACCAAAGGGGGAAAAAAAAGCAAATTGACAAGCATCTATATATCCTGTGATATAAGCTTATCTCTTTCCTGCATGGGTTATGGGCTCTGCTTTTTATCACCTCTCTTCTGGTCTTACCTATCAGCTTATCTATCTTATAAATGTTGGTGATCATTAAGGACTCTAGTCAGAGTTAGACCTCATGGACTAAAACTCTAGCCCTACCACTGACTAACTCTATGACCTTGGGCCTTCTCTGAACCAGTTTTCTTATTGGTAAATGGAGATAATATTATAACCAATGCCACAAGGAGCCTGTAGAAAGCAATAGACACACGAAGGGTACTTGGCACACTCTCCACATCAGGTAAGTACTACATTGCTCTATATTGTATGGTGTTATAGTTACTTGTGTACCATAGTCACCAACATCTAATAATCAGAGTCTTGGAAATTGGATTCTGAATTCCTCACCTTTTCACCTCCGTGTCTAGAACGTCAGTTGAATTTAAAATGTTGATTTGTGTGACTTTTATTCTCCCAACCTCTGTCTGCATGTATGATCTTATCTCCCAGTCAACAGGAGCCCGGCAGATGATGTGGTAGTGATGTGTGGGAGAAAGAAAGCCTTGTATGAGCCTATGAATAGTGCTCCCAGGCTGTGACCCTCACAAGCCCTTCATGTTGTATTAATTTGTTTCTACTTGGTCAATTTGATATTTCCATTCTCCCAGCGCAGTTAAGTTCTGATGAAATCCAGCAATTGAGACTCTGATAAAATGGCTTTCCTTTGGGATAGACCTTCTTAAAATCAGAATAGTCTCAGGACATGTAAGAATTGGATACTTTCCCTCCTGCTGCCAGGGTCCAAGAGATTATTCTCCTCCAATCTTCACGTGGTAGCCTAGCCTTGCTCTAATTGGTAAATATCCATGAAATGTGGGGTCCCCCTGGGATTTAAAAAAAAGGTTCATATTTTACTTTTATTTATGTGTGTGTGCTGTGTGTGCTCGGTAGATATGAGCAAACATCTACTCGCTCCAAACAAAGAGCAAGTGACAGACTAAAGTAAGGACACCACCAAAGACTGTCCTGGTGAACAAATGAGTTTTATGAGTATTATGTACCAGAGTGTGTGTGAGTGGTTACCTACAGGACTTTAAATGGCTCAAAGACAGCTGTATCACCCCCAAATCCACCAGCACAAGAGATGGCTCATGAAGGCTTGAAACCTGGAACACACTGCACGATTTGCAAGGAGATCAACAGGTTGGTAATTGTCTTTTCCAAGTAGCTTCTTTATCTGAGCCTCTTGCAAGCAGGTTGGCTAGTTTGAGAGTTTCTCTAAGCGGTTTTTACTGCTTATGTATTCTTGACGAGGGAAGGGCCTAGGGATCTGATAGGGTTCAGGGATTTCTTAAACCTTTTTAGTTGTTTCCTTCCTGAACTTAAGAGCTTCCATGAAGGATATAATTTTTCACCTCCATTTAGAATATACCATGCTTGAATGAACTTCTCCAGAGGATATAAGGTTTATCTCAGAGGAAATGGCTACACAGTAGTGTGTCTGTGAATGTATGCCTCGTGTGTGTGTGTGTGTGTGTGTGTGTGTGTGTGTGTGTGTGTGTGTGTGTGTGTGTAGTACCTGCAGGATCCTGAAGAGGGCATGGGATTCCCTGGAGCTGGAGTTAGAGGTAGTTATGAGCACTTAGATATGGGTGCTAGGAAGCAAATGTGTGTCCTCTGGAAGAGCAGGATGTATTCTTAACCACTGAGCCATCTCTCCAACCCCAGCAGAGATGCCTTTTAGTATTTTATTTTCCACACACTTTTAGGTTTGTTGCAAAGTTCAGCAGAAAGTAGAGAGTTCCCACATGACTAATGCTGTGGCCTGGATATGGTACATTTAAGCCCATAGTCTACATCAGTGTTGTATATGTGTTTAATACACATTAATGGTGTGTATCTACCTTGATAACTCCACACAAATTCATTCATAGCCCTGAAAAATCTGTCGAGTTACACCTATTGGTCACATTGTCTCCTTAACCCTTAGATAATATGATCCTTTTTCTGTCTTCATCGTCATTGTATCTTTTTCAGAATAACATGTGGTTGAAATTATACTGTGTGCATCTTTTTTTGTAATGGAGGGCTTCTCTTAGCAATCTGTAGTCAAGATCCCTTCGTGTCTTGGCAGATCACTGTTTTATGACTCTGAATAATATTCCACCAATTCTGATGGTTCACATTTTATTTTTCTATTCACCTGCTGAAGGGTGCCTTTGGTGTTGTCCTCTACTTCTTGGGTCGCCATAAGCATCCATGTGCAGGTTTTTGTGTGGATGCAAGATTTCAGTTCCTTGAGTGAGTATGGGGAAGCAGGGTTGTACTGTCATAAGGTAAGGGTATATTTAGTTGTGTTTTTTTTAATGAAACCATCCAGATGTCTTCCAAAAAGGCTGAATTTACTGGCAGTGGCTGAGTGCTCCCGTTGCTCACCTCCCCAGCACTGGCTGCTGTTCTTGGCTGTGCTAGTCTTAACATTTCTTCAGTGTTATCTCAAGGATGCTCTGGTGTTTGCCTCCCTACCGTCAGTGAGTAGTGAGCATATACTCATTTGTCATCAGTGTCAGTGTGTCTTCTTTGTTCATGCCTTTTTTGGCCATTTTTTAGTTGAGCTAATCAATTCTTCTGTTGAGTTTTCTTTGCATATTTTGGATATCTCTTTAGTAAGTTCATCTTTGGCAGATACGTTCTTCTAGCCTTTGGCTTATCTTCTCATTCTCTTGTCACCTCCGTCATATTTTACTTTCAGGCTTGTCCTCACTAAGCCCCAAGTAACCCAATAATTACAGACCATGTGATCCTATTTTTTCCAATGGTATCTTCTGTACTCTGATTCCACCCCAACACACTGATTCTTTGCACCAGCTGTTCTGTGTTTTCACTTAGGGGGGGTGGACATTAGATTTCCTGTGACCTCTATTCTCTAGTGGATACAAGAAAAGTTGTTGATTTTCCATTTGTTCTGCTTTATTTTTCTTTTTTTGGCATGTCAGTGTAACTTATAGCTTGAAGAGCTCAGTATATTTACAGACACCTTTATGACCTCATTTATTTTCCATCAGTAATGGGGCATTAATGTATAAGAATTATGTCTGATTCACAAATTTGGAAACTGAGTTGAAATAGAGTTACCAGCTATTAGCAAAGAGAAGATCATTTTTCCCCAATATAGAGTGGAAATTCTTGTTTCCTCACAATCCACGAATCTTTATATCCAAAGAACTGCCTGTCATGTACTTGTGTTAATAGCATGAAAGCAATGTGGCTCTCTCAGCTTCAGGTTTTACATCTGTGTACTATTTAAAACTTTTAGCAAACTTTATGATTTTGAATATAAATAGTTTTTATATCCCTTCTAGGTCCCCCTCTTCTCTCCCTGTCTCTGTCTCTGTGCTCCCTCTCTCTCTCTCTCTCTCTCTCTCTCTCTCTCTCTCTCTCTCTGTGTGTGTGTGTATTTGTGTGTGTGTGTGTGTGTGTGTGTGTCTGTGTATGTGTGTGTGTATATGTGTGTGTATCTATCTGTGAGAGAAATAGCTTGTAACACAGTCCAACAGTGTTTTGCTTAAATCTATAGCTTTAGTAGTGTGATTAGACAGCTGATACATAGAAGTTACTGTGTCACGGACATGGAGGGAAAAGAGTGAGGGGCCATGAAATAGGAGCATTGCAGAGCCCATTAGGTGAACACGGCTCACATCTTAAATGGCCTTGATGTATGTCACTGCCTGACAGTCTTGGCTCTCTCTCTCTCTCTCTCTCTCTCTCTCTCTCTCTCTCTCTCTCTCTCCATTAACCTTGTGAGGAGCAGAAATCTTCTTATTTGAATCTTCAAGGTTGCAGCAAGTCTCCCCATCTGTAACTGCTTGGTACCCAGATGGAAGTCAACAGAAGTTCTCTCAGCTATCATCCCAGCAACACGATGCCTTTGACAGATCTGTCTCTAAAAACAGAACTGATGGGAGCAGTGGAAGGGACACTAGAAGGAGGATGACAACCGAAGAAGGATGGAGAGACCACACTCAGACAGCCCCCTGGTGTGGGTGGGAGATGCAGGATCTGGAGGGTGGATTGAAATTTGAGAGAAAACTAGTGGTAGAACGACACAGTGTGAATTTGAAGTAGATAATTCAATATTCAAATCTGATTGCAATCACTGTGGATGGGAGTATTTGGTGATGTGCTTGTTACTAAGCTTCAATTCTGCCAGTTATAAAACGGGGATAGTCTTGCCCACATCACAGATCTCTGCTGATATTTGAAAATTGCAGTATTTGCCAAGGCGTCTTTCCTCAGTATTCTCTCCTCTTTGTTTCTTCCTTCCTCCCTTCATCCCTTATTTATCCCTATCTTCTTCACTGTGAGATTATTTCAGTTTTCACAGCAATCCTGTCAGACAAAAAGAAAGATTAGAATAGATCAAGAAGGACCTTGACTGGTATCTCCCATCAGAGGATTTTTTTTTTTTTTTGATCAAAATGAGGAGGGATATTTGTCGTGGATCACGGTGGCTATCTCAGCCTCAAGGTTATTGCCTACTCAGAGGATTAGGAAAGCTGGTTCCAATTTGAGCAATTCTGAGCAGCACATGTAGCTTCCCCACCCACAAAGATGGATTTAATGACACCTGTGGATTCCGAGCAGCACAACCATGAATGAGAATAAAGAGTTCACTTGGTTCTGATTGTAACAGTGGAGAAAATGCCACACAGATTCCACTTTGTAAATTGAATCTCCTGGGTGGCGAGTTTTTGGCTTAGAGTCAAGGCATGTCAAGTTGGGGAAGGGCTAGTCAGATCAGGTCTGTGGTTTTGTTGCTGTTTTCTTTTGTCTTCTCAGAAGCAGAATTTAGGGGAGAAAGTTCAAAACCATCACCCATAACTTCCATTTATCTCATCTGTTCTGTAAGACAATAACCCAAAATTGCACATGCCTACACCACACACACACACACACACACACACACACACACACACACACACACACACTGAATTTTTCCTAACAGTATCCTGGTTTTATGTGTTCTTGTTATTCTCAAAAGTGATAGCTTAAGTATTTGACTAGGTATATATTTTCACTTTGTATTTTATAATGTGTTTTGCTAAAGGATATTTTTTAAAAGTTTAATTGAGATTTTATTTTTCAATATTTCATATGTGTCTATAATTATTTTGGTCATTTTCACCTCCCATTAACCTGTCTTATCTACCTCAAAGTCCCACTGAACCCCTTATTCTTCCCAACAAGTATACCCCCGACTTTGATGCCTCTTAGTGCCATTGTTTTGTTCTGTGACCCACTGAATTTAATTAGTGTTTCTCACAAAAGCATGGGTGGGGAGTTATTTACATGGGCAAGATGCTGGTGACTATTCCATCGAGTCAAATGACTCCCTCTCTCCCAGCAACCATTAACTGCCAGTAGTTCCTCATGGAGGAGTGTGGCTTCATGAGCCCCTCCTGCTAAGGTATAATTAATGAACACTCCTGATACCTAATAAATAGAATTGTGTTATATCATCAAATACAGTTATTTCCAGCTTTGAGTATATGCAAATAAAAACTTGTATCCACATATGTATCATATATACTTGGATATATGATGGGGAATGTTCTTCTGTGTATATGTTTGTTTTATTGGTTGGTGAATAAAGCATTGTTGCCCAATAGGGCAGCAAGTTATGTGGGACTAAGATATGTAAGGAAATGTAGGCAGAGAGGAATCATCATGTGATCCCACAAAGTGACTTAGTTGGGCAGAAACTGTCACTAGCTAACCATAAAGGACAGATAGGCAGGAAGTGATGTATCCTGACAGAATCAGAATATAAGCAGGGACAAACAGGAAATCGCTCTCTTCTCTACAGAGATGCAAAGCAGTCGAGATGTAGCAGGCAGAGGAGTTGCAGGTCTGGCATTCTGGGTAAGATAAGACCACATGGAAATACTTAGATTAGTAGTTATGGGTTAATAAATAAAACAGAGCTATCCAATAAGAAACCCTAGTCACTGGGCAACAATTTCATGACTAATATAGTGTCTTCATGTTCATTTGGGGCAGAGAAGGGCGGCGGGACCTGCAGGATGGGAATTACTCATGTTACAGATATAAAATTATATCAATTATTAGTTATAGGGTTGGTAAAGGTAGGAGGTAGAAAATTGCTTAGCACACATAAGACCATGAATGAATAAATAAATAAAACAACCATTTTAAAACACCAGTATATAAATGATGCCCATACATTTCAGTTGGTTGGTGTCTTATAAGCTTATCCTCCATAACCTATCCCTACTTGCACCCATCATGACAAGGAATATTAGAAGGAACCAGAGGAATTATCCTGTAGCCATTCGTTGGCTATGTTCCCAGGATGCCCACTGAATTTCCCATCTGTCTGTGTCCTTATGTATGAAAGCTTGATAAGATTCAAATTTCACAGTTTGATCAAGGCTGTGTCATGAGTAGTGTACTGTAGACATGGAATATCTCCATTTTTAGTGGATACTTAATGCCTGATGGCCTCTTTTATGATTTTAGCAGCCGAAAAAAAAATTTCTTTCCTATATCCATGAGCTTTAGCAATGATGGGATCCCATTTTATCATTTATTCTTCTTGTTTTACCTGAAACAATTTTGTATTGAAAACTTTCATTAAACATGTAGTAACTCACTGATGATAACATCATAAGGAAAAGAAGATGGTTGGATTGTTTTCCATTAAGGTTTGTTGTTATTGTTTTGAAGCAGGGTTGAGATTTATTAAAAAGACATATTTAACCAAGATTTCTGGCATGAGGGTTAGAAGAAGATACAGTGGGTGGGGAAGAAAGGAAGGAAGGAATGAACAAATAGAAAGAAGGAAGGAAGGAGAGGAGGGAGGGAGGGAAGGAGGGAAGAGAGGAGGGAGAGAGGGAGAAGAGAGAAGAAATACAGACACATTAGACAATATATTTGTGGACTTCTCTAAGAAAGTTGCCTTCTTTTTCTTGGCATCTGTCAGTGTAGCTGATTGAGTTGTTTTTCCTGGTGTCATCCTAAATGGTTTGAACAGCCAATGTCTTTCTGCTCAGGTTTCTGTTGCTTAGATCGCTTGATCTTTGCCTGGTGATAACCCCCATCAGTTAGGGTTTCTGTCATGTGGACATGCCCAGTAAAATTTTCTTGTTCCCCCATTTGCACTATGCACATAGCTTATCTGGAACATTTTCAAGGAGTTTTATTTCCTCTCAGTAAGAAATGATGCTTGAAGTCTAGGGAGAAGGCTTTTTCCTAAAACGCTTCCACACATGCAAAAGGACCTGAGTTTGATTTCTGGTACCCAAGGCTGCTGCAGAAGGGGAATACATTTATTTTCAGGGATGTAACCCCCAAAGGGCCACTCATGCTCCTACATCCATGTACTCAGAGGCTACACTAAGTGGGTATTTTTAAGGGGTGGTGGTGGTGGAGAACAGGTAAAGTTGGAAAGAAAGGCTGGGTTCCCCGTAATGTATTGATCTCTGCATTGTATCCAGTTGTGATTTGCTGGTTTCCATTTGCTGTAAAGACTTTTTCACAAGCCCCAAGAAGCCAGCTCAGTTTCCAGTACAAGCTTGAGTTCCCTCTTTGTTCACATGCTTACGCATACCTGGTTCTACACGGAATCACTGATATTTCCTGGAGAATTCATTTTTCCACTTTTTACTTTTGAGATTACAGTGTAATTACATAATTTTCTCCTTCCCTTCCTTCAAGAGCTCTTCTATCCCCCCCACCCCGTTCTCCCTCAAATTTACAACTTCGGTTTTTCACTGTTTGTTACATGTGTAGAGTTATATGCATACATACATACATACATACATACATACATACATACATACATATGCCTTCAATTGGTGTGCCCTTGCTTGAGCAAGACTGTTTCTCCCAATCTCAACATTTCATAGTCGCCTGTAGTTCTTCGTGTGGGGCTGAGGTCTCCTGGGCTTTTCCTCATCCGTGTCGTCATGCTTAGCATGTCCGTGTTCAGCTCATGTTTAGGCAGTCATGTTCCTGAGCCTTTGTGTGTACAGCTTCTCACATCACCAGGAAATACAATCTCACAATAAATCCCTGATCCATCACCACTTGCGCACTGTTCCCTGAGCCTTAGAAATGGAAATTATTTTGTAGATGTATCCATCTGGAATGGGCTCCACAACTCTGCATTTTGGTTGGCTGTATTTTCTGTAATGATCTATGTCTGTTGCAAAGAAAAGTTTCCTATAAGAGGAGACACCTACTCTTACCTGTGGGTATAAGGACACAGAGTGAGAGGTAGTTGAGGATTGTTACCAGTTTGATAAGGTGGTGGTTGTAAGTTCTCCTCCAAGACCCATGATTTCACATCTGGTTTCCAGTACCAGATGTGATTTCCCTCTTCTTGACTGGGCCTTAAGTACTGCTAGAGAGCTGCTGGTGACCACCAAGGTGTGCATGCTACCCCTGCACCCTCAGGGTTACCATGCCATGCTGATTATCATTGTGGCATCAACATCCTATTATTTTTTGCATGAATATACATTTGTAGTGTGCATGCATGTGTGTATGTGTGTTTGCATGTTTCTCTCTCTCTATTTCTGTGTGTGTGTGTGGGGGGGTGTATGCTCAAGGTTGATTTCAGGTGTCTTCCAATAACTCTTCACCTTGTATCTGGGACAGGAAGACTCTGAACCCAGAACACACTACAGTGGCTAGTCTGTCTGCAAAGCTTGCTCCAGGAATTCCGCATCTCTACTTTGCTTTGGGGTTCACATGGGCTCTGGGGATCCAAATTCATGTTCTCCAACTTGTGGGGCATGCCTATTTACCTCCAGCAATATCATCCCAGCTCTTAACAGCCTTAATATTCTTAAGTTGGTTTTGTTTTGTTTTTACCATAAAATTGTCTGAAACCTTTTTTCAGAGATACAGGAATTAGGTAGTAAATGAGCAATTTTGAATAGTAAAAAAAAAATGGATTTTTTTAGGAGACCATTATAATCTTGGTGGAGAAAACTCTTGCTATACATAAAAAGAAGCCTAAGTAGTCACAGACTAAATTCTGACAGGTTAATAACATTTTTCATTCTATTTTTTTACTGAAATATGTAAAAGTTTTGCCATGTTTTCACCAATAGAGACATTTCCCCTCAATACATTGTTTTTCTATAATGCATGTATTTTTGTAAGACAGAATGTCAAATGATTTTATATGCTTTCAGTGTTTGAATATATTTCTATATTTAGAAGCTGCAAAATTATATATTTTAACTCTAATTCCATCTTAGCAGACAATATCATGCCATTCAATTAAAAATAGTACTACATTAGAAAAATTTCTTCAGATTGAATAGTTTAACATTTTAGAGTAGAACCGTCTGCCCTTTGAGTGCTCATCATTTAATTTCTTTCTGGCTCTTTCTGTTCCTTTGTCAAGGTACGTTTTCACATTTCTTTATTTGCAGGCCTTGTTTTTCAGTAATTGTAATTTGCTTTCAAGTTTCAATTGCTTAAAACTTTTGAACAAAATGATACCACAATTTGGAGGGTTCTCATAGAACAATCATCCTAAAATATTCCCAGACACTCGGGTTCATTTAGAAAGTAGTTCTTCCAAGTTCCATAGGTTTTTAAATTGGACCAATTTTAAGTAATAATGAAGGAAAGTGTGTGTGTGTGTGTGTGTGTGTGTGTGTGTGCGTGCGATACACACATTCTCAGTTGTGTGTATATCCTAAACGTATATATTCTTTCTCATTTTAAGTATATTATTAATTGAGAATTTATGAATCTATATACACTGTATTTTAATCATCATCAACCCTCCACTCCTCCTGCTGACTCTCCATCCTGCCCTCCCAACTTTACATCTTTTTCTTTTTTAAAATGACTCACTGAGTCTAATTTGTGCTGTCCATGTTCAAATATAATGGGATCACACACTAGAACACGGTTGGCATGCCAGGAGCCACACCCTTAAATGAAACTGACTCTTCTTCTCCCTCCCCCAGCAACCATAAACTGTCAATAACTTATCAGCTAGATGTGGGGCTCCTAGGACACCCCTGTCCACACTAGAATGGATGTTGACCCATTGGATGTTGGTCTTTTGACACCTCCCGAAGGCAACCACAGCTGTTGTCAGTTCATGAGAGGTCCTCTTTTGTTCCCAGAAGACACTGTTAGGCACCTGTCCTCCCTGACCTCTGGCTCTCACAATCTTTCTGTTCCCAGAGCCTTGGGGATAAGCTCTGTGCTATAGATGTCACATTTATTGCTGAACACTCATTGGCACTTGTTCTCCGCACTTTTGACCTTTTGTGGGTTTCTGTTTTAATTGCTGTCCACTACACAATGAAATGTATTTGATGTCTCTCTCTCTCATTTGAAGAACACCTAATTATGTAGTCCTATAACCAAATTCCAAATAAGTTCTGCCTCACGGATATTTTTATTAATTGATTAACGTTATTTGTACGACAGAATTATTTCACAAAATCTTATGTTTATAATATTATCATAAAAATAATATGTATTCCCAATGTTGAAGCTCCATGAACTTTATAGTAATATTCATCGTTCCATTTTTTATTGGTTACATTTATTCTTTGATAATTTCATACCTAATGTATTCTAATTACTCAGCCTTCCACCCTCCTTTGTCTGACTCCCACTGCATCAATCCTTCCTCCTCCCTGTAAATCCCTTTCCCACATTCCTGTAGTTTTAATTTGTAAACAACTGGGTTTAGCCAGGGAAAAAAGCTATCTATGAAAACTTTCTTTTTAATCCACATTTGAATACATAAATGGGCAAACATTGGAATTAATAAACTTTCTATATAGTTATCATTTTGTTTTCAAATCTCCTCATGTAATGGAGAGAGCATGTTAGCAGATGTTTTCTCCCCTCTCCTAAGATCACAGGAAAATACAGAATCAAAATTTCAAGCTCATTTGTTTTAGATGAAAGGTCACACTTTTGAGATGAAAGGGAATTTCCTTGTTGAGTGTGGGGTCTCCTCTTCCAGGCATGCTCTTCTTCATGCACCTGTGAATGAGTGCAGTAGAGACTGAAGCTGCCTCAACACGTCTATACTTCCTATATTTCACATGGTCGGTGAGTTCACAATAAGGTCTGATGTGGGCAATAGATTACTAAGGACATGTTTATTATCAAACCTGTTTAAAAGGAAAATAAGATTAAATTTAAATTTCCTTAAATATGCCTTCCAGCTTTGGTAGTAATTTCTTGGATTTAAAGATTATTGTAAAATAAACTTGCCTTTTATGTCCACAGGGTTACATTTGTGGAGAGAGAGAGAGAGAGAGAGAGAGAGAGAGAGAGAGAGAGAGAGAGAGGGAGGGAGGGAGGGAGGGAGAGAGAGAGAGAGAGAGCTGATATTTCTTCCTGTATCAGAAAACAAGACTTAAAGAGAGCGATGCTTAGCCATCTAGCCACAGGTACACCCTGCTTTATCAACTTCTTTCCAGTCCATTCAGTGGTATTTTATTTGGGGATGATAATGAAGTCTGAAAGCATTGATACAAAAAGGAAGTAGGAGAGTCCCATCAGTCAGCCAAAAGAAAAAAGGTGCCTCGCTATTTAAAGGTGTGGTTTATCCGTAATTGTGATGAAGACGCAGAGCAACCTGCACCTAGTTAGGAAGCGAATGAGCTTAGTGGCTCGGGAAGACCACAAGTGCTGCTCACATTTGGAGAAGGTGCCTGGTGATGAGTGAGTCACATCAGTGACTGGACAGACATGGGTATGGTTGTCCAGAAGCCGAACCCAGCGTGGATGCCCACAAGAACCTTCCACTTCCTTTCTTCTATTCTTCACGCAGGAATGCTGTGTTGGTTAGCTCTTTGTTGTTGTGACAGTTACAGGGGTAAACAATGGAGGAGGAGAAACAGCTCAGTTTAGCTCATTTCAAACATGTCAGTGCACAGTTAGCTCCATTGCTTTGGCTTTAGGCGAGGCAGAATGTTCTGGCTTGGTAAGGCAGAGGAGCCTGATTACCATGTTATGGCTAGAAATAAGTGTTGGGAAGGGGAGGACAGGAACAAGATGCGCTTTTCAAAGACACATGCCCAATAATCTACTTTTGACCACTTAGGCCCCACCTCCTAATAGCCCATCCATCAATAAACTTATCAATGGGTTAATCTATTGACATTCTATTTGCGCTCTCAAGACCGAGATGTTGCTTAATGGTGCTGCTGTAAGAGCCCAAGCCTTCAATCCATGAGGTGGGAGCATTTCATGTCCAGCCATCAGCACCCTGGAAGTTTCCTTTGGGATGTCCCTCAGTCATTCAGCTTCCATTGAGTCTGCCACTGCTTCCCATAAAGACATAGGATTAGGCGATCATGACTGAAACAAAGGTACAAGCTCTGGCCAGGGCATTTGCTAACTATATGGTGGTGGGTATGTTCTTGGCCTCCTCTTAATTTCATTCTCTCTTCATCTTCAAACAAATCTAGACACCTGTCTTGAGGACAAAGGATAATTATAAATGATAAGTAGAAGGCAGTAAGCCAGGTGTCCAGCAGTTATACTGTTATCCATTTAATATTTTATGCTACTACTACTGAGCTTGGATTCACCTTATGGTTAAAGAGTATAAATAGTTCACAAGAGGTCACTTAGGAAACAGACCAGGAATTGACAGGTTGCTTTGTCTACTCCAGACACAGTTTAATACCACTGTCCTCAATGACAATGGTGGCCCTAGAAAGAGTGATGTCCCCTAAGGCCTTCCTGACTGCCTTGGGGAAAGGGATAACCCATCCCTGAGGACTGTATGCAGGACTCCAGCAATGAATAGCTTCCCAGCCATGTTCTGAATCTTTCCAAAGATCAGCAAGGTAAAACATTGCTTGAAAATCACAACAGGCAGAATGTCAACTGTTCTCTTTGGGACTTCTGGAACTTCACATTCTCCACTTAGCTTCTAATCCATTATTGAAAGCAAATAAGTGTGTTGACCATTCTGAACGCACTTTCTCAAGCAGCAATTGAATGTGGGTTTTCCAACCCCCTCATGCCACGCCACGCCACTCATGCCACACCACATGGGCACCAGGCCTGTTTTTTATAAAAGTGGTGTTTGCTCACTTGCAGCTGCTCTCCATCCTTCCTCACAATGGGGCAGATGTTCCAACACTTTGTAGCATCTGTGAGAAGGGAGGGGAGGGCAGCTTGTGTGCTCGTTTTTGCTCAGCCACCACACTCGAGTGAGTGTATGGGAGAGGGTTTTCAATGTTTTATAGAGACCTGGCAAAGCCAGGATAATACACTTAAATTCTCTCCCACTTTAAACCACTCAATGAACCACAATAAAAAATAGGTCTTTTTTGTCTTTTTCTATTAAAATTTTAATTAAAATATAACTACCTCTTCTTCCTCCAACTTTGCCCATGACTCCTCATTCCTTCTCAAATTGATGGCATCTTTTATTGTTTTACACACACACACACACACACAGAGAGAGAGAGAGAGAGAGAGAGAGAGAGAGAGAGAGAGAGAGAGAGATGCATAATATTACTCCTTTGAGTCCATTTAGTATGATTTGTGTGTGTATGATTTCAGGGCTGATGACTTTGTATTGGATTAGTTGACTCATCCCTTGGAGAGGCTAATTATCTTCTCTCAGTAGCCATTAATTGCCTGTAGTTCTTTGTCTAGGGGTGGGACCCCATGAGGTTTCTCCCTTCTGAGTTACCATGTCTATTGGTATTATCATTGTTCAAGGTCCTATTTGGGCACTTCAGACACCTATTATTGAGATATCATGGGTGCAACTTTCCTGTCGTTTCTAGGAGATACACTCTGGTCCTCTGGACATTAGAATTTTTCAACTCTCTTTTCTGTGTTGTTCCTTGAGATTTACGTACAAGGGATGTATCCACTGGGGCTGGGCTTCACATGAACTATTGATCTCTGCACTAGGCCCTGTTGTGGTTTTCTGTAATGGTCTCCACTTGGTGTAAAAGAAAGCTTTTTATGAGATAGGTCTTTGAACTCTATTCTGTATCTCTGTTGCCAGAACCTTTATAAGCAATCAAGAAACTGGGGGCTAAGATGGTCTCAGTAAGCATGTCTAGGAATTACACAATTTTAGACATAGCCAGATATTTTTTATATGGCCCCCCTCTTCATATCTTATTTCCTCTACCTTCCTCCTTATCTTCGTTTTCTCTTTCTTTTGTCTCTCTGTAGTGTCGCCAACTTGACATTTCCCTGGGAGTCTATTTCTATTCAGCCAAAATTCATAGGTCAATGGCAAACCAAAGAAATAATTCCATCGAAGTCTAGCTTTGCGAACCAATTTGAGTCTCCTATGGAATCATTGAGTTTGGGTTTATCACAAGAGTGTGGGCAATGCCAAAACAGCTGCATTAATTCAGCATGCGGGAGGAATCATGAAGGCTATATTTCTGGAGTCCCCTGCTTTACTTGTAGGCTGTTGCTCCACTGAAAACTCTCCAACTCAACCTTCTATGCCCAAGACCACATGCAGCTCAGGCAGGTTTGTAAGTAGATTGGGGAGGGGGAGAAGGAGTAGGTGATTAGAATCTCAGGTAAGAAAGTCTGAGGACTGCTCTCCACTCCTTTCTTTTAGGGAATGTTATTAAGACTGTACTAGGATTGATATGAGGGTCTAATATTATGATATGATGAGGGTATTCACAACTAACGCTCTCAAGATGGTGGCAACAGTTATGTTATGCATGGAAAACAGAGTTCCATGAGACCCTCTGCTTTCAACACTATAAAGTAGGTGTCTACTTTAGGAGTTGGTTTAGTGGACACCCTTCTTCCTTTATGCTGAGCTTCTCAAGGGCAGAAGCATCAAGATAAAGACCATCATCTTTATCACACATGGCAGAAGAATGGATTTTTTCAATGATGTCTTCAATGAGGTTTTTGAAAGTAGATATGATGAAATCGGTTATGATGCTTGCATGCCCTTTGTCAGCTGGTCTTTGTTTGGGATCTGATTATGTTTCCATGGAAAGGCAGCCTCAGTCTCAAAAGAAAGCAGATGCATTGGCATCGGAATGCATTTTTCCCAGATCAGATCCAGGTCTTCCCTTTAGCTGCTGTAGGTGCATATAAATCGTCTTTCTTCCTCTTTCCTGAAACACAAGAGTGATGTGATGGTTGCATAGAGTAGTTGGCCTCTACCTGTGTAAGTTATTCCACTCAATTCTCTTTCCCATATCAGTAAGGCTTCCATCTTAGTTGACAGCGCTACTCATCATCACTTCTGTGGGTGCTGCTGGAAAGCTCCCAGCTGAAGCCCACGTCTCTCTCCCCTCTGTTTCCAATGCTCTTCTATCATGTGTAGTGTTCCTGCTCATCTCACTGTGATAATGCTAGTAGCTGAAACATTTGCTATAAACAGCTTCGTGCTGCTTTTGAGGATTGGCAGTGTGTAATTAATACTTGTTAATTGTTAATTAACCTTATTACTTGAGTAACCTTATTACTGGTTAATCCACATGATAGTGTTATATGATCTGGCCAGAAGCTGGAGTGTTGCCATCATTTAATCATTTCAGTAATGAAAGGAGTCTGCTAACAATGGAGTTCATGAGATATTGAGACCATTTGCCATCGGTCTCAGTGAAGAGGTGAGAGGTCTAATAAGGTCCATTGTGTGGGCTGGAGCATATGACTCTAACCTTTTGCAAGAGGTCTTTTATTAGAGTCTCACCAGTGACAGTGACTATGTAAGAACTGAATGACTAGTACAATCTGGCTTCAAACTCAGGTCAGTCCATCTGTCTTGACCTCCTGGATGCTGGGATTACAGCTCTGAGCCACCACACCTGGCCAGCAGGGGGCCTTCAATGTCCAAGTCACACCTCCAGCCACGCTACACTGGCTTTGGATTCTCCCTGATTTTGTTCCTAATTCTCATTACTTCTAGCTGCTGTCTACTACAAGGCCTCCAGATAAACTTGGCCTTTTGGTAGACTTTAGCCTGCTCCTGAGGCTTGGTTACACTTGCTAGATTAAGAGTCTGCAGTTGGCTCTAGTGTGGACCCTGGAATACAATCATATTACAAGCTCATTACAAATATAATAAATTATAATAAACTATATTTGGTCCACACAAAAGCCAGGAAATAAGACAAAGAAATCCCTGGATGACTCCTTAGCACAATCTCTAAATGTCTCAGGGTGCTTGACGTCATAGCAGCAAGGGCTCCATACAGCAGAAGGCCAAGACAACTCAGGAGGGGAGTTAGAAATGGGAAATGGTTTCCATGACTAAGATAGAGACAGGTTTGAGTCTCAAGGAAGGAGAATGAGTTAAAATTTGAAGATTTCTGTCGAGTACAAAGAAGTGGAATCGAACACTGAATCCCATGAGCACATTGTTTCGGATTGGGTTTACACCACTCAGTGCCTCTTTATAGTGATCTTTGGGATTCCTGATTCTTTGTCAACATGCATGTCTTTTGCATCTGTTCATTAAATAATCACCTGTCTTAGGTGAGCATGCCACTCCAGAGATAGCCTTCTGCTCTCCTGCTAGGAGCACTTCTCCTAAGGTCCTGTGTCTGTCATGGGAATCCACATTGGTAGCATCACATACTTTCTTTCAGTAGTGACAACTGCCAAATCATTGCATATCCAAAAATGACATAGATGCTTAATAAATATCACCACAGTACAGTTACATATCTGCCAAACATAAGGAATTCTCTATGGTCTGACATGTCAAAACCACACCTCCAGCCATGATACTTGTTTCCTTGAAGCTTTTTGTAGTAGTTATCACTTCTTGGTAAGGTAGGGATCACTTAGTCACACTATGCTACCCTATTCAGGTAAACGTCTTCATCCTCTGTTTGTCCTCAGGGGGCCAGGACTGGGTCAGGACTGAGACATCCCCGCTGATTCCAGGGTGTCACTGAGAAATGAACCTGTACCATGTCATCTTAGCATTCACTGGTCAGCTCTCTCATCTTCAGTTTTCACCCCAGTAAAATAAAGATAATATTGCCTCCTTAGCACTCCAGGGAGCACCACATGGAATCCTGTATATAATGTCAAGGAGTAAGAGATAATTATCCTTTATGATGGCTGTCAATACTTACCTGTTTGGGAACAGTTGGAAAATGTATACATCTAGAGAGTGAAGTGCTCAACCAGTATTCCCTGCTACAGGGAAAGACCAGACTGAGTCAGGTGTCTGTTCATCAGTTTGCTTTTATTCCTAATCTGAACAGACATGTCCAATCTTTCCATAATTTTGTGTCCCTCCCCTATTAAATCATCAAATAAAATAATTCTTGGCATTGCAATGCACTACTAAGGATTGGTTTCCCTGCTGAGGCCAGAGTATACGAAGGAGCAGATGCCCAACAGGCTTTGTCCTGTTTACCTGTTTACTTCTGTCATGGCAGCGCAGTGAATATCTTAGTAGTTTGGGGATAGGGAAAGTTACAAACAACAGTATTTTATTTTGAGAGGTCTGGAAGCCTAAAATCTTGTGTCAGAAATTCATTTGCTTGATGATGTTCTGTTTGTTCTCTGGCTTAGAGATGCCACCTTCTCACCATGTCATCATGAAAAAGCCACATAGCTGTCTGGGAATTCTTTAATCAAACACTAATGTCATTCTGCAGGACTCTACCTTATGGCCTATTCATCTTTCACAGGTCCTACTTTCAAACGCCTCACCTTGGGGTAGGATTCAGCATATGAATTTGGGGAGACACAAACACTCAGGCAACATACAGTGGCACATTCATTTATCTTTGCCCTGAATACTATTCCTATGTTTAATCAGGCCGGAGATGCCTTTGGTAGAAATGTACATATAGTTTGTTTGTTTTCTTTTCTTTTCCTGGTAGATAGCATCTGCTCATATTTGGTAAGTGCCCATAACTCATTGGTTGTTAAAGAGTTTAAATTGATGCAGATTGGGTGTTTAGGAAAGGCCTAAGGAATGCAGTTTATCCTGACATTAGTCACAAGGTTAACACTGTTGCTTCAGTTTTCGTCGAAGGGAAGTGATATTCTTTGTCCACATTCTTGGAGCATGTGGGAAGGAGCCAGGATTTGGAAGACGTTTTGTCTATTCCAAAACCCAAATGCTATTTCTACTTCATGTTGCCAGCTACGAATCTTTAATTCTACCTAAACAGTCTGCTATTAAATACTTGGGAAATTTCATAATTTATTTCTTATTTTTAAGACTATCCATCAAACAGGAAAGAAACAAAAGCCAGCTGGATGGTGCATGGAGCCTGGTTCCTGTCTTATCATCTGAAAATCACGAGGGAGCAAAATTTAGCAAAATATGTTCAGACAATACACACCCTGACTCTATAGTACCAGGCTGGAGGAAGTAGAGATGGACCTTTGAAGGACCTCATTCCTGGTCCCAGCCACTCTCTGCCTCCTGGTGCACTGTGAGTGAGAAGCTTCCACATCCTTGAACTGTGCCATACCACCCCTGCACTCACACAAGGAGGCCTTCTGAAACTGTGAGGTTTCAGAGGTAAAACTTTCTTTCCTTAAGTTGTGTCTGTCAGGTATTTTTGTCATGTTGAGAAAAAAAAAGGTGCCTAATATTAGTTGTATATGGAGAAGGATCATCTAATGAAGTAATTGGAAGTAGTTCAATTAGATTGAGGTCATAAGGTTGGACCCTGCACCTAAATGATTAATATCCATATAGCAAGACAGCAAATTTCATTCTTACTCCCTCTCTTGCCACTCTACAGCATGTAGCAATAAACAGCTGCATGAGGGCATAACAAGATGGTATCTGACTGCACCCCAGGAAAAGAGCCCTAATTAGAACCTGAATTTGAGATGACGGTTGTTCCTGGGTTCTTTTGCTCTGCCCACATGACACCATGGATAGAAAAGAGGCAGATAGTTTTGACGTCCAAAGGCTCACGGGTTGAACTTCAAGATCCAGGGGTTTATAGTACTAAGCCTTGAGAACTATAGGCTATGGCTGGAAGCTCTCAGAGTTGGAGGTTGGTTGCTCTAAGTCAGTGGTTCTCAACCTTCCTAATGTGGTGACCCTCTGTTATAGTTCCTCATCTTGTAGTGAACCCCAACCATAAATTTATTTTGTTGCTACTTCATAACTATAATTTTCTACTGTTTTGAATTATCATATAAATATGCAAGATATCTAATATGCAAACCCTATAAAAGGGTTGCTCCACCCTCAAAGAGATCATGATCCACAAGTTGAGAACCACTGCTAAAATATTCTAGGCATAGAGTAACAGCATCAATGACTAGAGTTGTCACTCCTTCATGTGGGATGTTCTTCTGTATGCTGTGAATACATGTTTCTCTAACTGGTTGATGAATAAAGCTGTTTCAACCAGTGGACAGGCAGGATGTGGCCAGGTGGGAAATCCAAACAGGGACAGAGAAAAGTAGTAGGCTGAGTGAAGGAGACTCCATGTAGCTACTGAGGAAGAAAGAGGTCCAGGCATGGGTAAGCTAAGACCATACATAGATTAATAGAAATGGGTTAATAATTAAGACAGGGCTAGCAAATAAGAAGCGTGAGCCATCCGCCAAACAGTTTATGATTAATATAAGCCTGTATGTGTTTATTTGGGACTAAACAGCTGCAGCTGTGGGACCAGGTGGGACAGAGACCCTCAACTCTAACCCTTAGCTTGTCACTTGAGTTCACCTAAGCAATGGAAGGTTATGTTCCTCTTAGTCTCAGCTGTGGCTTTCACCTCATCCCAGCTCACATCTTTCCAGTTTTTCTGTACTTCTGATGCTCTTTGTGGCTTCTTGTGGCATCTTCCCTCAGGTTCTTTCTGGCTCTCTCCAGCTACATTTTAGTGTTACAACTAAGACCTTTGGGTATCAGTCCTCAGCTTACAGCTCAGAGCATCTGGAACTGGGGCCCTGAGCGGTGCCTTTCCGGGATTCCGTCATTCCCTCACAGGGATTACAACTTCTCTGGCTAGGAGACCCAAGCTTCAGTCTGATTTTTACCTAAAATCTCATTATCCCAGCCTATCAATGACAAAGGCCACAGACCAGTGGCAGATTGTTGAGGAGAAACTTTTCTTGGAGTTTAATATTGAAACACTGGCCATGGTTTTGGGGAGATGTACAGAAGAGAAATGCCTTCATATTAATACCTAAAGAGTGCCAGAAAGGCTCTTTATAAAACCAGGAGAGGGGTTTGACATGCTTGCACAAACAGAATTTCACCAAGCACAGCACAGCTTCCAGTTCCGTTGGCTCAAGCCCCACATTGCACCAATCACAGTCCCTTTGCTGCATCTCTGAAGAGAGGTTTACCAGGTCTAGGGTGACTAGGTTTCACTGATGCTTGTATGGCCCAATATGGGATCTCCAAAGTTTTGGCACATACCTGTTCTCTACTTACCTCTTCTTTTGACAAGTGTCCATCCAGGCCATTCACTCAAATTTTAATTGGGGAAGTTGATTTTTGTTGAGTTTCTCGTGAATTCTGGATATTAATCTTTTGACAGAAGAACAGATGACAAATGTTTCTCACATTCTCTGCTTGTCTCTTCATCCTGTGAATTGTTTCCTCTGCCGCACTGAAACTACCTGGCTTGAGGAAATTTAAAAGCAAGAGACACGGAAGGCCTTCATCTCTGGAGATCCAAGGTAAAAACACCAACAGATTAAGTATGTGGTGAAGGCCCATTCCTTCCAGATGGCACCTTCTCTGTGTCCTCAAATGACAAAAAGAACATGGGAGAAGGGTTCCTTCCAACTTCCTATATTTTCAAAAGGATTTGTTTTCATTCATGTATATGTGTCTGTGTGAGTGAATGTCACAAGCACATAGGTGCCCTCAGAGTACAGAAGATAGTATTGGATACCCTGGAGGTAGAGTCACATGGAGTTGCAAGCTAATGGTTACAGTCACATGTCATTGCAAACTACCATAAATTGTCACTGAGAACTAAATACAGGTCTTCTGGAAGAGCAGCAAGGGCTCTGAAGCACTGACTTGTCTCTCCAGCCCAGCATTCTACTTCTCTTCTAAAGGCTGTAATTACATCTCACTTATGACTGGAAAGTCTCATGCCATGGTGACTTCCTAAAGGCTGATGTCTTAATAATATCACATTGGCTATTGAGTTCCCCACATGAATCTAAGAGGACATCAATACTGAGCCTATGACACTGGCTAAGACTGGATGGCTATGAGATTATACGTGCTTATGTTAAAAAAAAAAAAAAAAAAAAAACAAGTGCCACAGGCCACCAAATGTTTGGGGCCCGAGTTTATACAGTGACTTGTAGCAAGAGAGGAAAAGAGTATTTCTGACAGCATTCTTGTGCTAGTGAAATTTTCAAGAAAATTATATGCATATAAATTATATGTACTTTACATGACTACCTGTGAAAGCCACATATGTGTATTAAAAGATCTGCAACATTTCCTTTACAATTGGGATTTTAAGGAGAGTGAAGCTATGATTTTGTAAGAGTTGACATACTCAATTTTAAGAATAAGAAGGATAAGGATAAGACAGTTTGAATCATAACCTATCTTGGCTACAGGTAAGAAGTCTTGGGATGGAGTTCCGTATTCATGTGATTTGAAGTCTCCCTCTCTGTTTGTAACAGTATTTATCTCCCCACTCTGTGTGCCACTATAACAAGAAACCTGAGATAGTCAGCTGATCAAGATAAAGGATTTAATTTGGTTCATAGTGATGAGAAATGTTCTTAGACCAGTGGTTCTTAACCCATAGGTCAAGACCTTTTGGGGAGTCACGTATCAGATATCCCGCATGGCAGATATTTACATTACCATTCATAGCAGTAGCAAAATGACAGTAGCAATGAAATAATCTTACGATTGGGGGTCACCACAATGTAAGGAACTGGGTTAAAGGGTTGAAACATTAGGAAGGTTGAGATCCACTGATGTAGATGACCATCAGTTGGTCCATTGCTTTGAGCCTGTGAAAAGACAACATATCACAATGGGAGCTGCAGAATTAAACCACTGGCCCCACATCTAGGGAGCAAAAGAGATAGAAGTCATGACATCAGTGACTTCCAATGACCTAAGACTTTCCCACCAGACCTCATCTCTTAATGGCTCCGCTCTCTCCCGTCTAGTGCCACCCGGATAACTAAAAATTTAACCCATAGGTCTTAGAGGGACATTTAAGTTTCAAACTGTACCACTCCACATTTCCTTTTACTTTCGATGGGTATTTCAGGCAGAATTTAATTTCTTTTTCCTGGCCTAAAAAGCCAATTCCCAGATGGCATCACCCAGCGCTCTCTTTCGGAGGGGTAGAGAGCACACCGCATTGTCTCGTTCATTTCTGGTCCTTTGCATAGCTACATGCTCTCATCCTGTGTGAGCAAATAAGCAGATGTTTGATTTTAGACAAATTAGCTCATCTTTCCGAGTCTGTTGCCTTATGTACAAAGAACTCGCTGTCCAGGAATTCAGCGTAAATAAATCTGTGGATGAACGGTAAAGCACATAACATGGAAACTCTGATATTTTTTAGAAAAGAAGACATGAAAATGTGACTTTATGAGTGAAGAAACCTAGGTGCTAAAATTGGAAGATGCTGAGGGATACCAGTGCTGAGGTACCGGCACCATGCTGTGGAAAGCATGCACTCTGTGTCCTTTGACTGACAATGAAGAGGACACAGAGAAAATGCTTGGGCTGGGATAATTGGCATCACTTCATTTTTGTCTCCTGTCTAACTGATGCAGAGTGAAATGCATTTACTGTCTATAATTATTTAATTACCCTTGTCTGTTCTTGTCGACAAACTAAAAGTCAAGTCATTTGTGGCACAAATATAGTTAATGAGATAAGCAGGAAATTAGGAACTCTACGAAGCCATTCACATCTACCATAATGAATCCTGCTGATTAAAAAGCCCTAGAAGACTTGTTAGTGTCTTCTTTATGGTGACTTCTCCTTGAGTTTATCTTAGCCTTTCTCCTTTGTCTCTTGATAAAGGAAACCTGGCATGTGTTTGTGATTTCACAGTTGAGAAATATTCATGCTGAAGGAGTCTCAGTGCATGGCCTATATCTTAACTGTGTAGGTGACAGACTTGAGGCTTTAATGAAGGGAAAAATTAGTCAAGAGTTTAACCTCAAAAATCTCTTCCAGTGCTCTTCTGGTAAGCACTTATCTTCTCCGCCCTTAAATGATCTCACTTTCTCTTCCTGGCTCCCCAAAAGCTCAGAGAAGAAGAAACTCTCACTTCTGAATAAATCCATGATTTCCCTGTAACTGAACACCCCTCAAGACCCTTCCCCTAGCATCTTGGGTCTGTTATTCCTCTTGCTGCTTTCTCCTGTTATAAAAGTACACCAACTTTCTTTCTAAGCAAACCCACTTGAGGTAAATGAAATCAGTCTTGTCTTAATTACAGGGTAACTATGAAACCACAAAATTTAAGATAGAACAGGAATAGTTTGAAGAAATTGGCATGCTCACAATCTGAGAGGTCTAGCATCTCACTTTCTCTTCCTGGCTCCCCAAAAGCTCAGAGAAGAAGAAATTCTCATTTCCAGATAGTCACCTGGAAATCTGGGGGGTGCAAATGTCTAGGGGTCAACACCCCTGTGAGCATCACCACTGCTGTGGAAGAGGCTGAATCACAGACATAGGAAATGTTAACATTTCCACCAGAAGCAATGTCCAGCAACTGCTGCCCATGTGAGATTTCCCTGAGCAAATTGCATGGTTAGGGGGGAAGCAATCCCAGTTCTCTCCAGATCAGATTGGAAGATGTAGGTACAAGGTTGGCCTGGGACTGAACGTTTATTATATGGCAATAAAAAGACAGTCTTGGGCAAGCAGGAACTGTTGATCACACTAGCATAAATAATTATCTAGGGCAGTGGCATGTGCTTTAGTCACTCTGCCAGGTACTCAGCTTTTCGGATTGTGAGTAACTCTGTGTGATAAGAGAGAGTAATCTTGATTTCACAATGTGCCTGTTATGCAGAACTGACATCAGCTATTCTACTTAGCAGGGAGAATATTTATGGAAGTTGTGAGAGTTCTTGTGATGTTGTAGTCTTTGGCCAAGGCACTCTGGACTCAGACTTTCTTTTTAAAATGAAAATTCATATAATAAATTCTGATCATGGTTTCCCCTCTACCATTTCCTCCAAGAGGAATAAAGCATGTCAAAGAGCTCAGAAAGATTTCCAGGATTTGATTTTCATGATCTCTCTCTCTCTCTCTCTCTCTCTCTCTCTCTCTCTCTCTCTCTCTCTCTCTCTGTTTCCCTCCCTCCATCCCTCCCTCCCACTGGGCTCCATACCCAGGCCAATTTGACATTTAGAATTAAACTCGATACATATGGAATCTATTCTTAGTGTAATTTATAGGATATAGGCAATAAGTGTGAATTTTTGCTTGACTTTCCTTTTCAAGTATGTATAAATATCTTTCATGATAGCCATACTGTGACTTAAAAAAAAAAAACCTCAAAACCATGAAACAAAAATAGTGTAGAATAGTATTTCAGAATAGAAAGAAATAACATTTTGCCTTTAATGGTCATTTGATAAACTAGTTGCTTAAGTACCCTGGCTATACAATTGAGAGGTATATGTAATAAAAGTTGTAATAAATTGAGTGATATGTAATAAAGATCACCCCTTAAAATATGACTCTCCAGAGCACCAGATTACAAAGAAGAAGGCTGAGACTCTACCATTATCAGACATCCCAAAGTCTACTGAAGAAGCCTCTATAAAAAACACGCATAGCCCACTGCAGTGAATCTTATAAAATCATAAGCACAGACAACATATAAATGGTATGGAGTGGAAAACTAAGTGTACTGAAGACCTCGGAAAGTTTTCCCACAACACATGACTTTTAGGCTGGCAGGCAGTGCTTTCAAAGGAAATTAACCACAGCCCACTGCACTGCCCAATGCAGCAGCAAGACAATGAAGAATATTCTTGGTGTAGTCAAGTGATTGAGAAAGACATCCTCCAAGGACCAAAGGGCAGAGTGAACCGAGTGTTAGCTTTTAAAAACCCCTGGGATGTCCTTACTTGTCTGCCTAGGCTATTATGGAGCTTGCCTCTGCCTGAAGGATACAATTTACTGTCACTTACTTACCGTGACCTTCTTGGTATCCTTCATATTGGGTCCTTTGGACATTCCAGTAATTGATTCTAAGCCTTCCTGTATACCAGAGAGCTATCCATAGCTGCTTTCTGGCCAAAGCCATGCATGCTTGCTTCCAGGCTCACAACGTTGACTCTTGCCTATTCCCTATTTCTTCAAAGAGTTATTTACTACCCTGAGCCATGATACAACCCAAGTCATAAATCTATAGTGGTGCTAGGGGGCCTGATCGCTCCTGTGTGTCTCTGTCTTAGTCCCATAAAAATCTGAGGGCCTATTAGAAAGAAGTCTTACATCATGGGATGTGGCCTCACAGCCAGCACTTGCTAGAGGTTCCTTATGCCCTGGTGGAATTAACCCATTGCAAATGGAAACCAAAGCTTGGGTTCCAAGTACTGTTGAGCAGAAGCAAACATCTTGTGAGTTAAATATCTGTGACTGTTTTAGAATTAGTGCCTTTTCATGCTGTCATTGTCATAACTGGTAATGACGCTGAAAAAGACAAATGTGTTGAGATATTTTTTTCTTGTGGTTCTGAAATGAATTCCATTGTTTCCTATTGTGAAATTCATAATCTTGAGTCCTGAACAGCAGCCCATTACCTTTTGGGTTAATGAAAATAAAACCCAGGTAGGGTTTAAATGTTCTTGAAGATTGATGTTCCAACAGGTACAGAAATAATACGACTGAGGAAAACAAAAACAAAAATGTAACTTAAAAAATTTCCCTTTTATTTCAAGAAAATAATATTCATTTTTCCCCTTTCAATTCCCTTTGTTTATGGAGTAGAATTGCTACAAGCTTACCTTTTGCTTATTCTCCCACCACCACCATCATCACCTCTCCTGCCAAAAAGAAGCACTATTTAGTATGTTCTGTGTTCTCCATTACATGGGTTTTGCTGATGTCGTTGTCACTTTCTGCCTCTGTTTTTTTTTTTTTTTTATTTTGTCCTTTTCCCCTGCATTGGAGATTTATTCTGATGACTTGTTCTGTATACACAGACAGGCACATACATTGCATGTGTAAAGTTGATGAGCTAAGGATATAAACTCATGCACATACCCATCTACAGAGCAGGAGATGAAACAAACCATGACCAGCTTAGAGATGCCCTGTGTTCCAGCTCAGACGCTTCCTCCTCCTGTAGGAAGCTTATCACCACCACACCTTCCAGCAACACAGAGAGTACTGACCAACCATAAAGGCCTTACTCCCTTAGGTATGCTGTCCATATGCAATATTGCAGTTCAAGTCCAGCTCTTTACACATATCTCTACATAGAATATTGTTATTGACGCATAATATCCCTTGTGATAATAACTATGACCAGCCTTCAACACTCATGGCTTCCCCATCTCTGGATTCAGTCAATGTGAATTGAAAACATTTGGAAGATCTTACATTTGCCTGGACCACTCCCCTGTGTTATTATTTCCTAAAGTGTGTACCAGAGTAAATATCTGCACCGTACTAGGCAATGTAAGCTATCCAGCTCTTGCCATGGTGACACAATGCTATCATTTACAAAGTTCATGCTCAAGAGCCACGCAATTGAGTTACAAGAAAAATTAAAATCTCATTGCTGATTGAAGTAAGTTCAGCAATTTGAGTGGGGCTGCATTTATAAGTACGTTCAGCTGTTTGCATCCCACAGGCTGTGGGCTACACTGAAGGGTGTGTAGGTTCTATGACAAACAGTCTACCATTTTTCTCAGGAAACTTAAGTTAATTATGAATTTTGGTATCCGTGGAGTGTTCTAGGATTAATCTCCGAGAATACGGAGGATACCCACGCTGTGATATGTTTTTCCATTCTATGATTGATACTGAGTATCGTAAATAAAAGGCTACTGTGGGTTTTCTTGTACATGGCTTTGACTGTACGTTGGTGTGCTTGGCTGAATATCTGACTAGAAGCAGTGGTGTTGAGTTTATACATGCGTTGTTGCTGTCAAATAATTTTCCAGAGGAAAATAAGAGGTGTGATGTTTTCACGTTCTTAACAGAATGGCCACACTTAAATATGATGGTGTCGTCTTTCCTGATGTTGAAGGGGTTGGTACCCTTTGTTTTGATGCAGGTAGCTGATGAATCATTTATTGAGCACTTTCGATGCTTAATGTATTTTCTTCGGATTGCTTTCAGGTGCACTGACACTTTTATTAGATTGTTTGTCAATTTGAAAGCGGCGCTTATATGTTTTGAGTCGAGCTCCTCTCCCCCAGTTGCCTTGCAAATACTTTTTCCCTACTAATGATTTTTCCTCTTTGTTTTCACTTAGTGTCTATTGACATGAACCAATGCTGTTAACTTTAAGGATTCTGTATTTTAGTCTCACGTGAAAGTGCTGACTTTCACATTCTCTTTAAGACTTCTTTTCATAGACCAACTTTACTAAATCACTCTATGTATCATATGAAGTGTGTTATTTTACCTCTCATGATTCCTGTATAGATTTGCAATTTATTTAGACTGAATTTTCCCATCTAGTCATAGGGAGGTGCAGGTTTCTAAAATTGATTTTGTTTTCATGTGGCTATTGAATTGATTAAGATAATTGATTCTACAGCCTGCATTTTTTGTGCTCATTTTTAATGAGCACTTTGAGAAATAAGAAAAAAATTAAAAATAAAATTCGTGCACCTGAACTGACAAGAATGCCACACTGTACGGACCACGTTCAAATAACTAAATCATTTGTGGAAAAGTTACAACTGCTACTTCACTGAGATTGAAAAGGTAAAAAATTTTAAAGGCTAATGATGGCTCAGGGAATAAAAGTAGATGCTTCCAAGCCTGGTGACTTGAGTTTGATCCCTGGGACCCACATGGTGGAAGGAGATTATTGACTCTTGCAAGTTGCTCTCTGACATCCACGTGTGAGCTATAGTATATGAGAACCACACACACACACACAGAGAGAGAGAGAGAGAGAGAGAGAGAGACAGAGATAGAGACAGAGACAGAGACAGACAGAGAGACAGAGAGAGACAGAGACAGAGAGAGACAGAGAGACAGAGACAGAGACAGAGAGACAGAGACAGAGACAGAGACAGAGACAGAGACAGCCAATAAATTTAATAATTTTAATTAAAAAAAGCTATCAGGATGTAAATAGAACTGGGTTTGCTCTGACATTTTCAAACATAAATTGGTTTGCTGTTGTTGTTCACCCCTGCTTTGCCATCTCTACTCCTCCCTCCCTTGTAACCTCCTCAAATCCTCAGTGGCCTTATTTTGGCTTTCAGAACACAAGAGCTTTTGTCCCACCTCCCTTTCTAAAGAGGTCTTGCTCTCCCCTCGTATAATCTCCCATCTGTTGGCATAGTCTACATCACCCCTCACCGCCCTTTATTCACAGACAGACAGACATTGATAGTTAGGAGGTGCACACGAGAGAACATGAAAATTTCCTGGAAAGTATGACAGCAAGGGCAACGGCCGACTGTCCAAGTGAACTGCAATCACTTTGTAGTGAGTCTCGTTCTAGATGACACTGTTTTATTACTTATCTGTGCACACAGACATGCTTTCTTAATTCTTTTGTCTTTGGATGGATGGATGGATAGATAGACAGACAGATAGACAGATAGGAGGTAGAGATATATCTTTCAAGTTAAACTAGTCATCCAATTAAATTATATGGAGATGAACATTAGCATTTTGTATTGCAACATAAATTCTAGAAGTCTCTTTTTAAATATTTACTTAACACTTCTTTGAATTATATTCACTCTACATTACGACAGCACTCAGTTGTACTAATAATGAAACACATGACATATTTAGATTACCTTTTGATGCTGTTGGAGACAGTTTGTTTAAAGTTTTCAAAGTGGAAGAAATATGGAGCCAGGAGCTGATGGAAAGGCCATGGGGGAGTGCTGCTTACCGGTTTGCTCTTCATGGCTTTCTCAGCCTGCTTTTTTATGGAACCCAGAACTACCAGCCCAGGGATGGCACCTCCCACGGTGGGCTGGGCTCTCCAGTCATCAAACACTAACTGAGAAAATGCCCTACAGGCTTGCCTACAGCCTGATTTTTTTGGAGGAATTTTCTCAATTGAGGCTCCCTCACCTCTGATGACTCTAGCTTGTATCAAATTGACATAAAACTAGCCAGCACAACTGACCCCTTGTCGCCTTGGCACAAAAACACATCACTGTTAAGCCACAACATTTCCCAAAATCACACACTAGTAAAGACATCACAACACAAAACATTTTACAAACTTAAAAAAGTTCCACAGCCTTGAAAAATTCAAACACTAAAAAATTCAGTCTCTTTAAAACATCCAGTCCCTTTTAAAATTCAAAGTCTTTTTAAATTATAATGTCTCTCAACTGTGGGCTCCTATGAAATAAAATAAATAAATAAATAAGTTAAATGCTTTCTTACTTCAAGAGAGAAGAACCAGGGCACAGTCAGAATCAAAGCAAAGCAAAACAGAACTCAAACAGTATAAATAACTCAATGTTCAGTATCCAGGGTCTACTCGAGGTCTTTTGGGCTCCTCCAAAGGGATGTAGTCACTCCTCTGTCCCCCCACCCCCTGTAACACACATAGGTTGTCTTCAAGGCTCTTTCTGGCTCCTTTGCTGCTTGTTCTTGGTGGTCATCCCATGCTACCACCTGGGTGGCTCTCACCTATCATGTTGAGCTGCCAGGACAAGGTACAAACTCGGACCCTTCTGGAAGACAGGTTCGGTGTGATCACCTTAAAAAGAAACAAAAAACAAAAAACAAACAAACAAAAACCCCCACATCTCAGAAGCCCTCACCTCAATGATGCTGGCCTCTTCTTAGTCCCGATGATTCTTCACCCTCAGCTGACCAGAATCCATTAGCCCAGCAAAGCAAAGGTTTAGTTTTGCTTCCGTGGTTCTGGTATCTTATTAACCACAGCCAATTCATCGGCCGCAGCTGACCAGATACGTCAGAGTCTTCACACAAACGACCTGTAAAGTCTTTTGCTTTCCTCTGGAACTTTAAAAGCCATGCCTCTGTCATCTACACTGCTTTCAACATTCTTACCTTCCGAGTTCCAACAGAACAGCCAGCTGAGCTCTCAGCACTCAGAAGCTTTTCTAGTCCAAAGTTCTAAGTCCTTTCACAGTCCTTCCGAAAACACCACGGTCAGGCGTGTCACCTCTGGTCCTACTTGGGGTTACTGCTGTGATGAAACACTGTGACTAAAACAACTCAGGGAGGAAAGGATTTATTAGGCTTATGTTTCCACAACATACTTCATCATTGAAAAAAGTCAGGACAGAAACTCAACCTGGGCAGGAACCTGGAGGCAGGAGCTGATGCAGAGGCCATACATAGGTCGGGGTGCTGCTTACTGGCTTGCTCTTCATAGCTTGCTCAGCCTGCTTTCTTATAGAACCCAGGACCACCAGCCCAGGGATGGCACAATTCACAATGAGCTGGGCCCTCCCCCATCATTCACCAAATAAGAAAATACCCCAAAGACTTGCCTATGGACTGATCTTATGGTGGTTGTTTCTCAACGGAGATTCCCACCTCTCAAATGACTTCAGCTTGTGACAAGTTGGCAGAAAAGTATCCAGCTCATATGCTATATATGAAATCCCACGTTTTCCCTGAAAATCATAAAATTGATATTCTAGGTGGTATATTTAAACTGAAGCTATTTAGAATGGGAACTGCATACTCTTCCCAGATCCACTCTCGTTCCCTACCCCTCAAATCTGCGTTTCTTTTTTAAAATAAATCATTCGAGGCCAGGTTGTGTTGCTCAAATATTCTGGATGTGTAGTTTTCCACAGAAGCGCGGTCATATCAGAGGAAACACCCTTATGATGAGTTAATCTCTCCTCTCCTAGCAGCCAAAAGCTTCTCAGCTGGGGATAGGGGTGTGCCCAACTCCTCTCTCAATGCTGGCATTTGGTCTGGCTTTGGCTACTAAGATATATTTAGTTGGGAGATGTTATTGTGCTTTTGGGTTGCTTCCTCCAGCCTTGATGTAAGGGCTTTTGCCTGGTCTTACTGTATTTTGTTGTACCATGTTCAATTGATGTCCCTGGGAGGCCTGCTGTTTGCTGGAGGAAGACAGGGTGGGGGAGTGGATCTGAGGGAGAGGGCAGGGAAGGGGAGGGAGGGAAAGCTGTAATCAGGATGTATTGTATGAAAGAAGAATAAATGAATATTTTTTTAAAACCCAATTTATTGCATTTCAGGCTTTCGAAGTTTCCCCTAATGACCTCCTGAATTCCATTAATATCTGTTGTAATGTCTCCTTCTCTGGTCCCAATTCTATTACATTGGTTCTTTTGTTTATAATCTTTTGTTATAAGGGTTGGTTAACTTTGTTTCTCTTTTCTAATAACTACTCTGTTTCATTGATTCTCTTTATTGTTCTTTTCATTTCCCTTTCATTGATTTCTTAACTTGATCTTTATTCTTTTTTTCTTTTTATATGTGGGTTTGGGGACCGATTTTTTGCTTTTCTAGTGCTCTGAGTTGTACCATTAAATTATTTACCTCAGATCTCTTCAATTTTTTGCCTCTACCTTTATTTTCAAACAATATATGAATAGAGAAGCAAATTGATACTAACACTGTATACTTTAATATACCAAAATATAGAGTAAAAACTGCAGGAAATACCCCATGAGGTTGGCATTCAGGACCATGTTAATGCCTGGTTTCGTTTAACTTCATTATTTTTATTTTTGTGAAAATAGATTTATTTCCATACAATATATTCTGAATAAGGTCTCTCCTCCTTCTGCTCCTCACAGTTTGTCGCCATCTCCCATCTGAATCCATCTCCTTTTCTCTTTCCTTCCTGGGTTGGGAGGGAAGGCATCTAAGGGACAATAAATAAAAAAAAGATAAAATAAAAACAAAGAAATCAGAATCTGACAAAACAAACAGACGAGCCCAAGAAAAGCCGCAGGCCACAGATACAGATACAGAGATACATTCATTTGCACACTCACAGATCCCATAAAAACACAAAACCAGAAGCTATAATGTATATGAAAAGGACCCATAGGGTAAAAAATAAAATTAAAACCAAAGTCCTGACAAGACATTATGAGACAGGAAACTCCAAATATGGCATTGATTTTTTTTAGTGTTGGACATCTCCCACTGGGCATAGAGCTTACACTTAAGAGTGGTGTGTTACCCCAGTGAGATGGCTCTGGAGAAAACTAATTTTCAAGAGGTAATCAACTGGAGATGGTTTCTGGGTTAGGGAAGGGGGATGTCCACTTCTCTTTCAGCTCTAGGAATCCATGGGGTAGAGGCCCTTTCATGCTGCCTCGGTCTCTGGGAGTTCCTATGTGTGTTGAACCTGTTGATTTAGAAGGCTTTGCTTTCTTGGTGCTTTCAATCACCTCTTTCTGCCTCCTCTTCCACAGGGTTCCCTGAACCCTGAGGGGAGGGATTTGATGGGGACATGCCATTTGGGGCTAAATGTTCCCAGGGTATCTTCCACTCTGCCTATTTTCTGACTGTGGGTCTCTGTATTTGTTACCATATGCTGCAGGAGGAAGCTTCTCTTGTGATGGCTGAGTGAAGAACTGATCTTTGAATATAGCATAATGTCACTTGGAGGCATTTTATTGCAGCATTTCTTTAGAACAATAATATTCAGGTTACCCTAGACTTCAATACTATCTAGTCTTAGGGTTTTGGCCACCCAGGCAGTTTCAGGTATGGGCTAATATCTCATGGAGTGATTCTTAAATCAATTCAGAGATTAATTGGTGTCTTCCACAAGCATTGTGCCATGATTGCACCAGATGGATCACCAATTTAGATCAAAAGGTTTGTGGCTGTATTGGTATTTATGTCTTTCCTTGATAGCATGCAGAGTATGTTCCAGTACCATGGACACTAATCTGTAGGGTTGAAGGCTCTAGGTAGGTACAGCTTGACGTTTCTATGTTCAATGAGTTGTGTAGGAGTTGTCTTCAGCAATAAGGTCTTACTGTCAGTTTGTGGAAAGCAACCACAACTATTGCTTTGGCGATAGCCTGGATTGTTTAAGGGTTCCTGTGCAACCAATTTGGCTCCAAACTAGAACATATGTAACCAATTCCTGGTACTGGAAGCTTCATTTGATGACTAGAGATGTCCTGTTGGTTCTCTGTCTCCCTTGTTATTTGTCAATCCACATCACATATGTATGTATTTTAGGAAACTTCTGCTGTAAGTAGGTTTCCATATGACCCTTCAAATGGCCCCTAGTTTTAGTAGTCCTTCCAGTATTCCCTCCATCACCCCTCTTTCCTCTCTCTCTACCCATATATGCTCTGCCCATTCCAGTGCGCCTCCATCAATCCTTAATTATTTATTCTATTTCCCCTTCCTAGGGCGATCCATTCCTCCCCATTCCACAGTCCCTTATCAATAACTAACCTCTATGGCTATATGGCATGCTTATCTGTGGTTTGACAGCTAACATCCACATATAAAAAGTGCATATATAATTTATTTGTCCTCCTGGTCTAGATTATCTCACCCAGGATGATTTTTTTCTATTTCCAAACATTTACCCGAGAATGTCATGATTTCATTTTTTTAATGACTGAGTAATATTCCATTGTGTAAATTTTCTCATCCATCCACTGACAAACATCTAGGTTGTTTCCGATTTCTGGCTGTTACAAATAAAGTGACAATGAACATGGTTGAGAAGGTGTCTCTGTAGTAGGATGAAGCATCCTTTGGATATATGGTTAAGAGTAGTACAAGGGGATCTTGACATAGCTTAATTCTTATCTTCAAAGTATTGCCACACTGATTTCCATAG
Organism: Cricetulus griseus; assembly: GCF_003668045.3. Taxonomy (NCBI): domain Eukaryota; kingdom Metazoa; phylum Chordata; class Mammalia; order Rodentia; family Cricetidae; genus Cricetulus; species Cricetulus griseus. The sequence goes on from NC_048603.1 coordinate 21,062,364, forward strand.
AGGCTTATAAGTTTGCACCCCCACCAGCGATGGATAAGTGTTTCTGTTACTCCACATCTTCTCCAGCATGAGCTGTCACTTATTTTATTGATCTTAGCCATTCTGGTGGGTGTGAGATGAAATCTCAAAGTTTTTTGGTTTTTTTGTTTTGTTTTGTTTTGTTGTTTTGTTTTTTTTGATTTCTATGTCCCTGTTGAATAGAGATTTTAAATATCTGTACTTCTTGGCCATTGAGTTTCCTCTTTTGAGTATTCTGTTTAGACCTCTTCTCAAGTTTAAATTTGATTGTGTGTTTTCTTGGTAATCCAGTTTTTTTGTTCTTTTTATATGTTTGATATTGGCCCTCTATCATTCGTGTAACTGATAAAAAAAACTTTTCCTGTTCCACAGCCTACCTTTGATACACAAAGCTTTTCAGTTGCATGAAGTCCCATTCATTAATTGTTGACCTCAGTGCTTGTGTTATTGGTGTTCTGTTCAGTCTGCCAATGTCAGTCTTTTTCGTCTGCCAATGAACTCATGGCTAACCCCCATTTTGTTTTCTATCAGGTTCAGTATACTTAGTTTTATGTCAAGATATTTGATCAATTTCCAGTTGTGTTTTGTGAAGAATGATAAATATGGATCTAATTGCATTCTTCTATCTGCAACCATCAATTTTGAGCAGCAATATTTATTGAATATGCTTTTCACAGTAGACACTGTGAAAAGTGTTTCTTGTTCCTTTATCAAAAATCAGGTGTCCATATATATGTGGACTCACATCTAGGTCTTTGATTCTATTCCATTGATTAATGTGTCTGGTCTTGCTCCAATACCATGTTATATTTATTAATATATCCCTGTAGTAAAACTTGAAATTGGAGATAGTGATACCTCCTGCACTCATTTTATTATTCAGAATTATTTTAGCTACTCTGAGTTTTTGTTTCCTTCATTTGAAGCTGAGAATTGTTCTTTCAAGTTCTGTGAGGAGTTGTGTTGGAGTTTTGGTGGAGATTGAATTAAGTCTGTCGATTGTTTTTGGTGGGATGGCTATTTTTTTAACTAAATTGATCATTCTCGTCCATGAGAATGGGAGGTATTTCCATTTTCTGATATTTTCTTCAATTTCTTTCTTCGGTGTCCTAAAGTTTTTGAATATAAGTCTTGCACTTGTTCGGTTAGAATCACACCAAGATGTTTTCTATTTCTGAGGCTGTTGTGAAATGCAGTGTTTCCCTGATTTCTTTCTCAGTCCACTTTTCATTTCTATGTGGTAAGGCTACTGATTTCTGTGTATTACTTTTATATTCTGTTACTTTCCTGAAAGGGTCTATAAACTGTAGGAATTTCCCGGTGGAATATTTTTGGTAACAAATCATACTATCGAATCATCTGAAAATAAAGATACTTTGACTTCTACCCTTCCTTGTTATATCCCTTGATCTCCTTCAGCTTTCTTATTGCTCTAGCTAAGAAATCAAATTGCTATATTGAATAAGAATGGAGAGGGTGGAAAACATTGTCTTATTCCTTATTTTAGTAGAAATGTTTTGGGTCTCTTTCCATTTAAGTTGATGTTGGCTGTGGGCTTCCTGTAAACTTTTTATTATGCTGAGGTATGTCTATTATATACCTAATCTCTTCATGTTTTTTTTATCAATAAAGGGTGTTGGATTTTGTCAAAGGCCTTTTCTGCATTTAATGAGTTGATCATATGGTGTTTGTCTTTTTGGTGAATGGTGGTTACCTGTTCACCTATGTTGAACCATCTCTGAATCTCTGTGATGAAGCTTACTTGATTTTGGTGCATGCACTTTTTCATGTGTTCTTGGATTCAGTTTTCAAGAATTTTGCATCTATGTTCATAAGGGAAATTGGTCTGAAGTTCTCTTCAATGGGTATAGGTTTCAGGGTAACTGTGGTCTCATGAAAAGAATTTAGCAATGTTCCTTCTGTTTCTGTTTTGTGGAATAATTTGAGAAGTGTTAGCATTAATTCTTTGAAATCTGGTAGAAATCTCTGCTAGAACCACCTGGGTCTATTTTGTTGTTGGAAGACTTAATTACTGCTTCTGTTTCACTAGGGTTTATGGGTCTCTTTAACTTGCTTTTAGATTTTTCAGTTTGGTGGAGCACAGGTCAAAGTATGTTCTTCTGATTCTCTGGATTTCCTCGGTGTCTGTTTTTATGTCACCATTTTTCATTCTAGTTTCATTTATTTGTATCTGTTCTCTCTGCCTCTTAATTAATTTGGTTAAGGGTTTGTCAATCATATTGATTTTCTCAAAAAAACAACTCTTTGTTTCATTGATATTTCATGGGTTTATTTTATTTGTTTGTTTCTATTCTATTGTTTTCAGCCCTGAGTTTATTATTTCTTGTGGTATACTCCTTTGGGGTTTGATTTCACCTTTTTGTTCTAGAGCTTTCATGTGTGCTGTTGTTACTTATATGAGGTATCTAAATTTGTTTTTTAACAAGTTAAAATGTAAAATTGATTTTTCTCAAAAGGAGATGGCATAGAAAGTGGTTATTTTCAAAGTATATGATAAAATTAAACAAAATAAGTGTCTTTATGAAACCTATAATCATAAACAATGAATACATGTCAATTAAAATTATTTTATGCATTTAATTTCTTTCTTTTCTTGAAAACAGATTCTTGTCTGGTCCAGTCTGTTTGGTGTTCTACATGATTCTTGTACCTTGATAAGCATCTCCTTCTTTGTGTTAGGAAAATTTTCTTTTATGATTTTATTGAGAGTATTTTCTATGCCTTTGACCTGGATTTCTTCTCCTTTGCCTATTGCTATTGTTCATAGATTTGTTATTTTTCATAACAAACCAGATTTCCTAGATGTTTTGTGTCTAATTTTTTTTTAGATTTAACATTTTCTTTGCCTGAGGTATTTATTTCTTCCATCATGTCTTCAATGTCTGAGATTCTCTCTTCCATCTTTTGTATTCTTTGGGTGAGGTTTGTTTCTGAGGCTCCTGTTTGAGATCCTAAACTTATGGGTCACAATGAAAACAGTGCTAAGAGGAAAGTGATCTGCTGTAGAGCTGGGGGGTATGAACGGGGGGGGGGGGATAGATTTGAAGGAGAGAAGGGAGAGTGGAGATCTGAAGGCTCCCAACCTTCTTCACTGGCCTACCTGTTTATCTTACATCTTCAATTTTTAATGTACACACTTATAACTGTAAACTTCTCTCTTAGAATTGCTTTTATTGTATCCCATGGGTTTGGGTATATTGAGTTTTCATTATCAGTTTTCTTCTAGGAATTTTTAATTTCCTTCTTGATTTCTTTAATGACCAATTCATTGTTCAATAGTACTGGCCTCCCAGACAGCAGTCTGGGGTCGATGTGCTCCCCCTTGTACAAGCCAGCTGATTCTGTGGGTTTCCTGGTACCAACCCCTTTGATCTTCATTCCTCCCTCTCTGCAACTAGGTTGATGTCAATTTTTGATGTTTATTTTGTCTCCTTACCTGTTGGTAAGGTCGGGATATTGAAGCCACCCTTACACCCCTTGTGTATATGTTTAAAATTATTATATCCTTCTAATGTATTGATAGTTCAACAAATCAATATGAAACAATCATTTTTATTTCTTCTGACGAATTATTGTTCAAAGCACAATTTGCTATATATTAGTAAACCCACATTTACTTGTATTCTAGTTCCACTTGCTTATAAAACAATTTTTCATTCTTTCACCCTAATTTGGTGTCTTTCCAAGCAAAGCTTATCTCTTGAGTGCAAGAAATAGTTGGGTCCTGTTTCTAATACAATCGGATACACTGTGCCTCTTTGCCTGGAGAACTGAAGCATTTGACAAAGTCCAACATCTTACCATGAAAACCTTGATGAAACCAGGAATAGAAAAGAACATTCCTCAAGTAGTGAAGGATATTCAACACAGCAATCTATACCGAGCTCTATGCTTAATGGAGGTAAAACTGAAGCATTTCCTTGAAATAAGGGTCAAGAAAAAAGTATCCACTGTCCCCACTGCTTTCCAACACTGCTCAAAGTCTTAGCTAGAACAATAAGATAAGAGAAAGAAATAAAATGATACAATGAGAAGGGAAAGTCAACTTTTTTTTCTATTTGCAGATAACGTAATCATATACTTAAAAGGCCCTCAGGATCTCATGAGAAAAGTTCCTAATTAATATATGGGAGGATGTATGATCATCTGTAAGAATTAGTAGCTTTTCTATGTAACAATAAAAACATGTTGAGAAAATAAATGAAAACTACCCCATTGTTTATCACTTTGAAGCAAACCTTGAAATAAGCATTTCTAGGGAACTGAAAAACATCTGTAATGAAGAAAAAAATTAAAACTGAAGAAAGAAATTGAAAAACAACACTACAGATAGAAAGATGCTCGTGTTCATGAGCTACCAGAATTAATACTGTAGAAAATTTCTATATACAGAATCAATCTACAAATTCAGCACAAGCCCTATTAGGATTCTAATGACATTCTTCACAGAAAGTGAGAATAAGTCCTGAAATTCATAGAGAAGCAGGAGAGGCCCTGGTCACAAAAGAAGGCTGAAGCAATTCTGAGGACTGAGAAGAATGCTGGCCGTATCAGTGCACCTGATTTCAATACTTTTTGCTGTGTCACCTGGCACAACACTGGCACGGAACCAAACACTGACAGAATGATCATAAAATGGAAGGCACAGATACAAACACACAAGCACGGATATAGAGTAGAAGAGCCAGCTGCAGATACCAGCTTTTGACAGAGAAGCCAAAAAAAAAGGGGGACAGGGGTTGAGAAAAAGCACCATTGTCAACAATTTTTCTGGAAATTCACCTGTGGAAGAATTAAACTAATTCCTTATTTCTCGATTCAAAATAAAACAAAAACCTTTAATGTAAGACCAGAAACCCTGACGTGGCTAGGGCGACATGTAGGAACCATGCTTCAGGATGTAGGGAGGCATAAACCAGGGCGTACGAGGTCCCTGACGAGGACACTGTTAGCTTAGAAAATAAAGTCAAGGATTGGCAGATGGGATTGTGTGAAGGGAAAACGCCTCTGCACAGCGAAGGATCAGACAGCTTAAGCAATGTTAGCTGTGTGTCTGTCTGACTAACAGCTAGAACACGTGCAGATCTTAAAAGACTAAAAGGGTAAGAATCCAAGCGATCTGATCAATAAATGGGCTAGGGAAATGAACAGGCAGCTCTTAAAAGACGAGGGATAGATGTCAATGGGCAGATGAAAAGATGTTGAAATTCCTTCAGGGATATTAAAATGATGACAGTCTACCTCACTCCAGTCCTAATGGCCTTGAATAAGGAAGCTAATGCTGGCAAGGAGAGGAGGGAAAAAGAATTCCTTGTACCTTGCTGATTGGGATGTAGACTGTTTCCGTCACAGTGGAAGACTTCGTGGAGGTTTTTTTTTTGTTTTTTGTTTTGTTTTAAAGTGAAAACAGAGTCCACCGTATGAGTCAGCTATATCACCCCTGATACATTCCTAATGGGCTGGAGATGAACATACCACAGATGTACATACCTAGATGTACATACCACAGAGGCACTTGCAACCTGGTTTACTGCAGTCCTATTGGCAATAGCCAAGTTGTGGAATTAGTCTAGGGATCTGTCAACACATGAATGGATAAAGACCATATAGAATATATACAGGATGGATTTTTCCATGTTTTTCTTTTATTGAAAAGCAAAGATTGTTTTCTCATACAATGTATCCTTATGATAGTCTCTGCTCCCTCTACTCTTCCCAAGTCCCTCCCCACCTCCCCTCCAGATTCTCTCCCTCTCATTAGGAAAGAACAGGCTCCTAAGAGATATCAACCAAACAGGATAAACTAAAATATAATAAGATGAAGCCAAAGCTATCATATCAAAGTTGGACACGGCAACCCAACAGGAGGAAAAGAGTCCCAAGAGTAGGCACAAGTGTCAGAGAACCAATTGCTCCCACAGTCAAGTGTCCCACAAAAATACCATGCTAGTAACTATAATATATAAAAAGAGGACCTGGTCTCCTGAGCGAGTGCCAGGATAGGCTCCAAAGTTACACAGAGAAACCCTGTCTCAAAAAACCAAAAAATAAAAAAATAAAGAGGACCTGGTGCAGGTTCTTGTGGACCCCATGCTTTCGTTGTCTTTCGTCTCTGTGAGTTCTTATGTGCCTGACTTAGTTGACTCAGGGGACCTTGTTCTCCTGGTGTCCTCTGGGCTCTTACAATCTTTCAGTCTCCCCTTCATTGAGATTCTCCGAGCTCCGATGGGAAGGATTTGATGGAGACCTCCCATTTAGAGTCTCTCTCCATGTAGTGTCTGGCTGTGGGTCTCGGCATGTGTTCATATCTGCTGCCAAAGGAAGCCTGTCTGACGACGACTGAGTAAGGCATTGATCTATGCGAGTAGCAGAATAGCATGATGGGATCCTATTCAGCCATGAAGTAAAACAAAATTCTACTATCTGCAGGAAAATGGATGCCAGTGGGAGGTCATCATGTTAAACCAAATAGAAAGACAAATGCCACTCAGTTTTCACTCCTAGATTTTATATAGATCCATAGAATCATTTGAACATAAGACGTGAAGGAAGAAGTGAGACCATCTGTCGGAATGGATGAAAATAATGGCATCCGGGAGACCGAGTGGGGAGAAAGTCGAGGTTGAGTGTGAATACCGTAAAAGGACATGGTATGCAAATGATCGCTGTGTAATTAGTATATTCCAATTTTAAAAGAAAAGAATTAAATGTCTCTTTGAGTCATTTAAAATTTTTAATGATGCATACGTTCGTGTTTGCATGCCCATGAGCACAGGTGCACACTGAGGCCAGAAGAGGCTGTTGGATCTCCTGGAGTTACAGGTGAGTAGTTAAAGAGCATTAAAAAAGATTGAGGTACAGATTTGATTGCTCGTTTTAAAAGACATTTTATTCTTTACCAATTGTGAAATATTGCAAATTGCTGTGGAGTAATTATTGCACCAGAGAGAGACAATTAACACTAAAGGTCTTCTGAAAAGCCATGTGGAAACCTACTCCTATAGAGGCTTCCTCAAATATGTACATATTAGAAAAGAATTTAACTAGAATCATAGAATGGGGTGACATTGTCCTGACTCAACATCTTCTGCCACCAAGTAAATCCTTCAGTGCCAGGAATGAGCTACATCTTGTTGAGTTGTTGACCAAAGAAGACCCATAGACTCTCTTCCGCTAACATCACAGGTTTCCAAGGCTATTCCTTGCTTTCTACAGCTTGGTAGGAAGGACCTATCTACTTCAGCCTAGCATTCACAGCGCTGGAAGGGATTTTGCGTGATCTTAGAGAGAAGGGAAATTATAAATCTCACCCAGCCACACAGACTACAAGGTACAACAGTGACCTGCCTGTGAGATACACCCATAGAGCAGAGCGTTGCTCAGCCTTCATCAAAGAAGCTACTTTCATAACTAGGCAATGAGATTCAGCATGGTCCAATGTGTAGAGAGTGAGAGACTTTGGAGCACTTGGTCCTATACAGGATGTCATTGTCAACCACCACCCCCAAGGCTAGAGGATCTGTGAAGAAGGGGAGGTAAGAAAAATTTAAAGACAGAGGTGGGGGATGACTGCAAAGAAACAGTGTCGTGCAGACACAACAGGCTGATTAACAGAAACTGGGACAGCATGCACAAATTCAAGTTCAACCAACACAAAAATTTCTGCATGGAGAAGGGGAAGTAGACACAAAGTCTCACACCTAACCCAATAGTGATTTAGCATTGCTAAATAGTTGGTACCTGCTAGTAAAAGGGAAATCGGTTTTCTCAATGGCGTGTCACACTCCAGAGCTCAGGAATGATTGACTAACACAAAATGAACTCTTTTTTTTTTTTGCTCCACTTTTTGATTTATTTTGATATTTTATATTTTTTGTCTTAGTGTTTCATTTTTACCTTGCCTTTTGTCTTGTTTATTTATTTTGAGGAGAGAGAAAGAGAAGAAAACATGAAATTGGATAGGTAAGGAGATGGGGAAAGATCTGGGAGGATATTTTTTAAAAAAAATTAAAGAATTGTCCCAGGAGAGATACCACCTTCATCTCCCTGAGAACTTTTTAGAAATGAGGATTCCTAACTCTTGCCCCAAATGTGTTGACTCTGTACTCCACATACTGAGCCCAATGTCCCATGATTTAATTAGCTCACTAGGAGGTTCTCAGACCCAATAAAATTTGTGTATCGGGGGGGGGGGGAATTACTGATCTTATGCAACACCATTATTTGAATTTCTAAAGACTGTTCGTAGCTAACAAATGGCTATTTTTGTAAAGTCTGTCAATACATAATAAGAACCTTGTTATTCCCTATCAGCTGGGTGCAGAATATTGCATTATGTTAACTTCCTTCGAATGATCTCTGTACTCTCTGGCTCTCCAACTTTATATTTCTGTCTGGGAAACATTAAAAGTGTCCTCTTCTTCTTTGTGTATGTTCAATTATTCCTTCAAGAAATGTTTATTGACAGCCATTAGGTGCCAATCACAAGGCTGCTTTAGGGAGCAGTGGGCATCTTTGTTCCCAATTATTGCTGTCTACCATGAATTCCCATTTCTCAAATATTGGCATTCCTAAGTATTCCTTCTCTTTCCTAGAAATATGTTTTGACCACGGTTTTCCTGCCCATGGATATGGTCACCGTGTCTGGTGGTTTTTGCAAGGTAGAATTCCATAGCTTTTCATTGTGATCACTGTGGAATCAGAGTGCTACCCACAACTATTCTTTTCTACTGTTTTACTTTCCTTTCCATGTGCCTTTCCCCTCTTAATCCTTAAATTGATCATCACTTAACTCATTTCATTTTTCTACTAAATTATTTCCCATTATTTATGTATTTATTCTGTATGTGTACACATGGGGATATGTATGCTTATGTGTTCTCATGTGTGTATGTGTTATGTGTGTGTGCATGCACATACATTGTGTACATGTACATGGGAAGGCCAGAGGTCAGTCTCAGGTGCCCTCCTTCAAGAGCCATCCATATTGCTTGGTGGAATTTGCAGCACTGATCAGGCTAGACTGGCTGATGAATCTGTCTATATCAGCCTCCTCAGTGCTGGGGTTACAACGCATGCCATAATGCCTGACTCTTTACATGGATGCTTGGTATAGAATTATCCCGATGCAAGCATGTTACTGATTGGGCCAACTCCAACAGCCCATGTTTCTAATATTTTTGTATTTACAGTATAATTAGTACATTAGTATATCCACTGATTCCATATGAGTCCAATTAGACCATTTTTGTAGCACTGAAAACTTAATTCTATGGGTTGTTTCCAGTTATGTATGTTTGTGCATAGGTCTGCTCTTCCTTGAACATAGTGCCAGAGGCTATGCTCAGGCTATCTGCCTGCTAATTTTGTCATTCAAATCCCTCAGACTTTCCTCTGGTGAACTTCTGTGCTAACCTAGGCCACACTGTCTAGCATGCATTGTTGTAGTATTTGGTCTTATGGGTGTATGATTCGATGTATAATCCATTTGGTTTTGCTCTAATAGTGCATTTGTGTAAAGAATAGAAAACTCAGACATTCTCTGGATCTTTCCTAAAAAGACACTCAGGGACAATTTGATTGTTTTTTCTTCCAGTCAAAATCATGGTCCCTAAGGGTATCATCATAATAACTCATCTGTTGAATTCTGTCTTAGGTTAGAGGGTAAGAATGCTAACAACATCTATGTCTCCAAATGTTTTGGTAACCAAGTGCTTTTCTCTTCCTGATAACTCTTTTGTCTGACCCTCTAAACAAAAGGACAAATACCAGGAAGCCTGGGGAGTTTCTACCTCCAGGGAGAATTTGGCAGGGAGTGGAAAAAATGGTTCAGTGACAAGCTATGATGTGTGAGCCCTTGCTCTGCTGGCCATAGAATGAAACCCAGAACATTCCATTCCTTATTTCACACCGAGGCTTCTTTTCTGCTCTAGGCTCAAGTGGATTAACTGCTTCCCAGCCTTAGAGACTTGGATGAACTCTCAAGCAGAATCTCATGGCAGATGGCTGGGAACCTCGCTCATTAGAATACTCCCTGTTCCAGAGCTGAGGCACGTTTAGAGGTGAGAAAGATAAAAATATTTCTCGCTTAAGCCAAGGATTTCCCAGAAGGTAATGGCAAAGGAGTCTAAATCAAGGTTAAAGAATGAATACATTATCGGTTTGATGTTTACCCTTTGGCGGGTCTTACACGTTAGGAAGAAAGCAATCTCTTTGGGGGAAAGATTCGCATTTAAAATCAGTTATGAACAAAATCTGATGGTACTGGGTGTTTGTGTTAAATAAGCTCCCCAAAGCACAATTCTCAGAGTCAAAGGTTTTACATTTTCATTACTTTTCTACTAATATTTAAAAATAAATAAACAATAAATAAAGCCAGGCTCGGCAGTGGCTGCTTGTTGACCTGGGCATCTTGGCCAACTCCCATAAACGCTGTGGATGCCGTCTTCACACCAAACCAACAGAAAACACACTACTCAGGAGGAAAACTTGCTCTCTGGATCCAGTTTCTACCCTGTCGTGGATCCCCAATACTGATTCCCAAAGCAGTTTCATTAAATCTGCTGCATCTAGTATCGCCCCCATCTGGCCAGTCCTCGGCATTGCCTCTGCGAGTGCAATAATTTTTAAAGCCTTAGGTCTTGAATAGTGGAAGAGATCATAGACTACCATCTCTCTGCTGAGGCTGACTATGACGCACCGGCCCTTGTATTATCTTTAAATAGGCTTTTACAATGAGTCGCGGTTTCAGACAAGTGAGGGCTTATGGAATCCCACCGTGTGCTGTGACCATTCTCAGTCCTCCCTTAAATTAGGCTGAGAGCAAGGACTGAATTCATCCCAACCAGTGGGTGCCCAAGCCAGTGCTTTTCAGAGACAGTGAGTGCCCCTGAGGTAAGTTTAATGACCCTAGTGGCCACAAGTCCCGCCCCCAGACATAAGGACATGAAATCGGGCTGTTCCACACACATCGGTCTATCTGAGTGGGACATAAGCCTGTTTCCTGTTATGATATGGATACTGGAGTTTATTTGTTGTCATAACATAGCAGGACCCACCGCATAAAATTCCCAATGCCCTCAAAGTTAAATGTTTGAGTGCTCTCTTCAGTTTAGGGCCTACTGAATATCGGATACTGTGGTGGAGCATTGGAACGAGGACCCTGTGCTGTGACTAATTCCTATGACAACTGCAAACAAGAGGACCCGTTAGCACTCTTGTTTCTTGTCCTCATCCATGGTTCTGTCCATCTGCCTCAGTGTTCTGTGCATTTGAGTTTGTGTCCTGTGGTCTATCGATGGAAATGCAATCTCTTGAAAGGTTCATGATATATGAACCCCTCTTGTTTTCTCCCCACGGTCTTATAACTCACCACCTACTCCACCAGTATTGCCCAATCTGTGCTTGCTCAAAAAAGTCACCGTATTCCAGCATTCATCTAACTGTGGGCACTCCGATCCCTGCCTCTAGAGCCCTTGCATTCTCATTTCCAGTAGACACTCAATTTTTCATTATCTGTCTACCTCTTCACTTCCTTGGGAAATCTCCCAAGTCCTTCTTGCTTTTTTCCTCAACCAGAAAAATCCCTCCCTTGTCATACTTAACACTTGGCCCTGTCTTATTCAGCCGATCCTCAGGCCGTAGCCTACACAGGTGCATCCCCTAATGACTTAGCCTACACAGGTGCATCGCCTAATTAGTTTGCTGCTGAATTATGGGTTTTTCTGACTTCAAAGTCTTGCGTGCACATGATAAGGATTTGATGGTGCAGAGATGTTCAAGTTGGAATGGATAACTGCAATTTTATCTCACCATTTGGCAGCAGCATCTATTCCTGCAATTTATTCTGATTTTATTCTGACGTTGGCCCCCACTGGTCTAGGTCTGTGCTTAAAACTGCATTTCTTGATTTCTTGTTTGCCTCCCTTCACACTGTATTCTTTCCCTGCTTTTGACAGCACTATTGTTATGCTCTAAGTTCTGTTGGCTGCTAGAACTCTAAAAATAAGCTTAAAATCACTATTCCTTTTGATGGTGTTCATTACACGTATTTTCTCTCTCCTTCACATCTTCCTCCCCACCTCCATGGCTTCACTGTGCAAGTGACATCTTATTGTTGTTGCTGAGATGTTCACATCTGCATTGTACTCCTCATCTTAATATGGTCTTACATGATTTATTCAATCTCAATTTCTTGGTTAGAGTTTAAAAAAAAGATACCCATCCCCCCCCAACACTCTTATTTCTATCTCCTGATAGAAATGCCTTCCCTTCATCTCTTTGATGTCTGGCTTGTCCTATGAAACCAAAGACATCCTCTCCTGTATCTGGAAGGCTTTTAGCCAACCCCTCTCCTTTCTCTTATGCTTCCTTTCTCTACTATTTCCTAAATCATCGTGAAAGAAGGGTAGCTGAGAGCTGACTCAGGGACTGTCCCAGCAGTCTGTGTGTAAAAAGAAATATAGTCTTGCAAGCTAAATAAATCAAGAGGCAACATTTTTCTTTATGGACACAGATTAAACTTAATGAGCTGAATTAGTAAATCCAGAAACTGGCCTGTCTTGGAGCCAAGACTATCATTTTTGCAACAATGGGATGTTTTTAAAGCATCATTCTTTAGATATTACAATCAAGACCTCCAAGCTTCCAGAAAAAACTGCCACTGCACAGGAGGGACAGAAAAACAGAATCCCTTGATTTTATTGAAATAGCATTAGATCAACACAGAAAGGTAGGACTCTTGCGTTCCATTCAGATTTAAAAATCTTATCATTTTTTGATTGCACAACCTCAAATAAATTAGCCTAATAATGCTCAACTTCTCTAACAACCTGAGAAGTTTGGGTGAGATAATTTTCCAAGTGACTTCCAACTCTGGTAGGCAATGATATCACTCTCTAGCAATCACTCACTCATACATGCTCTCATGGATAAAGGGACTCTTTGGTGGTTTCTTAATGAACATGTGTTGAGTATAGGGAAGGAAGAGTATACAGATGGAGAGAAATCAGGTGTATTTTAAAAGGCCATCTTAATAGAAAAAGATCTATCAGGGCAGACCAGCAATGTCATAAATCAGGTGAACATAAGCACACAAGACATGTAGCCCAGTCTGTGGTCAATAACTGATCAGTGTATAAATCTGAAGAATGCATGAGTTCAATTAACTTAATCAATGTTATGCTTGGTGGAAGTTTGGACCTAGAAATTATATGTTTAGAACACTTGAGTACAGAATCCTTGAGGATGGCAAATGTGTTTTCAGTATTTTCATAGTCACTTCCTTGTGGCTATTAGCACCATCTTGTCCAGAGTGTCATCTCAAAAAAATTGTTGACAGTGTTCTATTATTATAACCCATTTTAGTACAAATATGCACAGAATGCACTCATCAAGAAATAGCTGGTCTCTACCAGAAGGCAGTATGAGAGATTGATGTGTATCTCTCATTGTCTAAAGGGTCCCGGAGACAGATAAAGTATTATGACTGCTGTATGCAATGACAGAGAAATAAAAAGATAGGGTAGAACTCTGAAGGCAGTTATAGAGAGGTGTATAGTCTTAACTATGAAAACTTTAGCAGACGAGGACATGGCCTTGTTGGGTTTTCTCCAGACATATCTACCAAGTTGAACATGTCTTAGAAATAGAATCTAGATGGAAGTAGCTGTGGTTTCTGTCACAAGACCTACACAAGATCAAGACAGTCAACATTACAGCATGAATATGGAAGGAACTCACAGGTCCCTACCCCCTAGCTGAAGAGCTATTAGCAGTTTATGGTTGCTGGATGAAGGAGACTTAGTTTTCTTCAGTAGTATTGGTAGGTAAGTTGCCCATGCTCCCGTGGATGTCTTCCTACATTTATGCACATAGAGGAAACACAACATAGGCTCAGTGGATTAGAAAGAAGAGGGGAGAAGGAGGAAAGAGGAGAGAAAATTGCAAGGGGAATGGGAGAGGTTACCCAGAGGTTACAGAGACAAAGTATGGGGCAGATACGACCTAGATACATTGTATTCATGTATGAAATTAGCACAGAATGATATTTTTTAAAAAGAAAGTTACAATTCCGGTGAAATCTATCTTATTTTTCATTGGATCCCTGGCATACAGAGCCTGGCATAGAAGAAGCTTTCAAAAATACTTGTAGAATCCATAAGCAATTGACAGGATGGATCATTTCTAGATGGGAAAAACTCAGATGGAGGAAAAGATGTGTGATAAAGGGGTTAGAAGCAAGAGCTTTGAAAAGAGTTCCTGGTCTCAGGTTCAGCTCACACTGAGAACACAGACAGCTCTCAAGGTGATCCTGAGAAAACTACTTGACCTGCCTGAATCTCAGCTTCCTTTGTCATGCAGGGTCAATGACAGTAATATCTACCTCACAGAGAGCTGATACAATGCATAGAGAAGATTTAGCGCAATGCCTTGCTAAAATGATCAATAAAAACCCTACCATAAATCATTAGGATTAGAGGAATGCCACAGTGGGAAAGGAAGTATGACTAGCTTACGAAGAATCTGATTGTAGAGTCTGGGCTGCACACGGTGAGAAAATATGACCATTTTCTAGGATGCAAGGGGTGTCAGGTGAGCTCCCTTAAAAAGCTATCTTTAATATTTTTTTTAAGGATTAGGATGAGTAGTGGAGCTCAAAGCATGAAAATTGGGAAGACAGAAAGGAAGGATCCTCATGAGAGGAACTTAGTGTCTTAACTAAGGCAGAAATCTTGGGGTATTGAGGAAGCAGACTTTGTAGGGCTCTTGCTATGTATTGCCAAATAAATGGGATGAGGAAGCATCCGTGTGGTGGCCCACATTATGCATGACAGATGCAGCCTATGTGCTGGTGAACGGGTTAAGAATGAATCTTTCAGCCAACAGAAAACTGACAACATCTATCGAGAGACTCTTCACTTTGGGAAGATAATCCTGCAGCATTTGTTAATTTTGCATTGTCTGTCTTTACAGATAACAGTGCCTGGAATTGTTGCAGGAGACATATGACTAGTGTGGGAACAAAGCTGACTGAGGGGAAATGGAGACAGCTATGAAGCTAAGAAAATGGCAGGGCTTCAGGAGATTTATAACCAGAATCTGTTCCATTCTGGATACCATGTGAGCTGATAACAACCTTTTAAAGCTCATTTATGTTGAGGGTTTTATGTTTCCCATTACCCAGAACATATTTTTGTAAGACTTGTTTTTTTATTTTTAATTATGTGTATGTTTGGGGGGGCACGAGTGTATGCTATGTGTGTAGGTCCCTGCCAGGGCCAGAGGAGGGTGTTGTATCCTTGGATTTGGCTTTCCAGAAGGCTGTAAGTCACCCAATGTGGTTGTTGGGAACTGAATCAGGACTCTTATCCAGATGGACTCTTATCCAACGAGCTATATCATCAGTCTAAGATTGAAGGTCTTTTTTTCATTATTTATGTGTTGTATGTATTTATGCTACTTGTGTGTATGTTCTGCCAGTGTTGGAAGTGGACATGGGATTCCCTGGAGCTACAATGTCATCCAAAAGAGTAACAAGGACTTAACCACTGAACCGTCTCTCCAATCCCCAAACACCTTTACTGACAACATATCATTAATGAAAGGGTTAGGATGAGGGAATGGATAAGTGTAATGCGGTTCGGAGGTGTTTTACTTTTGTAGCTGGGTGGGTGTGAAGCCCTTTGTTGAGATAAGCAACTGAGGAAAAGGTTAAGATTTAGGGAACTGGAACTATTTGGTGCTTAGGGCATCAAGGCCAGCCTGGCACCCATGTATAATCATCCGATGCACAGTGAGCAATCTCCATAGTAGCCTATACATGTCATCACATATATAAGGTGGAGGTCGAAAATTTGCGGTGAGTGAATCCACCCAGGGAGAGATGGCCCAGTAAGCACACTAGGCCATGGGCCAACAGTATCGTTTTAGAAGTATTTTTGCATAATGTCAAATGCCAAGGTGATTCACCGAGGAGAAAAGTAACCAACATCAGAGCTGTAAGATAACTAGCCCTAAAGAAGATCTAACTCATATTTCCTTCCTTGAAGAATCTATCCATTCTGTGGATCAAAGTAGCCCCGAAAAGAGTGATCAAACAAAGCAGCCAACCAAGCTGAAGTTCCCAGCAAGGGCTAGCTAGGACCTTGCACTTTAGTTTGGCCTTAACTGGGGTTTAAAGAGTTAGGTGGGTTAATTTTTCTCATGGCTCCCACAAAATACCTGATAAACCACTTAAGGGAGTAGGAGTTTATCAGGGTTACAGTTTGGGGCAGGGGTGGAGGATACAGTCCACCATGGTGGAGAACCTAGGGAGACTGAGCCAGCCAATCACATAGTACCCAAAGTCAGGAAGCAGAGCAATAGTGTGGATGTGTTCAGCTGTTTTTCTTCATTTTTAAATGCAGTCCTGGACCTCAGCCAGGGAGTAATGTCACCCTCATTTAGAGTAGTTCTTCTCACCCCAATTAACCTCGTCCAGAAAATCCCTCATGGACCTGCCCAAAGATTTGTCTCCAAGGTGATTCAAGATCATGTCAAGTTGCCAATCTACATAAACCAGCACAGATACAAATAAAGTGTGCCTAT
The DNA here is from genome assembly GCF_003668045.3 of Cricetulus griseus. Lineage (NCBI taxonomy): Eukaryota > Metazoa > Chordata > Mammalia > Rodentia > Cricetidae > Cricetulus > Cricetulus griseus. The sequence goes on from NC_048603.1 coordinate 21,078,990, forward strand.
AAATAGCACAGAGATTATGTGCCATTTTACCGTACAGCTACCCTATGAGTTAGATACCGTTATCATACCCATTTATCACAGGAGACAAAGTAGACTTGCAGAGTTTTAACTCCTGTCCCAATCATGTGGTTAACAAGTGACAACATCCAGGTCTGCCTAACTTTAGAATCCTTTCTATCTCCAAAGTGGCATGTAGTCTTCATGAAGAACAACATAGGATTTGGTTGGAAAATCATTTGTGTATATGCTTTACCTTATTTGAATATTGTCAGTGTCAGGTGCTGTGACTCACTTTATAAATAAGGAATGTCATAAGCAGCAAAGCCCAGGGCATCAAAGGTGAAATTTGTTTAACATATTTCCTATGAGGAAAAGAGCACATCCATGAATTCAATGTCGGTTGATCCTTTGTTTATGGTTGAATAGATACAAGATCTCCTTACCTGCTACTTATGAGTAGAGTATAATTCTCACCCACTAATGACATATATATATATATATAATATATATATATATATATATATATTAATGGAATAATAATGGACTTGAAAAACAAAGGCTTTGGATATCCTTGAATTGCATTATCTTTGCATGACTGGCCTCTTGTCTCTTGCATTTCTGCCATTATTATTTTAATTCCTGCACAGGTGACCTGTTAATCCCATATGAATGAGAGGAAGGTGGATCAGAGCTTCTCTGCCTGTCCCTTGACATACAGATGTTTGGAAGCCACCTATAAAGTAATAAGTGTGAGGATGAAAATACACTATTTTATGAGACTATTCTAGAGAGCTTGTTATGTAGCAAGAGCTGACTGACACAATTATTATTAATAAAAATTTAATGGATGATTTTGATTTGTTCATTAATTCAGCTACCACTTACATGGCAGTTAATTGCTGTGCTTGTGATTAAATTTGTGAACAGGACAACTTTGTCAAAGAGTTCTCAGCATAGTGGGGAAAGAGATTATTTAAATAAAACTTTGTAGTTACATAGTGCTAGTACTCTGATAGAGTGATAGGGGAGGACCTGGAAACCATAGTGCTGTGGGTCTAACAGAGATTTCTAGATCTCTGCAAGACATTCCATCTTAACTGAGGAGCAAGTGATATTAGACAGGGTAGGAGGACACGTGGGAGGGAGGTGAATGGTGACTGATGGTCAAAAGCAAAGGAACAAAATGATAATTGTTGCCCCAGGGCAAGAGAGAGAATGAATACTATGAGGGGTGATGGGTGCTTTCCAATGGGAGGAAAGTAACGGGGAAGGGTGAGAAGGCGAGTGAGCCTAGCCATGTAAACACTTGCCGCACTTTCCTGGTTAATTGGAACATCATTCTGAGAGAGCTAGAGGGCAGAAAATTGTTTTAGTAAACTTTTTAAAATTCATGTGTTTTCCAATTCCAAACTCATAAATAGCCTGGTCTATGCAAGTAACAGATTTTTCAAACATTTACGGCAAAATAAAAAATTTTAAATACCCCTTCCAAAATCAACACACCCACTCTAACAATGCATGCCAGAGAATTTCTAATCAACCAGCACCTAATGTTATGTTCCTGATGAGCACGCTCCAAGAGTCCTGTGGATAATTTAATGTTAGGGTGTGAGCGGGTGCTTTCCTCAGCCCTTTATTACTTACTTGAGTTGTTGCTATGGGAAACGAAATTCTGCTCCAGACATCGACAGTATTTACAGAAAGGTAGGGAATAGGAACAGAAAACAAATATTTCATAACCTCATATTTCCCCATGACTCCCTGCTCTGGAAGTCTTCCAAGACACTACGTCCGGTGAGATTTTCTACGTGAAGAGTGTTACCCTATCGGGCATGGCCAATCTTCTTCAATAATGTTTACAATAGTGATGATTCATTAATTAAGGAGAATTGCCTGTTATTTTTCCTTAAAAGAAAATTAATGAGAGGGTTAACTGTTGACAGGAAATGACTTGGTATTCACAGGATCTCTGATCCGGGCACATAGTAGGTTTTTAATTTTTTTTTCCAAATATGGGTATTTTGCCAGCATGTATTCTTTGCACTGTGTATGTACCTTACCAGTGGAGAACAAAAGAGGCTGTCAGAGCCCCTCAAGCTGGAGTTACAGATGGTGATGAGCCTGGATAATATTGATGTAATATTTTAATTCCTTATAATGATGATGATGATAATGTTGATGATACCGAGATTAATTTTCTAGATCAAATTACCGGGGTTTTTTTCCCTTCAAAGGCAGACAAGGAGGGGCCAAAGATAAGCTGTGTCCTGTGATTCTGGAGAAACGACAAGATCTTTTAAGGAGTTGATCTTAGGTGATCATCCATCCTGATGGCAGACTCCATTCAGTCCCCACATGACCTTCCAGGCCCTTCCTCTTGAGCGCCCAATGAGTCCTACACCAGTTCACATAGCATTTGAGAGATAACCAAAAGCTCTACCTATTGTGCCTTGGCCTTCCAAGCCAGTGAGGAAGGTAGTGTTCAGCCTGGTCCTGGATGACAAGACTTCTGGTGGGGGATGCTCTCAGGCAAACCTCCTACTAAATGCTTCCCTTCACTTCTGGTAAAGTCATAGGGAGGAAAGAAGAGTCACCGGTTCAGAGAAATCCCTGTCATGTCTAGTCTGTGAGGGTTTTCCCAGGTGTGTGAGTTCTTTCACAATAAAGGAAATGAGGAAATGTCTCTGGTTTTATTTATAGTGTGACCTGTGCGTTCATTCATCCTGTTTAATTCAACTAAGAGACATTGCCTCAGCTACAGACAGTGGCATCTGCCTTCCATTCATTGTGAGTGTCCTCGTGTAATGAAGGTAGGTCAATTCTCAACAACTACAGCCCTGCGGGGTGTTTTATGACTCTCCCAGCTCAGAGATGTAGAATCCCTGAGAGCAGAATGGAAGCTGATTGCCTCCTCCCTTGGTGCGTATCCCCATCGTGGGATAACTGTTACCACGGATGACAGCATTGGGTTAGTGACAAGGGGCAGAAAGAATAAGTGAGGGTGGAAAACGATGAGTATCTGCAATGTGACAAAATTCTTCTTAGTCACTCATGTGCACTTCTCTAACAGATGTTAGAGATGTGCATTGTTATGGTTTGTTCTCCTTATTAAAAAAATAACCACTGTTCATGGAGCTGTCTGTAACTCCCTCAAGTTCACAGTTCCTTAAGCTGGGAGTAGGAGAAATCATAATAGGTTTTACTGACTCTCATGATTTTAAAAAGTGGCGTGTGAGAGAAAGACGCCATTCAACTTTGGTGGATTTTTTTTTAATTGGGGAAAGTGAATGGAAAAAGTAGGGAGGGGAGAGGGGAGACCAGCCTTTTGGGACAGGAGGGGCAGAAGAGAAGAGACAGGGAGAGAGAGAGAGAGAGAGAGAGAGAGAGAGAGAGAGAGAGAGAGAGAGAGGCAGAGAAAGAGAGACAGAGAGAGAGCTGGGGGTGGGCAGGACCTTTTAAAAGGGAACAGGAGATCCCAGGCAACTGGGAATCTGTATTCTGAATAAGAATGGAAACAGCATCATTACACCTGGTGGGAACGTAAGAAACAAGAGGATAAAGAGCAGAAGAAGGCCAAGGACCAAGTTGGAAACTGACTCACATTGTTCAAGCATCTCTGTAGGGGAAGCTGTAGCCACGCCTTCTTAGGGGCTGGCTACAGGAGTACCTGAGGGCTTGTGAGGGCGTGGTCAGAGTGAGTAGGGGGACTGCGTTTTCGGTTTCGGTTTCTCTTTGCTTCTTGCTGTACAGACTACCACCGGCTGGCTGGTTCGCTCTGTAAGTAAGGCTTTTCCCTATTAAATACCCTTATATTTCTACCTGACTCCGTATTGGTAATTTCCTACTATACATCTCAGCTCTGCTGCAGGAGCCTTGGGTTAAAGGAAATCCAATAGCTTAGCCTGAGGCAGCTTGTCCGATTCTGTGGACTCATCTATCATAGGGTGAGGATCACTTCTACCCTTAAACACCCTTTATGCCATATTGACACAGGAAACACTTGGGATAGCAACTGCCAAGGACAGATGTTTGCTAGCTATGAAGAAGTGAGAGAGCAGAGAGGAAATGACGCTTAAATGACTCACCAGATCTGAGTGCAACACTGTTCTATGCTGTACTACCCACCTGTCTAGCAGCACCTTCACTTTGGCAATAAGTCCAGTGACTCCAGACATGTGATCGACCAAGTAGTCTGCTCACCTTCCTGGTTCAGAAATGAGGTTATGATGAGATGGCCAAGAAGCTTTTTCATCCAGGTTAGATCCAGGGTTAAGAACCGGAAACCCCAGTGTCTCCTTTGAGCTTCTGAACTGACCCAGGAGACCTTGAGCCTGAAACAACTTACACAGCACCCATCTTAGAAGGAACTCTTCCCTCTGTTCTGCTGTTGAAGTCATCAGCCACACAACATAGAAGGAAACTATGGGTAGCAAAGACTTGACTGGATGGTAGAGTCCTACCATTCATTGTGTGTGTGACCTCCAACAGCTGGTCTCTGCATGCCCTTATCTTCAAGGTATCACAGTGACATCTGTATTCCATGTGTAAAGATTACCAAAATGGTAACTCCCATGTTCACTGAGTTCATACAGGATCTGTAAAATGACAGGTGGCTAGCCTGCATCCAGATAGTAAAGCTGAGGGTACAGGTGCCTTACTGTCCACTGTAGCTCTCTCCATGGAGTCAGCCACAAGGCTTAGGTGAAACTCAATGGTTAAGACAATGGGGAAAGGGAGCAGTAGGGCTGGGGTCACTAACTGTATAAGATTCTGATCATTCTTCATCTCTGTGTTCCCACAGTAATGGGCACCAGTGCCTTCACCTATGGTCTCAACAGGGTCTGACAATACTCCACACTCTGGAGCATCCGTTGGTCAACTCCAGATTTCTCAGCTTAGCGTTTCCTTCCTCTTTGACTTGGGCCAATTGTCTCACCATGTTGAGTGGTTGCCATTAGGCCTCATAAGTCTCTTATTGTTCACCAGAATCAGTGGGAGAGCTTTGGCTAACCACAGACTCCTGGGTCCATTCCCTGAAATTTCCATTCAGTAGGTCTAGAACGGGGCTTAGGGATGAGCATCCCTACCTAGCTTCAGGGACACTAATGTTCCTGGACCATGGTCCAGGTTAAACAACACTGCCCCAGGCTAGTCTGCTGTAGGTGGTTTAGAGACCATATGTGCTGCTTAGTGCTGGCAATGGCACTGGCATGCTTGCCTGTTCTGCACACGTGTGCATACACACACACACTCACACTTCTGGATTTTCCCTGTCTCTAGGGAATCTTCGGTGTCCCGTAACTTGTGGGACAAATACCTACCTAATACCTAATACCTACCTCCGTCTTCATGTCTGTGTCATCTTCTCTTCCTACATCCGTCCACCTGTCCTTGGAGTAGGATGCATCTTCATCCAGTGTGTGCTCACCTTAGCTAACACATCTGAAAAGACCCCATTTCCAGATAAAGTCACAGCCCAGCATTTTCGTGGAACATAAACTTGGGGGTGGGGTAATGGATGTAAGAGCATCATTTAAGTCACTACAGTCTTGAATGGGAGGAACTGGACCATTCCACGTGGAGTCTAATACAGTCAGCCAGGAGTCCACTTCCATGCTCTCATTGCCACACTCCCCTCCTCTGCTAAGTGTCTAACCTCAACAGCTCTGACCTGGATGTCTAAGGTTCTTGCTTTCTGTTACATCATCTGACTCTTTCAGGGCAGGTCCTAAACTTCAATCTCTCCTTTGCTGGATCTTCGCTGGAAGCAGGCATCCTCACTTGGAGCATCAAGAGGATGACAGTGGGCCAAGGTACACAGAGCTGAATGAAGAGCAAGCATATCTTCTTGGACTACACATGTTAGTAGGAGATTTTGGAGCATATCCCATTTTAATTAAAAGAAACACAGTTATGGTGAAGAAATAAATGTTCAAGTTCAATGGCTTCTTATGAATAAGTACAACACACTTCAAATCCACTTAAACTCATATCAAGCTACTTATGTTTCTTCTTACCAAGACCTCTCTTGCATGACTCTGCTCCTTTGATGTGGCCCTGCCTAACCATCTAGACTCATGTCCCCCATTTTACCCACCCAGCCCTCTATGCTTCTGCAATCCCACATTGCCTAAGAAGTCAATACTCTTCCGTGCTTTTCTGCCCCTCTTCCCACCCCTCCTGCTCCCAGATACCTTTGATCCTCCCCCACTGACTGACACATTCCCACCCTTTCAGGCCTTCCTCTCTGTTCACCTCTCCTACTCTCCTCTCTGCATTGTAGGTGATACAATCAAGTTCCTCCATTGATTCCCTTTGGTGATATCCTGTGGCCCTGGGCATCCCACTATTCCAGCATACATTGCTCCTTGCTATCAACGTTCCTTAAAGACTATGGACACTGCAAAGCATAAAACACACTGCCATGCCCCCATCATCTCTCAGGTGCCCTTACGTGGGCTTTGCTTCATAGTTCACTTATCAAGTGGGTCAACAAATAAATAAAGACCCATTTTCACTATAAGACCCCTCTATTCACTTCCTGAACTTCCCATAACACATTCTCACAGTTGTAAGTGGCTTAAGACAACATAGAATTTGTCCCCTTATTTTCCTTCAGAGAACACGTGTGACAAATCTCTCAACAATGTGTCAGCAAGGTTGCCTCCCTTCTGAAAACTGCAGGAAGACCGGGTTAGTCTTTTCTAGGTTTCTTGATTCATGGCCTTTGCCTCTGCCTTGAAAGTCACCTTCCCGGCACCTTCAGGTTTCTCTCTCTGCTCTGCTGACTTCCTCTTCCATTCATAAAGCCCCTGTGATTGCAGTGGGAACACCTGGATAATACATCACTCATCTTAATCATACCTGCAAGGTCCCTTTTGCCATGCAAGAAAATATCCACCAGTTTGGGGATCAGGATATGGATATACCTTGTAGGCGGAAGACTTTAATCTTCCTCCTCTAACTCATGTAGCCCAGTGTTTTCTCCTGAGGCTCCCCAGCCAATGGCATAAAAGCATCAGCCTCCCTTCCCCTGGGTAAAGAAGCTCCAACCATATACAAAACTGTCATACTGGCTGCACTTCTGAGACCCACCCTGCGTCTGACTGTGTGGCGACCTCCTTCTCAGCCTCTCTAACGGCACAAATGAATGAGTCCCAGGAGAAGCCATTAAGCTGCTCACCAAATGTGCAAGTAAATGAGGTGCCAGCTCAAAATAGCTCTTCAGGTAGGAGAGTGAAATGTGTGGAGGGAATATTCTACTTGGAAGGTTGGGGTGGGGGGAATGTGTTAGTGTGGCAGCTGTGCACTCCCAAGGAGGAGGGAAACAGAACGTGGAGAGGGACCTGGGAATGGCCTGGGTGCTGTGTGACTTCTCACGTGTCTTCCCAGGCAGAGAATAGAATCCTGAGAATGTACACTGTTGTGTTTGTAACTTGAATGTGACCCACAGGCCCATGGGCTAAGGTTTTGGTCCCTACCCCATGGTAAGAGTGAGATGTGATGGAGTCCATAGAAGGATGGACCTTTCAGGAGACTAGCAGACATAAATGATAATACTGAGGTGGTAACTTTGAGAAGGCTACTGGAATTTCACAATACATACACCTATATTCTCATTTCCCTCTCTCCTTCTCCCTCTCTCCTTCTCCCTCCCTCCTCCTCTCTCCTTCTCTCTCTCTCTCTCTCTCTCTCTCTCTCTCTCTCTCTCTCTCTCTCTCTCACTCTCTCTCTCTCACTCTCTCTCTCCTCTCTCTCTGTCTCTCTGTCTCTCTGTCTGTCTCTCTCTGTCTCTCTCTCTCCTCTCTCTCTCTGTCTCTTTCTCTCTCTCTGCTTATTTGCCTCCATGAGATTCCAGTGTGGAAATATATTGTTTATGATCTAATAAATCTTGCCTGGAGATCAGAATGCAAAGCTAGCAACAGCCATAGAGGACTCAGGACTCAGGAGACAGATGGATCTTTGTGAGTTCAAGTCCACCCAGGGCTACATGAGACTAAATCAGTCTAAAAGAAAAGCAGAACCCAAGTCTTTCTTTCTTTAATCCAAGCACTAGAGAGGTATATAAAACACGAGCAGGGTCTCAGGACTGATAATTAGTCCCCAGCCACATTGAGGACATGATTGTCCCAGCTTTGGTAGAGGTAAGACCTTTCTGGCGGCTTGGCTGCTTTGCTTCTCTGATCTCTAGCTTAAGCCCCAATATCTCTGTCTCTGGGTGTATATTATTCATGTTGCATATCAGCCCTCTCTTCACTATGAACTCCTGACATGGTGATCTGTGCCTCTACAAGTTCAAGGTGACTGGTCAATTCTTGCTTTATTTTCTAAGACATTCTGGACATCAGCCACATGGCAGGCACTGAACTTGGAGTTTATGAAGACACTGAGTTTGAGGTCCTGTGGGGATGATGAATGCTCACAATAGAAGAGGGTGTGTGTGTGTGAAGGGATGGAAGTTAACAGAGCTGGGGGGCAGCTGAGAACAGGAATGCTGAAGTGGTGCCTCCAAGTTCCAGGTTGGAATGTTGCTGTGACTTGAAGGACTTTGAAACTGAGTCACTTGGTGAGAAGGAGTTCAGTGTTAGAATTAAAGAGCAGAGAAGGAAACCAGGTGGAGCTTTTGAGTTTTAAATGATGCCCCCATTCATCAGCACAGCTCATCTGAGATCTCAAGAATGTTCTCCAAAAATGTGTAAGACCCAAGAAACTCCTGGTCTGTGTCAACTTGGAGGCAGTGTTAAAGTTGATGCAAGGATTAGAGACTTCAGAAGGATAAGGGTCACATTCTGTAGGTTCGGCTCTTACCTCTTCATCATGGGGGACTCACCCATACTGTCCTTGAGACACAGGGGCTTTCCATGACCTTTGCTCTCGTCCTGGGGTTGTCTTATGATAGGAGCCATATTGCTAAAAACAGACCATCTTCCATTCGATCTCCCATGCCCTTCAGAGGGTCTTCCCTTGCTATCAAAACGGGGCAATGTCTGACATCTCCACTGTGAAGGCATACTGTCTGGGGATTCGGAAACAGATGCTGAATGAGAAAACGGGATTGCTTCTGGCTAGGACATTTTTAAATGCTTTCCTCTGATTCATAAGAAGTGTCAGTCAAACAAATATCTTTAAATCAGGTACATGGAACACATGCCTAAAATCAAAGCCGAGCCTTAGGGTGTGTGAGGCCAATGACAATCAGAAAACAGAGTCCCTAGGATGTGAGGTGGCAACACCCAGGTGTGAATCCTGACCTCTGTCCCATGACTAGGACAATAGGCTTGTTGAGAACAGACACATGTCACAGCATATGCAAGAAAAACCAGCACCCAGTGCTTGAAGAATACATACTGGGGCATATTTGGTTTCTCCTCTTATTCAATTCTTGCTTCTACTACAACTTTCCTTCTCTGAGACAAAGAAAGCCCTGTTGTTTTTACAGCCTCTCCTTGCCTTTGTCTTCCTGTTTCTATTTATTTTCTTTAGGGAAGCGGGTTGGGGAGGGTAGAAGCCTTTACTCTAATTCCAATGGTGGGGTTACTCAGGGGCATTTTTCTTGGCATTCAGGAAAAGAATTTTCCTACGTCCCTGGCTCCTCCAACTAAATGGATGCTGGGAAGCTATTTTGAGTTGCCCTGTCCCTGGTTTCTGCAGATTTCTTTGCCAGCATGCAAAAAAATAAGAAGAAGCCCAGGGCACTGGCAGCTTGCAAAATCTTTTGAATTTGCAGAAGGTGGTCCCTGCTAACAAATTGGCCCACCAGGCTGGCATTCTTCATCCTTATTAGCAAGAAGGAACCTCCAGCCAGCCTCACTTCTAATTGCAGTTTTATTTTCCAGGGCGGAAAGTTAAGCTTAGAACAATTAAAATGTTGATCTGTTTATGCCCATTTGACCATGATAGAAAAGCCTCTAATTTTCCCACAATGAAGCCAGTGGCCTCTTATAGTCATTCTTCGGAACTTCTCTGCCTTTTCTTTCTCCCTTCTCCTCCTCTCCTCCTTCCTTGATTCTAAACCTTAGTGTCCCAATGACTTAAGGAGTGACCCTGGTTGTTCACGCTGCTTTTGCTCCTTTCCCTCTCTGTAAAGCAGTGTGTCCCACCTTACAGTTCTGTTCTTAATAATAAACGAGAAAGATGTCTGTGTGAGGTCTTAACAAGGCACACCTAGTAACGGAGACCCATTCTTTCTGCTCTCTCTCTCTCTCTCTCTCTCTCTCTCTCTCTCTCTCTCTCTCTCTCTGCCCTCACCTTTCCTTCCTCTTCCACCCTTCTTTCTGATATATAAGTTTATAAGTTGTTCCTCCATTTCTTTGTTTTTTTATTCTCTCGTGGAATTCAGCTCTAGTGATGGCCTGACCTCCACTTCAGTTCGATGTCACATTGTGGTTCGGCTGAGATGCACAGCTGTATTCCAGGGCCCTTGCCCTAGTGCAACCAAAGAGAATCTGGCTGGGACAGTTTGATATTTACGGTTTCAGAACATTGCTGCCTGTTTCCTCTCCAAGAGCCCTTAGGTTACAGAGATAATCACAAACGGTTTATGTTTTTCTAATCGGGATGTAAGTACTCCAAGGAACTCACTTCTTAATTTAGTTGAAGGTTTTCTCTGGACAAAGCCAGTAAGAAATATGGTTATTGTGCCAGGACTTGTGTCCTCTTCGCTGCTGAATGAAGCGAAGGCTCATGAATCATTCTCCGGTGGTCTGGGGCCAGCTGCTAGCTGTTTGCTGACTCTCTGAATTATTGGCCGGTGTGTTGGTACCTTGTTAATCACAGGAACATTCCTGTTACTTGTTTTGGCTAGGAACTCACTTTCTAAAGGGATATGCCATTCAGCCTAATACCAAGTAATGCTCACTGGTCAGTGTCCTCCCTCTGCCTTCCCAGGGGGCTGTCACATTTGTCCTCCAACTTACAGCGGTGTGCGTTAACATTTTCTGAATTTGAGAAAGGAGGGGAGTTTTTTGCAGTGACGTTTCCATTCATACGCAGGAAGAGTTGGCTCTTTTTTCTTGCTCTTCTTTTGAAGTCTGTGCATACATCCATTTATATAAATAGGGTTACTACAGGATATTCCATTCAGCATCCAAAAGCAAAATCACTATCAGTCACAGGACAATTACTGCCATGTCAACTTATGATAAATCTTGTCCTGCTTGTCATTGAACATTGGGCCTGACATAGCCCTGGCTGGTTGCATATCCAATCAATCTGTGCAGTAGCTCTGCCCGGTGGAGGAGGGAAAGTTGCCACCCTCACATGGGAAGCAGGACCTCAGAAAGGTGAGGATGTCATTGAGATCAGTAGATGTGAGTGGCAAGGCCTGGGTTCTAGAAACAGCCTCTGCTGTCCCTTTGTGCTGTGAAGCCTCTGGTGAGAACGTCATGTCTTTGTTCCCTAAGATGTATTCTCCCCTACTCCCCTACCCTACTTCTCTCTCTCTCTCTCTCTCTCTCTCTCTCTCTCTCTCTCTCTCTCTCTCTCTCTGTCCCATGGTGTGTGTGTGTGTGTGTGTGTGTGTGTGTATGTGTGTAAGTAGTGTGTGTGTGTATGTGTGTGTGTGTGTAAGTAGTGTGTGTGTGTATGTGTGTGTGTGTAAGTAGTGTGTGTGTGTGTGTGTGTGTGTGTGTGTGTGTGTGTGTAAGTAGTGTGTGTGCCCCCAGCCCTGCTGACCATACAAGTTTGGGATAAAAAACTGGGAGAAATAACAGCTAACAGGGCAGAAGGACAAAGAGTGATTTATAAAACAATGGGGGGAATTTTAGTAGTTGTTATCATAGCCCAAAACTTGAGAGAGTTCCAGGAGATCATTCTTGGTTGTTTTCCTGTGATCCAAAAGGGTTCCAGGAGATCATTCATGAGTATTTCCTGTGATCTGAAAGAGTTCCAGGATACTGTTCATGGGTGTTTACTGCTATTTGAGAGGGACCAGGAACCTTTACAACACTTGGAATCCTACAGAAATGCAGGCTAAGAGACCCTCTTCTCTTTCAGAGGTAGGGCCTCAGGATGAAGAGCTGGTTAAATTCCTCAAGTGTGCAGAGATTAGCAGTAGCACCTTTCCCACTCCAAAGCTCCATCCTTTCCACTGTACCAAACTTCAAAATTCAAACACATGTCTCCCTTTCTTTACAGAAAGCAGTAAATAGCAACAACAAAACAAGTAACTCAGCAAGGGATGTCTTCATCACTTAGACACAGACACAATGTGTCTCTCTCTAGGTCTGGGTTACCCTACCCAGCATAATTTCTTCCACTTTCATTGATTTATATGCAAATTCCATTCATTCATAAGTGTGTAGCACTAATTGGATTGTTATACATGTATATATCTGGATAATTTAAAAGGACATGGAGGCATCAGAGAAATGTTTGAGGATCTGAGACGAGTTGTAAGGAGGAATGTTGGGTATCTTTGAAAAGTATGGTATGAAATGTAGGCACCACTAAATAGAAATTATTATGTTTTTTAAAAACAATTTAAAAGGATATTTCAGCAAGGATCTCACCCTTGCAAGACTTTTCCAGACATCAGTAGCTTGCCATTCACTTGTGACATTTTCCACAGACTCCAAGGACTCCCCAGTCTCTCCTGACACTTCTGAGCTGTGAGCCTACCTCCGTTTTCCTCTCAGTTATACGAAGCATATGTGATGGGTTGTCCTTCTGTGTATATGTCTCTCTTATTGAATAGAACACTGTTAGCCAATAAGGAAGCAAGATAGGTGGGACTAGAAGAGAAGGAGGATTCTGGGAAATGTAGTAGAGAGAAGTCATGATGTGATCCCAGGAAGAGAGTATGCATGCCGCTGGCATCCTCTATAAGTTAAGTCTTTATAAAATATATAGACTAGTAGTTACGGTTGATAAATAAGACTGGTGGGACTCAGGTAGTGCCCTACTTTTGCTTACGTTCTGTTGCTGTGATAAAACACTCCCAACAAAAGTAATTTAGGGAAGAAAGGGGTACTGTCCATCACAGCAGGGAAGTCAAGGAACTAAAAACAGCTGCTCACATGACACCCACAGTCAAAATAGAAAGGATGGATGTCTGTGTGTTGCTCTTCATCTCAGGCTCAGCACTGTCACTTAGTACGGGACCCATACTCAGGGAATGTGAGGTTCACAGTGTGCTGTATCTTCCTGTATCAGTTAGTGTATTCAAGACAACCCCACAGATATGCTCACAGGCCATTCTGCTCCAGACCATCCCTCGCTGAAACTCTCTCCCCAAGTGACTCCAGATTGTATCCAGTTAACAACTGAACTAACCAACACAGGAGGCATCCAGTTCATCTGTCTCAGGGCAATCTTCCCCCATAGTGGAAGGAGGTTTCTGATGGGACTCTGGGGGGGTGGCATCTTATTTTTGCACATGGATGCCCTCAGGCTATTTTGGTGACTTTCCTCTGCCTCTTTCTGCAACAAAGTGACAAACATTTTTCTGGTTGTTTTGTTCTTCCTTTTCATAAAGTAGCCAAGATTACAAACCTTGTGCAAAATTGGCTCTATAACACATTTCCATGCTAATTAATAGCAGCCTCAATGGGGTGAGGTTTTGAGCAAAATAAATTACATATATTCAGATGTCTGGATTTTTACCACCATTAAACTTAACTACCCTGTTTGTGTCTCTTTATTGTTCTTCTTTTGTAAAGGCTGTAAAAAAAAATAGTTACAATACTTCATCTACGGGCTGGGAGAAAGCCCTCTTTTCATATATCTAATAGCTTCAAATAAAATATGTTCAAGCACTTTCTAGCCATCTGCCTGGGAAAGGTTATTTGGAGAGGTCTCTCCACTCCTGCCCCGATTCTTACAAACATCAATTCTATTTCCTAATTCTTTTGCTGGATTAAATTTATGAACTGCTCAGCCCTTTGGGTGATAAATCTGTTGATTGTGACCACTTCCTCCTTCCAGTTTCCAATTAACATGATTGGTACAGAATCCTCGGAGACAGCCTGGGCTCTTTTCTGTCATCTTGCAGCTCAGAGCTGAGTCAGCATAAATGTCAACCTGCACCTCCCCCTCTTTAGTCATTTCTCAGCTCACACGCCTTTTGGAGCATTTAACGATAGTTCAATATTATTTCCATTTATATGAAAAGGGAAAAATGTCCTAAATTTAAAACCTGCAAGTGCAACTTGTAATTTGCCTGTAAAAACAGGCTCCTATTCAGTACAGGTCATTTTCTGTAACATTTCCATACTGTGGGCAGCTTCTTCTTTTGTGTTTAAACAGGGAAATGGATCCAGTTTCTAAGCAGACAGCATTACCAGCAGACGGGACGCATTGTACAAATGCAAAGTGACATGCAGAAGGGACGAGCAATAAGGAAAGGGGAATTTGCTCCAGGGTGTTCATGCAGAGCTGTCTCCCAATTCTAAAGTATTCTCTCAGTCTGAGTCCCAAGGAGGAGGAAGGTCTTGGGAAAGAAAGCCTGCATTCCCTCTTTTCTCTTCCGTCTCCTCTTCTTATTCATTTTTTGGCTTTTTCATCTATCACCCTCCTACTCTCTTGACTATCATTGCCATTACCTCGCATCTAGTAGGTTAAGAAACTTGGGAACAGGTACGCTATAACTGGAATATATATGAAATGTCCTTCCCCAAAGGCCCATGGTTGGGCACTGTGTTGGAAGCCTCTGCAAACTGAGGAGATGGGGAAAGCTGCAGAAAGCTAACTTAGTGTCCTAAATGGGTGTTCCAGCTGCTGCCTATGTATCTGCATGCACAAGCAGACATGGGATGAAAAACTGGAGGTCATTACTTACTCCAGTTGGCCTCTCATACTGCCTGGGAGCTAGCTGGAAAGTAAAGTCTTGGGTTGGCACACATGTATCCATGAAGATTTTAATGACCGCAAAGGGATTATAAACAAATATCTAGGTGGTATTTTTTCTTTCATTTTCTCTCATACAGTACCTCCCAATCACAGTTTCCTCCTCTTCTACTCCTCACAGTTCACCCCCACTTTCCATCTCCTTCATAATCTACCCACCAGGAAAAAGCAGGCCTCCCAAGGATATCAACTGAACACAGCATAACAAGTGACAATAAGACGAAACCCTCACATTAAGGCTGGGCAAGGCAACCCAGTAGGAGGAAAAATATTCCAAGAATAGGCAAGAGAGTCAGAAACACGCTCATTTCAACCCACTGTCAGGAGTCCCACAAAACACCAAGCCAATAACCGTAACATATGCAGAGGACCGAGGGTAGACCCACGCAGGCTCTATGACTGCTGCTTTGAGTCTTTGTGAAAGCCCGTGAGACTTGCTTAGCTGATTCCACTGGTTGTGGTCTCCTGGTATCCTTAACTCCTCTGGTTCCCACAATTCTTCCTCTCCCTCTTCCATGGGGTTCCCAAGTTCTGAGGGAAGGAACCCATTCCTTGGAGACATTCATCCTGGGCTCCCTTTCATCCTAATATTTGGCTGCTGGTCTCTGTATCTGCTCCCATCAGCTGCCAGAGACAGCCTCTCTAATGGCAACTGGACTAGGCATGATCTATAAGTATAACAGAAGATCATTAGGAATTGTTTCGTTGATTCTTCTTTTCTTTTTCTTTTTTTGCCAGCCATGTTTGGTTTAACCCTAAGTCTCTGGGCTATCTGGCCAATGGTTCTTAATCGTATCTCAACACCTCTGTTTCAATAATTTCTATGCACCATCAGGGAACCATTAAGGTGGTGGGTCTTTAGTATGATGTACACAGGTATGAATTTTGAAATGGTTGACCTTCTGGGAGGAGTTGAGCTTTATGGCAAAGTTACAGGTAGGCTGTCACACTATAGAAATGACAGGGACAGGTTTGAAATGATGGGAACTGACCCAGGACAAAGCAAAACACCAGAAAGCGTAGAAAACCAAAATATGAGCCCTGACAATAGATACCCAAGGTTCCCTGTAGCTTCCATCAAGCAAGAACCAGAAAATCGAATAAGGCAAATGGTGAAAACAAATGTCTTAAGAAGTTCTAAAAAAGAAAGGATGGAGGCAGAGAAAAGGGAATTCTTTGGGGGGCCTTCTTGGCTACTTGTCTAGCCAAATTGGGAAGTTCTAGGTTCAGTGAGAGACTCTTCTCAAAAATAAAGTGGAGGATGACTATGACTAAGGAAGACACTTGAAATTTTTTGTCTTCCGCCTGCACCTGTAGACACATGGAGAGGAGAAAGGAGAAGAAGAGAAGGGACACCGAGGGAGAATAGAATAGGGAGACTACTAATCCCAACTCAAGCTAAGAGAAAACCCAGTATTGTTATGTGGGTGTGGGAGGTGATCAGTAACTGAAACAGCTTCTCGATTGCTATGAAGTGACTCTTTTGGTTTCAAATGTCAAGTATAACAGCATCTCAGATCCTTACAACAAGAAAATAGCTGGAAAACACTCAGTGGAGAACTACGCACATTTCACGGCACAGCCACAGGATCACTCAGAGGCACAAGGCTTTTTTTTTTAATTAAAACAATCTTTTAATTAAAACACATCTCCCACCTTCCCCCACCCACCCCCATCCTCTCCTCAGAGAGGGTGAGGCCTCCCATGGGGAGTGAACAAAGTCTGTCATATCACAATGAGGCAGGACCAAGGCCTTCCCCCATGTATCTAGGCTGAGCAAGGTATCTCCCCATAGGAAATAGGCTCCAAAAAGCCAGCTAGTGCACTGGGGATAAATACTGGTCCAACTGACAGTGGTCCCATAAGCTGCCCAAGCCACACATTCAGAAGGCCTAGTTTGGTCTTATGCAGGTTCTCCAGCTGTCAGTTGGGAGTCAGTAAGCTCCCACTAGCTCAGGTCGGCTGTCTTTGTGGGTTTTCCCATGGTTTTGACCCCTTTGTTCATATTACCATTCCTCCCTCTTTTTACCTGGACTCCAGGAGATCTGCTCAGTGCTTAGCTGTGGATCTCTGCATCTGTTTCCATCAGATACTGGATGAAGGTTCTATGATGACAATTAAGGTAGTCACCAATCTGATTACAGGGGAAGGCCAGTTCAGGCACCCTCTCCACTAATTCTTAGAGTCATAGCTGGGGTCATCCTTGTGGATTCCTGGCAATTCCCCTAGTGCCAGTTTTCTAGCTAACCCTATAATGGCTCCCTCTATCAAGATATCTTTCCTTACTCTTCCTATCTGTCCTTACCCCAACTGAACCATCCTGCTCCTTCATATTCTTCTCTGCCTCCATCATCCCCCAGGCTCCTGATTTACTCAGGAGATCTTGTCTATTTCCCCTTCCCAAGGGGATCCATGTATGTCTCTCTTAAAGGCAGAATGTGAGACTCCTTGTTGAACAGGTCTGCCCCCGTCTGAGACAAGATGCTGATACCAAATGCTGAGAGACAACACTGTGAGTGCACTAGAACCCACCTAAGTATTCCTTAAGTAGATTAGAAAGCTAAGGTGCACAGCGGGAGAAAGGCTGGCTTGAGAACTGCAGCAAGAACCGATCCATACTTCCCTATGTGATCCAGAAATGCTTCCTTCAATGTGTGGTATCTTCACTCCACATCCCACAGCAAGCATCCTTCCCAGTCTGCATCTTTCCCATTAGGCATGCTTTCATAACCATGCATCTCCCCTAAATCATGCATCTCCCCCAGTTACTCCAGTATGCATCTCCCAGCATGCATCTCTCCAGCAGGCATCTCCCCTAAATCATGCATCTCCCCCAGTTACTCCAGTATGCATCTCCCAGCATGCATCTCTCCAGCAGGCATCTTCCAAACAGGATGCTTCCCAGCAAGCACCTCCCACACAGAATCCATCAAAAATTATTTGGAACTATATTGGCCCAGTGGATAAAACTGCTTGCCATGCAAGCCTAATGACCTGAGTTTCAGCCTCAGAAGCTAGATAAAGGTAAAAGGATTGAAATAATTCTACCAAGTTACCCTCTAAGCAAGAAGCAATGTAACATGAATACACACACACACACACACACACACACACACACACACACACACACACACACTGTGGGATATAAGGATCGCACTCTGACACTCCTAGACTGTGTTAATAAAGTTAACATTGAATCACGGGGTGGAGCCAGTGACTAGCTGACTGAAATTAGTCATAGAGAAGCCAGGAATACAGATAGAAAGGAGGGACTTGGAATTCCAATGCTCTTTGATCTGGGACTTGGGGAGAGAAGAGGCACTGGCTGGGACTTGGAAATCAGTATGGCGGTTTCTCAAAAAATTGGGAATCAATCTACCTCAAGACCCAGCGATACCACTCTTGGGCACATACCCGAAGGATACACACCCATACCACAAGAACGCTTGCTCAACTATGTTCATAGCATCATTATTCATAGTAGCCAGAACTTGGAAACTACCTAAATGCCCCTTAACCGAAGAATGGATAAAGAAAATGTGGTACGTTTACACAATGGAGTATCACTCTGCAGAAAAAAGAAACAGTGTTATCATAAAATTCGCAGGCAAATGGATGGACTAGAAAAAATCATCCTGAGTGAGGTAATCCAGACCCAGAAAGAAAAACACTGGTATGAAGTCACTTATAAATGGATGTTAGATATAAAGCAAAGGATAACCAGGCTCCAGTCCTCTGTCCCAGAGAAGCTAGGTAACAAAGAGGATCTTAAGAAGGAAACATGGGTCATCCTGGGCAGAGGAAGTAGATTGGATGTCCTGAATAAACTGGCAGTACGGAGGAGTAGAGGAGGAGGGGGAGGGGAACTGTGGGATCAGGATGGTAGAGTTGTAAGTGCAAGGATACAAGTGCATTATGGGGGAGATGTATTGGTAGAGGGAGCCATTGTGGAGTTAGGGGAAACCTGGTACCAGCGAGGCGCCCAAGAACCCAAAAGGATGATCCCCAGCTAAGACCCCTAGAAATAATGGAGAGGGTCCCTGAACTGGCCTTCCCCTGTGTTCAGATTGGTGATTGCCCTAGTTGTCATCATAGAGCCTTCATCCAGTACCTGATGGAAGCAGATGCAGAGATCCACAGCCTAGCACTGTGCCAAGCTCCTTGATGCAGTAAGTGGGGAATAGCTTGGTCCTGCCTCAGCTTGGTTTGCCATGTTTTGTTGACTCCCATGGGAGGCCTTACCCATCTGAATGGAGATGGAGGAGGAATGGATGGGGGTGGGTAGAAGGGAGGCAGAGGGAGGGAAAAGGGGGAAAAGAGGGAGGGGATACTGTGGTTGGTAAAAAAAATTAAAATTTAATTTAAAAAAAGAAAGGGAAGGTCAGCTGGTGGATAGTCTCTCTTCTGCTTTTGTGATCTACAAGATTTTCACCCCAATATCTGACTCTTGAGTTTTTATTGGTACTAGAACAATTTAGAAAACACATGCGTATACACACACACACACACACACACACACACACACACACACACACACACACACAGGCACATGCATGCACGCACAAGCACAAACAGATAAAATATTTTTAAATGGTGTTCCTGTGCACCTCTAAGGCAGCTGCTTTGTATGATGTGCTCAGTCGGTCCTCCCTCACCTCCCTGTGCCTGTTGATAAAAGCTTAATTTGCTAACCACCAGCCTAGATGAGGGAGGCCAGAGAGGGGCTTAAGTGGGATGACACACACCTTTCTACCACCATGCAAGAAGAAAATCGACATGGAGCAATGCTGTAGAGTACCACCCAGTGTCGTCTCTATCCTTTAGGCTTAGCTCACTGTCATCTCTGTCCTTCCCCACTTAGCTCCACTCACCTCCTGGGTTGATCTTTTCCTACTTGGTGTCCACATCACTATAAGATCCACCAGGGATCACCTGTGAGTTGTCTTCTAAAGCTCCTGCCATGGGGCCTCCTGAAAGACCAGGGTAGAGTTTTGCTGTGAAGACCAAGTTAGTATGCATGAACAGCCTGAGGATGATGCCATTTACTGTGCTTGTCACACACAGCAGTAGCCCTAGTGAGGTAGTCAGTATCCACTACCACACAGAAGCCATGCACTTGGGTCAACAAGGGGAACCCAACAATGGAGGTAACTGCAAAGATGTTAGGAAAGCAGGAATCAGATGATGTGTGTGAGACAACTCTGAGGTTTAAAACCAAAGACAGCTACTACTCCAGGGTGAAGTTTACTATAGCTAAGAGCTGGTTCTGCCCCTAGGGAGCCAGAATCTTTAAAAATTCATTGTTAAAGTGGATTAAGAACCATTTAGGGTGGCTGGAGAGATGGCTCAGTGGTTAAGATCATTGGCTGTTCTTCTAGAGGTCCCGGGTTCAACTCCCGGCACCCACATGGCAGCTCACAGTTGTCTGTAACTCCAGTTCCAGGGGTCTGATACCTCATGCACATGCAATAAAGTTAATTTTTTTTTAAAAAAAAGAACCATTTATGGATGGAAGCAGGACTTTGGTGTCTGTAAGGACGTGTCAAGATTGCCTGAATGTGAGTAGCAATATCCCATAGGATCTAGGACCAGCTTAAATAAAAGATGGAGAAGAAGAAAGTCAGCTGAGGGCCAGCATTCTCTACTTTCTGCTTACTGATCCATGTGATTGGGTGTGGGGGAGGGGTTGCTGCATGCCAATGTAAAAGCAGTGGATCCACAGGCCCTCCTAAGGGTCCAAATTCGGCTGGGGTGGGAAGATGAGGACTAGAACAAGTCAGGAAAACAGTGGAAGGAAGAGTGAGTACTAAACATTTGACCCCTGCCTGAAACAGAGGACCTGACTTCCCTCCAGAATACCCGACTTCTCTCATTCCTACACCGGAAGTTCTCAAGCACGGCCTGAGACGGAGTTGTGTGTGTAAGACCCCCGGAAAACTCAAGCCTCCGGAGTATGAGCCCGGGATCTCGGCCACCCCAATCACCATGCTGAGTCGAAAGCTTGATGCAAACTGCATGAGGCTTTATTGTTGTTTAACGAGCTAACCCCATGTTAACTCGGGTCTTTTACCCACCCACCATGGCGGATGGCTAGCAAAGACAGTTCAAAGCAGCTGCATAGAGCTCTTATAGGCCAGTGTAATGGGAGTGTCTAGGGGTACGCACAGGCTCAGGATTGGTGTGCCTCCAGGCTTGGAGGGCTTGCTCTGTGTTGATTGGGCAACTGGTTGTTATAGCCCATAGGCCCTCCCAGGGTGGTTGCTATGCTCTGCGAGTCATTGCTGTGCACTTGTCCATAAAGCACACCCAGAGCCGTAAAGCATATCACCACCAGCTAACTTCTGATTGGTTCCTTGCCATGAGGCAGGCACCTAACCTCTAGTGACCAAGACAAGGTCAGAAAAGCACGTATCCGGCTGTTATGGCTGCCGAAATGGGGAGCTGGTCCCTTCATTGTGGAGGCCTTTACTGACTCCAGGGGAGTCAATAACTTTAGCAGGATTTCATGAAGTGTCTTCAGGTACTAACTACATCCCAGTTTCTCTGCTACATTGAGGCAATGGATATTGGGTTTTGTGCACTTTGAACAAGTAGATTACTAGGAACAGATTCTCCAGGACTCTATGTAACTTCGAGGCATCTCCAGGCAAGATGGCACCAGCCATAAAGATCAATTTTAAAGAGAGTATTATAGATTGGGAATTCAGTAACACTCTACAAATCCCAAATTTGCACACCAGTGAAAGTTATCTACAGTGGTTGTTGTGCTCTCAGGCTCCTGGTTGGTTGAACTTAACTCATGAATATGGCTTCTACCAGTAGACAAGCAATCACAACTGGAGTGCTCTCCCATGAGAAGTCTGTTGGGACTAAGAGAGTTCTATTATGGAATGTCTTAAGGTCCAGCCTCCGGTTTCAGTAAACAGGAGCACCCAAGAGCTCTGGCCTACAATTGTATTGCTAATGCGAGCAAGTCTGCTATTGTATAGCATAGCCCAAGTGAAAAGAGAGTTAGGAGTCATAGAGCAGAGAGGGGTCAGGAGGAGAAAAATGGACTCCTAGTGGCCATGGAAGCATGGTTAAGAAACAGCCAAGAAGATGCTGAACAAACAAGAGACTCTAGTTTAGAGAACTGAGAGTTCTCTGAAGATGACAAGATGCCTGTGTTTGGTCTTTATTGCTATTTGGGTTGCTAAGAGCTTTCAAGTCCACACTCCCCCATTCAGGCCAAACCTCATGGCTATCGTGGCTTGGGGCTGAGACATGCCAGGCCACGACAAAACAAGTCCATCTCCCTGTTCCCAGGTTTCCTCAGCTACTTTGAGTTACTTGTGTGGGACTGAGGCCTGGTGGGTTGTCCTCCTACCAGTCTGACATGTTCATTAGTGTCATATTTATACAGCTGACACTTGGGTAGTCATAGATGGATATTGTAACAGCTTTTAAAGAAAAAAAAGAAGCCATGAATTTGAAGGAGAGTGGGGTAGGATCTATGAGAGGGTTTGGAGGACAGAAAAGTAAGGGAGAAATGTTGTAATTGAATTATAATTTCAAAAATAAAAATTAAAAAAAGAGGAAGGGAGCAAGATGAGTGAATCTGAGATCAAATGAGCAGTCGATGGGTAGTAAGTTCCCAGTGATATGATCCTAGCTGAATGTCCTAGACAGTTTGAGCTTTGCAGAAATTGAATCTGTCAGCAATGGTTGAAGATTTATCATCACTAAAGAAATAGTTTTCAGTGGAAATTATCATTTGCCTAAGAGTGCATGACAGAAACTGATTTAGTGTCTAACACACTACAATTTACTCACTGACCTAAAGAGAGTTTGAGAGGAAGTGAGATTCCAGCATGGGTCTGATGGGGGTCTATCTACCCCCAGACACCTTCCAAACTGGGAGGCATATTTTAAAGAAAAACACAAGGTATATGTGGTGTAAGCATCATGGAGACTCTGAGTTAAGAACCTAGCAGACAGAGCAAGACTATTTACTAATTTGTAACATTCTTTAGCATGGTCCTATTTTTTATGCTTCATATAACAATTCAAAAGGAATTCCTGTGTGGACTGTGAGTTGGGTGTTCTCCTGCAATTAGATAGAGTATTTGCTCAGCTTCTCACAGCTCTCAGCAAATATTGGCTGAAGGAAGATATCTGTTGTCTGAGAAGGTAGCTGAATCAGAAAACCATAAACGTTAAACTCTGAAGACACTAGAAAGAGTATTGCTCAAGGGTACCTCTCACTTTCTCTTCTAAGTGGTTCAGTGTGGCTGGATTTATGTTAAGTCTTTGATCCATTTGGACTTAAGTTTTGTGCATGGCGATAGATATGGATCTATCTGCAGTATTCAACACTCCAGCATCCAGTTATGCCAGCACATTTGTTGAAGATGCTTTCTGTTTTTCATTGTATAGTTTTAGCTTCTTTGTCAAAGATCAAGTGTTCATATGTGTATGGGTTAATATCAGGGTTTTCAATTCAATTCCATTAGTCAACTAGTCTGTTTTTGTGCCAATACTGAGCAGTTTTCATTACTATAGCTCTATAATAGAGCTTGAAGTCGGGGATGGTGATGCCCCCAAAAGTTCCTTTACTTACAGGGTTGTTTTGGCTATCCTGAATCTTTTATTTTCCATATAAAGTTGAGTATTGTCCTTTCAAGGTCTGTGAATAATTATGCTGGGATTTTGATCAAAATTGCATTGAATCTGTAGATTGCTTTTGGCAAGACTGCCATTTTTACTATGTTGATCCTACCTATCCAAGAGCATGGGAGATCTTTCCACTTTCTGGTGTCTTCTTTAATTTCTTTCTTTAAAGACTCAAAGTTCTTGTCATGCAGGTCTTTCACCTGTTTGGTTAGAGTTACCCCAAGATATTTTATGTTATTTGTGGCTATTGTAAAGGGTGATATTTCTCTGATATCTTTCTCAGCCTTCTTATCATCTGTATATAGTAGGGCTACTGATTTTTTTTAGTTAATCTTGTATCTTGCCACTTTGCTGAAGGTGTTTATCAGCTGTAGGAGTTCCCAGGAGACAACTTCCTGAACATAACACCAGTAGTACAGACACTGAGATTTATGATTAATAAATGTCACCTCCTGAAACTGGGAAGCTTCTATAAGACAAAAAGACATGTCAGTCAACAAGACAAAGCAGCAGCCCACGGAATGCAAAGAGATATTCACCAACCCCACATCAGACAGAGGGCTGATCTCCAAAATATACAAAGAACTCAAGAAGCTAGTCACCAAAACACCAAATAATCCAATTAAAAAGTGGGGTACAGAACTAAATGGAGAATTCTCAATAGAGGAATCTAAAATGGCTGAAAGACACTTAAGAAATTGCTCAACATCCTTAGCCATCAGGGAAATGTCTGAGATATCATCTTACACAGTCAGAATGGCTAAAATAAAAAACACCAATGACAATTTATGCTGGGGAGGATGTGAAGAAAGGGGAACACTTCTCCATTGCTGGTGGGAGTGCCAACTTGTACAGCCACTTTAGAAATCAGTATGGTGGTTTCCCTGGAATCAGTCTACCTCAAGATCCACCAATTCCACTCTTAGGCATATACCCAAAGGATGCACACTCATACAACAAGGACATCTGTTCAACTATGTTCATGGCAGCATTATTTGTAATATCCAGAACCTGGAAGCAACCTAGATGCCCCTCAACTGAAGAATAGATGGAGAAAATGTGGTACATTTACACAATGGAGTACTACTCAGCAGAATAAAACAATGGAATCTTGAAATTCACAGACAAATGGATGGAACTAGAATAAACCATCCTAAGTGAGGTAACCCAGTCACAGAAAGACAAAAATGGTATATACTCATTCATATATGGATATTAGACATAGAGCAAAGGATTACCACCCTACAATCACACCTCCAGAGAAGCTAGGAAACAAAGAAGACCGTAAGAGGACATACACAGTCCTCCAGTGAAGGGGAAAGGGACAAACACCCCTGAACAAATTGGGAGCATGGCGGGAGGTAGGAGAAAGAGGAAGGGAGAAGAGGAGGGGGGAGGAGAACATGAAGGATCAGGAAGATTGAGTGGGGAGAGGAGAGCAAGAAAAGAGACATCAATAGAGGGAGCCACTATGGGTTTAAAGAGAAATCTGGCACTAGGGAATTGTACAGAGAGATCCACAAGGATGACCTCAACTAGGAACCTAAGCAATAGGTTAGGCAATACCTTAAATGCCCTTCCCCTATAATGAGAATGATGACTACCTTAAATGCTATTCTAGAGCCTTCATCCAGTAGCTGATGGGAGCAGAGCAGAGATCCACAGCTAAACACTGAACCAAACTTCTGGAATCCAGTTTTCGAGAGGGAGGAATGACCAACAAAGGGGTCAAGACCAGGCTGTAGAAACCCATAGAAACAGCTGACCTGAGCAAGTAGGAACTCATGGACCCCAGTCTGACAGCTGGGGAACCAACATAGGACCAAACCAGGCCCCCTGAACGTGGGTGTCAGCTAGGAGCACTGGGCAGTCTATGGCGCCTCTGACCTATTTCCCATGGAGGGATACTCTCTTAGCCTAGATACACATGGGAGGGCCTAGGCCCTGCCCCAAATTGTAGGGAGCCGTTCCTGCATTCTCCATTACAATGATGGTGCCTGAAGACACCAAATGTAAATTATTTCACAGGCGCTGGGTAATTTCCATTCCTTTGATCTCTGCCTATCCCGTGGCTCATTTGGCCTGAGGAGCTGAAGCCATTCATAGGGTAACACATCCCAGGCGGCTGCTTGCCAGCCTTTATTAAGGAATGGGATTCTTGGTTCAGGGTCTCCGCTCTGGTAAGCTTATGCTCTCCCCTCTCAAGATGCATTAAAGCTTGTCTGCAGAAGGATCCGAGTGTCCTGCGTGTATTTCTTGCCGGCGAGAACATACAGCACGCGGGACATATGGTGCCGAAACCCGGGAACTTTGTTAACATCTCCGGCACTGCGGAGACCCCTCTAATGGGGCGGATTCAGAACTGCAGGGTGGTAAATTCGGAGAGGTATGTTTTTTCTGGACTTTGGCTTGGGAATGTTGCTATTTTGGGAGGTTAATATAGAGGCTTCTGTGCTTTTGCTAGGAGCTATTTTGACCTTTCTCACTGTTGTAACAATCTTAAAGAAGTCCAGAATTACATATCAGAAACCGAATGTGGTGAGAGATGGGGCACGCCCAACAATAAAATATAAGGAAAAAGGACCTCCCGGGATGTCTAGTGACAAGGGAGTGAGTAATTTGTTAAGAACAACAACAAGTAAGAAAAAAGGACCTCCTGGGATGTCTAATGACAAGGGAGTGAATAATTTGTTAGAGGATTCTGTAAATAAGTTTAAAGCTTGAAATCTTGATAGCTCTGATGACTCTAAAAGCTCAAGAGATAAAGTTTTAGAGAAAACAGCTCAGCTAGGTGAAAAAGAAACAAAAAAGGAGGGAGAAAAAATAGGGAATAACCGGTCACACCCCGGTAAATTTAAGAGAAATAAAGACTCAAAACCTAGCCTCTGCCCTACAACGAAACTAGAGGCCTTGGAGCTGAGCAGCTCAGACTCTGATATTTTAGACTCTAGCAAGGAAGCAGAGCTAGAGGAGGAGGCAGCACGATACCACCCCGATAGATATCGGCTGCCAAAAGTGAAAGCAAATATGAGGCCATCGCCTGTTAATCCAGCGGGTGTACTTCCATCAGCACCCCCATTATTTGGTACCCACTCCTTCTTACCATTAGAGGAGCTGAGGAAATTACAGATGGCTTTCCCAGTCTTTGATAGGGGAAAAGGCCATGTATGTTATTCAATATTTCTTAAAGGCCTGGAATGCCTGGGGCTTTAAAGCCTCATAAACATTACAGCTCAGGGCCATACTGAGGCCAAGCGCCAAACCTCAAAACCTAAAAGGCCAAAGAAAATGGTAAAATGGAAAGATATCTTAACTGATCTTTGGAGAGGCCCGGATCCTATTCTCATAAGATCCAGGGGAGCTATTGTGTTTTCCCACAGGATGAAGAAAATCTTCTGTGGATCCCAGAAAGACTCAACCCGAAGAGCCCCTTCGGACCTTCAAAAGTCAAAACTCCACCCTCTCCCTGGGAGTTGAGAGCCGCTATTGTTATCCAGATTAACTCCTGTCCTTGACGGAGAGAAAGGGGTGGGGGTGGGATTGTTTGGTGCAGCCGTTTGCGGATTGATGTTACTTCTGGCTGGTCTGTAAGCTCTAGGCTCAAAACTAAAGAGAGATCGCCCAAGTGCTTCCACTGATATTTGGCTAACTATGCTTAAGCAATAGGCCGCCGGCCAGACAGCTCTTGCACACCCGGAGCCTAGGCTCATTGCACAGGGTAGAGTGTCTGGTTTGAGCAGCCCATGAGGGTGTTGAGCAAAGGCATCGCACAGAGTTGCCTAGTATGCAGGCTTCTCTGAGAGGTATGTTGTCCTGCATAAGGGTTGCCTGCCCCAGTCTCCCTTTCCCAGAAAAACGGCAGAGGACAGGTCGAGAGTGCTTCGGGTCAAGCTAACAGCCTGATGGCGACTCTTGTACACAGTCTTAATGTTTGATTTGGGAAGGTACAACCTCTGCCTCTATCCCTCAACATATGGGTGACCTATTTGCTTGTAAAAATATAAAGCCTTATCATTAATTAATAAAAAAAGGGGGATATGTAGGGAGCCGTTCCTGCATTCTCCATTACAATGATGGTGCCTGAAGACACCAAATGTAAATTATTTCACAGGCGCTGGGTAATTTCCATTCCTTTGATCTCTGCCTATCCCGTGGCTCATTTGGCCTGAGGAGCTGAAGCCATTCATAGGGTCACATGTCCCAGGCGGCTGCTTGCCAGCCTTTATTAAGGAATGGGATTCTTGGTTCAGGGTCTCCACTCTGGTAAGCTTATGCTCTCCCCTCTCAAGATGCATTAAAGCTTGTCTGCAGAAGGATCCGAGTGTCCTGCGTGTATTTCTTGCCGGCGAGAACATACAGCGCGCGGGACACCAAATGACTTGACAGATTTTTTGATGATCCCTCATGGAAGGCCTCACCCTCCCTGGGGAGTGGATGGGGGATGGGATGGGATAGGGGTCTGGAGAGAAAATGGGAGGATGGGAGGGAGAGGGCACTGGTATTGGTATGTAAAATAATTGCTTCTAATTTAAATAAAATGTATTCAAAAAAGGAAAGGAAGGGAGGGAGGAAGGAAGAGAGGGAGGAAGGGAAGGAGGGAGGGAGGGAGGGAAGGAGGGAGGGAGGGAGGGAGGGAGGGAGGGAGAGAGGGAGGGAGGGAGGAAGGGAGGAGGGAAAGAAGGAAGGAAAGAGAGTATTGCTGCCACACATTTGAGCACTGGGTACAGTGCTATGCTTTGTTGCCCCAACCTTGATGCATCGTCCTTCTTGCTAAGTGCTGGCTGGGTCTCTAGATAAAGTAGGCAAATTCATCGAAGCCGCCTGGAACTTTTCTGAGCTTTACACAGGAAATCCCTCCTCCTAAGAAAAGCCTCAGCTTGAGACAGACTGGGAAGTTGGCCAATGCAGTTCTGCTCACCTCAACTGATGCCACAAGGCTTGGTCCCAGGATCATCTTGCAAAAGCTTCACAAGAATATAGTATATTTCAATCCATAGCACAGCCCCTTCCCCCAGTGTCCAATAACACTGGGGAATGAGATGGGGCTAAGTGACAGTAAGAGGCAGAGGGTGGGAAGGACAGGGGCGAAAAAGGTGTTTTCTAGACATGACAGGACTGATGCATTCATGAACTCAGAGTAGCTGTGGTCGGCTGCAAAAGATTAAGCCAGACAGCCTTCTAGCAAGGAGGAGAAAGGTGCTCACTGGCCCCCATTCCTAGCTGAATACCTATTGACAGTTGATGGCCACTGGATGAAGAAAACTCAGCTTTCTTCATGGGGTTGGCTCCTGGGAGGCTGACGGTGTTCCAGTGTATGGCCCCACATGCATGTGTATGTGGAAAGCACAAATTGGATTTGGTGGGTTATTAAAGCATAATAGAAGAAGGGAAGATTGGGGGAGAGTTGTTCTGGAAAGTATGGTCAAAATACACGTATGTATATATGTGTGTATGTGTGTATATGTAATACTCAAAGGCTTAATAAATTGTTATATTGTAAGAAGGAGATAAAACAATATTGTATGATAGCAAAGCTGAAATCATGAGATCTGGCTGTATGGACAGCTACAACTGACTTTCTTATTGATAGAAACCAACTTTGTAATATGCAATAAAACATGTTCTAATAAATTTTATTTTACTTATGCAACTAAGCATAAAAGATGCTTATAAATATTTCTTTACAAAAATTCAAACAGAAGAGGACTAATAAACCATGCATTTGTTACACAACATAAAAATTTAAGCACCTCCCCCATTTCAATCTCTTCTCACCCCTGTCATGGTCTCCTTCCCAATTCTACAACCTATAAATTAAATTAAAATCTAAGCTCCACATTTGAAAGGAAATGCATTGTGTTTGTCTTTTATAGTCTGGGTGACTTTTATTCACATAACTCCTAATTTCACTTCTTTTCCTGAAAATAACTTAGCTTTACATTGGAGTAAAACTCCATTGTGCATATTCAAGTTTATCCATTGTTCTGTTGACTGATCTCTAGGGTTATCCCATTTCCTAACTACTGTGAATAGTGTGGCAACCCAAAACCATGATGTACAACAGCCTCTGTGTGGTAGGATTTAGAATTCTTTGGTCAGAGAGAGGCAAGGGAGAAGGAATGAGAGAAGGAAGGAAAGAGATGCAGTCTGGGAAGAGGAGAGGTATATTGTAGCTTTATTTTTAGTGTTTTAGAAAATTCCATGTTGCTTTCTACACTTTCTGTGCCAGTTTACATTCCTGCCACCTGTGAATTACTGCTCTTTCCTAATGTTCTCGTCAGAAGTTGTGCCATTTGTATTGTTAATTCAGCCTTTCTGACTGACATGACATGAAATCTCCAAGACAGTTTTCAATTTTCATTTTCGTTGTGACTAAGAATGTTAAATAACTTTTCAAAAGGTTGTTCATTTGTGTTTCTTCTTTTGAGAATTAAATGGGTAGTTCTCAATAGAAAAGAGGTTTTGTTTTTAAAGGGAAAACTGTAACTTTGAAAATAATGAAATGCAAGATTGAATGTAAGGTTCAAATATCTCACCAGAAACTGAAAGTGAATGGATGATGTCTCTCCAGCAAATAAAGAGAATCATACAGGAAATCACTTCTAGTGGAGAGAGATATGAGAGATGCTTTATGGGTATCAGAGAAATACCCTACCAAGAACAGCTTGAATTTTGCCCCTGGAGAACCATATGACCCCAGGAGACAAGAAAATGCTTGAGGAGAAGAAACTGAAAGAGGTCTTCCAGCTCTTCACAAAAGCCAGCAGCTGCTCTCCATAACAAAATTCCCAGTAAGTGGTGTTAAGTTCAGGTTGATACAGTGGCACAGAAATGCCAATCAATTGGAGAACGAGGATCCACAGCGAAGATGTAAATCCCCTAAGGCAGATATATGATTATGCTTTCATACAATAACTTCAAGACCTTATCAATTAAAGACCAGCATCATACAGGGATGAAGCACATAAAGGAAAGTCAAATCACTGAGAAAGGTAGATCCAGCTCGGAGACATGGGTTATACATGTCCCAAGACGTGTAATATGGACTGTAAGACCCTCGGAAAGCCCAGGCTTCCAGAATCTTAGCCCAGGACCTCGGCCACCCCAAGCACAGAATGGAGGTGAAAGCTTGATGCAAATTGCATGAGGCTTTATTGCAGTTTAACGAGCTAACCCGTGTTAGCTCGGGTCTTTGATCCACCCACCATGGCAGATGGCTAGCAAAGACAGTTTGAAGCCGCTGCGCACAGATCTTTATAGGGCAGCGTAAGGGGAGTGTCTAGGGGTACGCACAGGCTCACGATTGGTGTGGCTCCTTGGAGGATTTTCCCTGTGTTGATTGGTCAACTGGTTGTTATGGCCCATAGGCCCTCCCAGGGTGGTTGCTATGCTTTGTGCATCATTGCTGTGCATTTGTCCTTAAAGCACACCCAGGGTCGTAAAGCATAGCGCCACCAGCTAACTTCTGATTGGCTCCTTGTCACGAGACAGGCATCTGACTTTCTAGTGACTAACTTCTGATTGTTTCCTTGTCACAAGGCAGGCATCTGGCTTTCTAGTGTCTAGGATAAGGTCACAGAAGCACGTGTTCGGCCATTATGGCTGCCAAAAGGGAAGCTGGTCCCTTCAGGACCATACGCTACAGCAGCAGTTTTCTGTTCCTTGATTGACGATCTCTCTATCAAGGCAACCTCAACCTGCAGCAATTTCTCATCCTCCGGGAAAAATAAAGCCAAATTAACTCTTATCCCCAAATCTGCTTGTCTCTCCAGACTAAGAAGACTTTGGGCTTCAAATGAGGCAAATGGCCCCAGGGCTTCTGAAAGGCTAGTAATGGCTCCCTGCTATTTTGAGGACTCTCCATATATGCCTCACACATGAATTTGATTAACTTTATCCAGGATTAATATCCCCAGTCACATGAGTTGGTCAGAGACACCTTGGAAACTAGAGAATCCTCAGGAATTGTTCATGGGAGAATGACTTCTTACTTTCTTGGTCCCAAGAAGATCCTGTGAAATCTCTTTGTTACTCAGCTTGAGTTGCTGTTACAAAATATTACAGATCGTGTGGCTTAACCCACAGTAAGTAGGTTTCCTTAGGAGTGAGTGCTGGAAAGCCTGGCATCTAGTAACCAACAGGGTTAGTGTCCAAAGGAATCTTCTATAAAGCGTAGATGGATGTCCTCTCATTATTTCCCCAACACCTCCTTTTTGAGGGAAAGAGAGGAGAGAGGAGCAGAAGAGCGAGGAGAGGAAAAGAAAAAGAATTAATGAATTTCATGAACTGTTATTTTTTATTTTATCTTTTACATATGTGTATGGTGGGTATCTGGCATGTGCAAGTGTGTGTGTGTGTGTGTGTGTGTGTGTGTGTGTGTGTGTGTGTGTGTGTGTGTGTGTGTGTGTGTGTGTGTGTGTGTGTGTGTGTGTGTGTGCCATTGTGTCTGTGTGGAGTTGGGTGACAATCTTGGATGCCAGTCCTCACCTTCTTCCTTTTTAGAGATGGGATCCTCCATTGTTCACTACTACATACCCCGTGCTAGCTGCCCTTTGAGCTTCCTGGTCTTCTCTTGTCTCCAGCTCCCGCCTCACCACACAAGCACTGAGGGTACAAATGCACACTCCTGCATTCAGCTTTATATGGAGTCGGAAGAGCCAAACCCAAGTGCCCACTCTTGGGCAACCCACACTGTATGCGCCGAGCCACCTTCACCTCCCTGTCCATATCTTCATTTCTAACAGGTCCTCATTCACACCAGGATTAAGATCTTACTCTCTGACCTTATTTTTCTTACCTCTCAAAAGCCCCCACCTTCTGGTGTGGTCATAGAGACTTTAACAGTTTGGAGATGAGAGGGCATAATTCAGTCTACCAGAGCCTTAAGTTTGCTTTCCACCCAAGGTCTTCACTGAGCCATTTCACTCTTCGGGGAGCAATGAGGAACTACAAAGGAATAGCTGTGTCATCCTTCACCATCTCCTGTCTATGATCCTGCCACTGAATCCTGAGAGAGGAGCTGACTCTCCGAGGGGGCTGACGCCTGAAAGTCTATAACTACAGCATTATTAAAGTCATTTTGAATTGTCTTCCTTTTAGTTAAACTCCTGGTGCTTAAGAGACTGTACAATTATTCAAATTGATCCCTAATAGTGTTCTAATTCATGAGGCTGTAATTTAAAGAAGGGATGCTATGTAAAGAGGCCTATAAATTACTTGCATTTTATGATACTCTAGATAGTACACACATTGTTTATGTTTTGCATTTTGATTTCATTACTTAGTCTTCCATAAACCACTGTAACAGGGCTTTCGCACAAAGCGCTACAGCAATTACACTCATTTGAAATTTTAAAGACCATATTGAACTGCCAGTAAATATACTTCATATTATATTGCTAAAAGTCAATTGTGGAATAACTTGTAGTTTACCTAAATGAACTTGCTTTGGTTGAAAAGATTCAGTTCAACAAACATGAGTCAGATTTAAGAGTTGTCTTGGTCATGGTGGTTTTATCACAGAAATAGAAATGTAACAAAGACACTATGGATCAGGAATATGCCAAAATTGTCCTGGTTTCCTATTGCTATTCAGAAGGTTGCTGAAGTTCTACTTAGAGAAATTGGAGAACACAAACAAGCCCCACAGAAATTAAAAGTTCCCAAAGTAAAAAGGAAGACACAAATTGCCTTTATATATTGCAGAGAATATATTATTTGAAAAAAACGAAAATCATTATGTATGAGAGAAAAGAGAGAATAAAAATAAGCAGAATTGAAAATATCAAACCAACAGATACAAACCAGTCATTTCTAGGCACTGAAAATAAACAGCATACAGAAAGAAAATTAAGAAAGCAATTACATTGTACCAAATAGAAGAAATACTCAGGAATGTGTTAACCAAAGAAATGGAATACTTCTTGCATGCTGAAAATTCTAATAAGTTGTTAGGAGACATTAAAAAACAACAACAGATAAAACAAAGTACAATGTGCAAGAGTTGGAAAGCTTAACATTGTTGTGAGATCAATAATGCCCCCAGGGCAATCTAAAGACTCATTGCAATCTCTATCAAAAGCTCCCAAAACTTTGCATTGAAATTAAAAATAAATACAATCTAGAATTCAGATGGAACCTCGAAGGACATGAATTGGAAAGAATAAGCTTAAAATGAAAGTAGTTGAAAATCTCATGTTTCCTGATTTACCTTCCTAGAAAACTCCTTGTAGATCTGTAGAAACCTAGAGGGTTGATCAGTAAGTAGCACAGAACACACATTTCAGGAGCATGCTATTTCACATAGTTTATTGCTGGTAGAATGACCAAAACATCATTGACTGGAGAAAACACATTCCTTTGTACCAGTGGTATTGAGAAACAGCTACTTGTAATCAAAAGAGTGCATACATTTAGGCCCTTTTGCTAATACAGAATTCACTTTTGCTTCAGCTTTGTGTGCATGAGTGTTTGCCTGTGGGTGTGTATATACGCATATGACACACACTCCTGACATATCTGATTAAAAGATAGTGTTAGATCCCCTGGAACTGAAGCTAAGGTTGCTTGTGCATTCTGGAAATGAAACCCGAGTGCTCTCCGGGAACAGCAAGTGCTCTTAACCTTTGAACCATCTCTCCAGCTCTACTAAATTAATTTAAAACATTTTTAAAAATCTAAACGTGAGCACTAAAACTATTTTAAAAAGAAAGGTGGGGTTTTTATGATGGCACAGACAACACAGACAAAAGTAAAACACAGACAGCAAAGTAAAGTTTATTCGGCGTCACTAAAATTTAAATATTATCATGCACTAGAGGACATATATAGAGTAAAGCATAAGCTCATGAATAATGTGGTTCTTTGATGTAAGTTTTTGGAAACTGTATCTAACACAGGTTTAAAATCCAGAATATATAAAGAACACCTATAACTCAATGACAACACACACGTGCGTGTGCACACACACACACACACACACACACACACACACACACACACACCTGGAATCCAGTCTAAATATAGGCAAATGCCTTGGACAGACATTTCTATAAAGATGTGTGGGAGGCCAATCAGCACATGAAATCATATTCAATAGCACTAATAATTAGTATAAAATGAAAGCCATAATGAGGTGTCTTCTTCCCACTAGTGTAGGTAATGTAAAGAAAAAAAAGTAAAGTGTTGGTGAGGATGTGTGCGGCTGATTTTAAGTGCAAAAGGGTATAGCCACTGTGGGAAAACAACGTGATTGATCTTCAAACTAGAACAGAATTACATATGGTCCAGTTCCACTTTGGATAGGTATCAAGAGATTTGAAACAGGTGACAGAAATGTCAGGTGTCTTATAGTATTGATCACAAAACAAACAAACAAACAAACAAACAGTGAGGGCAACGAGTACTTACCCACAGAGGAGTGGACAGAAATCATGAGAAATGTCCATAAAATGAAATATGATTCCACCTTAGAAATGAGGGAAATTCTAACGTCTACTACAGCGTGGGTGAACTGGGGGGCTGAATGCTAAATCAAGTAAGTTAATCCCAGCAAGGCAAGGAGTGACTCATTCCATTGCTCTCCGTTGCACAGAGAAACCCAAGAAAGCAGAGGGAAGACAGAAGTGTAAGGGCAGTTACTGGGCTGAAGGAAAAGCCACGGGAGTTGCTTGATAGACAATTTCAAGTTGAGGATGCCACCCAAGTCAGGATGCTGTGTCCTAGTAGTTATCACACAGGGATCCTCTGGCCACTAGAGTCAGTTACATATTCAGAGTCAGTTACAATGGTAACTTTGCTATTTGCATTTTACCACAATAAAAACATTATAAAAATAAATCAGGATTCTCCTTGTAAAATTGCCTCATGAATCCTTTGTTTGTCCGAAAAGAAGCTGTTTCGAGTGGCTGTCGCGAAGACTTGCAATCAGTTCACACCCTTTCAAAGCTTAAATGAGCCATGGCTCTGAGAACTGGTTTCATTCCCTTGGTCCCTTGGGGGATAGAAGCCCCCATCCCTCCTCCAAAGTCCTCTTGAAGGCACAGTAATAGGAAAAGGGGCCGGGGCAGCTTTCCGTGTTGTCATCTCTGGATCTGGCGAGCGGAGGTGAAGTGAACTAATCAAGCCGCTGTTTAATTTGCAGCCCTCCCTTCAATCTCTTTGATTGCAGACCTCGAACGCAGCTCTGCTCGGTGACATAGATGGCAGGAGAGCTGCTCAAACTGCAGGGAAGACGGCCTTAGCCAGACTGTGTGACTCGGGCTCTTTGTTCTGCTATGGGGGCCCAGCACTCTCACCTGGATCTGGCAGTCTGGAGCCAGCCCCAGCATGCTGAAAGTTAAATCTACTCATGGCAGAAGCTGCAGAGGCCAGGCTGCCTGGAGAGCAGTCCTACTT
Organism: Cricetulus griseus; assembly: GCF_003668045.3. Lineage (NCBI taxonomy): Eukaryota > Metazoa > Chordata > Mammalia > Rodentia > Cricetidae > Cricetulus > Cricetulus griseus. The sequence goes on from NC_048603.1 coordinate 21,114,882, forward strand.
TTGCCAACCTGTCTTTATTCTGCTGCTCCTAGGCATACAAAGCTGCAGGCATGAGCCGTGGGTCTGGGGTCGGAGGAGGCCCGGGCCAGGTCAAAGGCCATCACCTGAGAGGGTGGCTCACAGAAAACTCATCGGTCTGGTACCAAACTCTGTGCACGTCTTACTCTGAAAGCCAAAGCAGTTTTAGTCTGTTTTGCTCTGAAGTGGGAGCTGGGACTGACTGTGTGCACTGACACAATCGTCCAGACACACACTTGGTGCCCAGTAAACGACAATCTTCTCTGTCTCTCCCTCTCCAGTTTAACATGATGGTCTGAATAGAGAGTTCGGGTTCCACCTGGCCCTTCAAGTCAGCTGCTCTGCTTTTCCAGAACATCCTCTCCATGCTTTGTAAATAGTTGTGATTCCTCTACTATGCTGCTCGGATGTCATTTTCCCATCAGGAAGCCCACCACTCCCCTTTCTCTATAGAGATGAAAGACGGTGACGCCCTTTCTCTTGCCTGCTCCACTTGTCCTGCACTTGGCGGCGTTCATGTCCAGTCTTCCTTTGCTGAATTGAGTTGTTGCTTCCTGTTCCTCTGTTTTGCCAGGTGTGGCTCTTTGGAGTTGGCGTGTAGGTTTGTGTATGTGTGTGCATGTGTATCTTATATTTTACCTTTATGATTGTTAATTTTGGATACTTTACGCTGTTAAGTTTTAACCCTCTTTTAGACTAAAAGGGGAATTGTAGGGGAAGCTGTAGCCACGCCTACTTATGGGCTGGCTACAGGTGTGCCTGACCAGCTTGCCAGGGCGTGGTCAGGGTGATGTAGAGCAATACTTGCATGGAACTTCCGTCTCTCGGTTTCACTTTTGGGCTTGCGTACAGACCGCTGCCACGCCAGCTGGCTAGGTCGCTCTGTAAGTAAGGCTTTTCCCTATTAAATACCCTTATATTTCCACTTGGCTCCGTATTGGTAATTTCCCACTATACTGTGTATGAGCGTATGTGTGCTGAGAATGGCTGTGACTACTTTAAGCTTTGCGGGCTGGCCTTTTGGCAACTACTGCCGTGTTTGCAGAACAGTGGCAGACAATAAGCAAATGCATGATTGTGGTGCTACTTCTAGAAAAACTGTCTCTTTAAAAGCATCCAGCCAGCTACGTATAATTCACTGAGCTGGTATAATAAACATGGAAAAACTATTTGTATCCAACTGGTTTCCTTTGTGATGAGTACCCTAGACAAAGAAATATTAAGGTCCCCTATCCCCTATGTTATCTCCAGAAGCCAGACGCCGTGTTGTCCTACTTGGCCTAACCAGTAAATACGTGTGACAGTTGAAAACAGGAAGCCATTCATGCAATCAGAGGCCTGTCATGAGTTCTGACTTTAGTATCTGCCGTGATATTCTGAGCTGGTCACCTGACCCTGAGTCTCTGATCTCTTTGTTAACATAATGGGTTGTGTGCCTACAGTGAAGGACCACAAGCTATCCACACCTTCTGAGGCTCTATGTCCTGACTTGCTGGGTTATTCTGGTCTGCTTTGTATTGCTGTTATACTCAGCACCACCAAAAGCAACCGGGAGCAAAGAGTTTATTCATCTTACACTCCAGCATCACAGTCCATTTTGAAGAAAGTCTAGGCAGGAATGTGGAGACAGGAACTGAAGCAGGGACCATGGAAGAAGGTTGCATGCTGTCTTGCTCCCTAAGACTTGCTCAGCTTGCTTTCTTATAAAACCTATAGCCACCTGCCCAGGGTTGACAATGCCCACAGTGGACTGATCCCTCCCATACCAATCATTGATCAAGAAAATTCCCTAAAGACTTTATCATGGGCCAACCTGATGGAGGCATTTTCTCAGTTGAGATTACCTCTTCCCAGATGTCCCTCATTTGTGCCAAGTTGACAATAGTGTAACCAGCACACTAGTCAAGTATGTGATTACCGTGTGCTATGCCACATGGCTGTCTTGTGGTCTCTTGTGCTGTGTTGCACTGTGGTGTACTGTATTGAGTTATGCTGTGTTAGGTTATATTGCTGGCCACGTTGCTGTGTTGTGTTGAGTGAAGGCATGATCACTACATTTCAAACCTGTTCATTTATAACATTGTCTTATCAAAATACTGTAATGATCTGTTTACCTTATTTCCTTCCTGTGGTGATCCATGTTTGACTCAGTTTCCATCTGGAGTCTATTCTGAATTAGAGTTCAAGCTTGCTTGCTCTGTTCTCCTTGAGAAAGTTCTAATTGAGCCCATGGGATAGAATGTATTCTCTCTCCAATGAGCTACTGATGCCAGCTGTAGGCACACAGCTAGATAATGCAGCTGCTTGCTGCTAGTGGGACCCGCATGACAGATAGTGAGCCTGGCTACTCCTCCATTCGAGGACAGGGCAGGGAGCCCAGTTAGCTGATTATGCTGTTCTTTGTTCTGCTCTTTACCTTTAGTCTGTTTATAAGCAGGTTCAAAAATACACGAGGGGCTGCCCGGTGTGCTGAGAGGCATTGACTGGGCAGTCCTCATGACTCTATCCTGTGTTTCTGTCTCTGTTTCTTTTATCTGTCTTTTCTCAGTCCTCACAACCCTGCCCAGGTAACCCAGCTGACTCATTGGAGCAGGCTCTGACACCTTTCCTCCTCTAGCCTTTCTTTCCTTCTATCTTTTTACGTCCTTTTACTTAACCAGATTTCATGAATCCATTGTACTCAAGACAAGCTGTGCTTTGAATTCAAAATTTAAAACTTCTGGAAGTTTGGGTGCTGTTGTTGGGCTGATCCCTGGCAAGGCTTGAAGCACGGACAATTTTGGGATCTTCTTCAAATAAAGGATTATAAAACTCTACAGAAATTGGGTTCTATAGCTATGGATGTTAAACTTAATCTTCTTCATAATATTTTCCAGGAGCTGGTTTCTTCTGGTCCTCAGCCTCCCAGTTAAATGTCTCAATATGCCTGTGCAAAACAAGGTACTTATTCTTCCCAAGCTTAGAGACACTATGCATTGCCCTTGCAATTTAGATGGAATTTCCTCCCTAAATTTGAAAAAAAAAAGGAAAGTTTTGTTTTGTTGTCAAATACATTTTTAGAAATATAGGGCTTGGAGTTTGGTGGTTGGCGGGCGTATGAATATAAAATTTAAATAACAAATGCCAAGTCCTTATTAGTTGATGTTTGGGGAGTAGACTGCCTTATGTACAACATCTTCCTTTAAGGATTCTGGAATGTTATCAGCAAACAGATGTAAAGGGATAAAGCCACAGTGGGGTTAATGCAGAAGAAAAGATCACCTTGAATGAATGCTGGGCTTGTGTGGCCTGTGGGAGCCTCTTGTTAATGACACAAAGTTCTTCGCAACTCCTGTATTGTCTCCAGTGCTCACCAACAGGACAGGCTCAGTTGCTCCAATGGTGAGCTGGTTATAAGCAAACTAACTGGAGGAGTGACAGCCATAAGCTTTGACGCTAATGCTTCCAGTCACCGTGGTAGTGGGGAAGTTGCCACACTCTTTGATTTACAATCATAATAATTGAATTATAATTGGTGGGTTATGTTTCAGGGGCTGCAGTTGGTGCTGGATCAAAATTATGTCACGACATAGTCTCCATGAGCCATGAATAGACTGATCATGATTTTAAAGAGAGTTTTCAAGCCTTCTCTAAGATTCATGTCTGTCAGACCTAAAAGCTCAAACAAGAAGGTAGCCCTATTCTGTCCTTTCTCGAGATAAGAAATAATATAAAAATAACCCAGAAAGTCACAAACATGAAACGGGTCTTCAGACTGATGTTTTTCTAAATCCTCAAGACGGTGCACTCCCTGTACCTGTGAGCTCTGTGCTTGACATCCTCTCTCAGCCTGGCCTTAAACTCTCCAAGATAACACAAGTCTAGATTTTAAAAATAGAAAAGGAGAAAAACAAGTCACAACCAGACTAGGAGCAATGTTGCTACTCTTCAAAACGTCTTGAACTTTCTAGTACTTCAGTTTACTCATTGTGCATGAATTTATCAGTCTTTCTTGAGAAACCAAGGTATATTAAAATACTGATCTAACAGTTGTCCTTGTCTGTCAGTGGCAGCCTCCAGCCATTCTTACACATCCCCATAGCACCTTATCTTTTCTTTCTGAAGCAAAATTAGAGCTTACTAAGAAAGAGTTGTGGCATATATTAAAGCACGGACATCAACGGGGGACGAGAGGTGGAAGCAGACACATACAGAGAGAGGGTTTAAGAACCCAAACATGGAAACCAGCTCCTCAAGAGAAATGCTCAACAGTGTTTAGATGTGGCTTGGGTGATTTCTGCCCTCCTCAAACACTTAAAAGTTTAAGCAAGAGAATTTTGTCACCTTATTTATCTATAAGGTACTTCCTTTAGAAAATGAAATTATAAGGTGATTTGTGTCATAAAATGGCTAATATTTGTTGTCAGCTTGACAGGATCTAGAATCAACTTGGGCAGCAGACACCTGTGAGGTTATTGAGATGAAAGTGGCCACTGGGCATGCCTGGGAGGGATTATCTTCATTTAGGTTAACTGAGCTGGGAAGACCCTTACTACAGGCACCATGCACTGGGGACCTGCGATGGACTGAGTGAAAAGGAGGAAGCTAGCTACACAGGAGCAGTCACTACTCATTGCCTTTGGACTGTGAGGCAATGTGACCAGATACTTCAAGCTCCTGCAGCCTTGGCTGCCCCACTCTGTACCTTTAAACTATGAGCTGGAAGAAACCCTCTTTGTTTACCTTGCCTTTGCCACATGTTTTACCACAGGAACTGGGAAAAAAATAACAGATCTCAGGGGTAGTGTTTATAAAAAAAAAGGTGATAAGATAAACATTAGGACCAAATATTAGAGGAATCTTAGCATGCACAAGGCCAGGAGGTCAAGGGGTGTATTTTGACAGCAAACATTGGCTCATAATCATAATTCTTGGCCAGCAGCGACTTCCTTTGCCAGGTACTTTCATTTTTCCTGTCTTTCTCACCCCCATTGCCCCTATGAGATTTTGATTCTTTAACATTAAAATGCAATGGTGGCCAAAGTTTGACTCTCTGAACTTCTTACTCTAAAGGGGGGAGGAGGAATACACCATCCTGGAGTAAAAAGTCGCCTTCTGACTAACCTAAGGAGGACGTGAAAAGATCCAAGATTGGACACGTGAAGAATATGGGAGAAAACACATGGTTTCTTGAGACATCAAACTGCATGCACAATAATGAACAGGTATAATTGTTGAGTCTAACCCTGGCAGAGAAGGATTTTTTTCTATCGTAAGTTGCTTGAGAAGTATCTTACTTAAAAAAAAAATCATAAAATCTCATGGCAGAATCTGAGGCAAACCATGTGTGTGAGGCAACACACACTGCTTGGTTATCAGTGCACAGCATTCTCTTTCAATAACAGTTCAGGCTCCAATTTGTGTTTGGGTCCAAGTATCCAATGTCATTGGTTTTTGTAGGATGACTGGACTCATCTCAACATTTGAGCTTAAGAGTAAGGTAGCTTATTTTTTTTTTTAAGCTGAACAAAAAGCACATCACTTATTACATAGCCAAAATATAAGAACACACAAAATAGACTTCATGCTTTGCTGATTTCATTTAATTTAGTTGATAGTTTTGTGGCAATTCCTATATGGCACACGGAATTCTTGTTCTATTGATAAAGAAGTTCCATGTCTAACTTGCTCATAGGCCTCCTCAGTGACTAATACAGAATCCAAAACCTAGGAGCACTGGTTAAAGACCTAAGCCTCTAGGCTAATAAGGAAGGTCATGTTAGGTAGCATGCTCACAGTCCCATTCTGAAACTTACTAAGACAATTTGTGAAGCCTACCCCTTCAAGTACAGAACTCGAGTCTTTTTGAAGAATGGAAATACACCAGCCAAGAACAACTAACCATTGACTTGTCTGAATGTTGGAAACATAATGGCTTTGAAGTGGTATCTTTCTTCCACTTAATGGCCCTAAACATTAAAGAAATTGGAATTGGCAGGGTCTGTGGGGCTACTAGTCTTTAACATACTGGGGCTTCCAAATGGTGGCTTTCTGCTGCCAGCTAGTATAATATTAAAGATTTATAGGCAATAAAACAGAGACAGGTGGCCAGCCATAAGTTGCCATGAACTGCACATGGGAAACAATCTCCAGTTTATGTTGCTTGATAAGACAGTGATTGGCCGTAATTGCTCCTTGGTTTCACAGGCTTACTTCTTCAGAAAACCAAAGGTCCTTGAGCATAAGGCTTATGGTCTTACTAACAAGCATCCATCATGACACAATGATGATAAGAAGAGTCCCGTGTAGACCCCTCTGTAGAGAGCTTTGCATATCAGCCCCCTACTATTTTAGGCCACTGCTACTTGAATGAGTCCATTAATCTAACAGATTGAGCAACTGTCAAGTCCTACACTGTACACGTGCATAGCAAAAGCCACAGTCTTATGAAAGCCCTTTCTGCAGCTGACACAGTATACATTTCCCAAAACAATCATGTGTCACCTCCCAGGAGATCTCATGCATATCTTCCCAATGGAGTTCAGGTATCTCCCCTAGGGAAACCCAGGCATCTCCCCCACACCAGGAGAGTCCAGGCATCTCCTCCAATGGATCTCATGCACCTCCTGCCAATGGAACCCAGACATATTCCTTCAGGGGAACCCGGGCATCCCGGTGGAACCCAAGTATCTTCCTGAGTGGAAACGAGGCATTTTCCTATAGTGGACCTTAGTCACTTTCTCTTATTGGAGACCAGGCATCTTTCTTCTCTCATTGGAGCCCGGCTGTCTCCCACCAATGGATCCAATTTTTCCTGCATCTTGCCAATTTGTCATTCAGTTGGCCTCATGTAAGAATCAAGTAGTTACCCCAATGGAGAGAAATGGGTGTTCTGAGAAGATACTCTTGTGCCCACCTACCCTGGATGTGTGAAAAAGAATACTAACCGACTTCCCCCTCACCTCTGTTTCTACTATTATCTTTAAATTCACAAGCACTCTGGTAAAGAATAATTGGAATATTGTATGGAAAGTGCTTTGCTATGAAGCTGGTATTAAATAAATAATAAATTATTTCTTGTTTAGAGTACAATGTTATGTGCTTTTCTTTGTTCCTTTTAGTTCTGGGCAGTTTGCACTGGGTAGAAGAAGGCAATAAATAAGGAAGGGAGGGAAATCCAACATCATTAAGTCACATGGTTATTATGTAGTAACAGAAACTGAACAAATAGGAAAACCCAGAAGTTGTCAACAAGAATTTGAGGACGTTAGGTTTAAGACATGTGAATGGATATTTCTTACCAAAAGGATTCAATGGTGTTTGTAATCTCCATGGAATGCTTCAATTCCATGATCAAAACTTGTTCCCTTCAAGAAAAAATCCACTCAACTGTTTGTGTAGTGTTCTGACCATCCATATTTTCCAAAATGAGAAAAATTCTACAGAAAGGATTGTCTTCTATTTTTTTTTCTTACTTTGTGGAAAATACAGATCCTAGGCTTATGGGATTGTCACATCAAGCAGGCTGTTACTATTTAAATCTGAAATGCCCCCAACCCCAGTTCATATTTCAAATGCTTGGACTCCATAGAGTCCATTTTGGACAATTTAGACATAGAGTCTATTTTGGAAAATTCTAGAAACTTTGAGAATTGGGATGTAGATGCATGGGGTGGTTTACTGGATACCTCAATCATTGCTGGTGACAAAAGGAATGGTGAAAAATCTCTTGGAACACAACTGATTTTTAGAAAAGGAATCTGTTAAACTGGGCCTTTGACAAACTCAGGGATGCTTGAACACAGGCTTAACAAACTGAGTTCAGTGCCAGGATCCTCCAAGACAGAAGCAGAGAACTTTCTGTTGAGTTTTGCTCTGAGTTCCATAGTGCACTGCGGCACACACACACACACACACACACACACACACACACACACACACACTAATCTGTGAAATATGTTAAACTTATTTAAATATATTATTTATAACGTACCAAGCCTCCCAAGCTATTTTTTTTATTCTCTCATTCCTGGAGACCAATAGTAAAAAATATGATCTGAATTTTTTCTGTCAACATCAGGGAAAATTAACAATACACATTACCCTTCGTTATAATTCAATAATTTAGAATTTATTTTAATTTATTGATTCGACAATTTAGAATTTACCCACACAGATAGAAATATGTTATTACATTAGAATAGACATACTGACCAGTTTATTGTCATATTAAGTGAAATAAATTTTTGAAAAATAGCTAGAAATTTTTTATAAGGCTGCATCTCTCAGAAATGACATGAAGAATAAAAAGGGCTGAATTTAAACGGGACTGGTACCTTTCTGGACTATGATTTTAATAACATCTATCAAAGCCTTGATTGCTTGAAATAGTATTGCACTTTGACACATAATCTAGGTTCCTCTGGGCTACTGCATCCCTCTTGATCTCAAATGTGTGGCCACTGAATCTTCTTCCCACCAAAAAGCCCACGAGAGTATGGGTAATTTTGCACTAAAAGGAACCTGATTGTGGCCCACGGAAGAAATCATTCTGGCTCCCCAGTGCAGCTCTTAGTAGCAGCATTAGTTAAAGGAGAGGTAGAAGGAGGCTCCATGGACCTGTGTAGTCTAATGTCCTCAAGGATACATGAACTCTTTCAAGGCAGAATAATGAAAAAATGGATTTGCAGCTGTGTATGCCCTTCCAAGTGCCTTGGTTGGCTCTCTGCATAAATTGGAATCTGCTGTTCAGTCCTTTGAGGCCCTTCTTTCAAATACAACACCCTCCAGTTTTCATTAATGGTCTCAAAAATTCCTGTATTATTCCCAGCTGGATCTGCATCCAAGGGCTCATGAATGATGTCTGTAATCATTAGGATGTTAGGACAGGGAGACACACACCCTCTCTACCTTCATTTCCATCCTCTTAGACATGGCCAATTACCAGGGCTGAAAATGAGACCCAAGATGTGGAGACCAGTCAAACAGGTAGAGCTCCTCAGATATGCATGTTTTAGCAACTTGGGTGTTTGAGTTTGACACAAAGGTCAAAACAGATGTGAAGGGTTTCTCAAAGAAATTTGTCAAAATTACTCAGTGTCTGATACCAAATTTTCTAAATTTTTAAATCAGAAGTGAAAGATGAAAGTTAGCCTCTGGGTGGTTTGTGACTATACAAATTATGATACACAAGATTAGGATGATGTAGGTTAATTTTATTGGGGCGAAATCACTTACATGAGAAACTGATAACCCAGGGTCAGCACTCCGAGCATCCAATCACAGCTGCCCTCCCAGACCCAACCAGAACCCAGAGAGAGCAAGCCTGTCCCTGACCCCAGAGCAAAACCCCACACACTCATGTATGCACCTGTGACCACGCCCATACCACACCCAAATGGGCATGGTCAGCGCCACAGGTACCTAGTGAGATTTCTTGCTACAGTGGTTTCTGTTGTCTCATGTGCAATGTGGGTAATAAGATTGCATCCCCCACACCTAGGCTTTGAGGCTGAGTGATAGAAGCAGCAATCCCTCTCAAATCATTTGTTGAACAAGGCAGAGGATGGAGAGACAGACAAGCAAAGGAAGGTGAATATGTGGACAGTAGACAGACTGAGGGCTGCTGGTTGGTGGGGAAGGTCAAAGCTCTGTACCCCATGCTTCTCATTCATTAGGTTCTTAATACATTACACATTTGTTTGCCTGTTTATCAACACATGGGTTATCAGAATGCATCTTTGTCTGCGTGTTTTAAGTTTTTAACTTTTCCTGAGCTACAAACGTTGTCTCTTCATGGTCAATTTCCACTTTTAGAAAGCCAGAATTTGTTTTCAAAAGATCCATTTATATTAATCAGTTCCATTGGTAATTGATTAACAAGTCATAAGCAGTTACTCAGAGCAGTTACAAGTTATCTTGTATTTGATGCTGACGGTACATACTGTGCCCCGGGGAGGAGAACTGTTTGTGAGAGTCAAGAGTTAGTGGGCCTGGATGCAAACCTGTACTTCATACTTGGAGAGAAGAACTTCTATAGATGGTTGATGTGACCAGAGGTGTGAAATGTTTCATGGACCAATGGTCTATACACTTATAAATTATACTCATAAAATAACTATTTTGGTCATTTATGAACACATTAAACCTGTAACAAAAATGCCATTAATAAAGACATTCAGTTGAGTGGTGGTGCCTAAAAATTACCAGAGGGAAGACCACATATTCCCCCTCTGCAGGGCAGCCAAGACTGTTCTGCTCCACCCTGGCCATAACCCTTGCCTTGGGGAGATGGTCCAGCACAGCCACTAAGAGAGACTCTGCTGCCTCCCGTGCTCCTGGGGGCTGTGAATAGGGCTGTTCTACCCCACTTCCCTCCATGGTAGGTTTCCAAATCCCACCTGCCCACACCCCTACCAGCAGTTTCCCACCGAGCTCTCCTCAGTCAACTGTGGTGGACATGCCATCTCTTTTCAGCCAGTACCATGGTTACTAAGTTAAATTTAACCAGATTTGATTTAATTTGAAATTTTATGCATTTTAAAGAATAATAGTGTGTAAATGTATACATGCATATATACATACATATATATACACATATGTATATTATCCATGCATTTGTAAAGATATGTATGATTTCTTATCAGCACTCCTTTGTTATTTATTGTTGTCAGTGTTTTTCTTGTCCTCTGACTCTTGGATACCTTTTCTCTGTAGTTTCTCAAACCAGGAGTTTAAAAAGAGTTAAAATGTTTGATCAAAGACAAATCTAATTTAGAAAAAAAACCCAATTCTTGAATAATTTCAAAGAAGGGTTAAATAATTTAGAGGAAACATGGTTACAGGAACTAGGAAAATGGGCTAGGAAATAGTTCTGAACTAGAGATAAGTCAGACATAAGCCAATGCACAGACACACCAAATGCAAATCAATACTCTGTCCTAACGGAGTTTCTTTAAAAGTTTCAGAGTGTTTTCCTTTCCTAAGCAGGCTGAAATTCCTTCTTAGAGTTTGTGTTTGGCTCACACACTATAAGTACAACTTTCTTCATGGTTTAAAATGTGAATTCATTGCTTATCATAAGCCAGTCACTTCTTCAAGACAGGATGTATGTAGTTACAAGAACTCTGTAAAGTTCATAAAAGTTGATAACCTCATCTGCCACCTCAGTAGTAGTTCTCAACCTTCCTGATGCTGCAACTCTCAACCAAGAATTAATTTTCACTGCTAATTCATCACTGTAATTTTGCTACTATTATGAATCATAATGTAAATATCTGATATTGAGGATATCTCATATGCAACCCCTGAGAAAGAGTCATTGGACCTTCAACGAGTCGAGACTCACAGGTTGAGAGGACCAACGCTCACAGACCTGAAGTAATGGACTAAGTCCCAAAGTTGAAGAATCAACCAACTTCTCAACGGGAGAAAGATTTTTTACATGAGCCTTTGCCTTTAAATCCAACGCTCTTGTCAAAGTATCAGACTCTCAACAAATTGAATGCTCTTCGAAAATTCATGAATATTTATCAGAAATCAGTTTTAGCCTGTGTGAACCCTTGCTTCTGAAATGTTCAAATCTGATAGAGAAGTTTTATAAGGTACTTGAGGCTGAAGTAAGAGCCAACTACAGTTAATTGGATGAGAGTTTATAGAAGAGTAATGACTTACAAGTATCATGTTTAAATGAAACAAACATTTTTTAAAATCCTTCATGGATAAGAATAAGCCTCATAAGAACTATATGAAGAAGCAAGTGACCAGGGGCCTCACACTAATATCAGTTAAAACTAACAGCATAAGGATAGAAAAATAGGGATACCCTAAATGGAAGAATATGTAGCATCAGCGAGTCTATTGATTTTTGGAGAGCTAACAAGAGTTAATCGAGCAGAAAATGTGTCTTCATTTCCCTCATTCCGAGAATAATAGACTGTACAATAATAGAAGTGTTTTCTCACATGCAATATGAAAACTCATGGGTGAGCCTCATCTGAAGCAGTGTTGGAAAACCATATGGTATCTATGGAAATTCCTCCCTTTGAATGCTCATAATTACAGAGTTCAGCTGCTTCCGTGTGATACAAGCAAGTCGCCAATAAATAAAAAAGAGATAATCCAATCTGCCCACAATGTTGTGCACAGCAGTGTTAGAAACAACAGCCATTGCAAGACGGACGTCTCCTGTGACAACATCTGGAGTACAAAAGATGTGCTGGCATTTAATTCAAGTTCAGTGCTTCCAAATAATTTGTTCAGGGAGAATAACAGAGTTCATCAAATATAATGACATTTATGGATACATAATAAACTTCAGAATCTAATTCTAGAAAAATGGAGACATTATACTATATCCGAGACCTCTGCTCAACCATGGAAGGCCAGCTGTTTCTGTTAACAGCAGATACCAAGGCTTGGTAAGGGCAAGGAAGTCATCGCAACACAAAGAAACCTCTGTAAAGCAAAACGATTCTGAAGGATTTCTACTACCCAAATTCAATAAAAAGAAGCAGGAATGGGTGGGCAAATGCCAAGGTTATGGAGTATAGAGACAAGGAACTATGGAGAGCTAGGGTCCCTAGAAGGTTCAGGGACTAAAAAGCGAATCTATAGAGAAACCTGATGATCAGCTGGTCTCACAACAGCTTTGAAGAAGCTGAAGAAGTGGGCAGATTCCTCAATCCAGCTGATTCCGGTGGTTTACAATTAGCCTGAGTCAACTGGCAAGGACTTGCTCTCATCTCTAAGGATCAAATCTGAGATCCTGACAGCCGAACCTGACCCTATGGACTAAATGCTCCACAAAGACAATCAACTGAGAGTAACATACTAGCCAGAGGAAAGGAGTGCAAACAGAGGCTTCCAAAGGGTACCTACTCACAAGCAAATGCTGGAGAAGACAGATGATTTAAACGCAGAAACGGAATAATAGCATCTGAGATTGCTTTCAGCAGGAAAAAGAAAATAAAGTATTGGAGCAGCAGATGCGGTCTACTCTCGTTACTGATGGTAGTTTCCCTACAAAGTAGCTTTGAACAGTTAGTGTTGAACGGTTGCTCCTGGGTGTCAAGGATTAGGTTCCCAGCATTCTATGGCCACACAGCACTTTTATCAACCCACCAGTTACAGTCACTGCCTGCGTCCATTTAAAGACACCTTCTGTAGTCTATATTACGGATTCACTGGCACTGAACGCATGGGCAAAGGAGAACAGCTGATGCGTGAACAAAGCTAACGGAACAGTTCACACTTCACAGACTACTTGGGCTTAGGAGCACTGGGTATCGCTTCAGCACTGTGGCCGGGGCCGTCGGACAGGAAGACACACTCACACAAAAGCCTGCAAGTAAGAAAAAAGAGCTTGGTATTAATTCTGCTATAAGGAAGACATGTATTTGTGGAGAAACCCTTCAACAAGGTGGCAGAGGACAGTGCTGTTTCAAGAGGCTAAACGTTTTCTTCACTCTGCATGTGTCACATGCTTTCATGTTTTAACTTACAAATAAACCTCAGTTGACAAAAAAAAAATTTCAGAAATGTAGAATTTATGGGTAAGAAGACTAAATTTTGTATAGGAATTACTCTTTCCTTTTTTTGCTTGTTTTTTAAGGGGTTTTGTTGTTGTTGTTTTGGTTTTGGTTTTCAAGACAAGGTTTCACTATGTTGTGCAGCTCTGGCCATCCTGTATTATACTCTGTAGACCAGGCTGTCCTTGAACCCACAGAAATCCCCTCTGCCTCTGCCTATTGAGTGCTGGGATTAAAGGTGTGTGCCACCGCTGCCTGGCTAGGAATGTCTTTTTACATGAAGAGAATTGATGCCTAAAGTAGAATGTAGTTGCTATTAAGAACCTGGAAGACAAAGTAGGAGACCTGACAACAGTATAAAAAGACACAGAAACACAGTTGTGATACAAAACTTAACAATGAGGATGGCGTTAACTCACAAATGTTACTACTATAACAGAGGAGTAAGAGAGGGAGAAAGGATAACAACAGAGTAGTTAGTGCATTAAGAAAAAAAAAAAAAAGACCTGACACGAAGCCCAAAATTCTATGCACGAGTGATAATAATACAATTGGATAGAATGGAAACTTGAAATGTTTTCTCTTTGTCTTTGAGGTTAAAAACAAAGAACATATACCAAGCCCAAATTCTGGCAACGTTCTTTGTTTTTTAACCTCAAAGACAAAGAGAAAACATTTCAAGATTCCATATAGAAAGGGAAACATAAAAATAAAAACTGCAAACTGGAAGAGTAAATCTCAGAGCACCAAGTTACAGATAACGAAATGGCTTTGTGAGGCTGTTGAAAGAATGGACTTTCACCCAGCCACAAGGGAGAAGATTTAGTTGTTGGTGTGAAAGACAGACACCTATAGACACACACAGGTTCAGAGAGAATGCTGATCCCACACCTCAGCTGGAGCAAAAATGCTAAAGTAGAGACTATAATCAATCAGTAAATGAATCAGACCTCAAGGAAGAGGAGAGCTAAAAATAAGAGTAAGAAATAAAGATGGAGGTAGAGGGAGAAGTATGTAATTACCCAAAGTCTTGGGATAATAGCACATATAACAAAGATATTGTGAAATAGAAGTCACATGTTGCAATACAGAATGCATCAGCCAATGAGGGGAAAACTTGTATGAATGAAACTCCAAAATATGAAATAAATAGACCAGAAAGGAGTAGTAAAATGGCTCTTAATTCTTAGCATCAAGGTAAAGGAAATCTGTAGGGAACTCCATTAAGGAGCTTTGATGAGCTTCAATCAATAACTGATGACTTAAATCAAATTCCAGTAGAGGAGGAGGGGTTTTGAACTTTAAGAATAAGAGTTGATGCTGGTATCGACGATGGCAGCATGCACTCTAAAGTAGTAAGAGTTGGAGTAACAGCATCAGAACAACACAAACAGATGAGAGAAGGCTCTGGAAACAAAGCACAACAAATATTTAAATGGTAAGAATAATAGGTGGTTGCTCTGGATTGATACATTCTGTCCTGTAAGAAAGCTGAGGGTTTCGAAGACTCTGAATCTTAAAGGTTTAGAAAGCTCATAAAACTTGTAACACTAAAAAAGAGTGAGATTCACAAGGCTCCTTCTAAGGTTGTAGAAACTGTAAACAATTGCTAGGAGACAGATGGCTCTCCCAGTGCCTGTACTTGGAACAGGAGCTTCATGGATGCAGTCTTTGTGGGTCACCGCCCATGCTGGATGGATCTCTCAGCTATGCAGTTGCCTTTGAGTCACACTTGAACATTTAAATCATCCCTCACCCACCCTGTAGGTAACCTGACACTGGCTCACCAGACTAGAATGAGTAGAACTGTTTCGTTGATCTCTCATCAGTGCCTTATCTGAGATGAAAAGATCCTTGATTACCTCTTTCTAGGAAAAGTCACACAACGCAACTGACACTGGAACACTGTCAGAACCAAAGATGAGTTGGGGAATTCCAGCCATGTGGTTTCTGTAGTGCGAGATATGACATTCAGCTGGGACTTAGCAATCTGAGGATGGAGTATCTGCAAAGGTGATCTTTTCCCTCTGTGGTATGGGGTAATGGGCCTCCTTGACGTAGAGGAAGTTAACATGTTCCTTGCTGTGAGTGATAAGACATGCAACCAAGGCTGAGTTGTCTGAAGACAAGGTATCCATTGGAGGCAGGGAAAAAAATCCCAGAGTGGTTATCTTCCTTTACATCTCGTGAAGTGACATGCCTCCTTAAGAAAGGGATCTTGCACATGACTATTGGGTCACCCAAAAACAGTTGATGGTGGAGAGAAATGCTGCAGCAGCTGTGTGGTCTTTGCTGGGGCAATAAGGCAAGAAATGGAGATTAAGGTATTTATCAAGAAAGAACTTGCCTACATAAAGGAGGGACTACAGTGGGGGGAAAGACATGTAGATAATATCTTTCTCAGCAGGACCAAAGTTGGCAGGAAAAGGAGGCTGAGAGGTGTTGGCTTTCTAGTTTTTACAGTTGACAGAACACAAGGAAAGGCAGTAAGTTTTAGATCTATATATATAGTAAAGAGTCTTTCCTGGGACACAAAGACTTAAAAATTGAAATCACTAGACAATAAGGAGGAAGAGAAAGATGGAAGTTAGATGATTAAAAAAAAAACAAATCCTCAAATCCAACTTTGATACAAAAGAAAGGAAAATAATGATTTTCACACTCAGGGCATGGTCTTAATAAAAGCCACATGCCAGAAACATTATAGAAACACCATGTGTTTTAACTGCTTGAGTTGGGAAAGATTTTTAAACAAGACATGAAGATAAATAGGATAAACCTGAGTCTCGAAGAAGTAGAGAAACTGAAAATTCTAAGTACTTATCTCATACTGACACAAATGCTACACCATCTTAGATAGCTCGAACATTGATCCCTGATGGTCTGGTTCATTGTATGCATTGGATCTTGGTTATCATCTTTTGAGGACCCCATGAAGATTAGAGACTGGAAGATAATACTAGAAGTCCGTACTAATCAGGGGATTAGGTATGTGTGGAGCTGTGTTTGATGCCCATTTCACTGGGTCTGAAGAGTTAAGAGAAAAATATCTAATTCAACGGGGCCCTAAGGACTGTTACCTCTGCTGAACTCACAGTGGGGTGTGAACTTCATGAGGCTAAAAAGGCTCTGTGAGCTCTGAAGGGCTCGGACTAACATATGCATACCATTCATAAAATGCTAAGACAAGATGATTTTTGCCAAGCTAAAGTTCTTGGGGGTAAACATTAACAGAAACACGGTGCTGTGCTACTGAGCCTCTGGAAGATTTGAAAGTCTAGCAGTGGTTCACTTAAGAGTGAACACAAGATCAGTACAAGTGAAAATAATTAAGATGATACAAGGAGAGGCAAATATGCTCCCTAACCTGACTCCAGAGGATGCTGTGTACATTTCTCCCTTGCAAGAACCTGGGGCCCTTTTAGGAGCCAGATGTGGCCAGAAGAGAGACACTAGGCATGGGACCTGCTAGAATCAGGAATCCAGTTCCAGCAATAGCCCCAGCATACAGTTGATGGGGGGTGTCCTTCTGTATATATGTTTCTCTTATTGGTTGATAAATAAAACACTGGTTGGCCAGTAGCCAGGCAAGCAGTATAAGCTGGCTACCAGATGAGGAGAATTCTGGAGAGAGGAAGGGAGAGGCACAGCTGCCAGGGAGACGCCATGTAGCCTCTGAAGGAGTAACAGGTCTGGGCATTCTTCAGTAATCCAAGACCACATAGAGATACACAGATTAATAGAAATGGGTTAATAATTAAGAGAGAGCTAGCCAATAAGAAGCCTGAGCCATTGGCCAAACAGTTTATAATTAATGTAAGTCTCTGTGTGTTTATTTAGGACTAGGCAGAAGAGAAAATTCCATCTACATACAGTAGTGTCCAAGAATGGGTCATGGACAATAGAATGGCTGTGGGTGACCCAGGTCTGGGTAGGGTAGTGGTTTTTGCCCATTCTGATTGATATGTAACATTGCTTTATTGTGTGAAGAAACAATTGACAAATAAATGATGGTACCCTTCCGTGCTATACTGGACCTTGCTAGCATTATTTTCTTCAGTACTCGTTATCTGTTGACCCACAAGTCCTATTAATATTTTCTTAACATACATGTCAATGAGCTCTCAGAAATCTGGTTCACCCTTTTAAACAAGTTTCATTATATAATGTAAACATTTATGTGACTTGTGGATGTAGAAAAACACCTGGAATAACAGTAAAAACAACAGCAAAAGTCTGAACACAGGTACCATTGTGGTGGGAAAAAACACCCCCAAGAACTATAGGATGCTAGATGAAAAAACCCCCAGTGCTGAGGTGAGTTACCTCCCTAGGGGCTGTTTGTCCAGGTAGGGCTTTCAGAGCCTTCACACAATGAAAGCTATTGCCAGTGTTGTCTATCGGGTTTCATATAAGTCCTAGACAGTATCTCCATACTGCTGAAGAGACCATGCACTTTGGTCATAGGACATGAAGGAGTCAAGCTGAGGCTGAGCTAAAAGCACTCTTTATGTTGGCTAACTTTCACAGGGCCAGAAGTTGCTACGTAGCCTACTTGGAGAGAATTGTCCACCAATGGTCCTGGTTAGTTGTAGATTATTGTGCTTTAGTACAAGAGTGGCACAGTTGTTATGGGTGTCCCCAGTTGCCTTCCATCTGAATGTAAAGTCTGTTTCACAAAATGACATATGCCTGATTCGATAATCCAGGGCAAAAACATGGAGAGGTCTTGAAATACGGGGAGTTCTTGAGCCCTAGTGTAGATGCAATTGCTGTTTTTTAAGTGGATATGATATACCTATCAAATTGATCTCTAAATATTTGTGTTTATACCCACCCATTAATCTTTGCTGCTGTTAGACTCAATCACAGAGGGACAAACTTCTTTTTGTAGGGAGCAGTGATTGCTAATGAAATTCATAATAGATTACAGTTCTAAATAATAGCTGAATTATGTAGCATGAGTTCTAACTGGTCTTATTAATAAAATCCTGGAGTCAGATATTAGGGGGTGAAAGCTGAAAGATCAGAGAAGCAGAGCAGCCAGACCCTAGGACCTTACCTCTATGAAATCTTCAGACTGAAAAAAGAGCAAACTTCCGTCTCCTCCTGCCTTATATTCCCCTCCAGGCCCAGGCATATCACTTCCTGTCTGTCTGTACAGACATTCAGACCTCTATGGTTAACTAATGGCTAGCTCCACCCCTGATCGTTAGCCAAGCTTTATTTGTTATACAAACAAGATATCACCACAGACTTGTTGTAGCAGAGTAGCTTGATGCTTGGCTAAGAATTGATTATAATAATTAGACATCTGTATGTCTCCCTCCAAGACTTAGGCAATGTTGCAGAAGAGGGAGGGAAAAAAAGACGTAAGAGCCACAGGAAGTGAAGGAGTGGTATGTAGCTATATTCCTGAATTGAACCATTCTGTCTTGAAGGAAAGAGGAAGGCTTGTGATAAACCTAGGAAGATATCAAAACCCTGGAAGCTCACAAAACATCGAAAACTAGAAGCTTGAAACTTACGTTTCAAAAGCTCCACTCCCCCAACACACAAGTTTACATATCCAGTAAATAAGTTCTAGAAGGAAAAGAAGCAGCCTGAAAGCTAGGCAAGAAACTCTGGGGAGGCAGCTTGCCTGAATCATCACCCTTGCTAGGTTGGGCCTTTTGATGATGAAGCTGTGCTTGAGGCTGTGCTCACATAACTAGCTTCTCAACCCCGTTCTTGTAAACAACCACCAAGTCAACGTGGGTTGAATTGTTTCCCTGGTTACCAGCGTTCTGCCTGTTATGCATACATGTTTGTCCATGTCTGCCCATGTGTCAAAGCATAACGATACTTGTTTCTATGCTATGTGCCAGTGGGCAGAGGGGGCTCACACACTTTTTACAAGACTAAAATTCATCTCCGTATTGATAACAGAAAATGGATTTCAGATAAAAGGCAAATAAGTAGACATATCAGGAGCACAATAAGAACACTGTAGAAGCAATTAGAATCCTGTGACTTAAGACACACAAAAATGGCAGCTCACAGCCATAGGTTAACTCCGGTTCCAGGGGATCTGACACCCCTTGCTGGCCTCCTCAGCCTCCTGTATAAAGAGAGTGAAGTCGATCCGTAGTCTGTAAGGTTAAGATGTCTTTCTATTCAGATAAACACCAGCCAAACGCAAGCAGAGCAGCGAGGCCAGGGAAAAGGGGCAGGAGAAGAAGAAGAGGGGGCTCCCATGTTCCCGCGGTCCCTTAAGAGTCCCTCCCGAGTCATCCTGACCTCACCTGGACCACGCCTTGACAGGCATGGTCAGGCACACCTGTAGCCAGCTCTTAGGAGGCGTGGTTACGGTGTCTCTCTACACTCCTGTCACTCACATGGTGCACAGACATACATAAAAACTAAAATAAAAAAATGTCAAAATCCACAGTGACATCATTCTATAAGAAGAACGGCAAGAACACAAAGGAAAATGGGTCTCTTCTCTGGGAATGGGAAGCAGGAACCCAGCATGAAGTTGCAATAAAGAAAGGACTTCCAGGTCAAAACTGAATTTAACAAAACACATAATGCATTTGGACTAATGCATTTAAACTCTGTTTATTTTTTAAAAAATATATCACTAAAATATGTAAATGCTATGTAATAAAAAAGAAAAAAAGAATATCACTTCAAATAATGAGTGGCTTAACCACATAGAATTTTAAGTGAGTAACATTTGTAATTCTGCAGCACATAAATAGGCATGTAAATAAACCCTTAAAAATTAAGGTCTCCCAAACAAGTTGAAAACCACCCACACTGTTCAGAAATAAGGCAAAAAATTCTAAATGGACAAAATAGCCCCCAAAGGATTAGAAACACTGTTCGAGAGTCACAATAAAGTTCTCAGAAATAGATTTATTTCACAGCTGGCTTCTTTGTAGCCTGTACAGAGCATGAATTCCCAAGGCTCTTCAGAAACATCTGATGTTTTAATAAACACGAAAAACTCAACAATGAAGGGCTCTCAAGCTGCTATACCCAAGATGCCCAGGATACCAGCATAGCTGTGAACATAGCCCAACACCACATTGTGAACTTATTTAAAACACTAAGACATATATATATATATATATATATATATATATATATATATAATATATATATATATCTGCAGTTTTAAAAGTGTAGTTCACTTGTGTTGTTCTCAGGCAGGGACTTTGTTTTGGTTTTTTTTTCATTTTTTATTTAAATTAGAAACAAGATTGTTTTATATGTCAATTTCAGTTCCCTCTCCCTCCCCTCCTCTGCTTCCCCCCACTAACACCCTATTCCATACCCTTTCTGCTCCCTGGAGGTGAGGCCTTCCATAGGGGATCTTCAGAGTCTGTCATATCCTTTGGAATAGGGCCTAGGCCCTCAGGCAGGGATTTTGTAGGTGACATCATGTTACAATGTTGAAAGGTTGGACCTACTTGAAAACCTTACAAAGTCCCTCAGAAGATACCATAAAACAGTAATTACTAAAGCTATACATCTGTCTTATACAGGACTTGGGGGTAGAAATTTTACAACATTAACCAATAAGATAAACCTACAGTGTAGTATTGTTCACTCTTACTCTATACCAGAGACCCTGCCACATGGCTGATACATACCAGCATTTTCTCTGTCCTGTAGTCCTATTTTGTTATTGCCGTCACAATTATCATTGAGTTTTGAAAGCAAAGTGTCTAGGATGTAAGAAGACACGTTAAGTTCCCATTACCAGACAGATAATAGATGGAGCCCTGCCTAGAAATGTAACTTCTGGTTCCTGTGTAGAAGCAGGAAGAGACAAAGGGCACACCGTATGAACAGCTGCTGGAGAGGAATCAACACATTTCCTTGGCAACTGTGACTTTAAGAGAAATACCAGCTGAAGGTAGGCAATGATTCCCTGCGTAAATCCATTCCATTTCAGAGGATGTTTAACACAATGAAACTCTCAAGGCTCTGAAAATCCTGCACAAGATGGGAGGCCGATTAATCCCATCAATATTCAACGTTTTGGGTTCTCACAGATGCAGTGTGACACAAAGTGACATAGTAATTTTAAACACTGTAAAGGAATCCTCTGAGACATTGCCTCAGCAGCTCTAAACTCACTCTGACACGTGACTACCTTTCCTGCTTCTTCCAATGTCAGCACCATTGGGAAACCTGACACAGTGCCCTAGCTCTGAGCCTACTTCCTGCTCCGGCGATCATAGCATGCCTTCACTCTTTTTTTCACTAAAACACATGGAGCCTGTGTGGTACCAGGGACTTCTGATCCCAACACCAGAAGCTGAGGCCAGGAGGGTTCTGAGTTTGAGGCCAATCTGGAACTATAAAGCCAATAAAACAGTGTATTAATAGGTGGTGCTGTGGGTTTGCTTTCTCTACAGTCTCTACTCATTTATTCTTGCTGCACTGCAGGCTGGCTTTTGTCCCTAAATCTCAGTCACAGAAGGATTTTATATAAAGATCACAGAGAACCTCAGTGCTGGTGAAGCCTCTCTCTAACATTGTTGCCCCATATGAGTGTTCTGGCTAACCTGCTGTTCTTCTTTTGAAGATACAGGACACATCTCCACAGCAGCCTAGAGTGCTGGCTGCTCACATTTGAGTCTCTTTCCCAAGGAATCTCTGGAAAGAATTTCCCTCTCTAAAGACAACCCACATCCAGTGACTGAGCCTTGTGGGTTATGAGGACTGGGAGCTTGGCATCAACTCAGGAGCTCTCTGAATAGTCGATGACCAAATATCCCTTGTTCTCATTAGGGTGTGGTTCCTGTGGGTGCAACTCAAAGCCCTCTCCCTGAAAAAATCTGTCTTAGGGTCCATTTTCCAAAGACACTGATCTGTATCTGCCATCCACAGCACTGAGAGTGCTGGTCACCCCACCCTTCTGATACCATGTTGCTTGGCTGCCCTTGTCTCCTTTTCCCAAGTCTCCTTGGTGGATTCCTTTAATATCCTCCAAATCCTAATATCACACCCCCCTTTCCAATTGCATTCTGTTTTCTCTCCATCTGCATTTCTTATTTGGTGATTTCATTTCCCGTGTGGCTTGCAAGATCTTATACATGCCAAAACCCTACAAGTGTCTACCTTCAATCACCCAATCCTTCATCCCACAGCCTCCCCACCTCAGTGAATGAAAATGCTAGTTTCTCAAGCATATTCTAATCAGTTCTGATGACTCTGTGTTCCACAGAGTCATTCTCCAATGCAACATGAAATTTGTTGGCCTGACTCTAGTCGCTTTTCACCCTGTACTCTGGTCAGAGCCATGCTCTTGTAGATCTCTACTTTTGTTTTTTTTGTTTTTTTTTTCTTAACAGAGCAGCCAGAGTGAGTCTTTACAAACACAGTGATAATGTGTCATTGATCTGCTGACAAACATGGCAATGACCACAGCAGGCATTCAACTATAAACAGCACATCCCTCACTTCACCTTTGCAATCAGTCTTCTGAATGCTTCTCTTCCAGAGCAGAACAGAGCCACCAGCTGCCCACTGTAGCCATGGAACCAGAATTCTGGGGTCACCCTGGGTCTCCAGGATGTCCCAGGGATGATGTGTATGGGGAATGTGTGCAAAGATGCTGAGTAGAGCTAGCCAGAAAGGGGTGAAGTGGAGAAGTGGACTTCCACATTTCATCTTAACAGAAGCATGTTTACTAATTCTGATCCTTGAACACAAGCCTATCCTGCTTGAATTCCTGTTCTGTTCTGCTCTTTCCTTGCAATTCATACTGTTGCTTTTTAAAAGTTTGCCAAGAAACAACATGAGAACACCCGATTCACAATCAAGATATGAGAAGCAAACTGAAGCCTGAAAATTGTCCTCTGATCTCCACATGTGTGCTATGGCACACACACACACACACACACACACACACACACACACACACACACTAGCTTAAAACATAATAATTCTGAGTGAGGTAATCCAGACCTAGAAAGACAAATACCACATGCTCTCTCTTATATGTAGATTCTGTCTTTGAATGTGTAGATACATGTGCTTAAATTGGAGTACACACAAATGCAAGGTAGCAATAAGGGCCATGGGGTGGGGTTGTTTCAAGAGAAGGAGGTTAGAACTCGGGTTGTATGACATGGAAATAATGGAACAGAAAGGGACATACAAGGTGGGTGAGAGAAAGTCAAGATAGAGGAGGGAGTATAGGAAGGTTTAACTAACCCTGAATTCCTTTGAAAAAGCCACATGGAAACCTCCTAATGTCGAAGCAAGCTTCCTAAAATATACACATATAAAAGAAGTTTAAATGTAATTACCCTTTAATAGAGAGATGATGCCTTAACCACGAACCACAATAAGCAAATAAAAAGCTCAGTACTGAGTATAAGTTACCTCTTTTGGAGTTGTAGTTCAATAGGGTCCCATAGACTACACCCCAACCACTACAGGCTATTGCTACTGCTCACTGCTGCTATCCAGAATTTGATAGGGAGACCTTATTTCTGAAGACATCTCATACTTGAATCATAGGACATAGAAAACTAAAGCTGGTACCAACATATAAGCTTTATTCCTACTGGCTACCTTCATAATGCTGAAAGTTCTATATATATTTCACTGTGTGTGTGTGGGGGGGGCTCAGTAGTCTTACCCAGCTGTGAACTCTGTGAGATATAGTAACAACTGTCCTAGAAATATCTATCTGGTGGCACAATTGTGGCATGAATGTTAGGGGAGTAACCAATAACTTTCTGTCTTTCATAAGACAGAACTCACACTCAGCATGGTTAACTTGGCCCAGAACCTGTGACTGCTAGGTAATATACTCTAGGAGGAAACCCCAGTACTATCATTCTGGTAAACTGAGAAGGTAATGGACTGCCCCCTAAGTATTAATCTCTGTACCCATAGAGATCAGTGCATTTCTCAGCCCTCATCACAGAAGCTTCTTCTTGTAGTAGATGCCAATTAACAGAGACATACAACTGGTCGACCTCCCTCCAAGGACCTGGGATTATCATGGGAAAGGGGGCAAAAGAATTATAAGAGCCAGGTGTGGTGGACACCTGCAGGGATATGGTATTTGTCAGACATGACAGGGCCATTACACCCATGAGCTCGCAGTGGCTGTGACTGCATACACAAGATCTGAACAAGATCAAGCCAACCAAAAATCTAGATGGGTAGAGAAGGAGCTCAGGAAACCCCTTGTTTCTGTCTGAGGAGCTATTGCAATTAATGGCGTCTAGGGAAGGATGGGTCAGTGTTCTTCAGGAACGCAGCCCTCGAGAGATTACCCACGCACCAGTAAATGTTTGTTTGTTTGTTTGTTTTTAAAAAATGCTTATGAAATTGGGAGGCAAAAGTTGGAAAAGATAGGGGAGGAATTTTAGGAAAGGAAATGAAAGTAGAATTGATTTTAAAAAAATAGGCATGTATGAGTCTTTAACAAAAAAAGATTATTTAAAATTAATATTTAGATATCCTTTAATTAATTCATTCAGCAAATATTTAACATGACCAATCACCACTCAGTGACTATAATTTCTTTTTTTTTTTTTGGAAACAGCCCGTTTTTTCTCACTTGTATTATAGCTAAAAATTAGCAGGAATAGAACAAAAATCTTACTGGGTCATTGTTCACTGCTGCAGAACATATTATAGTGAACAGCAGGACACCATCCAGACAGTAGGAAATGGGAAACTAAATAGAGGCTTATTATGTGTCTCTGATTATATAGTGTTCAGACATAATAGTGAGGTTTATTCAGAGACATGTGAGTGAGGGTAGATTCCCTGCTTCGAACTAGGGCATGCAAAAGCAGTACGTCAAAAGTGTTTAGCGACTCGCTTCACCTGTGTAAAGTTTGGTGCAGGCATTTCTGAGTGACCTAGACCATCCCCAATATGTTCACCAGAAATTCATAAATGATACTCTCTATTTGTCGTTCCCTTCTCTGCTGTCTTGCTGATCGCCATAGCCTTTAATCATTCTACCATGGGGCATCCCATGCTCATCGCTAAGTCTGGCTCAAGATACCCCAGACACAACATACTCCTGGTACCAAAGATGAGCAACGCCCAGAGTTCTAACTCCCCAATTTGTTTTTGTACTTCTTTAGCAAGAGAGGGAACAATTCCTCTCATGAACCTCCCCACTGATAATCCAAGACAGCAAGCTACAATGCCCCATCTCTCTTAAGTTTAGACCTAAGGGGATGTGTGTAGGGGGAAACGCTGACCATGCCCGCTTGGGGCTGGCACAGGCGCCGCTGACCACACCCGCTTGGTGTGGTCCGAGTAACGTAGCAAGGGTTTAATTATTAGAGACGTATGCAAGCGGCTCTCTTTTTCCCTCTCCCGCCTGGCTTAGCGGACGAGCAGGCATCCCGTGTAAACCTGGTCACTGGCTCCGTTGCGTGAGTACTTTCTTAATAAACTATCTGTTATCATTTTAGTGCTGACTCCACATTGTGTTTGGCTTTAGATGTGGCTGTCCTGAAAATTTAAAGTTTCAGCACATAGCCTCTACTCTCACTAGCTCCTTCCTCTTCAGTTGGGTTCTTTTTTTTTGAATGAAAAGTAAGTGAAGAAATAAAAAGGAAAAGAAAAGACATGGTATGGTAGAGAAAGTTTATTGTAGATATGTGGGAGACCATAGCCAGTGGAGACAGGGACATAGGGGAGAGTCCAGAGTTGACAGGACCAGACTGGGCTGGGACATATGGGAGAAGGGTAGGGGAAGGGAGAGGGGAGAAAAGGGAACCAGGTGCAGCAGCCAGGAGGCCAATGGTCCTAAAAGGACGAATAACCAAAATGGCTGGGTTACACAGGGAAGAGCCTCTGGAGAAAGGGTAGTCTAGCCCCTGGGCTGGAGACTTCAAGGTAGAGGACAGGGTATACCAGCTATACCCTGGTATAGGGCTGAGGGATGCTGGGAGAACCTAGATGCCAGATCCACACTGATGTATTAAATAAGCACCTCAGCCTTTTGTCCCCAGTTTGAAACTTAACACTTTTACCGGAAAATGACACTTGTCATTAATTATCTGGAGCTCCCCTATTCATCTCTCAATAAACACACTTGACCTTGTCAGATATTGCCGATCAAGTCTCCTAAGACATATATGAAAATATCCTGTGAATTATAGTCAGAAATCCTTTTAGAAAAAGCTAAAATGTCCTAAAGTGTTTTGGGTAATTATGTTTAAGACATTACATAGATTAAATACGGACATGCATTTTAGTAAAATTTTCAATTTCTCATTTTTCTAATAATGCTCATAAATTAGGTTAGTAATGGTTCAAGAAGGGCAACAAAAAATGTCTGAAATATAAAAGCAGTGTCCAGTATGAATCATAAACTGTGTAGGTATGTAGTCAGTCTTAGACATAGATTTATTGAACCCAATCCTTGCAATAAACCTGAGAAGCCACTTACAACTATTATGATTTTATGTGAGTAAACTGAGATTCAGTAGACTTCCCCAAGGCTTATAGCAAGTGATTGGAGCACCCATTGCTTCTCTGATCCCATTCCCTTTAACTGGAAACTTTGTAATCTTTGGGTGAAATCTTCCTCCTTCCATGCCAACCATACACTACCACAGGCATTGCTATTTGGCCCATAAAGCTACAGGTCCAGCGTGAGCTCATGGCTTGCATAGATCTCATCAGACACTTATTCTGAGATACTTGAATTTCTAGGGAGAAAACTAAATCTTCATTTATTAATGTGTTTCTAGAGTCAAAGTCCACAGTCCTGGATCAAAGACAGAAAGCCATTTGAAACCACTCCCATGGGAAGAGGATAACAAATAGAGACCTGGTAATATGTAGATTGAATTTCCTCTGGGAGTCAGTTCTCCAGTGGAGTGGCCTCATCAAGGTCAGGCTGCTTTTCAAACATCTCTAACACTTGGAATTCAAACAGCTGTATGGACTAATGGGTGGATAAAGAACTGGACCATATAGAGACATAGGCCATTGTGGTTGACATCATTAGTGCCACTATACTACCCCTTAGGGTCCGGGCTTTTATGTTTGGACCTCCCATGTGTTTTATAAACATTGACTTTGGGAATGTGTCCCTTGCCTCATAGTTACCTTAGTTCTCCTATGCAGTATTCTGTTCTTGGCTCAGGGTGGTGTTTGATTGTGGAAAGAGGAGCTGCAGGAGTCCAGTGAGACACTGTGCCATTCCTTAAACCCTCAGATGCTTCCCCCTGAAAGAACACAAAGATCCCTGCTGGGGCTGGAAGACTGACCTTCCCGATTAAGAGGAACACCACTCAGCCTCACTCTCTGTCCCTCACTCCCCACCCTCGTTTCCCAGCCCTTGGAAGCTTCCAGATCAACTGCCAGACATTCTGATACATTCCAGTGGTGCAGAGGAAGCATATGAGCCGAGAGAGCAAACATGGGTTCAAAGGCAGGCTTTTCAGGTAGCCAGTTGCTTAACTTCAAACAAATTATTGGCCCACTTTAGAGCTGTTTTCCTCTTGCTGCTAAGAAAACATCAATGGCTCTGCTCTGGAAGACTCCCCTTCCTGCTGTTCCTTTGTTTCTACCCAGACTACCTACAGATATTTCTTGAGTGAATTAACGAACGTCTCTCTTTGACACCATATTTTATTGCGTAACAATTAACAGTGTGCAGCTCTGACTACCCCACCAAACATTATATCCTTCAGGATGGTTTTTATTGAGCTAAAGGCCTATGTTATGTGCCTTCTGACTCTCCTATGACACCTTCTACAATAATGATAATAACTAACATATTGTAGGAGAAAACTAAGGTGTCGAGGAGGGGAGAAAAAAAACATCATTTCACAGTTCAAAATAACTCATTTAAATGAGCCTTCATCCCATAACTGGAACATGGACAGCATTCTGCAAGATATATCCCTGCTCTGAACTTCTTTCCCTTATTTTCAGGGTGGCTGTGAGGCTTATCACGTGATAAAATACTCATATGATAGCCTCATATACTAAGTGCCCGAGTAATACTCCATTGCAAAAGAAAAACATCATAGTAACTGAGTAGTAACTACATTAAATACATGTTTAAAAACCTTGTTTCCATTTCCTTCTTGCTCATTCATCTTGTTTTCTCTCCACACATTTCTGGCTTTGGAGGCTGAATGGAGACATTTTGAGATGTATAAAATAGCCATTTTTTATTATCCATGTTAACACAGAAGGGATAAGGTAGCATTAGTCCCTTCTATGATGAGAAGAGAAAGTATGACTGTGTTCATATAAATAGTGCAGCAGCCCCTCGGAGCAGCTCTGGAGGGCTGTGTGGCCACATGGCAGCCTCCTGGGAATCAGAGCTATCAGTCAATGTCACGCATGTCAATACCCATGTTCACCCAAAGTAGGATACATGTACTCTGGGGCTGGAGAGATGGCTGTGTGGACAAAGCACTTGGTGTGTAAATGTGGGCACTGGAGTTCAGATCTCCAGAAGCCACATGAATGCTGGGTAGACATGGCAGCCGGCATGCTAGGAAGACAGAAGTGATGATCACTGGAGCAAACTAGGTAGCCAGACTAGCTGTATGGGTGACCTCAGAGATCCTGCCTCAATTAATAAGGTGGAGAATTATGATGATTCCTGATACCAACTCAGGTCTCCATGAGCAGCTGTAATGGGGAACCCATCAGATATGACCTCTCAGACATGGTTTATAGCCAATTGAAAGTCTTTATTCCAGGTGGCTGGGACCACAGTCGGGTATTTGGAACCCAAGTGTAGTGCTGAATGTTTATGGTAAGGGTTTTTTGGTTTTGTTTTTTTGGCAAATATCACATCCTTATATCTCACTCACCAGCTTCAGGTGGTGAAGGTGAGGTTTAAATGAATCCACCAGACCCAAGATAAATGACAAATAGGTATTTATTAGGGAAGCATTTATACCACGGTCTTACTGCTCCAGAAGATGCAGTCTCTGCCCTTCCAAAACCCAAGAGAGCATGAGTCAAACCCTCATCTACTTTATGATGGGTAACATCTGCACCTGAAACCATGCCAAAAGGGTGTGGTCACCACTACAAATTCACTGGCAAGGCAAGATACCACTATAGCAATGTTTTAAGCAAGCAAGCACTTTAACAGAAGCTAAAATAAGTAGTTAGCTTGAGAGGGAGATTTTGAGCAAGCAAACAGTTTAACAGAAGCTAGGATAAGTTAGCTGGTGCCTTGTCTATTGACCTTGACTTCCTAGAGTTGGGTAATTTTCCACAGGTTCCTACAACAAGGAAACCAAATTCTAGTTAGACCTAAAAAGATGGAAGAACCCTGCCCCATCTTTCCCTGTCATATAGTAACACATACATCAACACCTGTTTGCAAAATGTATCCAAACTCATGAGAACATGCATACATGCACATGCAAAAACAAAATTAGGGACATCTGTATCCTTAGATGATTGTGAAATTTGGATGGTAAAACAGAATCAAAGCTGATCTGTCCTTATGCCAAGGGAAGTCATTTACATGCAGGTGGGCACTCTCCTAGGCCAGATAGTGAAGGGGGACTTTATCAGAGGGAGAGAAGCAGTGAGACAGGACACTGTACTGACTACAACATGCCCAGAGCATCACCTTCAAGTCTGAGCACTTGTGGAAGAGCCCATTGGAGGATTAGTGGAATGCTCAAGAGTCCCAAAGCATGTGGTAGGATGAACGTTGAAAATATAGCCAGTTAACAACAGAAAGGAAATGTCCCGGGAACTTCTCTGTGCTTGAATTATCTTAATGGCCACGATGGTAAGAACACTTGTGTTTATTCAACCTACACCCAGGCACAGGTTTAGGGTGAGTAGATAGAACGATGGGGAAAGAAAACTCCCTCAATTAAAGGATGGGTTTCTTTATATTATTATTAATCTCATAATTACCTAAGAATGAGGTGTGCTGATTCAAAAAGTCTGAGCTGGAGTCATCTCTCAGTACTCACTCCATGAGCATAAGACCCAGGTCCCACACCCAGGTAAAAAGCTGGGCATGCCAGCAGCTTGCATCTGTAATTCTAGTGCTGAGGGCAGAGATGAGAGGATCACTGGGGCTCACTGTCCAGTTGGCCTAACTAATCAGCTAGCCCTGACTTGGGGTTCCTGGAAACTGTCTCAAAAAAAAAAAATAGTGGAGAGTGATAGAGGAAGAAACTAGACCTCTGGCCTACACACACGCACACCCCACATATACACACATACCAGGTAGATATGCACACATGAGTATACCTGAACACACACACACACACACACACACACACACACACACACACACACGTACCTGCACTGATATACCACACACACATACACCACATATACACAGATACCATGTAGACATGCACACATGAGTATACCTGCACACACACACATGTACACCTACACTGGTATACCATACACACACACTCCAGTGTACCTGCACTGATACACTACACACACATACACACACACACACACACACACACACACACACACACACACCATACACCACACATATACACAGACAAATACCATGTAAACATGCACACATGAGTATACCTGCACACACATTCACACACACACACACACACACATACACACACACACACACACACACACACACACACACACACACACACACACGAGTGCATCTGCACTGGCACACACACTCATATACCACAGGTATACACGTATGATGAGTCCCATCAGTGGTGTTCAAACATAGCTCACACAGATATGCTGAAGGAGTGAAGATTCAGGCACTGCTTGAGAATAAGATCCGTAAGTTTCTTATATTTCTTAGCCTCTGTGATTATACAAAACCTACACTGTGGCAAACTCCCCCCATGTCCTGCCTCCAGTCCAGGGCTGACCTTTTGCTGTTCAATGCCATGGGTGTATTTGCTGTATTAAGTTTACGGACTTAGCTTTCTTAGCTGTAGAGCAAAAAGAAAGGATGCCTTAGTCAATATGTAAATGAAGAAGTGTAGATGACAGCTGAGGACCTTTGGCCCTTAGAGAATAATATTACCAGCTGAGAACACATCCTGACTGCAGGACTCGTCAGCATTCTGTACCACTTCCTTCATGTGCTAGGACTTTTTCTTCCAAGAATTCTATCTGGCCAGAATCTGACAGCTCCTGGCCAGCTGTCTGTCTCTGCTTTGGGCCTCCCAAACCCTGAATATCAAATCTCGAAGCTTTGCCTTTCCTCTAGGAACTCACTATTCCAAATCAGTCAGTAGACTAGGGAGGGTGGGTGAGAGATGGGCTAAGGAGAGCCCTTCCTTTTCTCCAGAGAGCTTCCCTCAACCAGCCCTCCCTAGGGAGCTGCAATCACTGCCCTTTGCAGTCCCTATGTTTCTTTTCTCTTTCTTGAGGATTTCCCTTCAGAAATGGAGACCTTTCTCTGCTTGTTATGCAAAGCAGCCTTGCTCTTGCCAAGTCACTAGCAGCCAGCTGTTATTCCCGGGTCAATGTAGAGTGGGAGGCTGGCAGAGACTGGATTGGCTTTCTTTTTGATTTATCAATACCTATGAAAGCCTTCCTTCACAATAAAGACACCTTTCTACTTAGCGCAGTCTCGTAAATAAATGCCTTGGCGTCCTTCCTGCATAGCTGGGTGGGCGAATTTATTCATGTGTGTATGTTGCAAAGGTTTACTAAGATTCTTAATGGAATGGGAACATTATTTGCAAAAGACCAAAGGATTATCACTAACTGAACTTGAACTGACAGCTTTTGGGATGCAAGGAGATTTATTTTGCAGGTAAGAAATAATCTGTTCCTAAAATTGTGACTGGCTCATGGGAGAATTGAGCAGACAACAGATAAATGAAAAGATAAACTTCAACCAGTTGAAACATCCAGAGGAGGAACCAAGAGATTGAAGTGTTTGGGAACAGGCCCTTGCTGTGGGGCTGAGCACACTGAGGCTTGAAGAAGCTCAGGGGTATGAACGCAGAGAGGAGCTGTTGGTCACATGAATGGATGGAGGACCCTCTGGCCTTCCAGAAGCAGAGTCGGCAAAGAGGTATCTCAAACCTGGCCCATGGAGGGGTTCCTCCTGATAAGAAGAATTAGGTGGAGAAGTTGGGGCTGACTGGTGGGCTGATACCATGGCCATAGAGTTTCACTCACATTCCAAAGAAACCAGATTCAACTTGTGTCTCCCCTGCCCTTGGAGAAGTTCCTGAAGAAGCTGCAACTGCCTCAGATATCATGTACATTACTTGATTTTGTCTCAGTAGAACATCCCAACTGGATGGATAGAATGCTGTAGGTCAAGCACCAAAATTACCCTTGACTGTCTTAGCCCCTTTTAAGAGCCATTTACAACCAACCTTTATATCTAACTTTACAACTCCCAAGCTTCCCCTAAAAATCTTAAGATTGACACACTTACCTGCCCCTCCCCACCAGCTCTCTAGTTAAGCTTCTCTGCCTTGCTGGAGCCCACCTCTTTGTGACCCCACTCATGCATTCGGTTAACACATTGATTCCTGACTTTCTCTACCGAAAGAAGCTCCTTTTGTCATAGGACTTGTCATTAGGGATAATTTGAATCTCTAATCCTGAGTCATCATCACCACTGTCTGGATCAGAACAAGCCATTTCAGATTGCAGAGGTGGTCTATAAAAGCCAGCCTTCTATTTGCAAAGTACATGAGTTTTTTCAAAAGAAGCCCAGTAAGCGAAATCTCTCCATATCTATTGACAGTGAATAGTTTTAAACATTAAAGCCATGTGCAACAGATGTCATGGTTGTATAGACCTGTAATCCCTGTGTTTGGGAGGTTTGAATGTGAAGTTCGAAAGTTCAAGACACCGTGGTCTGGAAAGCAAGTCCTAGGGAACCCTGTGCTTTACAATAAAGGGTTGCCGAAAATTTTGAAAACAAAGCAGAGCTTCATGTTAAGAATGGTTAAGAATTTGCCATCCAGCTTGCACAACAAATGTAGAGCGTTGTGCTGGTTTCTAAAATAAAGGATTCCTAAGCACTGGAGCTGAAGTTACTGGAACTTTCACTAGAGACAAACTGTGTAAGGCCTGTGTAACGACACAGATGCCTTAGAAGGAACTGCCATGGGGGAGTGGGGGTGAACTGTTATCAGATCCACTCTTTAAAGTTAAGGTTTCTGGACTTTGGAGCTGCAGAGATGTTTTACCAGGTAAGAGCACAGACTGCTCTTGCTGAGGATTGGGATTTGGCTTCCAGTACTTGTGTCAGACCTGATGATCTCGTCTGACCTCCACGGGCATCCTCACTCATTTGCAGTATCCACACATAAACATAATATACAGTTTTGAAAATACAATAAATATTTTTTAAAATGATTTCTGTGCCTGTCATTAGGTCTTTGACTCAACAAGAATGTGGCAGGCTCCGATATCAGTGTTTTATTAGTGTACTCCAGAAGATTCCAATGGACAGATTAAGAGAATGAAGATGTATTTGGTTGTAACGTGAGCTTTCTAGCCTGGCAGGTCCCGCTGCCCTTCTCAGGCCCAAATAAACACACAGGTGCTGTATTAGTTGTAATTCTGTTGGCTGTTGGCTATGGTTTCTTATTGGCTAGCTCTGTCTTAATTATTAACCCATTTCTATTAATCTATACATTTCCACATAGTCTTATCTTACTGGGGAATGCTGGACCTGCAACTCCTTTGCCTGCTACATGATGACTGCTCAGCTTCTCCACAGAGAAGAGAACGATTTCCTGTTTGTCCCTGCTTATAGCCTGATTCTGCCCAGCTACGTCACTTCCTGTCTGGCCAATCAGCCAATCAGCGTTTTATTCATTAACCAATAAGACAAATATATACAGAAGCCCATTCCCCATCATTTGGTAATCACTTAGGGTCCTTCTTGTTTGCAACTATCTAGACATGAAGCACAGGCAGCAAGAAAGACCCTGGAGACGGGGAAATCAATTCATCAGACCCCATAGACAAGTGACACGCTCTTAATTTTTAGTGTGTTTTCCTAATAGGTAACACAAACAACTCCACACATTATCTGCAAAGTGAGTGATGGTGGCAGACACTGTGGGAGTTGTTTGTGTCTATTTCTCTGCTTGAACACACACACACACACACACACACACACACACACACACACACACTAAAACATTTGGTCCTATGTAACAGTAGATCCCTGTGTCACTCCAGGGGGGCATCTGCCTCCTTCCCCTGGTACAGCTGTGCCTTGCCACCTCCTTTTATCCAGGTCTCTATTGAATGTCTTTTCTTTTTGTATTCTTTCTCTTAAACACTAGTGTACATTGTTCTCCATTTGTTTCTCAGGCATTAAATCTCTTTAGAATATCTGCCACTAGCATGCATCGCATACAGATGCATACAGATTGTCCATCAATATCCAGTGTAGACTGGTCCAGGGATGCATCGTAGATGTTGAAATCCTCAGATGTTTAAGTCTTTCATATAAACTGGTGTCGTGCTCACATGTAACCACTATGCACACTTCCTTGCAGACATTAAATCATCTCTTGATTACTTACGCTGTCTACTACAATGCAATGCTACACAGTTGGTTACTACATTGCATGGTTTAAGGATTAATGATAGGGGAAAATTTTATGAATTTTCAGCACACACAAGTTCAAATAGTTTCAGCACATGATTTGTTTAATCTAGGGATGTGGAATGTCTAGACATGGAGGGATAACATTTATTTGCTGGTTAGCTTAAAGTCTCTTTCATTCTTTAGAATGTAGGTTGCATAAAATAAGAATCTTAACTGTCCCCAATTCTAGGACAATATGGGACACTTGAGACCCCATGAAGTAAGTATGGAAAGACAGTCAAAAATGGATCTGACTAGTCCATGAAATATAGGTGGCTCCATGTACTTGGGGTTTGGGGATTACAGCCTTGTGAAGATTAGTTCAAAAGTCCTTCGGAGAGACTTTACCACAGTGAT
Organism: Cricetulus griseus; assembly: GCF_003668045.3. Taxonomy (NCBI): domain Eukaryota; kingdom Metazoa; phylum Chordata; class Mammalia; order Rodentia; family Cricetidae; genus Cricetulus; species Cricetulus griseus. The sequence continues at coordinate 21,150,339 of NC_048603.1, forward strand.
CTCTGGTCCTAGGTGTCAGTAAGATGATGGGACATTGCTCTAGCTAAAACCAGGGCTCCAGGGCACAGATTGATCAGGCTTGACTCCCATTGAAGACCTACGCAGAAAACAGACACAATCCTTAGCACATGTCTTTGGAGAGGCTGTCTCATGAATTGTGTCAGAGGTCCTGGATGCTGGAAAATGGGACTTGCACCCTTTTGCCTTGAGGAGAAGGATGTTAATATTTTCTAGCATGGAAGGCCATTGTACTGATCTGTTCATTCTTTTATTAAAAGCCCCTGAGGCTGGATAGCATGCTTAGCATACATCACAGAAATCTATCTTTTGATTTTCTGGAGATTGGAAAGTCAAAAAGAAAGTTTGGATGGGTTCTATATCTACCAATGGCCCAATCTCTGCTTCCAAAATCTGGCCACTTCCTGATACATTCTCCAGTAGGAATAAATATGTCCTCCTATGACAAAAGAAACAAGGGCAAAGAGTACTACTCTTTGTATGAAGGTGATAAAGTCATCTATGAGGCAGGGGCTCTTATGGCCTAATCTCTACCTAAAGCCCTGCCTCCCAATACTGATTCATGTACTGGGGATTCAGTTGTAACATAACCACCACAGGGGACACAAACATTCAGACCACAGAACCAACATACTGCCGCTTCAGTCACTCTGAGAGTGGAATGTTTTTCTGAGGCACTTGGGAGCAGTTCCCAGAGTGCACCCTACATGTAACTTATCCTACCATCTAGAAGCAATGAAACTGGCATAGAGGTGCCTCAGGAGAAGCCAAAGTGAGCCAGACAGATGGGCAAATTCCAATGTAATAAACATGGATGGAACAGTAAAATAGCCTGTGATAGCCTCCCTTAGCACCATCCAGTTTCACACTGTAGGGGAAAGGACATGGAGTTCTGCAGGCAACCCAGCTAATACCTGTGCTTATGTACCTTGGCTTCATCTCCTGACTCTGCACCTTCTGAAAGTTTACTTTCACTGAGCTCAGAGAACTGCCCCCAGATAAATAGGATCCTCAAGGTCTCAAATCATCTGAATGCCCCAGTGTAGTAAGTAGAATTCCTAAGACAAGTGAACATTCCCCAGCTAGCCTGAAACTTTACTTAGACAGCATATAATCTATAGTTTACCTACTCATTGGCACACTCCTCCACCCACTTTCCTCCCACCCAGTCCCTGTACCACACAGGACAGAGCATGGTGATTAAATTTCCCAGGGAAATCCAGGGACTTTTGAATGCTGTTTTCTCCCTTTTCTTACATCCTCTTCTGCTCAAGACCCAGTGTGAAGTGATACCAGGCTGAGGTCCAGGGATTGTGGCAGAACAGTTAAAGTCAAACTCAGGTTAATATTAAAAGGGGTGTCAGCTTGTCAGAATGGTTAAGGTCAAAAAACGCAAGGGACAACTCATGCTGGAGAGGCTGTGGAGCAACGGGAACACTCCTCCATTACTGGTGGGAGTGCAAACTTTGGAAGTCAGTGTGGCGGTTTCTCAGAAAACTGGAAATCAACCTACCACAAGACCCAGCTATACTGCTCTTGGGTATAAACCCAAAGGATGCTCAATCACACCACAAAGACACTTGCTCAACTATGTTCATAGCAGCATTATTTGTAACAGCCAGAACCTGAAAACAATCTCTGTGCCCCTCAAACAAGGAATGGATATATAAAATGTGGTACATTTGCTCAATGGTATATTACTCGGCTGTTAAAAACAAGGACACCAAGAAATTTGAAGGCAAATGGATGGAACTAGAAAAAAATTATCCTGAGTGAGGTAACCCAGACCTAGAAAGACAAACATGGTGTTAATTCATTCATAAGTTATAATGTGCCAGGTATAGCATGTGCGAAGGACTATCCGTAGTCCGTAAGGCTAAGATTTCTTTATTCAGATAAACATCAGCCAAACGCAAGCCAGAGTGTGCCCAGAGGCAGCAAGCTAAGAAGGCCAGAGAGAGAAGGGGTCTCCATGTGTCCACCGCCCCTTAAGTATTGCTCTCGAGTCATCTTCGACCTCCCCCGACCACGCCCTCATGGGCGTAGCCAAGCACACCTGTAGGGGCTTCTAGGAGGTGGGGTTACAGTGTCTCCCTACAATAAGTGGATATTAGCTGTAAAATAAAGGATAACCATACTGCAACCCACAGCCTCAGGAGAACAGGTAGCAGGGAGGGTTCATGGGTGGGTGGGTGGGGCATCCAGATCTCCCTGGCTTCCCAGAAGAGGTTTTGTGAATGGACTGAGGGTAAATGGAGATGAGAACATGAGCGATCGGATTGGGGAGATGCATGGGGGAGTGTCAGAGGTGGGGAGTACCAAAAGAGACCCCTGGAAAGGGGAGCATTTTGGGGTCAGGTAAAAACCTGGTACAAGGGAATCTCCTAGGAATATACAAGAAAGAGCTCAGCTTGGATTCCTGGCTGTAGCAGATACATAGTCTGAACTTGCCATCTCTTGTGCCCAGATTGATGGCTAGCCCAATTGTCATCAGAGAGGAATCCTCCAACAATTTATGGAAACAGATGCAGACCCAAAGCCAAACATGAGGCAGAATTCAGGGAATCTTGCAGAAGAGGAGAAAAGATTGTAACAGCTGGAGGAGTCAAGGACGCCACAAGGAAACTCACAGAATCAACTAACCTGAGCCCATAGGGGTTTAGGGAGACTGAACTGACAACCAGGGAGCCTGCATGGGACTGACCTAGGTCCTGTACATATATGACAGTTGTGCAGCTTGGTCCTCTTGTGGAACTCCTAACAGTTGGAACGGGGGCTGTTTCTGACTCTTTTCCTGGCTTTTGGGACCCTACTCCTCATACTCATGACTCCTTGCCCAGCCTTAATACATGAGGAGGTGCTGAGTCTTATGGCAACTTGATAAGCCATGTTTTTTCGATACTCTTGGGAGACCAGCCCTTTCCTAAGTAGGAACAGAGGAGGAGTGTATTGTGGGGTGGAAACAGATGTAGGGGGGACTGGTAGGAGAGGAGGGAGGGAAAACTGCAGCCCAGGTGTAAAATAAATGAATAAATAGAATTATTTTAAAATATTTAACAGAAGAGACAGAAATGGGGGAGGGGTTGTCAGAAAAAATAAAGAACTGTGATATCATCACTTCCTCTGTCTATGTAGAAACATCCATTTCCTCAAAGGTACTGAGAGGCAGGAAATTATGTATTAGACATAGACTGACATGTGTGGCCTCCATTGCTCCACACAAACCAGAAATTCTTCTTCCTTGCATGTTTGATGGCAGAGACCCTGGAATCTCTTTGAAAGGCTGGAAATGCTTCCCTTTCTTGTATACATACTTTAGTATTGAAACCCCAGCTCTGTGACTTGTAACGCAAGAGAATCGATGTCCCTGACTTAGCCTATGACTCACATGTAAAATGAGAAGGAATAATAATTACCTTATAAGGCTGCAGAGCTAAGACACAGTGATGCAGATCATAAACCCTGTGAATTCGGCGCATTAAATATAGAGGGTATATATCACCGAGTCAGGGTTCCTCCAACCCCCACCTACTGCCATTACCACATGCCAACCAGTCAAAGGAGCATCAGGTAGCTGCAAAGGCATCTTAGCCACATTCAGAGAACTGAGTGCCAACTTGCAAGATGGAACTCAATGCTGAGCCAGTAGAATTTCTTTCCTTTGAAGCAAACAGCAGAGAAAAGGGGACCCAACAAGACACAGAGTCAGCAAAGACAGATTGAGACAGAAAGAGATGTAGACACAGCTCAAATTACCTGAGGTTACAGTCAGTCCCAAGGGAATAAACCATGTTTGTGGGATCAGCCATAGGGGAACTTGCAGTAAGAAGTTCAAGGTTAACAATGATGGTTAGTCTCCGTTACCAGCATGGTTAGTTTCACAATCACAGAAGAGATTTGTAAGGCATATTTCCTAGTGTGTTTGTGAGGACTAACAAAGAGACAAGGTCAGTGCTGTTGTAATTTAAGAAAAGCATCCTGCCAGAGAAAGATGCCATGGGACAGGGTTCAAACGGAGGTTTTTTGTTGTTGTTGTTGTTGTTTTGTTTTGTTTTTAATTAGGGAAAGGGATCTTAAAAGGGGGAACAGGGAGGGGGAGACCAGCCTCTGGGGACAGGGGCAGCAAGAGAGACGAAAGAGGGGCAGAGAGAGAAAGGAACAGAGAGAGGGAGAGAAAGAGAGAGAGGAGGATGGAATGTGAACAGGGCCCTTTTAAAAGGGAACATAGTGAATGTGCACAGGTGGTGCTCTTAGTGGTTGCAGCTGAGGGTGAATCCTGTCAGGACCCCAAGGACAGGCCAGTACAGATGCCTGAGTAGTAACATGTGCCAAATGTGGATGACACCACCCTAATAGACTAGTATACCTGAGAGAGGTCTTTCCCTACTGCCCCGTCTCTCCCCAGTGTGATGCTACCCCTGTGGTCCACCACACCATTCATACCTTGATAAAACAACCAGAGAAATAAACTCTTGGTTTCTTAAACATTTCCACAGGTATTTTGCCTCACAAATGAGAAGCATACTGGCACACTGGCTTCATGGCCTTCCTCTAGGCTGAGAGAGTATGTATTACAAGTCCCTGGTTAAGGACAAATCAGAGATCAGTTTTGTCCATGGCGAGGCATGCATTTAATCTTCCTCCCTATGCATGCTCCACCTTTAAAAGCTGCATTAAGTCTTAGACATGTCAGGTAGGCTTCCCCAACTCCCGCCTCTACAAGGCACACTGATCAGAGTGGGCATACTCAGGTAGGGATAGGTGCTGGGGACTGGCCAAAAACTGCTACCAAGTAGAAAATGTTCACAACTGCTGAGCTTCTGTGACCATAGCTGCAAAGCAGAGTTTTCCCTCTTGCTGTAACTATGACGCTCTTCCTGTAGCAGGAAAATGTGTGTGGTCCTGCAGGAGAAGATGGAGGCAGAAGTATCCTTGTAGAACTCCCCTGTGGATGGAGATGCACTGTCAGAAATTCTCTTTTTCCTGCTCTCCATTAAGACTGAAAAGGAATGAGCAATAGCTCTCAGCTTAACTGCTTTCCAAAACAGGATACAGTCGTACTCTTTCCCCAAGTGTGAAATGCGCATAAGGCTGGGACCTGACATTGGTGTGAGAGTCTAACATTGCACAGCAAACACGGGAAGCACTCAGAGGGCCCCACCATCGATTAGCTCACTACTAACGCAAGCATGGCTTACTTCCTGAACTAGCATGGAGTGACTCTCAGTAGTTAGAGCAGCATTCTAAAGCTCATTGGAGCTCAGCCAGACAAGTGGCCTGAAACACTCGCAGTGCATGCCAAGTGTGGATTGTGGTAGAGGTGGATAGAACTTAGGAACTGCTTTCCAGCGGCTGCTCTTTCTCCTGGAGAGGGAAGAAGTAAGGTTTGAAGTAGGTAGGGATTTCCAAAGTCAAGCTCCAAATGATAGATGTGGAAATAGACGCCACATTCTTCTTCTAGCCCAGACACCCAAATTCGCCACTGTTCCCCAAGCTTCCCACTTGAGAGGCTTCACCCATGAGAAGAACCTTTCTTCTAGTACAAGACCCTGGAAACAGATGCATACTGACTCCTTAAGGACTGTCTACGCCTGGTGCTTCTGTGGAGGTTACCTTGGGAATTAGTCACACTTTCTTATTTCATGGACTTCCTGACAAAGCACTTATTTGCTCTGTGCTTTGAGAAATTTTTATTTTACTGCAGGTATCCCAGTTTCTCTCAGAAGCCCTCAGCAACTCTGATGTTGCAGATAACATCCCATTTCTGCTATGTTCACTGAGTGTCTACTGCTGCTGGGAAGGTCACCAGGCACTCCAAGCTCTCATCGCTTCTAAGCCATATAAGACACTCTGGTGGAGAGTGTTCTGTCTTTAAGGTGACTGAAGCACAGAGAAATAATGATGTCTGTTCAAGGCTGTGTGACTAGATAGATAGCAGCATCAAGAATAAGATCCAGATTATGCCGTCTCCAAAGACAATTCTCCGTACTGCATGGAAATTCACTGTGGGGCGTTGTTTCTGTTTTTAAGAAATGAATAAAGCCCAGATGCCAGAGGGAAATCAGTGACTGAGGATCCCACTTAATACAAGAAATCACACAGCCATCTGTGTGATTAGGAGGTGTGTCTTTGTTGGAGTAGGCGTGGTCTTGTCGGATGAAGTATGTCACTGTGGAAGTGGGCTTTGAGGTCTCATATATGCTCAATATACTGCCCAGTGTCTCAGTCTACCTCCTATTGCCTGATATCAACATATAGTAGCTCCTTCTCCAGCACCATGTCTGTCTCCATGCTCCCCACCATGCTGGTAAAAGATTAAACCTCTGAAACTGTGAGCTACCACCTCCCGTTAAATGTTCTCCTATATAAGAGTTGCCATGGTTATGGTGTCTATTAACAGCAATAGAACCCTAAGATACCATCTAACTGACAACTCAGTTCCTGTAGCCTGAATGTACTCTGAGGCTGGGATGTTTTCTGAAGCCAGGATATTCAGCAACCCCTCACATTACATAAAGTACCTCAATCTCTTGCAAATCGGTTACTTTATTGCTTTTCGCAAATAGAGTCATTACCTTGACCTCAGTAACAACAAAAATCTGAACTGTGTGCCTTTAAATTATTTATCCCATGACTTGAAGACATCCTTCACAAAATTAGTCTTGTAGAATTTCACCTTACAATGTTGATAAGCTTTCATTCCCGAGAACACAACTCATGGACAAGTATACGATTTATTTGCTACAGAAGATTGCCAGGAACTTGTGGCAGAATGCAGAAGAACCAGGGGGATAATGAAGGACTCCAGTTTCTACACTGCTGGAGGTAGCATGGACAGAGGTTATTAGAAAAGCCTGTTCCTTCACCTAGGATTACTTAGTTACCCCAGTGATCAGTGTTTACCACTGTAGAAAAGAAAGAAGACAACCTCAATGCTTTTATGGACCTAATTCAGGAATGACAGTGTTTTGTTTTTTATTTGGTTTTGTTTTTATGAAAAGGAGACTAATTATTCCCTTCCTTAATGTTTTTATCCTAATCCAATCCTAATAAATCCCTATCTAGGGATTTATCTTCTCTGTAATTGACACCTTTTTGAGATCTGAATTTGTTTGCCAATGTGGTGATTAGTTTTGATTGTCCACTTGATGTAATCTAGAATCATCTAAGAAGAGAGACTAAGGGAAGAATTGTTGAGATTAGATTGGTCTTTGAACAAATCTGTGCCCGATGGTGTTAACTGAGCTCATGGAAGTGTGAAGATGTGCCTTGAATGGAGGTGGTACCATTTCAGGGACTGAATGCAAAGGACAAAGCCAGCTGGGCATTGTCAAGCATGCATGCACACATCTCTCTTCTCTTGACTATACAGATGTGACTTCAACCCTGCCACCTGACTTCCCAGAAGTGATGGACTATAACCTGGAATTGTGAAATAAGGTAAAACTATTCTTCCTTAAGCTGCCTTTGTTAGGATTTTTTATCACAACAACAGAAAGGAAAGCAAGACAGCAAAGTTCTGCTGATACTCAGGTTAGCCACTGAATGAGTAAATGTCTGACATCATAAACCAAGAAGGAATGCCATCAAAGTAAGGAAGACCCATGTGATTCCCTTCCCCAAAGTAAGAATGTGGCCTTATACAGGGGAGAGGCCTATTCAGGGCTCAGTGTTAGAAGCAGTATGCAGACTATGTTTTGTAAGGAGGTGGACCATCTTTCAGAGATCCCACAAAGTCATTTATGTTTCCATTATTCCCATGGCCAACATACAGAGAGATGGGAACCAAGATAAAAAAGCAGTGATTCTGATTTTACCTAGAACCTGGTTTTTGGGTTTTGTTTTTGTTTTTTGTTTTTGTTTTTGTTTTTGTTTTTTTTGGTTTCTGTTTCCTATTCCTAGCCATTATGGGCTTCCTTGTAGGAATTTCCATGTTGCCTTCAATCAACTCTCACCGAGAACAGAGAACTGTATGGATTGTTGACATTTAAATAGAGTTTATTTGCTACAGAAGATTGCCAGGAACTTGTGGCAGAATGCAGAAGAACCAGGGGGATAATGAAGGACTCCAGTTTCTACACTGCTGGAGGTTTCATTGCTCCTAAGTCCAAGAAAATAAAAAGTTATAGAATACTGTTTTGAGAGAAACTAGTGTTCTCTTTTCAGAGACTGGGGCAGGCAAAAGACAGAATCAAAGGAATACACTCTAGCAAGGACATCTCCCAAAGCCCTTCCTGGGGGTCTCCTGTTAGACAAACTCCACATGAAGATGAAGTCCATTGGAACCCTCTGAGTGGAATCCACTAGGGTATTGAAGAATGGAAATTAGCCATGTGGTGTCTAGAGGCCAGATGGAGGTACCCAGCCCAGGACCCAAGGAAAGACTTAAGAAAACATTTGTAAATATTCACTGGGTGCTAATCAATATTATTTAATCTGATGGTTTCTATGTTCGAGCCGTGAGCAGTCAAAAATTAAATTTACACACAAACACAAGCAATGCATAAAAGTGCCAAATACCTAAAAGAAGATCTAATCAAAGATGTTGGATTCTTCTGCAAGTAAAACTATAAGACATTGTTAAGATGAATTAATTAAAGCCTTAATATATGAATGTTGTTCATGTTTGTGACTTGGGTCATTATTGCATTACTCATAATTTACCTGATGTTACTAATTAACTTGAATGCTATCATTCTCATAATTTGGCACGTTTTACATGTGTTTATCTGTGTGTACATGTGTGGGCAGGTAGGTGCCGTAGCACCCATGTTGAAGTGAGAAGGAAAAAGGAGCCTATTCTGTCTTTTCATCATGTCAATTCCAGGATTTGAACTCAGGTCTCCAGGCTTAGCATTGCATGAACCTTTCCCTGAGCCATCAAACCAGCCCCTCAAATTTCAGTTTTTTTTTTTTAATGGAAGAGTTAGTTCTCAAGTTCATACAAAAAATAAAAAAAAAACACACCTTAAGCTGGAGAAATTGTTGAATGCTGTCTTCTCCTTCTCTTTCTCTCTTTCCCTCTCAGACAAAATCTCACTATGTAATCAAGACTTACCCGAGTCTCAGGATCGTCCTGTCTCAGCCGTCAGAGTGCTAGAACCCTTCAAGAATGTTCCACCAGCACCAGCTGTGAGAGCTTCGTAAAGCAAAACCAATTAAGACACTGTGGAGGTGAGTCAAGGAAGGACAGACACACCACAGGACCAGAGTGGAGTCCAGAGACAGGGCAAGTCATATAAGGACACTCTGTTAGCACAGAGGTGACCCTGAAGAAGAGTACATAGCAGTCTTCTCTGGGAAATAATGCTTCATCAGATGAAACTCATACGGGAAAAATGAGTTTTGACCCTGACTTTGTCCCTTACATAAAAATCAATTCCATGAGGTTTTTAGATATAAATAGGACAGCTTTTTTTTAAAAAAAATATAATTAACTCAAATGGATCATAGACCTTAATGTAAAATGAAGTTATAAGGTTTCTAGAAACCATAGAAAGAACCTGCCTGACCTTTGCTGGCTTTGGTGATGAAATTTTAGGTGAACACCAAAAGCTGTTTCCAAGTGGAAAATTTAACTTTCCACTGACTATGGAAAAGAAGGATGCGTTTGAATTCATTAAAATAAAAAGTTTCTACTCACTGAACGACTCAAGAAAGAGATAAGAAATCACACAATTTTAAATTGCTTTCTAAATGTGTACCGAAACCCCCAGTTCTCATCAGAGAGATCTCTTTGTACAAAGCATGACGGTGCATACAGAGAGACTCACTGGTCTCAGGAGGCTGGCTAGATTTCCAGCACCCAGAATAATTTCCCTCCTGTTGAGTGACCTGAAGTCCCATTAGATGGGTTGGTCACCACCAATGTGTGAGTGCCACTTTTTACACCATTGTGCACAACTTACCATGCTGGTCATTGTCATGGTTCATCGGTGTTGCGGCTCAGTAGGACTGTTTAATTGTTTCCCTCCCATGGCAGCTCCAAGAGTATTTTCTTGAACCATGGAAGCCAGAGTTCAGGGAAGAGGCTTTTGCATCAGATCTGGCTCAAGTCTTCCCAGTTCTGTATCCTAAGTGTGTGGTATCTCCAGTGATAAGGTCCCGTCCTCAATCCCTGAGAGGCAAGCCAGGGCTACACTGACAGTCTCTACTGTTGGGAGAGTCATTTGGGAGGTTTGTCATGCCTGGTACTGGGTTCTTCCTTAATCTGTGGTTCTTGTGATTATCATTGTCAGCCCAAGGGCTCAGCTTCCTTTAGTGTGTGTGTGTGTGTGTGTGTGTGTGTGCATGTACATACACTTGTATAATTTAGGTAAACATAAAATGATATGATTCCTTGAGGCTTTTTCAAACAATCATGATGTCATTTGTATCCTTGTCTCCCCTTCTGTATTATCTACCTCCTTCTGTCTTTCTCAGTTGGAGTATACAGCCACCTTCCATTTCCCATTGTGAACCACCTGCACCCTGCTTTTCCCCTCCTAAGCTCCCCTATATTCCCGTTAGGATTTTCTGCTTTCTGTGGTTTCTCCGTGTTATATACTCACTCACATCTCTGGATTTAGAGTTAGGAACAGAGGATGAGAGAGCATGCCTCGTGTGTCTTTCTGGGTCCAGGTTACATCACTCAAATAATCTTTTGGGGGAGGGGGGAGAAAGATTATTTTTAAAAAGCCAGAATACCAGGAAGCCTGTTGTGAAACAGTCTCCGCTAGAATGGCTGCCCAAACAAGACCAGAACAACGGTAATAACCGTGGACTCCTTAACAGAACAGGGAAATTTTCCCAAGGTCCCACCCTTAGACAAAGAACTACAGGCAATTACTGCTCCCAGGAAGAGAATTAGCCTCTTCTAGGAATGAGACCCATTGTTGGTTGTCCAAGGCAGAGTGGTTAGTTCTGAATCATATACACAAACAACAAAAATTGACCCAGCAAGTTATATATATTTGTGTGTGTGTGTGGTGTGTGTGTGTGTGTGTGTGTGTGTGTGTGTGTGTGTGTGTGTGTGTGTGTGTGTGTGTGTGTGTGTGTGTGTGTGTGTGTGTGTGTGTGTGTGTGTGTGTGTGTGTGTGTGTGTGTGTGTGTGTGTGTGTGTGTGTGTGTGTGTGTGTGTGTGTGTGTGTGTTGTGTGTGTGTGTGTGTGTGTGTGTGTGTGTGTGTGTGTGTGTGTGTGTGTGTGTGTGTGTGTGTGTGTGTGTGTGTCTGTGTGTGTGTGTGTGTGTGTGTGTGTGTGTGGTGTGTGTGTGTGTGTGTGTGTGTGTGTGTGTGTGTGTGTGTGTGTGTGTGTGTGTGTGTGTGTGTGTGTGTGTGTGTGTGTGTGTGTGTGTGTGTGTGTGTGTGTGTGTGTGTGTGTGTGTGTGTGTGTGTGTGTGTGTGTGTGTGTGTGTGTGTGTGTGTGTGTGTGTGTGTGTGTGTGTGTGTGTGTGTGTGTGTGTGTGTGTGTGTGTGTGTGTGTGTGTGTGTGTGTGTGTGTGTGTGTGTGTGTGTGTGTGTGTGTGTGTGTGTGTGTGTGTGTGTGTGTGTGTCTGTGTGTGTGTGTGTGTGTGTGTGTGTGTGTGTGTGTGTCTGTGTGTGTGTGTGTGTAACAAATATGATTAACAAAGGAGAGGCCATCAGCTTGAGGGAAGCTCATGGGAGAGACTGAAGGGAAGAAAGGAAGGGAAAGTGATTGGCTCTACTCCAATTAAAAACATGATTTTTAATTGAGACCCTCCTCACAGGTGGCGTTAGCGCGATATAAAGCTAACCAGCACACTCTGGGAAAGCAAAATGCTACGAGAACTTTGGCAAGGAGTCTGTCGGTTTATGAAGCTTAAGCAGAATATTACCGTGTGCCATAGAAATTGGAGTCCTGGTATTTACTCAGTGGGTTTTATTACTTATGTCCACACAAAAGGCCACACATAAAGATTTACAGAAGTTTAATTCATGACCCCACCCCACCCCATAACGCTGGAAACCAACCAGAGGTTCTTGATCCGGTAAATGAATAAGCAAACCGTGTCATGCAATCCCACTTTCTGCTTATGTCCCTGCTTAAGGCCTCTGTTAAATGTGTCTTTAACGGGGCCACTGAAGTGGCTCAGTCAGTGGAGGCAATTGCTGCCAAGGCTGATGACCTCAGTTCGATCCCTGTGACCCACAAGGAGAGAGCTGATTTCCACAGGCTGATGACACACACACACTATGACACACACCCACATGTGCACACACAGAGAGACGTGCGCATACATACACAAATAGACAGTAAGTCTAATTTTGAAACTCCTCACTAAATCCAACTCCAGCTCAAAGGAAAAAAATATTCAGCAGTTGAAGTGCATGATGGTTAATCTTGATTGTCAACTTTCTGGGATTGAGATTAATAAAACATACATCTTTAATAAAGACACAGCCATGTGTCTGTGGGGCTATTTCTCCGTAATGTTAGGTCATGAGGGTTCTGACCTACTGACTGTCCATGTTTGAAGCTGATATTGAGGTCAAGGTATCAAGGACTATTTGTTTTATCTGTTCTGAGCTGTTCTCACTAACAAACAAACAAAGCAAAATATAACCAGATTCATAAGACCTTTTATACCCAACACAAGTGTATTTACCAGACCTGGAAAATGATGATGGAAACAATAGCACAAGAGGTGCAAACAGATGACCAGAAGTGGTTAAGGGCCTGAAAAATGGCTCAGTGGCTAAAAGACCTTGCAACCCTTGCAAAAGACTAGAGTTCAGTCTGCAGCATCCACATCATAGAGCTCCAACTGCCTGTACCTCCAGCTCTTGGGGATTCAGCACCCTGTTCTGCATACACACACGAATACAAATTATAAATAAACAAATGAGAGAAGTGGTTAGTAAATTGAGTCTAGATAGCACTGGAGGAGGCATAGAAAAGCCTTGTCCATCTGTGTAGTATCTTCATGATGCTTTTGTTATAAAAAAGTAAGCATGATGGAAAAGCCTAAGCTGTAATTAGGAAACCAAGCCATGGAGTTTCATTGCTCAGGAAAAGCTACTGTGGCCAAGCCTAACGTAAAGGTGTATCGAATGGATGGGTGTGAACCACCAGTTCATTTGTCTACTTAAAACTTACATTTTTGAAAATGGCAAATAAAAGTTCAATTTGTGTCGGGGGAGCAGAAGGTAAGAGTTGGAACTGTTAGAAAATTTGTAACTTCTCTTTATCATATGACCACCTGAGGTGAATGAAAAGGGGAGACATAGGATGAAGAAAAATATTTTCAATAAATGTTGCCCACAGAGTAGTACAGAGGAACACACACAGGCACACAGGCACACAGGCACACAGGCACACACACACACACACACACACACACACACACACACACACACATACACACACACACACACACACACACACATACATACACAGACACATACACACACATATATACACATACACACACACATACACACACACATGCAGACACACACACATACACACACACATACATACACACACATGCAGACACACACACATACACACACACACATACACACACATACACACACACACACACACACACACACACTATAAATCAATGGGAAACTCAATTGGGAAAATAAGAGCATCAAGGAAAACAAGATCCACGGTCAATGAACATGAGGATGTGATCAATATTATCAGTCACCAGGGAAATGCAAATTAAACTCATTGACCGGAATGGCTAAATTTTAAATGACTTGAGAATATCAATAATATGTAATGTTGAAATCCATTATTCTACTGGTGGGTTATAAACTGATGAAAATTTTAATTTTTTATTCTTTCATATTATAATATAGTTGCATCTTTCCCCCTTCCCTTTCCTCCTTCCAAACCCTCCCATGTCCCCCACACTCCAATCTCTTTAAAACTCATGTCGTCGTCTCTTTAACACACACACACACACACACACACACACACACACACACACACACACACAATGTATATATACAGAAATACAACCTGCTCAGTCTGTATACTGTTACTTGCATGTATGTCTTCAGGGATCACCGTTCAGTATTAGATAACCAATTGGTGTGCTCTTCCCTAGGGAAGACTCTTTCTCCTGCTCTCAGCATTCCATAGGTGCCTGTTGGAATGCTTTGTGTGACCTACAGGCAGCACCTGCTGAATCTCCACATAGAACTACATCCGTACCAAAGGTTAAGAGGGTTCTGACTAAGTCTGTGTTCAGCTGTGCTCATATATACCAGCATCAAAGACATAGGCAAAAGCTCATAGCAGCAGATGTCTCGGCAGGCTGAGGCATGTGAGGGACCCAGAGTGCCAAGTGTAAAGGACGTTCTCACTCTCAAAGTCCTGGAAGTGCTGACCTTAAATTCTGCATACCATGAAAAGTGAGTCCCTCAAGTTTCGAAGACTGCCTTTACAAAAAGTGTCTGAGATTTAATCCCACATGCATGAGTTGGGGATGCTTTGAGCCTGTGTTGACTACTACAGAATTTTAAAACCCCACTCCTCTGCCTCCAAACAGGACATAGTCTTAGGCAACATCTATGCTCATCTTGAGCTGGGTTTTCCCTGAACTTGCAGTCATCAATAGCTTCTCTCTGGACCCAGAATTCTCCCCATATCCAGCTTCCCTTCCCTTTTATGACGTTTTGTAAGAACCTCATTTAATGAGTCACTTGGCTAAAAATCCCCCACCACAAGCTCTGCTTCTAAGAAACAGCCCACAAGTTCCCAATGTGGAAGTAAGAAAGAAAGAGCACTGGGCTGGTCTCTAATGAACAGTGGGAGGGAAGCGGGGGACAGCCCGAGAGGGGTTTATGGGATTCCACAGTTCCTGGATTTTGTTAGAAGATTCATTATTCTTCACTGAATCCAAGTAGTGGCCAAGTTCAATGAAGAACAAACTACCAGAAAAGGTTTTGATAAAACAGACAATTACTAGGTATTCCATAGGGACTACTTTGACAGCATCCTCCTCACCATGGAACCTTGCTTGCAGCAGGCAGGGGCAAAACCCTTAGTGTTTCTTGATGGAGCTCTTGTCTTTTTCACTCGATAATCCGGTGTTTATACCTTAGTTGATAAATT
The DNA here is from genome assembly GCF_003668045.3 of Cricetulus griseus. Taxonomy (NCBI): domain Eukaryota; kingdom Metazoa; phylum Chordata; class Mammalia; order Rodentia; family Cricetidae; genus Cricetulus; species Cricetulus griseus. The sequence continues at coordinate 21,165,427 of NC_048603.1, forward strand.
CATCTTCCCCAGTTACTTCAATCCAATTGCAAATTAAATGAAGTTTAGAGACCAGGAGAGTTGTGCTTGAAATAATTGTACTTCTGTAAAAAGAAAAAAAAAACAGTGAGACAACCAAAAGGACAAAAAGAAACATTTGAGAGCCACGTGGACACCTGTAAAGTCTCATTACCCTCAGCTCTGAAGTCTTTCTCTCCTTTGAAGGCAGAAATGTCAGGTGCTTAGGAGAGAATGGGAGGAGGACGCTTGACATTTCTCCATGCTTTCAAATCACTACAATTTTGTTTCGGTACTGTGACTGATATTCCTCTCACCACAGTGATGCCCCAGCTGAAAGAGCATGTGGCCTTTAGACTTGAATAAAGTGTGCTTGCTTCTGGACACAGGATTTCCTGCTATGTGCTTATGGGCTTCCTATGTGCTATGTGGCTAAAGTCTATGAGGGACATTTCTCATCTGAACCACATAGCATAAAGCATGATGGGCTATAGCATTTACACACACACACACACACACACACACACACACACACACACACACACACACCACGTGCACCCGTCATTATTTTTTTGACAGCCCCCCATCTTTATTCCTCTCCTTCCCTCCCCACTGGTTGACTTCTTTCCCCCAAATAACCCTCCCTTTTGCTTTAACGCTTCATGAATCCCGTTACTCTGGCTTCCCCTGTCTCTGAATAACCGCCATCGAATCATACAGGATGTTAAATGGGATTCCATGCCCTGAGAGGGCTCACTGTATCAATGAGACTCACAACTGTGATGCCTGACAGCTGTGGGCTTTGTCTTGAGGATATGTCTGCCAGTCTCTTCATCTGCCTTGCCTTCTGGATAGGGCTTCTGCTTCCTCCTCCCATTGAGTTCATTTGACTGGGACCCTGTCCAGCTTGGCTTCCTTTTGTTACAATACACATCCTTCCCCCTGTGTTTTTCAGTTGTCTGTCATTGTCCTTGTGAATCCCCGAAGCCCTTCTTGTCTTGGATGTGGGTCCTATTCTTCCACCGAATCTTCTTAACAAGACCACATGTGCCTACTCCTGCATCTTACCCAGAAGTCTGGAACTTAGTTTTAATAGCTGGGTACAGATAATATAAAAACAGCCCCAGACTGAAAGAAAGATGGTGTCACAGAGTGCCAAGAGGGAAGCCAACAATGACCTCTGTCTTGTAACAGAATGGAAGAAAGCTCTTGAAGAGAGATGCAGGGAACTTCCACACAGGTCTTTCTATGGAGGATGCATTAGCACCGGGACCTAAGTAGTGATGGAAGCTGGTGTCAGGGAAAGTAAACAGATGAAGAGGGGAGAATTGCAATGCTCAGGGACCAGCCAGAAGACTGGGTTGATAACGAGAGATCAGGCAGCTATCTGGCCCCGTGGCATCACTGTTTACTGGGTGTATGGGTGGAAGAGCTTTGTCTTAGTTCTAGATCACTACAAACTGTACCTAAGGAGTTACTTGGAAGGAATCAAGCTTCAGATACATAATCTGTGTCCAGACTGCAGGTCTTACTAAGGCAACATTTTGAACTTAAAGCCTCAGCTTGATGCCAGGATTGGATGCAATTTTCAGGGTCTGGGCAGAAAACACATAAAGGCATTTTGCACATGCATACATAAGGGATTTGAACATTGATAGTCTGGGGTAACGTGTAGGCGATCACCTACAGAGAGGTTTGCCAACACTTCCCCTATTCATTATTTATGCACAGTGCTTCTCCACTGGGAGAAGCCAGTATCCTCTCACTGAATCTGAACTCAGTGTGATGCTCTTGCCCCATCATAACATAGCGATATCGACAAGGAACCACTCTGGTGATCGGGACCCAAGGGACCTTGCAGCCTCCTTTTTATTGTCTTAGAGACATCCTGCATCTCCCAGCCCTGGAGACTCACTCCTCAGCAGGGTGTATCCACATACTCACAGCAGAAGAGAGAGGCTGGATTCAGACAAACATCAATCATAGTAGTTAATGATTGCTATAAGTAACAAACCCTTGGGATCATCTGTTATGCTGCTATTGATAGCAAGAACCCATTGTAACTCATGAAGGTAGATTATAATCCACAGCCTCAGTGTCAACACATGGAAGCAAGAGGGAATGAATAAACCTAAGGAAGTGAAACAGAAATTCTCATCACCATATCCCATCTCTCTGCTGCCCTGTATGCTCCTGGAGAGTTCTCCCTATAAATATCAAACGTTCCTTCTTTTGCAAAGGGAACCACCCTTTATATTAGTGGAGTGGACCCATTTTGTACCCACAGAGACAATGAGAAAATGCTCTGTTTACTTCCCTCGGTCCACACCTACATTTCCTGGCTGGACTCCCCAGCTCTCATCAGGAGTATTTTTCCAATGGTCTATTAACTTAAGAGCATTCATAATAAACTCATTGTGATACACAATAGACAATAGTGAGAAGACACGGTCAGAGAACAAAACCGAGGTGCCTCCTCCTTTGTGTGGCGAGAAAAGGAACGGCTATGCGCGTGTCTTTCCCACCTTGTGCTCAGTTGTTTGCACAGTTCAGGGAGTTTCTTCTTCAGTCCACCTGGCCTTGCCATTGTGTGAAGGATTGCCCTTTTTCCTGCTTAACCAATCTGAAGAGACCCTATGAAGGACACCCCTACACTCTCCCAGCCATCACTCGACAACCTGTCTGGTGTTGTTGGAGGACTTGTGCAACCAGGGACCAACGTCTGCCAGAACTAGTTCTTCCTGCACACAAATCAGAAATCTCAGGCACCAGCTAGGTGATTCAACTTCCAGGAACCTCACTTGCTCACTGTTGGTCTCTGAGTCCAACAGTGTAGACAGGTCCTTGGAGTTGATTGTTTATTATGGAATCTCAGAGCTCTGCCCCTTCCTAGGCCCCTCAACTCCATGATTTCCATGGGGGACAGGGAGGGGCTAGAGGGGCACAGCTCAGAAGGGACAGAGCTCTCTGGCCTGCCAGCTGGCTCTGACACAAGGTACCTACAGGGGGCTTCTCGGGGATAAGATGGGGAGCCCAGTGGGAACCCAGAGGAAAACCAGCTGTGGACACACCCAGATCCAGCATCTTTGCTGATGGTGACAGTCGTGTTTCTGCCTTTGTTGTGCCTGTTTCCATGAGACGGATTCATTCTCCATCCAGCTATCTGTAGTGGTGATAGAATAGATGTGTCTCTACACCCCATGCCTACAATTATTTTCTCTGAGGCAGGTCCTCACTGTGTAGTCCTGACTATCCTGGAACTTGCTCTGTGGACCAGGCTGGCCTCAAACTTGCAGAGATCCACTTGCCTCTGCCTTTCAAGTGCTGAGATTAAAGGTGTGTACCACTAAATCTGACTTTAGCCTCTTCTATCTTTTTTTTAAATTTATTTAACTTTATTTTATGTGCATTGGTGCAAAGGTATCAGATACCCTGGAACTGGTGTTACAGACAGTTGTGAGCTGCCATGTGGGTGCTGGGAATTGAACCCAGGTCATCTGGAAGAGCTGTCAGTGCTCTAAACCCCTGAGCCATCTCTCCAGCCCCTAGCCTCTTCTATCTTAAGGAAGGCTTGTACTAAGCTAAGTGAACTGGAGCCCACCCATATCTGCCCAGCTGTCTTCTCACCTCTAATCCTGTCACAGACACTTAGAAACCACTTTTGCTAAAACGAGTTGATTTCTCTCTGGGGCTCATAAGTTAACTAAACACTATGAATGCCTGATGCACCTGACTTGTGATTCCTGCTTGACTTCACATGTCACAGAGGAGGGTCTGTCTGCCCTGTCTACCTTAAGCTCACTCAAGGCTAAAGGAACAAAAACAAGTCATTATCTTAAACCCCAGTCACCTTGGGATCCAGGAACAGCAAATCCCTCAGTAAAGGCCATCCACAAAACGAGAACAATTATCTGTGATGAGAAGACTATGCCCTGAGCAGATCATCTTGTAGGAACCAGGTTAGTCTCCTTGGGCAATGGCATCTGCTTACAAATTAACAATTCATCAGTTCACCTAGAGGGCCCAGAGCCTAGACATTGATAGGAAGGATTACTTCTTTGCTGGGACAGTTTAATCACATACATCCCTTGTTCTCTGTTCCAATTCATTCCCTATTTAAATATACAGCTCATCTCACCACCCATGTTGAGCTCAGGTCAGTAGATCCCTTTCTTGGTCTCTCTTCTTAGCACAGTGATTGCATCCCCTTTCTCTGCTTTTCAACCTTTAATTAGCATATTGGTGTGCACGTTCAAATCTTGCTTGTTGAGGTTGCCAGAGCTGGGTTGACTGCCCTAAAACTCCTGCCACATCTGACTATATTCGAGATTAATGGATCCTCTCCAGACTTCTGATCCAAAGGCAACTGCTGCCTGTGGTCATTTCCAGCCCCAGGGAATTTCTTGGTGGAGACCATCTTTTCTTCTCAGAGCCTGAGATAAGTTCCAAAGTCCACAGTGATGTCATCTCCCTGTGGCAGCCACAGTGAGGTCAGCACACCCTTCCTCAGTGGGGTTTCCAACTTGAAAGGCCCCCAGAGAAGCTGTGGTTTGGAACTCCTTTGTTCTTAGAAATATTTTTTCCCGGTGGTTTTGTTTTTTGGTTTTTTTTAATCATACATGTTTGCTGGAAATGTGGAATATAAACATCACTCATGAAGAGTGTAGGTCTCGGGGAAACTTGGAATTTCTTTCTTGACATGTCAATGGGCTTCTGATGAGAGTGACTTGAAAACTAACCAAGTTTCCAGCCAGAAAGGGAGAAGACAAGAGCCTGGGCCTGGGGTGAGGACTCCATGACCATTTCCTGGGTTTTCTCAGCTTCTCTGCATCGTGCTTTTTGTGTTTAGAGCTGTCTCTCTATGCGCCAAGGACATGTTATACTTTAATGTTTCCCTCCAGCAGCAGAGCGGAGCTACTTCCAACCCAAGCCTCCTCACAGCTTTCTGTGATGAAGAACTCAGCAGGTTCCTAGTAGAAAGAAGGAGGGGGCATGCAGGCAACGTGGTGCATCAGCCTTACTTTGCAGGTGCTCCCTCGTTAGGATGGATAGTGTATGGGAAGGCAGTTATTCTTGGTAGCTCTTAGCCATTAGAAGTCATTATTGGACAGGAGAGATGGCTCAGAGGTTAAGAGCACTGACTGTTCTTCCAGAGGTCCTGAGTTCAATTCCCAGCAACCACATGGTGGCTCACAACCATCTGTAATGAGATTTGGTGCCCTCTTCTGGTGTGCAAGCATGTGTGCAGATAATTGTATACATAATAAATAAATACAATCTTTAAAAAAAAAGAAGTCATTATCAACCCATGCCTTATATGGATGTTATAGCTATGGATGGATTTATTAATCTCCTTCCTTCTTGATTTTACGATTTGGTTCAATGTTTTCCCTGATTAAATAGAGGTATTTGCCAGATTGGTTAAGGGGGTGGGGAGGTGATGTCTAGTCAAAGCAGATAAGGGAAATTCCAAGTAAGGAAGAAGAGTGAAGAGCAGCTTTACCGGCCAGAGAGGCGAGGAAAGCAGGATGAGTGATGAGCAGAGAAGGAGAGGAGGGGAGGGGGTGCTTACAGAGGATGCTGCAGGGTTAGGCTTGGGAGAGACAGGTGGACTTGGAAGGAAAGGGGACTCAAAGCATAAAGGTTGGGAGAGGCCGATGTGTGTGCATTGCAAAGGGACATCTGTAAGGTTCCAAAAGACACCAGAGTCAGTTAGTGACATTTGAAGGCTGCACTGAGCTTCTTAAACTGACTTTACAGAGTAACCTGACCACACGGGGACACCCGTTAGACTCAATTCACAATTCAGTTAGATTCAATTCACAATCCAATTTATCTCCATTTTCTGTAGAAAATAAGATCTTAAAAAGTAAAATTTAATTGTCAATTAATAATGCTTAGGGAGACATCTTTCATGTCCGAGCAGTCAATATTCATTCAATTTAAGCAGTGGAAGATTTATTTATTTTATTGAAAATAGATTCTTCTCTCATATAACACAACCATATGCCCTCCCTCGGCCCTTCCACTCCCCTGCCCCATCTCTGCTAGCCCCCATCCACTGTCCCTCCATCTCCCTCCAGAAAAAGGCAGGCCTCCAAGTGAAAACAACCAAACACAACAACACAAAATACAACAAGACAAGGCAAAAGCCATCACATAGAAGCTGGACATGGAGGAAAAGAGCCCCAGGAGCAGGGAAACAAAGTCATAGGAACAGCCTCTCCCACTGTTAGGAGTCCCACAAAAACACCAAGCTAACAGCCATGGGACATACACAGAGGACCTGGTGCAGACCGACGCAGGCTCCATGATTGCTGGTTCGGTCTCTGTGAGTTGATATTTGCCCTGCTTAGTCGGTTCAGTGGGCTGTGTTCTCTTAGTGCCCTCCATCCCCTCTGACTCTTACAGTCTTTCCTCCCATTCTTCTGCGGGCAACTGGAGCCTCAAGGGTAGGGGGCAGATGGAGACCTCCTGTCTAGACTATCTATCTCTGCATAAAGTCTGGTTGTGGGTCTCTGCATCTGCTCCCATCTGCTGCCAGAGGAAGCCTCTCTGATGATGACTGGACAAGGCACCGACCTGTGAGCACAGCAGAAAATCATTATGAATCATTTCATTGCTTTTTTTGACAATTGTGTGTGGTTCTACCCTAGGTCTCTGGGCTATCCAGTCTGATTCCTGGCCATCCAGGTAGTGTCAAACATAGGCTCCATCTCATTGGAGTGGGGCCTCAAGTTAAACAGACATTGGTTGGCCACTCGCCAAGTTCTGCACCACCATGGCCCCAGCACATCTTGCAAGCAGAATAGATTGTAGGTCAAAGGATCTGTCAGTGGGCTTGGTGTTCAGGCTTCTCTTTCCTGCAGAGTACTTTCCTGCACCAAAGAGACTAGGTGAAGATGCTATGCAAACACCATCTCAACCTCTCCCCATGATCAATGAGCTGTGTGGATGTTGTCCTCAGCAATGGGGCCCCCACTACATGACATTTTGGGGGTGGTTAGAGACAGGGTCTTTCTGTGTAACAGTCCTAGCTGTCCTGGAACTTGCTTTGTAGACCCAGCTGGCCTTGAACTCACAGAGATTCACCTGCCTCTGCCTCCCTCTTGCTGGGATTAAATGCACCACCACAGTTCAGCCACATGAATCTTTAAGGTCTTCATTATAATCAAATTTTCTCACAAGCGCAGTTGAAGGTTCAGGAGATTACTGGAAGGAGCCTTACCCAACCAGATGTTGTGTGAGTGATTGAGCCAGAGTTCAAATCTAGATCTGTGACGGTGATTCTAACACTATTCCAAGTACATGAAAGCAAGTTTCCTTGCTTTCAAAAGGAGTGGTGATTGCAGGTCAGGAATCACCATTCCTTTTGTATAATTTCCTTTATATCTCCATGGACCAGCATAGTGAACATTCCATGCTGGGAGCTAAACAAATGACTCTTCCTTGAACCTGTGAAAGAGAAAGTGAATAAGACAAAGAACCCAGAGATGAAGTAGAGAAACCGAGAGTTCCAAGGGAAAGAAAAGACAGGCAGAAAGAGGGGTGATGGTAGGGAGAGCTGAGAAGCAGGGGTGTTAGACCCCCGGAAAAAAGAGGGGTGAAAAGAAAGGGGTGAGCGGAGTCTGAGAATGAAGGCCAGGAGGAGTCGCGTGGGAGGCTTCAGGGAGTGCCGCAAAGGGAGGGGGCTGAGGAAAAGTTCTAGCCAATGGGAAGCAAGTGGCGAGAGCTGTGCTTCCTTGTCCTGCGGCCAGGGCGATCAGCTCAGTCTGGCTTCAGTGTCGGGATGGTGTGAGCAGTGGGCTCACAGACCGGAGTCCCTGTTCACATCCGCATGGAGTCAGTCATGCAGATGTTGCAGAATCTCGTGTATACGAAGCACGTCCAGTGCCCCCCAGTCCAAGGGTAAGGATATTTCTGGGATGCCCATTCACAGCGCAGAGAAACCCGTGTCCCCTGTGACCTCCCTGAACACGCCCATCTTTCCCTCTGCCCAAGCTCAATTAAACCGACAAATTCCATTAGCCCGGAGTCACTTCCCACCCGCCCTGGTCCTGCTGTCTCCCTCCACCTAAGATGAAGAAGCTGTGCTTCAGAGACCGAGGAGGAGGGCACCTGGAAACTATAAAGAGGAGAGGCTGCAGCTGTCCCTGGAAGGCAAAGGCTGTGACAGATCAGGACAGATCTGTCACTTGTCAGCGCGAAGAGCGATCTGGAAGTGAGGCAGAGGTTCTTGCAAATCTGCATTCTTTGAGAAGAGGCTTTGAGAGATCAGCGAAGCATAGAGGATTGGCAAGGCCAGTGATAAATGCAGGTTACCTGGGACAATGAAACGACTCTGAATTCGAAAGTGAAGAGCTAGCCTCTAAGCTAAATCTTTTTGGGGCTACTGATGGGAGGAGACACAGAGGATGGCAAGTCCACCACAGCCTGCCAAAGTTCTGAAGGCAGGCTCTCCACACAGGACCACCAGAGAGGTTCATTATTCCCAGGCAAACCAATAACCCCCACTTACACTGCTATGTACCCGAAAGATACCTTCTTTCAGATATTCATTCATTCATTCATTCATTCACTCATTCATGGTTCTATAAAGTCCTGTTGGCCCTTTATGAGAAACAGTGAAGAGATACCCATGGAAAAAGCTTTTACTCAGGAAATCATGGGGTAGATGAAGGAGCAACCCAATTTCTAAATATGAAGTATTCTGCTATATGGTATTATATTATTAATAATATTATGCAATGTTTTATTTTATGAAGCAATTATATTAAGTAATGTCATATGCTTTATTACTATATAATATAGTATATCATATTATTGTACAATTTATTTCTCCATAATGCATTATCTTATTACATATTATATTGCATTATTACATAACGCACTAAATATGCTATGTCATGCTGAACTGTGCTATATTGTATTCCTTTATTTATTCGTCATGTATATATGAGTCATTTAAGCTTTCTTGTCAACTTGATGCCCTCTAAAGTCATCTGTGGGGAGGGAACCTCAGTTAAGAAATGCCTCCATAAGATCAAACAATATACAAGCCCGTAGGACATTTGCTTGGTAGGGGAGGACCCCGCCATTGGGGGTGATGCCATCCTTGAGCTGGATGTCCCAGGTTCTATAGGAAATCAGGCTGAGGCAGCTAGAGGGAACAAGCAGTAAACAGCTCCCCTTCATTGCCTTGCATCAGCTCCTGCCTCTTGGTTCCTACCCTGTTTGAGTTCCTATGTGACTTCCTTCAATGATGGAAGACAACGTGCAAGTGTAAATCAACCCCCATAACCTGCTTTGGTCATGGACTTTCATCACAGCAATAGTGATCCTAATTAGGACACGAGTCCTTTGTGTATATACTAGGGATTCCGATTTTGTATTTTTATGGGATTCCTGTGTGTGTGAACATCTGTGTCTCTGCATCTCTATAGCATTTCTTGTGCCTTTTCTTTGTCTCTTTTCTCTTCTTTGGTTGTTTTGTCCTATTATGATTAGTTTGTTTCTGTTTTATCTTATTATTTTTATTCCCCAAGTGACTCTGTTTTCTAAGGATAGAGAGTAAGGGTGTTGATTCAGATGGGAGGGACATGGGGAGGAACTAGGAGAGGTAGGAGGACTGGAAACCAGAACCAAGAAATATTGTATGAAGAAAAATTATTTTCAAAAACAGAAAAATAAAGGAAAGATGGGGGTTCCTTAGGCAAGTGGAAACTTGAGGTTGGAAGAATGACCAATTGCACTTAGAGGACTCTATAGCAGTTTCCTTTCTAGAAAGCTACAAGCCCCATAGTCCTTTATGTTTTTAGCAAGACTCCATCAGGACCTTGCCCCCTTGCTCATGGGTCCTAGCTCCTTGTCTCACAGAAATGGGCTGTCTATAAAAGGGTGAGCACCCCCTTTTCCCTCTTGTGTTTTTCCTCTGGGATAACACAGTAAGAAGATCTCACAGTGCCAGGTCCTTGGTCTTAGACGTCCCATTTTCCAAATTTGTGATGAAATCAACTCCCATTCTTTACTAATCACGTAGCCTGCTATCCTACTCATGGACACAAGGAAACAGTCCAGAGCAAATAGGTGACCAGAGAAACTCTAAAATCGTCTTGACCTGACTCTCTAGAGTTAACACTAAGAGTTCCTGGCTGTGACTCTAGTGTCACCTCCCACTATACACTGTAAGAAGTCCCCCTCTCAGGACCTTAGACATGATGTAGGCCTGGCTGGATGATTGCCAAATGAGCCTCTTCTCTTTGTAAGTTGATTTTATCAAGTATTTGCTTCGGTCACAGGAAGCTGGTGAGCACCTGCACCTTCACCTCTTCCAAAAAAATCTCAACACCAAAGAAGGACGAGGTGGGGGTAGGTCCTTTAATATCTGCCCATGCAAGTTTCCCACAAAGCAAGCAGATCCTTGGGTCTACTCGATGCCTAAACTATCTTTAATCTGTCACCAAGTGAACTTCTCACTGACAAGGATCAAATGGATGCTCATACAAGGTTGGAAGGAGCCAGGCAGGGATGACAATAAAACACAGCTGAAGGACCCTGCTCAGGGTGGCAGGATACGAGTACATATAAACACAAGAAAACATGGCTCTTTGTCCACCATAGGGCAGTGGTGGTGACATGTCTCACAGTTCAAGCCCAACCGTTTCTTCAGTGCACGCTTGGCAAAGCATACCAAGAACTGGGCATCAGCTTGGCACCGGCACACACTTCTTTAAGCAAGCCTTTAGCATGACTCTTCTCTGGCTAAGAGTCCACCACACACAGGTCATTCAGTCTCCCAACTACTACTGAGAGAGTTAAAGCCATCCTCACCCCTGTATGGCATTACTGAAGGCAACATGGGTAAACACATCATGCAAAGTCCCCGACTTTTGAAGATTCAAACCCAGGCCACCAATGACTTCTGCTTCACTTGATTCCTGGGCTGTGCTGAAATTAAATGGCTATCTCTCCGTAAGATCGGTGGACTGAAACATGCAAAATTGTGGAGACTCCTGTCCAATGGCCTCACACTCCCAGAGAAACCTATGTGAAATCAAAACGGAATTGTTAATATTATTGACTTTCCCAGGGACTGTAAGTTCCTTATAAGCCAGGGGCCAGGCCTTATTTAGTGCCATACCTTAGTGCTTGCTTCCTGACTGTCAGTTGAAAAACACAAGTTAATGATTAAATACAGAGGTTAGATTTGGTACGGCTAGCTCTAAGCACTAAACATAAAAAATCTAGACTCTAGCCACAGGAAAGTAGAAAATCGACCTTCTGAAGGATTAACATCATTTGCAATTTCATTGTATAGATGGAATATAAGTGAATTGATAATACAGTAACAGTGGAATTATTTTATCATGCCACTTTGCATCCATTTTGATGGGTGTCACACTTTTGTCTTACACCTAGAAATCATGCCAAGTTGCCTCTGTGTGCTAAAATCTAGAAGCATCTGCCTTTGACTGGCTGGCTCATGGGGGCTCTGTCAAGTCTGAAACACATCTCCTTGTTGTAAGAGGTATGCCGAAGGAAAGAAATAATAATTATTCTTTGAAGCAAAGGAAGGCTGCATATCTTATTAATAGCTGAGATAAATTGTGTATACCATTGCAGTTCAGTTGGTAACGGTTCGTCAGACTTGGTTACCAACATCTTAAAAAGCTGGTATGACTCATGGAGAGCTATTTTGCACAAGATTTGTCACCTTGATCAGAAGGGGAAATGAATTACTAAATATAAAACGACACTCTGCTGTGATTCATTGCTCTTTCAAGCTGACAGATGTCATAAAGAGATGCAATCGTTTCTCTCTTTCTAAAAAATGCAGTAAAGGTTCCGTCCCTTCATCTCTTATCAGCCGAGGAGGGATTGGAGGACTGCCTGAGAGTGGAGCGCAGGGAATCATCGTGTCATCTCTGCTTTCTGACAACGTTCACGATGGAAAGGAGGCCATAATCTACATGCACAGTTTCCAAGAAAATGACAGGTCCCAAGTGTCATTATCCTCTCCTTAGGATGCTACGAATGGCCGTCTCCTTCCCACAACACACAGACAGCAAATACATTAGAAAACTGCAACATTTGTTGCAAACTTTCTCCACCCACCGGTGCACTTCTTAAGTAATCCCAGCATAGAGAGATTATCTTCTATTTACCCAAGTGTTTTGATTGACTTTATGCAGAACTCCAGGCATCCCTAGAGACCTCTTGGGTGAGAGATGTAGAGGTTTGAATATGAAACTCAAAAAGAGCCAGAAGATGAAAATTAGTTCTTGGCGTGTGCACTCCTGGCCATCAGTGAGCGTAATGCATCGAGAGGCTTACTGTTCCAACCGAGTTATGCCCCCTGGAGTGTCTGGTGACAAAGAAACTTGTAGCCACATATTTATGACACGTGCATCACAATCCAGATCAGGTATAAAGTTTTAGCTTTTCTACTTACTAATAGCACAGCCTAGGCTTTAAACTATTACAAGGCCCTGGGGTGTGCATGTGTGTGTGAGTGTGTGTGTGTGTGTGTGTGTGTGTGTGTGTGTGTGTGTGTGTGTGTGTTTCCTTCGTGGTATTTTTCTAAAATATTTTTCACCTTGTTCATTCAACAGAAAAGAGCTCAGCATGTCCTACTTAACATTATTGCAATGAATAAAACATGCAAGTAATTTTTTCACGGTGCTATTGCTAATTTCATTAGAAAACATTAAAAGAAAGTTTATATAAATGACACCAAAACTTCAGGAAGGACCTTTCCCTCCTTCTACATCTCTTCTCAACCACAAAGTCTCTGCCATGAGGAACTGGAGCACTAGATCCATAAAGACGTTAACTGGGGAGCAAATCGTTAAGGGTTTTCCATTTGCCAGTCTGTTTGTTAACCTCTTAGTCTCTGTGACATAACTCTCCCAGGCAGATTCACAACTCTGGCATCCTTTTCTTCCTCTTGCATCCATCTGTCTCTACCCAGGGGGGGTCCTTGTCCATCACAGGGTTTCTGCTAAATCTCTTGATAGGTGATGGGAGAGTATCTTTTGTTACCTGACCACTGGCATGCTGCAGAGAGCCACACCTGTATCTCCTGGCCAACCTTCTCTTTAGCTTCACTGCCCTTTGTACACACCTTCTACTGGGCTGCTCTAACTGTATTTTCTGTAAGATTTACACTCTGTTCTTCCCATCACCTCCAACAGTGCAGGTCACCCGAAGGCCATCTCTAGACATTTCTCACTTGCCACATCCTCGACTGCCACCTTGCCCCTAAATATCTCTTTAGCTTACCCTAGGTCATCGTTTCTCTTACAGAAACTCAAAATGAGTAAATTTACCTCCTAACCAGCCTTCTGCATGTCATCTTTCCATCTGACATCCGGTCTCTCCTCTTATCCAATTTCCACTCTGAAACCAAAGTGATCTTTCTAACAGGCCAGCAGGATTGGGTCACCATCTCTGCCTTAAGCCTCATGGCAATTCTCACGGCCTCATTTTGTGCTGCCAGAACTCAGAATGAAGCTGCCAGTGGCAGACACACTGGATGACAGATGGCTGTGGAGAATGTCACCAGATAGCCACTGCCCCTCTTACCAGGCGTTGACTAAATTGGTATAGCAAGAGCCTATTTAATTTCTTAGCCTTGTTATTTTCAAATTTCCTCAGCCTAGATCTTTAGTTCCAGTGTCTCAGAAATTGGTTTCTGGCAGGATTTTGGTGGTCTCTGGGAGTCATGGTTGTCTTCTGTCTCTCAGATCATGTTATATCAGTTCCTGTTCAACACTGCACGACAACACAGTTTACCAGCAACAGAAAGTCTGCTTTCTGGTCCACTGGCCTGTTTCTCAACCCATCAGCCAGCACTGTGAGAACTTGAGTGTAATACTAGAACTGGATAGAGCAGTGAGCAGAGAATGGCAGCATTGGAGGCAAACATGGAGCTCAAACTAGAATGGCGATTGTGGGTAACTTACTAGACCTTTCCAGGTTTTCATTTCTCTATCTGTGAAAATGACAGTGATAAATCCTACCTCCTGGGTTTGTTGTGAGGATTAATTGTTGTTGTGAGGCTACACATATGTGTGTGTGTATGTGTGTATGTATGTATGTATGTATGTATGTATGTATGTATCCATTTGAGCATCTCTTAGCTGATTAAGACATGTGCATATACTCAGGTAATGTTACAACTCAGTAGGTAGAAGGAGAAATGCTCTTAACCCCTCTAAGTGTTATGGGTCCCTTGGATAGGTGTAGCATAAAAGTCAGAAGGCAGATTGGTAAGAGTAAAGTATATGTTTCATTAATTTTTATGTAAATATGTGCACTGGCAACACATTGATAGCCTTAGAGGTACCAAAATGCATTAGTGTCTCACTGAGGAAAGAGTTCAAAGACTTCTTGGCATAGCTTGACCAAGAGTGAGTTTGAATTCTCCTCTTCTCTCCCTGTGTCTTCCATCTATTTTTAGCTTATAGTTTCCAACCTGTCTGTACTCTGTTGTGTGAGTCTGAATCTATGTCTACCCGAATGCTGTCTTGGGAACATTTCCCTAAAAGGGCTTTGCTCTCTTTTATTGATCATAACAGAAACTATCACATGGGAAAGAATGAGGGATGTTTTACAGAAATCTTTAACTGGTTTTAGAGGGGATAAAACTTCACTGACTCCAAGGGACCCTAACTGACCCAGATAACAAATCATACTACAAGCATCACTGCAAAGAGACTATATCACGCGGTTTTAAACATTTAGGAATGTTTGTTTTATAATGCCAATTTTGACCTGTTTGCTGCTTACAGAAATTATTACAACATACACACAAGCACCTACACATCACTTTCTGGGTCAGGTGCTCCCTGGGTCAAGGGTATACAAGAGTATACATCTTCAGACTAAAGCTATGGATGAGCTTAGGTTGTAAAAGCTGACTCCTTGGGAAATCCAAGGCAAGTAAGACTAGTTGTTACATTGTTCTCTTAAAGGCCAGTTTAAACACACTGGCCGAGTACACAGTAGGATATCAGTGCTGGGTTTTAAGTGACTGGAGGCATATTGTTAACACAGCTGTGAGGTCCAAAAAAGTTCCAGTCCCTTTGAAAATAAGAGATATTTTCGTATAAATTGTGTGTCCACACATGTGTTGCTGTTTTCCTGCAGCTGCAGGCGATGAAACACGAACCCCAAAACTCAACAAACCCACACGGAGATTATTGGGAAAGGGAGCGAAGGGAGGGGTAGGTGTTGGCCAACCGAGAACAGAGATAAAGGGGAAAGGAAGAGAAAAGAGGTAAAGAGACCCAGAGACAGAGAGAGGACAGAAAAGAAGAGGGAGACAGGAAGACTCTGCCCTGGGGGAACAGCAGGAAAGAGAGGAGAGCAGGAAAGAGAAGAGTGAGCAAAAAGACAGTTGAGTGAATGGGGTCTTTCTTTTAAAAGGGTCCTTTGCATCTGCGTACAGACTCCATGGAACCCTGGGCTGACTAGGGTACTGCCTGAGTGCATTCTGCCAGGTGACAGGGGCAGGCCAGCATAATACCTGAATCCTTATAACATGTGTGTCTCCAAAGAACAGTGAACTGTTCTTTGACTAGAAGTGACTAGATGATGTGATGCTTTCTAGACAAAGACTGATGCATGAAATGGCAAGGCAGTAAGGCCTATGGAGTGGGACTGTAAATTTTAAAGAATCCCAGCGGGAGAGAATCAGAGGTTAAGAATACCAGGATATCAACAAAGAGCGCTTGCTGGTCTTCCAGAGGACCAGCGCTAGGTTCCTAGCACCCATGTCAGGAAGCTCAGAACAGTCTGCAACTCCAGCTATGTGGTCTCCATGGGCACCGGAACACATGTGGTTTGAAAGAAAAAGGTCCCAAAGGGAGTGGCGCTATTAGGAGGCGTGGCCTTGTTGGAGGCAGTGTGTCACTCTGGGGTGGGCTTTGAGATTTCCATTGCTCAACCTAAACCCAGTGTGGAAGACAGTACATTTCCTATTGCCTACGGATCAAGATGAAGAACTCTCAGATCCATCTCCAGAACCCTGTCTGCCTGCACGCCAGCACTATGTCGCACCATGATGACAATGCACTAAACCTCTGAACTATAAGCCAGCCCCAATTAAATGGGTTCCATGCTCATGGCGTCTCTTCACAGCTATAGAAACTCTAAGACATATGGTGTACACACATACCCATAAATAAAATTTAAAAATGAAATTCTAAAGAATCATTAAGAGATTACAGGATATTAAGCACTTGTAGTTAAGGCTGAATCGGAGGATTTATTCATTCAGGTTCATCACAGACCTAATTATCACTCTCTGGGGATGAAAGTGAATTTCTTGCCGTAGAATAGGGTAAACAAAAATCTCTTGCACAGGAGCCTTGGCTGTTGTTCTTGCAAGGGAGGAATAGACAGAATGCATTCCTCTTCTAAAGATACAGTTCCTTGTGTGATTTACAGCTTGAAATAATCAACAAGACAGCCTGCTGTACTATAAGACAGGTACATCCTTAACTCTTTTTAAAAGAGACAGGGAACGTAAATTTAAAATAAACACAGCCTGCCTGGAAACCTTACCTACTGATTTTTGCTTCTTCCCATCCACCGTAGGAACGCAGTCCCTAATGGGACTGCAAAAGCCCAGCTTCCAGTGTGCTCAAGTCTCCCTCTCTAGACATCCAGAGAAGATCCCCTTGTATAGTCTCAGATCATGCGCAAGACACCCTGCCCTTAAGCACTAAGGCTTCTCCTGAACTAAGCTATGCTGACCCTCCTTGCCCCATCCAATTAAACAAGTTTGAGAGCTTATGGTAGGAGTCACTGGAGTCCATAATCTCCCTCCTTCATCGGTGTGGGAAATGAACCTGGTTTCAGTCTGTGGTCATCCATGGGGTAAGCTCAGCTTTAAAATAAGTCATCTAACCACTACCTGCCAGGCTGTTGCCCAAGTCAATGTTTTAAATGTACAGAGCATATGAGTGGATAACCTTACAGTCATGCTAGGGTTTATCTTCTAGATTATTTGACATAAATAGAAACTGTCTAGAATGAGAAAGTTGGAAGGGGAGGGCAAAAGAGGAAAAGACATGGAGGGGAGAGAGGAGGATTGCGTGTTGTAGTAATGGGATATATGGTATGTCATATGTTTTATATATCTTCCCATGTATGTATATTGGGGTGCAATATAAATTATATTTTTACTGCAGGTTATAGGACAAGGTAATTTTAAAAACATTACCCTGAGTCCTTAAACAGAAATTGTTCTTCCCAACACAGCAGGCTATTTTATTTTATTTGGGGGTATTTTTCCCTTTTCTTTTCTATCTTTCTTTCTTTTCCTTTCTTTTATTGAAGTAGGGTCTCACTCTGTAGCTTTAGCTGTCCTGGAACTTACCATGTAGACCAAAATGAGCTTGAACTCACAGAGATCCCTCTATTTCTGCCTGCCAAGCACTGGGATCAAAGGCATGGGCCACTGAGTCTGGAAAACACACATCAGGCTATTTTAGTTGTTTTCTCATTGCTGTGACTAAACACCTGACATAAACAACATGAGGAAGGGACGGTTTGTTTTGGATCACAGTTTCAGAGGGTTCAGGGACCCCCTGTTCCTGGGTCCACTGCAGGCATCGTGTTCCACGAGTGTGTGTAAGAGGGACTCCTTCATGGCAGATTGGAAGAAAAGAACATGCAGGAAAGAAGTCCTAAAAAATGCAACCCCCAAGAAAGTAGCCCCAGTGACCTACTTTCTTCCAACCAGAAAACAGTTCTTACCTTTAACCATATCCATGAATCTATCCAGGGGTTAATCAGAGCCCTTGTGATCTTAATCATCTGTGGAGATTCCCTCAAATGCACACCCAGAAATGTGCATCACTAATCTCCTAGGCATGACTCCATCACTGAGTCAGGTTGACAATTGAAATTAATCATCACCGAATCCCTTAAAAGTAATCCCTTAAAAGGGCTCTCTGGCATGTTTGCTCACATAAACACTTAAATAGCTAATTGGCATTACCTTCAGGGACATGGAGACCAGTTTAGGTCATAGGTACTGCTCAAAAATTGGATCACTCCGTCCTTATACATTTGAGCCATGTGTGCTCTGGATATGGCTCTGCTGTGTAATAATGGCAATTTCTCACCACAGAGAGACCCTCAGTAGCAGAGTGTGCTAGAGAAAAGGCCTTCTTTTGGCCTCGAGGCACACCAAAATAACCTCTTTCCACAGGCAGCACATTACACATTTGCTTCTTAGATACTAGATGAGAGGACTAGGGTGAGGCCCAGGGGGTAAGCACTCTTCCTGTGAATGTGTGGAGATATGAGTTTGAATCCCCAGTCCCCATATAAAAAGTTGAATGTGACCTTATGTAATCCCAGAACTGGGGGCAGGGGTGGTGGAGACAGGTGTATCCTGGGTAGTTTGCTGGTCAGCCAAAATGGTGAGAGACCTTGTATCCAGGCAACAAGTCAGAAAGCAATAGAGGAAGATATTTAATATCAACATCACACATGTACATGGGTGTGTGCAGCCACACAAGGCTTTACATGCTACACACACATGCATATTCACACATGCGCGCACACACATAAGCACACGCATGTGCTCACACATGCATGCATGCACTTAGAAGAATCTGCTTTGCTCTGCCTCATCTAATGCCTTCCATCCCTCAGCATATACTCACCAGATGAATTTCCTCCACCCCACCGCTCAACGTTTTATTTTTTTCTTTAGATCAATAGTTTTTATAGAATTTTTCAGTTGCATGGTTCTTTATTTCAAAGGTCCTCTTTCATAGGATCCCCCGCCTATAAACTAGAAATGTAATAAATCACCTCTGGGAACATTTAAATCACTATTTTAAGTGGAAAAAAATAATAATAACAGCTTTCTAAAGAATCCCTGAAGTGTATGTACAGAGACTGGTTTGAAAAGCAAGTCCAGGACAAACAAGTTTAAGCTGGATGATGTCCATCCTCGGGGACTCTGAACAGGGGGAGATCACAGGAACAGTGTTTGTGTGGTGGCTACGAAGCTCTGCCTTGACGTGTGACTTGTGCTTCTGCCTTCTCTAGCTACGCTGCCTGAGGAAACGGTTAAGCTCCTTCACTGCTGTTTCCTCATCTTCAAATTACCAGGACTGGTCCCGAGAATTCTCCAGTTCTTCAAGCTCCACCGGTCTACAAGATGGGCCTGCTGAGATTGATACTCGTCATAAACCAGTAGGTTGTCATGGAGGACCTAACCACCACTGTGATCCTCCCAACTTCTTTTTGGTTCATCAAAAGATTCTCTATCTGTCTTGGCTAATTTTTATAATACTTAACCATCCAAGATATCAAAATCCATTTTAAAACTAACTATTGAATTATTATACTGTAGTGATGGCAATTACTATAGCAAACTTTCAGGCTGTGGACAAGCTACAAAGCTGAAATCTACTCAGAGTCTCACAGTAGACTATATAGCTGACTGGCAAATGTCTCCAAGCTTAAGGTTGGGTGGAGAGGGAACTCTTCAGTTGGGTCACTGTGGAAAGCCTTAATACTGGGGTCAAAGCATCTCCATTTGGTTGGATCAGGAACCCACCAACAGAAAAGAGACAAATTACCCACTCAGAGTAGAAATTGATTCCAACTGGACAGGTGAGTAGAAGGCTCCTACAGGACCTCCATTGTGGTGGAGCTGAAAAAGAGAGAGAGGGAAAGGGAGGGAGCGAGAGATGGGGGGAGTTCTGCAGGTGCCCGAAACATGCTTGATGCTTACCCTTGGGCTTCATGTAACTTCCACTATTTCCAGGACCTTCCTGGGGATATAGGAGTGAAGAAAAAGCAATTCACTCTTGTATTTCAGGGACTCCTGGATCCTGCTACCCAACCTCTTTAATTTGTTGCAGAGAGAAATACAGACTGGTTCCATGCTGCAGTCCCCTTGTAGGTCAAGTTAAGAGTGCATGAACAAGTCCCGTTCGACTCTCCTTTCTTCATAGGAGATTTCTCCTTAGATGCCCTTTTTCACCTTCTAGGGGTTCTCATGAGTATTAAATACATCAGAGTCTCCTACTCTCTGTCTCAAAGAAGGAGTTTGAGAAGTCATGAGAAGAGTTGGGCAGTTTTGTAAAGCTGCCAAAACTGATGGGATAAATTTTCATGCTGTTTATTTTATGGATTGCAAAGGTTCATATTCATTTGGCTGTGAAAGCTGAACTATTCCCAAGGCGTCTGAAAGGACGAAGGCTGCAATGTGAGCAGCAGCATTTGACACAAACCTGAAAAGCCACTGAAAACTAAACGATCTCGAATGTGGAAGGCCTTCTACAGCGATGAGGACATAGGAGGGAGTCTGACCCCATTGTGGTGGAGCTGAAAAGGAGAGGGAGGGAAAGGGAAGGAGCAAGGGGGGAGTTAGAGGGAGGGGGAAGGGAGGGAGCAAGAAATGGGGAGGGAGTTCTGCAGGAGCCTGAAACATGCTTGTTTCTTATATTGGGCTTCATGAAATTCCACTATTTCCACCACTCTCTGTCATCCCTTTGTGTTGCTGCAACAGACATAACTGAAGTGGTCTCTCCATCAGAGAGTTTCAGTGCCTAAGCCACTGAAGGTGCTAATTCTGGAAGTTGAGATTCACTGGAGGGACCAAGGTACACTGGAGTATGAATCACGTGGGCAATGGTAGGATGCACAAGATGGAGGAAAAGAGAGGGGAATTGCAGCCACCCCTTTCACGTAGAAGAAGTCTTCCCAAATCAAGACATGTTTCAACTTAAGTTTAAAAGGAGGGGTTAGTTCAGTAGCCATGGCCAGGAGAAGTTTTCACATGGAGGAAATTATATTAAATATAAGGAGTCTTGTGTGTATTCTAAGTCTACAGGATTCAGCTTTTGAGTCTTGCAGAGGTCATGAGAGACACACATTTAGATCCGTAACTAAGCCAGAGCTGGTAGAAGATAGTGTCCAGAGAGTCCAGCCTGTGGTCTGTCTCAGGTATCAGAACCAGAGCAGAACACCATGAACACAAGGCATGGGTTGTGAGGGGATGTGTGTGACTAGGAAGCTCCAAGAGATCAAATAGAGATAATGGGAGCCAGTTCCCCTCAACACTGGAGAATAGAGTGAAAAACTAGCATAAGCTAGAATTAATGGTATGGCTCTAGCTTGTGATTGGAGATGTTATTCTGATTTCTAAGGGCAGGGTGTTAATTGTCAGAACAAATTCTAAATAAAACCCACATTATACTGCATTTGCAGTCAGTGTTTCCGGTTTGCTGGCTCTCCTGTTGTCTGCAATTGTAAATCCTACCTGCTGACGTTTTTACCTCTAATATTGTGTGTTTTCATTCTAGAATTTCTACTTGGTTCTTTTTCTATTTTCTTTTTTCATGATGTCTGTTTCTCTGTTAAAATTCCACAGCTGTTCATTCATTACTGTTACCTTTTAGCGTGCTTAAATGAATTTAGAAATTGCATTGTAAAGTTCTTGTGTCTGATTCCAATCCAATGATTTGGGTCATTGCAGCATCAGAAATAATTGCCTATTTTCGTTACTGATTATGTTTTCTTGCTTGATGCTCGCCTGTTTGTTTTCACTGTATCCTGGATAGTATCACTCCAGAGTGTCAAGAGTCCAGACTTTGTAACATTTCTTCAGAGAATACTGTGTTACTCTCTGGCAGAAAGACGGATCCTTTCAAGAGGTGTCTGTGGGTTTTGCTACCTTGTGTCCAGCCAGGGCTTACTGAAAGGTGATCTGTTGATACACAGCAAGGCTTGGAGGGAGGGAGGGGTAGCAGGAAGCTTTGCAGGTCCTGATCATCTGTAGGCATCTTAACCTCCGAGTGCAGGCAGCTGTCTAGATGCTGCTGCATGGGGAAAAAAAGTCAATTTTCTCCTTGGGGATCAATTGAAGGCTTTTTCAAGCATAATTATGGCTAAGGTGGTTGTTTAAAGCTCAGATCTGTATTTAAAATTCCCAGTCTTAAAAAATGAAACTCACCTTCAGGCAACTCGAATCATAAGCCCTCACTAGAGGGGTATCCCACATTTACAGTTTAAAGGGTCCCAGGTTACATTTGCTAAGCAAACAGAGTTGCCAACCTGCAGGGTTAGGGTGTGTGCGCTCCCCGGAATGTCTTTGCAAGGAGGGGAAATGAGACAGGTCATTCTAAGGGTAAGTGGAGAAGCTTCCTCATGTATAATAAGATCAATAGGAAATAATTAATCCCAGGGGAGCTATCCACAGCAAAACATAGCAAGAAAATTGATCGGTACAGGCAGGATCTGCAACACTGATGTCAACAGCCTTGGATCTGAGGAACTGGGATGGCGTTCTTGGCCTTCCAACCGTGGGCTGTGCTTCAGTGAAATATGTGGCATAGTTCAGTGGAAAGGTGTGTCTTTAAATTTTCTCACATGACAAGGACTGTCCTCTTAGGACTTTGTGTGTCCTTCACCTCTCTATAGCTCTAGCATGCAAGTCAGTTGTTTTAATATCATAAAGCATTTATGTTCTACACACACACACACACACACACACACACACACACACACACACGAGACATGGAAAATTATAAATATAGAAAAATATGACAGAAACTAATGTTAAGGAGCAAAACTTCCTCCTAACCCCATCATTTCAAAATAACTGATTTTGTTTTACCAAAATACACGTAGATAACACACACGTACCCATGTATGTGTACAGTCAGCCCTCTGTACTCATGGGCTCAACCCATCAAGCATCGAAAAAGATTAAATAATTGCATTTATACTGAACATATGCAGAAGTTTCTTCTTGTCATTATGTAAGCCACGTTGCACAACTATGTACAAAGTATTTACAGTCTCTTAGGTATTGTTGTTAATCTAGAGTTGACTTAGAGTATATGGGAAGATGTACACACCTTATATGAAAATGCTATGCTCTCTGTATGAGGGACCTGAGGATCTGTGGGTTTTCTTTTTCTCATGAGTCTTAGAAGTAGTTCTCCACAGATACTATTCGCCACAGATACTTCATGTTTATTTTTGTTGTTGTTGTTGATTTTTTTGACTTTTTTATTTGAATTACAAACAAGATTGAATTACATGACAATCCCAGTTCCCTTCTCCCTCCCTTCCTCCCCTACCACCCCCCCAACTAAAACCCTACCTATCACATGTCCTTTCTTTTAATCTACACCTGACTCAACCTTTCTGCTCCCTCATGACCTCTGCATTCTTCCTCTTCTTCCCTTCTCATCTCGTAGCTCCCTCCCCCCTCTTCCCATGTTCTCAATTTTCTCAGGGGATGGTGGCCCTTTCCACTTCTCCAGGGGACAAAGTTTGTCTCTTTTAGGATCCTCCTGATTTACTAGTTTCTCTGGCAGTGCGGATTGTAGGCTGGTAATCCCTTACTCTATGTCTAAAATCCACATATGAGTGAGCACATATGTTTGTCTTTTTGTGATTGGGTTACCTCGCTCAGAATGGTTTCTTCGAGTTCCATCCATTTTCCTGCAAATGTCAAGATTCCATTGTTTTTTTTCTGCTGAGTAGTACTCCATTGTGTAAATGTACCACGTTTTCTCTATCCATTCTTCAGTTGAGGGGCATCTAGGCTGCTTCCAGTTTCTGGCTATTACAAATAGTGCTGCTATGAACATTGCTGAACAGATGTCCTTGTTGTATGACTGTGCTTCTTTTGGGTATATGCCTAACAGTGGAATGATACTTCGTGTTTATACCTAGAAGCATTTACACATACATACATACATACATACATACATACATAATGTAAGTGTGTGTACATGCATGAAAGTTTGCATACATGCATCCATATACCAGACATGTTACTGAGCACTGCTGTTGATTTAAAGTCTCAGAACAGTGTAAAGAGATTATATCTCAAAAAACAACAAGAATAGAAACCACTTCATTGAGCTGTTATAAACTAACACTGGCTAATACATGGTTAAAAGCTCAGATTGATTCTGGCCCATGCTAGGCTTCATCAGATATCAGAAAGGGAGTGGAAGAGGAAGATAGGGAGAGAGCTCAGTGGACAGAGTGATGAAGAGAGGAGGGAGCCAGGTACGCAACCGACATTATATTTGTTAGAGAGGCAGATAGAAGATGAGAACTTAGAGCAGTGATGAGGACAGGACGTAGAAATCTGCAGCTGAGGGCATAGGAGCCCTGAGAAAAGTGGCCAATCTCTTCCCCGGCTAAAAGCTGGAAATGTCCACAGCCTCATTCTTGCCAGCGGCCAGGGATGCCAGGAATATCTAAGTCACAATTGTCTCTGGTTTCACCATGGCAAGAGACTCGGGGTGCCAGTAATGGAGGGCTGGTCTTCCCTATTCCTTTTCCATAAAGGAATATCCCTTGCCCAGAAACCATGCTGAGAGATATGATTGGAACTGTGAAGACGTTAACATACCTTATCCCCCTTCCCTTCCTCCACCCACTAACACCTTGCTAACTTCAAGGCAGTGTTGCTAAATGGCATCCCACTGCAGGGGACCCCACCCGCTAGACAGCTCTGCTTTTTCCTTTCTGTAACAAATACTCCTTGCTAAAACTCCTCCTCTGTGATCCCTGAATTCCATTCTTCCAATCTGGGAAATGAGAGCCTGGACGCCTCTGGTTTGGGTCAGCTTTGGTGGTCATTGAATTATCAGAACCGTAGCCTTGCAAGAGCGGAGAAATGCTCTATCACTCTCAAAGACACCCAGATATTCCTCGGAGTCAAGCCTATGAGATTCTTTTCCTCATGTTTGTTTGTTGAAACAGTCTCACTCTTCAGTCAAGGCTACCCTGGAAGTCACTATGTAGCAAAGGCTATCTTTGAAGTTCCAGGAACCTGCATACTATACTCCCATATGCAGGGATTATACGAATCTCATGCCGAGCTCCAATTGTCTGTCCTTGGGGCTTTTGTGTGATTCTCAGTTGCTTGACTGCATCCCTGGCTTAATCAGTGCCAGCAGCATTCCCTATCTAAAGGCATCATAATCAGAAGCATCTCCAGAAATGCCAAAATCTCTCCTTGGGGACAACACTACCTGACAGTGAGAACCAGTGAGATTGACTCGTCATATTCTGAGTCCCACTCTTTCCCTGGAAAACTATTCCTTAAGCAAATTCACATGTGAAAAATCTTACGGAGACTCTCATGGAATTTATGTTTCTGCTTTTTCAGTAAACACCACATTGCAATCACTTCCCCCACACCACTAAGCATTTGTTACAAATGTCTGCATCATGGTCTATCCTTCCAACACGCTCTCGTTATTTGAATGGCACACACTATTGTGAGGTATGTTGGTTCCATTTTTTTTAACTAACCAAAATCAAAACAACATCTCCCAAATACCCACATGCCACAGATGCACACACACATTTGTGTAGACTTTTATCTTTATCTTTATTTCTACATTTTTTCCCACTGAGGAAATTTCTAACAGTAAAATTGTTAAAACAAGAGTCATGAAAATCTGGCAAAGCCTTGATATGCCTTGTCTGGTTGATTTCCACACCCACACCCACAGTCAGGAGCACAGCACGTGGATGGTTCTGATCTGTGCTAACTGAAGGGGCCCCTTTCTCTATACTTTTAAAAAACAAAATGCAACACTCTTTGCATAAAGATTGTGTCATGGGTGATGGAGTGATGCCCCCAAATCCAATAACGTTCATGAGGAAGAGGTATGACATGGAAACTATCACTAAATCTTTTTATCAAGAGGCTAAAAAGGGAAGGGCTTCCTCATTTCCCGGGGTTTATCAGCTGGTTAGGAGGTAAGGTTGAAATCCAAGGCTGTGTGGCTGGTCAACACAACATTGAGAGATATGTTTTCCATTCCATTTGGGATAATTCCAGGTCACCTACAGAAGGAATGTTCTATTTGTAATAACAGAAGGTTCTCTCTCTCTCTCTCTCTCTCTCTCTCTCTCTCTCTCTCTCTCTCTCACACACACACACACACACACACACCCTGTTAATTCACTTCCATATTTGGTAGGCTACTTTCAGAAAGAGAAGGGAGACACAGACTATGGGTAGCCGTGTGACTCTGAGTCAACGTGGAAATTTCTGAAACTGCTCTCTCTTTTGTAGCTGAGGTTATTTCACAGCATCTCTGAGCCCAATGTCTACGCTCAGGACATCCTCCCCAGGCCTCTTGAAACTCTTCATCACACTCTAGTGAAGACCACATGGGCTTCTGTGCCAATGCATGGGATGTTCTTTGAGCAAAGGAAGCCTGTTATCTGAATTGGCTTGAAGAAGATGAACCTAGAGACATCAGGCAAGAGCAAGAAACAACGAAGGGAGATACAGACAGTGTGACGGTTAGTGTTGTCAACGTTAACATCACCAACTTGACACAACCCAGAATCTCTCGGGAAGTCTCAATAAAAAGTTATCTACATTGGGTTGGTCTTTGGGCATGTCTGTGGTGATTGTCTTAGTTGAATTAATTAATGTGGGAAGACCCAGCCCACTGTGGATGGCACTATTCCCCCGGAAGAGCTTTCTGAACTCCGTACGAGTAGAGAAATGAAGTCTAGCACAAGCAAGCAATCGAGTGAACATGTAATGCGCTCCTTTCTGCTCTTGGCTGTGGATGTAATATGACTAGCTTTTTGAAGTTCCTGCCTTGTCTTCCCCACAGTGATGGACTATAAACCTGGGATCATAATCTGAACTAAACCTCTTTCTCCCCTAAATTGTTTTAGGGCAGGGTGTTTCACCACCACAACAGAAATGATCCCTGAGAGATGGTAATGGAGCAGGTCGGGCTGATGATCACTGAGGCTGGAGGCAGAACTCTGGTGCTGGGGTAGTGGTCATAAGTTATAACCAACCCTGGCTGACATTGACCCTGTTCTTAGACTCACACCTAGAAATGGACTACTGCCATCCAAGACTGAGAGATAAAAAACAAAAAACAAACAACAAAAAACATAGCAGAGAAGAATTAGCCAAGAGACAAAATTCTAAGCTCATTTTATATAACATTACTGCACACCTGTTAGGATCCAGATCTTGCCCTCCAAGATAGCTGCAGCAGATCCCATAGACCAGTGTTAGGAAAACGTGTAGGCCCCGTTTCTTCTGGAGGGCAAATATCCCACACCTGAAGGCATTTCGCAGAACAGATCTGTTTGCTACACTGGAAGTTTTACTTCTGCATTAAAAAAAAATCCCAATGATGGTTATTGGGGCTAGACACTTTGAGCAACAGCCAGGATGGTTGGGGGGATTCCTACTCAAAGCACCCACACCCTGTAAGCCCTGGAGCATCACCCTCCTTACAGCTCTAGCCCCGGACACTTCTGCAAATACTGAGTCTTGTGCAACTTCTAGAATCACAGAACACAGCCAGGAACTATCAGAAGGAAGATAGTGTGGCTAGAGCCCTAGACTGGACTCTCATGCTTAAAAATACACATTTACACACAACTCATGTGCTTGGGGGCACACCCTCTTATAAATTCATGAGGGAAAATGGAGGTGTGACATTTGCTTACTCTCTCAAAAAAAATCATTTTCTACTACTGTGTAGTTAGTACATGTCAGGGTCATGTGCAGTGACACAGTCTAGGTGGATGAAGACACTACATAAACATATAGTGTCATCAGAGCTGACATCCATCACCTTTGCCATATGCTCTGGTTCAGAAGCAGGTGACCATCACATACACAGCACATGAGCACCAGGACAGAGGTTGGGTCTGCCTTAATGTTTGCCCAGTTCACCAGCTGCAGATCTAGGGAAGGAGATAGTATAGCTCTGCCCAGAGGCCAGCAGACCCAGGGAGAGTGGTGATCTCAGTTCATATGCAAAGGCAGAAAGGACCAGTGCCCGACACCAAGGCTATCTAGTACTTTACACTGGCACTCAGAGTGGTCTGTCTTTGTTCTCTTAGGTCATAAACTGACTGCACGAGGCATATCCACATGGGGGAGACAGATCTCTGCCTCAATTCACCAATACAATTTTTTTAAAATCCATAACCGTCCCCATAGATATACCCAGAATAACATGTGGTTAAACATCTGGGTGCCCTATGACCCAGTTGGCTGGAAAGGAGTTAACCATTACAATGAGGTTTTCCAGGTGGAATGGCAGGTTGTGAGCAATAGGAGTTGAACCAGGACTAGGGTGAAGTGTGTGAGCCAGCCAGGGCACATTTAAAGAGACACCCACTCCTAAGTGTAGGAGTAAGAACTTGCTTACACTGTATACTATACCATCACACACCGTTGATAATGTCTCCAAGGGTCTTAACAGTGTGATGCAAAGGCAGGTGTGTGTGTGTGTGTGTGTGTGTGTGTGTGTGTGTATGTGTGTGTGCGCGCGCGCGCGCGCGCGCGTGTGTAATACAATCTTAGGAGAAGATGAGAATGATTCTGATGTTTCTGACTCCTAGATAGGACTGCTTAGAGACATCCTACTCTTTCAAACTAATATGTCAGGAAGGACAAACTTGATGTCTGGTAGCAAATACAAGCAATGCTTGCTTGAAGAGTTAAGAAAGAGCTCTGTATCAGTGTTAAAATTGGACTATTAAGGAATCCTTATGGAAAGGGCCAGACTTTCCATCTCCAGTAATGGATGTTGGGAAAAATGGACAATTTTCTGGAAAGTCTAGGGGAAAATTATTGGTGATTTAATGGTAATGGTGTGTAGGTATTTTCTCCTAATTGAAACATTCCCTTCCATGGGAAAGAAGGAGGATAATAAAACTCAAGGAAACTTACAAGGTTTAGGAAGCTCCCAAAACTCACAAGATTCACAAGGCTCTTTCCCAAGGTTACAATAGCAGTAGCAATTGCTGGAGAAAAAAGCCTCTTCCTTCAGATCAACCTGCAAGTTGGGCAGAGACATCTAAGGATGCAGTTTCCATACATCATTGCCCATGCTGTGGAGGGCATTTTGGTGATCAGCTGCCTTTAAAGACCCATGCATTTGCCAGTAATCCAAATAGGCTCACTGACTAACTTGCATGAAATCATTTTCTTGGTCTGCAATTGGTCCTCTGCTTGGGATAGGATCAATAGACATTTGTTCAGCTCTCCCAGGATAATTTGTATAAGTAACTATGAGAAACAAACAAACAAAAACAGGCAACTGTTTCTGGTTACTTAATATGGCAACCTGAGTTCTGTATACAAGAAAATTAACATTAATGGTGAGAGTTAATTTAGACTTCAAAATATACCAGGAATTTACTATTCATTGTCTCCTTTAGAAAAGCAAAATTGGCAGAAGGATGACTAAGCACGGAGAAAACAATTGCTGGCAGAGAAGTGGAGGAGCAATATTGTAAATATTGACCTGATGGTAAGAAATCAATAATGAACACTGTGCTGCCTTAGAGGTAGCAGAACTGAAATTAATGACGAGGAGGTTTCTGGGATGTTTAATTAGTAAAGTGCCTGAGATAATTTGTGTGTCATGAGAATGACTGAGATATAAAGAATGAATCTGGAATTTGTTTAGAAACGATTGACAGAGTATTATTATTGAAAACAAAGGTTAGCAACGGAAAGGAGGAATTCTTGTGCCAAATTGACGGCACATAGATGTCACACTTGCTCTGGGGAGCCTCCTTCAGACACTCACTGTCCAGATCAGCAAAGGAGGGAAAGTCTTTCATATTGATTGGTGTGCTAGTTTAATGCATTCTTACAGAAACCCTGAGGATCCCACCCAAACAGGTAGAGCACCTAAATCTCAGGCAAGATAATAACGGGAGGGAGGGGTAGCGATACTCAGGCACCTCCTGATGGTTATGGGAGAATTTTCATCAAGAGAATCCCAACTTCGCTTTTCTCGGAAACACAATACAGTAGACATGAGGGGTTGATACGAAGGGCTGCAAATAGCTGGGCTGTGGTACACAGACAACATTCAACGCCAGAAGACAAGAGATGAGCTGATCCAGTCACGTGGGAGACAGGGGACCTTGAGGACATCCAAACATGCAGCCAGTCCAGCGAGCAGATAAAGATTGAAGTCTCTTTGCTTTGGAAACAGTCAATTACCTTCCTTTCCGCAGAATCAACACCCCGTGAGGTGAAAGAGGTCTCTACCAGTCATGACAGACAGCTACTGTGCATCTCTCATCTTCATCTCTCTCAGTGCGGGTTGAGCTCTTGGAGGGTGTGTGCTGGGTCATATTTATTCCCCATTTTTCAATACATTCATTGAGCTCATGCAAATGGAAGGAAAGTGAGTTAACAAAGATACAATCTAAACGGCATGTAATTACTAGCAAGTAAGAGACACCATCTCATTAAGACCTTCTCTAGAAATAACAGAAATCCTAAAAGAGAGGAGATATATGAGCATTGAATGAACACATGTAATTGAGGACAAACATTTATCAAGTACTTATTTTGCGCAGACACTTTGCAGTCCCTCTCCCAAACATCGTCTCCCTAACTCTGGATGATACGCACACTGTTATCCTCTAAATGAGAGCCCAGCAGATTCAGCAATGTGAAGGAGCCCACAGAGTTGACCTAAGGGAAGGGGTGAGGCCAGGTGAAAAAAACAGCTGCCTCTGCCCCTACAGAGGTCCCCTTGCCTTCTCATGCATCACAGGACTGTCACAGCTTCTCCGCTCTCCTCGATCTGATTTCCCCTTTGTTCCTTGGGCTGCAGTAGCTGAGCCACACTCCACAAGCCCATTTCCAATTATAGCCTGCAAATCAGTGCTTTGGAAATTATAATTTGCTTTGTTTTTCCAGCGAGACCAAACAGAAAACACAACTGTGTGTTTAAGTAGTCTTAACCTTTTATAGTCCCCCTCTCCCTCTCCACCCTCTCCTTCCACCCTCTCTCTCTCCATCCTCTCCCTCTCCTTGTCCCTGTCTTTCTCCCTTTCCTGCTTCCCCTCTCCTTTGCCCTCTGCTTCTCCCTCTTTCTCTCCCACTGGAAACTCCCACTTAGGGTCACATGTGGCTAAGACTGAGAATAAACTAGGGGGTTTCTGAGTGGAACACCTTTGGGTGACAGCATCCTAAATGCTTTCATCGCTTAAGGTCAACATTCATCATGCCTGACTGGTTCTTGATTCGATGCCATTGTTACGTGTTGGCTCTACGATCTGTAGGAAATATTTAAATGGAGAGATCATGGGATGTTGTTACAAAGTTTCAGAAAGAAAGGAATGACGCCTATTGTGGCAGGTGTAGAAAAATGGGACTTCTGGAAGGAAGGCATGGTAAATGGAATCAAATGCTCTAGAGGAGTCCACAGAGAAAGGAAGGAATGAGGTTTTAGAATTGGCTGGCCAGTGGTGGTGTGCTCCTTTAATCCCAGCAACTCAGGAGGCAGAGGCAGGCAGATCTCTGTGAGTTCGAGACCAGCCTGGTCTACAAGAGCTACTTCCAGGACAGCCTCCAAAGCCACAGAGAAACCCTGTCTCAAAAAACAAAATAATAATAAGAAGAAATAAATAAATAAATAAATAAATAAATAAATAAATAAATATGGGAAGACCTAGCCTGCGAATTGGTGGTGCCATTCATTAGTTTTGGGCCTGAACTGTGTAAGAGTAAAGAGAGTTAGCTGAGAACTCTGCACTCGTTTCCATTCTTTGCTGTGCATGGGATATGACTAGGTTATCAGAGCCACTGCCTTGACTCCCCTACAGAAATGGACTGCAACCTGGAATTGTAAACCAAAATAACCCCTTTCACCCAAAAGTTGCTCTTTGTCGGGGTAATTTACTGTAGCAACAGAAATGAAATTAGGAAAATGCAAATGAAGAAAAAATAACAGGGTGGGAAGAAAATATCCTTGGAATGTTGTTCTCATTACCCAGAATCCATCACTCTAAGAGCAACAGAATACAAATGAAAGGTACATTATGACGTTTAAATGCTTACAATTAATCCATCAATTACATTAAGGTATCAGAATATATGAAAATGAGATTTGTGTTTCATTCGCAATCAAAGGAGCTGCATTTTGTTGTTGTTTGTAACATTCCAATCTGAGTTCCAAGGCAAAGCTCTCTATTTGACTAACGAACGAGAACGTGGCCCATCTTTGTTATTAATTTATACTCATTAAATATCCTAGTGACTACTTCATTCAGGGCATATTGACTGAGGTCTACTCTACCACATGCCAATCAGAATATCCCTCAATCAGGTAGCAGGATTTGTAATTACGAGGAAGACCAGAACATGTACAGTATCAGTAGAGCATCTGATATCTGGAAACAGACCTGCAGCAGCATCCAGTGTAACTAGTCTTGTGGTGGCTGTCGACTTGAAGGGAGGGACCTCTCGAATCATCTTAGTGACAGTAGACTTGGAACCATGGCTGACTTCTGGTTCCATCTTTTCCCCACAGAAACTAACCATATGAGTTGCCCAGATACTGGCAGTTTGGCTGTTGCCCATCCCCTATGGATATCACTAGATAGATAAAAAGTCATTCTTTCTCTTTTCATTTTTTTTTGGGGGGGGCGGGCTTCAAGACAGGGTTTCTACGTATTTTTGGAGTTGGTCCTGGAACTCATTCTGTAGACCAGGCTGGCCTGGAATTAATAGACATCCATCCGTCTCTGCCTCATTTTTGTAGGGATTTCTTTGCAATGTGAGCTCAACATGAGATCCAAGAGCCAGTGGAGGTGAGTTGGGAGGATGATTGCCACCATCGGCCAGTTCTGGTAGGGGTAAAGTAAATACCTCTTGGAGAAATGAACACACGGTGCTTTTGTGGACTGAGTCACTAGGCTAGAGGTAGGTGGCCTCCTCCGAGCCCCAGCCGTTACCCCTGGCCTCTTTCCTCCTTGCCCGGCTCCACATACATCAAGGATACCTTTCTAGCTTATTTGTCCAGCTCCCCAAATCTCGTGGAAAGCACGCCAATGATGCATACATGAACATACATGCATAAGTAGGACTAAATGAATACCTCATTTCAAGCTTCAGTCCAGAACTATGCAACCAAAACTGCTTTTGCCCTCCTACTGAAGGTTAATAAATAAGAATCGCCATATAATAGTTAAAGTTAAAACAGCCATCAGGGTGGGTTTGATATTCTATCCTAAGGATGAGAAAGATGAAATCTAAAAGCTAGGTATCTTGCCTGTGGAATTGTTTTCAAAAGCCCAGGCCTCACATTTTGGGCAATTTGACGCCATTCCTTGTACGCATCTAGCGTTCACTTCCCTTGAAGCCTAAGAAAATAGTTACCTTACAGGTTCCATTTGACCCTGTGTCCTTGTTGTGTGGAATTGTGTTTCTGTCCCTTCACTGCCCAGTACCAGGCCTTGCAGAGCCATTGGTATTTATACAGTGATTTAGATGAGGGCCAGTAGGTGGTGCTAGAGAGCGGTCGCTCTAGCCAGTGGCTGCGTTGGATGTTAACGGTCTTCCTGTGCTAGGCGAGTCCCACAACTCTTCACAGCACACATTACGTCTGTAGTTGAGGCTTAGGGCTCAGGAAGGTGCACTGATGCTCCCAGTCTCAAGGAGCAAGGCCAGACTGGAGTTTATTGACTAAACTAACGCCTTAAAAATTCCCCTTTTAAGGGACTAGGGAGGCGAAACCATGCCAGGATATATTATGTAAGAAAAAAAACCATTGTCAATAAATGAAGGGGTGAGTTCCCCTCGTCCATGATTTCCCTCCTTTTTTCTTTTACTTAGACAAGCTTGCTATGTGTTCAGAAGGTGAGATGAATAACGTCCCTGACCTCAAAGCGCTGCCAGACAGAAGGAGAAAGACAGAGGATGGACATGTTTGTTCAGGGCAGACCGGTAAAATACGTTGAAAAGAAAAGCCCCAGAGAAGAAGAGCTTCAGATGGGAAGGAACTACAAATCCTGACCCATGTCCCTCAGTGATGCCTCTCTCCCCGGACTGGCACTAGTAATCAGGCCAGCAGAACCACTCATGGCACGCATCACCTAGGGCAATCTTGCAAGGTCTCCTCGCAGTACGCCACGCCCAATGCCTTGCTTATGTGAGCCAGAGCAGCTTCTGATCCTCACATTAACAGAAGGCAATGGTTCTGACAAAACACACCCACTACACTAATCAGATGTGATGCTCAGGTCAGGCGGTGCAACTGCCTATTCATGTGCATTTTATATCCCCCTGTAGAGAAGAAAGAATTAGAGGCCCTGTGAAAAATATCGGAATGTACACAACGTCGCATTGACCCTCCCTTCGTGAAGCCCACGGGTTGCACAGACAACATCACATGGGCAGAAGAGGGCAACGTTCTCAGATTGTACTTTACTCACCGAGTGGTACACACTACAGTTTAGTAGTGATGGAAGTGTCCCTCTCCCTCCAAAACAGTCAGGAACATGGAGAAAAAAACTGAACTATCCCCACTTGCCTTTTCCCCATGCAGACTGCAGTTAGAGTCTTAGCTCTTCTCTCAGGGCAGCGGCCCTCGGCTTGTGTGAGTCAAAGGTGTGCACCCGTTTCCACATCTACAGCTGTGCCATGGCTGTAGTCATTGAGCATGGGCAGGCCACCTGTTTGGTCACTCTCCCCCCAAAATTCTCAAAGGCTGGGACACTGACAATGGTCGGCTCTATACATCTGTTGCCTGCACAGTCCTAACTTGGGACCCAGACCAGAAATGGGGTCCACTCATGGCAATTCCAAGAGGTTAGTTTTATAAGTTTCTCATGTAAACTTAATTGTTAATAGCAGGTGAATCATTTTTAATAAAACAATAGAGGAGTGTGCGAGAATGTGCCTGTTAACTCAGCACAGGAAGGCTAAGGAAAGAGAAATAGAATCCATAGCCAGTAGAGGCTGGGTAAAACTGGCTGAAACAAACAAACATATATAATCCATTAGGCGTGGAAAATAATTTTCAAATAGCCAAATGTCAAATTAGGTTAAGTTGTTATATAGCATGCAGGAAGCCCTTTCTGAATTTCCCTTCTTGAAGAATTTGGGGCAAATGAACGCATCAGAAAGAGAACATGTTGGGCATGGTGAATCAGACCTTTAATCCCAGCACTTGGGAGGCAAAGGTGGATGGATCTCTGTGAGTTCAAGGACAGCCTGGTCTAGATAGTAAGCTTCAGGACAGCCAGAGCTACATAGTGAGAAACTGTCTGTGGTGGTTCAAATAGAAATGGCCCCCACAGATGCATGTGTTTGAATTCTTGGTACAGAGGGAGTGGCACTTTTAGGAGGTGTGATCTTGTTGGAGTATGTGGGACGTTGTTGGAGGAAGTGAGTGGATGGTAGGTGGGCTTTGAGGTCTCAGAAACTCAAGCCCAGGCGCAGTGGCTCACAGTCGCAGGAAGACCTGCTGCCTGTGGGTCCAGATGTAGAACTCTCAACTACCTCTCTAGTACCACGTCTCCTGCATGCCACCATGCTTCCTGCCATGATGGTAAGGGACTAAGCCTCAGAACTGTAAGCCAGCCCCAGTGAAATGTTTTCCTTTATAAGAATTGCTGGGGGGGTGTGGAGATGGTTCAGAGGTTAAAAGCACTGACTGTTCTTCCAAAGTGGTGTCACCACTGCCATTCCTGAGCAAATTGGGAGCTTGGGGGAAGGAAGGTAGGAGAACAGAAGGGGGGATAGGAGAGGGGAAGAGGACATGAGAGAGAAGGAAGACGGAGTCAGGGGGAGAATAGAGGAAAGCAAGACAAGACATACCATAATAGAGGGAGCCATTATGGGTTTAAAGAGAAATCTGGCACTAGGGAAATATCTAGAGATCTACAAGGACAACCCCAACTAACTAAGCAATAGGGGAGAGGCTACCTTAAATGCCCTCCCCTATAATGAGACTGATGACTACCTTATATGCCATCCTAGAGCTTTCATCCAGTAGCTGATGGAAGCAGAGGCAGACACCCACAGCTAAGCACTGAGCTGAATTCCTGGAATCCAGTTGCAGAGAGGGAGGAGTGATGAGCAAAGGGTTCAAGACCAGGCTGGAGAAACCCACAGAAACAGCTGAACTAAACAAGGTGGAGCTCCTGGACCCCAGACTGACAGCTCAGAAACCAGCATAGGACCGAACCAGGCCCCAGAATGTGGGTGTCAGTTAGGAGGCCTGGGCAACCTATGGAGCCTCTGGTAGTGGAATAGTATTCATCCATAGCATAGGAATGGACTTTTAGAGCTTATTGCCTAGAAAGGAATACTCTCAGTCTAGACACACGGGGGAGGTGGGGGGTGGGGTTAGATCCTGCCCCAAATGATGTGACAGACTTTGAAGATTCCCCATGGAAGTCCTCGCCCTCCCTGGGGAGCAGAAGAGGGATGGGATGGGGGGATGGGGGTTGGTGGGGGCCATGGGAGGATTGGAGGGAGAGGGAACTGGGCATGATATGTAAAATAAGACTGTTTCTAATTTAAATTTAAAAAAAAGAATTGTGTGGATAAAGAAGAGAGAGTAACAAGAGAGATCCATAGACTTCCCTCACCCCTGAAGTCATGTATTCAAGCACATCTTACAAATACAATTCGTAAGAGTCAGAATTAGTACAATTGAGGTGTCACAAGCCTTCCCAGGGAGAAGGGCACAATGAGGCTGGGCCTGTTCCTTCGGAGCCTGGTGCAGCCTCTGTGCTACTCCTCACAGCCCAACTGAGACATCTGTTCAGTGTGATGATCACTGATAAACACCCACGTGGTCTCAGATACTGATGAGCTCTACTCATGCCTGGGTTAACTCTCCTCAGGCCAGTCAGCTCTCCAGCACTACAAAACATAACATAGACCATCGAACTCCACAAGGCGGTTATTTGATGTTTCAGAGGTTCCTGTCCATGATCAGTTAGTTGGTCTTGGTGGTCCCAGGTCTGTGGCCAGGCAACACATCATGGCAGGGGGTAAGCTTGGTATCAAAGCCACTCACCTGCTGAGTAAAAGTAGAGATGAAGAGCCATGTTCTGTGGCCCCACTCCCCTTGAGGGCACCATTCCCATGAGCCAAAGTCATCCCACTAATCCTCATCTCAGAGTCTCCACCACTTCTCAATAGCAGCATCTCAGGAACAAGCTCTTAAACCAATCACCTTTGGGGATTTAATACCAAAATGACAGTAGCAATTGCTACACGATTCTTTAAACTGTCTCTACACACCAGGCTGGAGTCATCCAATCTCTGCTCTATCTTCATGGTCAGGCCCTTCACGGGAGTCATGCCCTTCTTCACCAGCCTTCACTAATCCCTCTCAAGTACCAAGCTATGACCCGAATTATTTGCCCAGGGACCTTTGTACTACAAATCCAATGAAGCCAAATGGCTTTCCTTAGTGCCTCCCTGCAGCTCCATGAATTCTGCCAGCATCCATGGTAAGGACCTGCCTCCGAGAAACCAATCACCTCTTTACTCCACCCCAGCTAACTCTCTCATGTAGTAACTGCCTTTTCTCTTTTGATCACGTGTCTAAAACCAACATTTCATGGATGGAAGCAGCCTACAAGATAAAGGAATTGAAATACTGTTGGCCAAAATATAATCACAAGAACTTAAGGTTCTTGTAGAGAACATCTCTGGTGTAGAGATGACATGAGATATGGAGCATTCAAAAGATAATTAGATGTTTGGGTGTTGCCATGTGCTCCAGAGGCATGGCCCCAGAAACATTTTGCAGGCCAGTTGAGCAAAACCCTCCTCACAAATGTATGGGGTCAGCTGTGTAGAGAAAGGGAACAGTACCCTAAAGCATAAGGAGTTGGCAATCGGCTCTGCAGAATGGCCCAACCATCTCTTACTGATGCTATTGGGGTAAGATCTAGACCCTCCCAAGTTCTGACTCACTTCCTTGGGATTCCACGTCATAAGCCAGGGCTTCCTGCCAAAGGCAGCATGCCACCTGGTTTTGTAAATAAAGGTTTCTTGGAACACAACCATGCTGCCTCCCTTGTATATTATTTCTGGCTGCTTTCACACCACATGACACGGCAGAGCACTTGTGGCAGAAACCTGATGACCACCAAGGTGGAACTGTTCTCCATGGGGCTCTTGAGAGTTTTCCAGCATGACTTTAACTCATCGTTTTTTCAGGGAGGTTCTGGAATCTACTAGTTTCCAGACAGAAGATTGAATTGAGAGTTAGAAGAGAAAGGATTCCCCAGAAAATGATTGAATTTTTTTCCACGAGAACCTGAGACGGGTGATTATTCTTGTTCTCTCTAATTTAATTCTCTTTCCCATTTTTTATTATTAAATCCCGAGCTGGCAGCTCAGACTCACCCTGGCAGATGTTTGTGTAGATATGCCACGGAACTAAACTCCTCTTCTCTGGAGATTAGACATATACACATTGTGCTGATTAAAAAATATTTTTGTAAAAAAAAT
This sequence comes from Cricetulus griseus, assembly GCF_003668045.3. Taxonomy (NCBI): domain Eukaryota; kingdom Metazoa; phylum Chordata; class Mammalia; order Rodentia; family Cricetidae; genus Cricetulus; species Cricetulus griseus. The sequence continues at coordinate 21,203,726 of NC_048603.1, forward strand.
GGGAAAAATTTAACTCTCGAGGGAAAAGAAAGCCAGAGTGTCTGAGACTAAAGGCCAGCAAAAGTATGGTTTTTCTGGCCCCCCAAGGTTTGAGGGTTTCTTAATGAAGGGAATTCAGAGAGTTGCCACCAGCAACAGGAAAGCAATGCTGAGTATAGGACAATAGGGGCTGTGGGTTGTTTTGTACCACCTAACAAGGTGTATTTATGTACACAACACATATTTCCGATTATGAATTGATTTGGAAATAATGGCTTGGAAAGAGTAATCAAGTTAAGACTTAATGATCATGAGTTACAGATGAGTTCTAAGATAATTACTGGTAATTCTAGAAAACGATGAAAATGTGAAGAAGGATACATAACAAGGATAATTCCATTTGGAGAGACAGACACGTTGGAAGGACAGCCACGTGAAGACATATCTGTATACTACAATTCCTCGGTATTCCAGGAGAACTGATTCTAGAAAACTCCTATGAAGAATGAAATCTGTAGGTATTAAAGTCCTTTTTACACAATGGCATAGAGTTGTATTATTAACACTATATAGTACAATGCAATCACTATGGGTAGTGGTACCGTATTGCTTAGAAGATCTTGGCTATATACAACTCTATGCCATTGTGTAAAAAGGACTTTAATACCTACAGATACACGGTTTGTTGAACTGACAGATGAGGAACTACAGGCATGGATGGGTATTGATATGGCGTAGCTACACACCAACAAAAACAATGGATCGCCAGCAGCTGCCAGCAGGCAGGGAGAGACAAAGAAGAGAAAGCATACTCCTATCTCTGTCTTGATTTCAGACTTAAGACCTCCAAGATGGTAGGAGAATACATTTGCATTGCTTCAGGTCATGTGTTGCTGTATAATAAATCTAGTACAGTACGGACATGACAAGTGTTTGATATTAACTCAGTGAGATAATAAATGAACAAATAAATGAACAAATAAAAGCATCAACTCAAAATGGATTCAAAGCCAAGTATCTAGGTAAGCGACTATAGGTAAGTCCAGGCAAAGCAAAATCAATTAACGAAGCTGAGGCCCAGAGAGAGAATAATTTAGTATCTTCACCATATGGGCATACGATGAAGAATAGAACCAAGACTATTTTCCACCTGATAGGAAACCCCATACCAAACCCTCTGCAACTGTGCCCCTCTTGGTCAGGGTCCATAGTACCCGGGTCTCCTCCAAACTCTTCCCATTAAAATGGAAGGACTCCCTATGGCTCAGTACCAGCTTTCCAAAGAGAGTGTAGACATTTCTCTATAGCTGCTTAAGGAGCTTTTGGTTATTTTCCTATCCACTATGCCTGCCCAAATTGTGGTGTCTGTGTACACTCCATATTTGTTGATACAGTGTATGTGTGGCTCTTCTTCAGTCACAGAAGGAGAGAGGTACTTTCCCTTCACACGAATAAGTACCACACACACCCCCAACCCCCATGGAGATTCGTGGATTAAATTTTAATCCTAGCTTTCTGTGTCATGCTGGTCACTCTGCACTTTTGTATTGCAGCAGGATTATTTATGTGATGGGGAAATGCTTCTGACCTGGCAGGAACATACTAGGAATTAGGTCATGGCATACATAGGGAAGCCACAGTGGGGTGGGGGAGCGCTGTAAGCATTTCTGACCAGTTTGATGTCAGTACGTGTGAGTGGGTGAGTGAATGGGTGGGTAAGCCGGTGGGTGAGGGGTTGAGGTGATCTTCCCACATCTTCCAAACAGTTCTGTGAGGAGAACAGTGGTATCTCCTTCAGTAAGAGAACACCGAGGTCAAATTGTCTTTCCAACAGTCAACCATTAAGAGACCCATAAATGATTTAAACCCAAACTCCAGCTTGTGTGGCTCCTTGATCATGTACTGTGTGCCCAGTCATAGCTCAGAATCCAGAGAGATTGCCTGAATCAAACCAGGGCTGCTGCATTTCTAACTTGAACTTTGAAGAGAACAAGTCAGGGACCAGAGACAAGCGGGCTGAGTTGCACTGGGAATAATGTTCTTGAATCTGGATGGCACAGGCTCCTAGCTACGCCTGTTTTCTCGAAGACCCTTCACTCTGCTCTACTGGGCATGCAGGGATGGCATGTCATGGCATCACTGGCTAACTGCCATCTAGGAGGATCAGATAATGGGAAGCGTTGGTAAACAGAACAATGGCAAAAAGGAGAGAGAAATCTATTGCTTTCTCTTCTGGCTTTGTCAGCAGAGGTCCTGTCTCAGTCTTTGTGCTATGGTGTCAATTAAGACCTCACCCTATTGTCACAAATCCTTGTTCCTGCTTCTAGAACACAGCTCCCTTCTGAATATGACTACCACCCATCACATCTTCCATTTATCCTTGTCAATTGCAAGCTCCTGGCTATTGTTGACCCAAGCAATTTTGTTACCACTGCTGTTTGAATTCTCACTTTTTCTCAGCCTGGATAACCGCTTCTTCTCTATTCAATGGGTAGTGTTTAGAAAAACCTACAGTGACTTTGTTTTAACCTACTGGAATCTGATTGATGAAATCCCAGAGGCGCCACACTGTGTCTAGGGTATTCTTATTTTGTTTCTCAGAACTGTCCTAGTAGCCTTCCAGTAAATCCCGCCTAACATGTACACACACACACACACACACACACACACACACACACACACACACACCTTTCATTTTAAGTTAAGTAGAACCAGTTTCAGATTTTTGCTATTGACAGAACCTTGACACCTTCAGCACGTGATCTGTGCTCTGTCAACTATGAAGTGATTTGCATGTATACACCTATCCCAGGAGGTGCTCAGTGGGTGTTTGAAGACAACTGAACTGTACTCATCAGGTGCCGGCTGATATACACGCATGCACACACATGGCCGGAGTAGAGTAGTCCTTTGTTCTTCCATCCTCCCCATTGCTGGTCATTTGCCCTTCTCTGTTACAGCCAGGTTTTCCTTGCCTTGAGGTCCCAGGCATAGCTGTCAAAGACTGAAAAAATGTTAGACGTGCTAAGTTGCTCCCTCCTGCTCAGAGGGAAACAGCATGCCACTTCCAAAAAGACAAAATGGAGACAAACACTCAGATTCATGGTTAAAAGAACCTTTGGGCCTGATCCAAAAGGGAACGAGAGACTACACAGGGGCTGTAGAAAGGGAGGAAATTCCTAAAGACTTCCACAGATGTAGAATATTGGGCTCTGTCTTGCCCAGAATGCCTTACAGAGGGAACTGCTGTGAGTGTCCAGAGGCAGGGCATACAGCGTGGTAGCCAGTCCCCTTAACCTACACAGAGGAGGAGATGAAAAAATATGGCCTCCTCTTCAGAGTTTGGAGGCTTGCCTTCAATTTGGAGGGGTCAGGACCTAGGCCTTCAAGGGGCTTCTGAGACAAGGGGCTAAAGGAGAAGACAGAGGCTGGAGTACCAGAAGCCAGCCCAGCCTCCCCTGCCGACAACTAGCAAGTCCATGCCTTCCTCCCTGCTGCCCCCCCCCCCGCCCCGACATAGGATCTGATATTATTAAGTGACAAAAATTTATCATAATGAGACGTGATTAGGATAACCCAGCCTCTTCTTTCAAAGCCTCTTGAGTTGTATTCATCACAGAGTCTTTAGAGAGAATTATTTTGATCAAATTACATTCCTTTCAGCCACGCTGAAAAGGTGAAAGTTATCAAAGAGGGAAGGGCGTGATTGTGTGGGCTGGGGTGCTTTAGAGATTAGATTGGGTAGGAATGGGGGAAGAAGTAGAATATATGGAGCTCTGAAAGATGGCAAAATGGGAGTTGCCCTGGAAATAAAGCTAAGAAGGGTAGATTCTGATTCTGAGACCTCCTCCCCGCTTACCACCCATCAGCTCCTTCTGAGTGGTCTTCCTTTCCAAGACAGCTTGGCCTCTGTATAATGGAGTCAGAGACAACCTCTGAATCTCCCCTACAGTGTTGTGCCTCACGATGACAGAAAGAATACAATCGGTGTGCAACTCTGGGGTCACAGGCAAAGTAGCTCTGAGACTGATCACGTGCCATACACAGGAGGACCAAGATGAGCTCGCCCAGCCACAGTGGGCACACACCTAGTGTGAACACCTGCACACAGGCCTAGCCACTGCAAGAAGAAAGCTCCATGTTAAACCTCTATGAACAGGGTACCTTGAGGGTGACAAGTCCAGCTGAGTTTCTAGTTCTTACCTCACTCCCATTGATTTGCCATGGAAACTGGACACCCTTAACCAATCAGGGCATCCTTTGCAATGGAACTACCCATACCTCTGGGGAATGGAAATGGGGTATGTATAAAACATAGCTCTTAGTTGGACAGAGAGTACATTTGTGGTTGAGCATGGCCCAATTCATCCTTGCACTCAGCAGAAAAGCTAAAAGAGCCTTGGATCTGAATATCTTTTTTCCCAAGCCATTCTGTTAGTTCAAGAGATGCAGGGACATGGATGGAGATGATACTTTGGATCACTGTCATTGCTCCTGGATGTGTTCCATTTCATCTGTTTTCCACATCAAAGTTCTGCATTGATAAAATCACTCACAACTTACAGATGAGGAAATCAAACACACAGAAAATGTGGATAGATTCGATGAAGCAGTCAGCTAATAGCAAGGCCAAGATAAATGTCTGGTGCTACCTGACCTACGTGATTGTGCAAACAGTTGCAAGAAACCATCTATTCAGTGTGTGATGTGGCGAGTGCCTCGGTCAGCCATCTTCACACCTGCCTGCTTTTACTTCTAAAACAGCTCTACTGGGTGGACCGGCTGACACCATGTCCCCTATCTCAGTAGTGACATCAATGGAGTTCAGAGAGGTCAAATAACTGCTATAATGAATGCCACACATCCAAAGTTAACATTCCTAAGTTAAGGCTAAAACATAGCACCTGCCTTTGTCAACACCAGATAGTCTTTGCTAAAGGAGAGGCGACCAAGAAGCTCAGAGAGCCGTTGTGCTCACAGTCAATACTGCCATTAGCTAATTAACTTACTGTTATAACAAAAGCAACATCAGGAGGGAAGGGTTACATTCTGTTTACCGTTTAAGGGTCCAGTCCACTGTATTGATAAGGTTATAACTGCAGGACTATGAGACAGGCGGTTACACTGTATCCACAGTCAGAGGCAAAAAGATAGGAATTCTCATGCTACTTTCTCCCTTGCATTCAGTCTGGGATGCCACCCATGATGAGAGGCAGGCGTTGGCACTCCCATGTCAATTATCCCAATCTACACACTCACAGATAAACCCAGAGCTTTGTCTCATAGGTAAGTCTAGATTCTTTCATGTCAGCAATAAAAATGGTTTCTTTTCTTTGGGCATTAAAATACAGATGCCAACTCTCCCTCCCCTCCCCCAGCCAAAAAAGAATAAAAAGACCACTTCCCATCTTACCTTTCTGCACTGGTGAGAGACATTAAAAGGCACAGCCATCCTCACCTGAAAGGTGACAAAGAACTGTCACTCTTGAGGGAGACTTTCCAAATCCCACATACAGCTACTTTAACTGTCTAATCAATATATTGATGATTTTCTTTTATTGATTGGCAGCTTCTTTATCAAAGATGACATAAAGCTATCTAAGCTGACACTGGGACTTCACATTTATTTTGCCCTTTTAGGCAAAAGTTCACCACTCACGGGGTGTCAGTTTCCACAGGCATGCCGTGGTCTTCTTAAAATACTTCTAGTAAATTCCCATCTGCACTGTGTCTATGAAATATGACATTTTCTACATCTGTCTCAACACCATGGCTGCCTGACTTGAGTGGCTACTGAGCCTTGGAAATGGGGCTAGTCAATTGCTAAACTAAACTTTTAATTCAATTTTAATTAATTTAAATGTGATTGATGGTGTTGGACAACACCAGTGTAGATAATTACTAAAGAAAATATCAGTCGGGTTACTCATGCAAACACTTGTTTTTGTAAACATTCAATCATTTTGGTTTGCTTGGCCTATGGATTTAAGAGCTGGCCCCAGCATTCTGCACTGCAGGGGATTCACAGTTATGTAAACACTCTGTGCCTGAAAGCAAGTGCAAGAAAGAGGCTACTTGGTTGCTAATTAAGGTTACACTATAAAAGCTCCAAGAGCAATGGTAAAATAGTTAAACACTTAGAAATACCTACCAGATTACAAGCCTGCCCCACCTATCTTTCCCAGAGATGCCCGACTTAGAAACAGAAGTCTGACTATTAAGTTGCAGTCTTCACCTACAGAATTGCACCTTACAGACTGTGGGTGTGGCCGGATGAGACTTTCAAGCTGACCAAGCTGTCTGGTCCTTGCCAGCAGGTCTCTTGGGCTGCTATTTCTTCACTCCCCCTTGCCTCACTTAGAACTGGATGTCTTTATGGGTACCCCATGCCTCACTCAAGAAATGCACATTCCTTATGGTGATGATGAAATCCTCCCATGAATTCTGGCTTCCCGACAGCTCTCTCTGGAGTTGCCACTTTCCCAACTCCAGCAAGGGAAATGCTGAGGCTGCTACTGTAGCGAAAGGACTCAGGCCCTCAAGCTCCACTCAGGAAGCTGGGTCAGAGTGACCACAGCAGAGCCAGGTCAGCTGTGTATTTCCTATGTTCCCCCAAGTGATGGATCTGCTCCTAGATTTGTGAAGTGACTAGTCATTCTTGCAGCCTTTGTAAAGTCTTCCAGAAGGAGAGTCCTTCCAGAAGGTCTGTCCTGGCTCCTGAGTCTAAATCTGTCTGCTGGTCAACATCACAGCCATGCACTAACACCACCCTGCACTTGGTAAAAAGGCCACCACAGTGCCCCCAGGTGTGTGTGTGTGTTTGATACCCATGGAAAATGTATTGCTTAGAGAGATGAAGACCCTTCCATCTTTTCAAGAAATGTGTATCATGTAGCTGGTCTGTGCCCAGTGCTCTACTACAGTGTAAAGGGACATTGGGGAATAACACCACGAGATAACTCTATTCACAAAGAGCTTGTGCTCTCATTAGGAGAGACAGACAATAAATGAATCAGAAAGTCTATGAGCTAACTGTTGACAACAGGAAGAGTCAGGTGAAAGGACAGTGATGCAGGGGAATTGGAAGGAGGGAGTCCACAACCTTCTTTGATGAACCCCTTTTGGTCAGAGACCTGAAGGAGTTTAATGTTTCAGCCATGAAGGCAGCCAGAGAAAGCATCACGGGCAGAAAGACTGACCTTAGGCTGGAGGAAACCGTATGCTGGGATCTGATCCACGTCTATCTGACTCCTGGTTCAAGATGTCCTTTGGCCACTTCTCATGGGCTCACTACCTTAGCATTGATGCAAAAACAAAAACAAAACAAACAAAAAAAAACCAACAAACACAACACTCACCCCAGATGAAATAAGAGCCAAATATTAGTCACAATAACCTAGCAACATACTATTTTTGTCTCCTTAAAGACAATGTTCCAATATGGAAGTGGTTTTGTGGAGTTCCATAGTAACAGAACAAAGTTTACTGTAAATCAGGGGTTACAAAAAATAAATAAATTGGTGAACACATCAGAGAGGAAGACAGAGGAATCTCTCCCATGGGTCTCAGATGCTATCTGATGACATTTTAGCTTGATGGGGGGGGTTGGGGTGGTAAAAGTTAGTGGTCTGCTACATTAAGTAGATCCCAAAAGGTTTTTATCTTTTAGTCACAGGATGTTAGTTCCAACACAAAGATGAATAAGGAATAGCTATTTAGAGAACTGAAACTAACCCAAGATAAAGTGTAATTTGGTTCTGGGCCTGCAACCCTCTAACATCCCACATCACTGTGGTTCTTAGCAGTCAATCAGTGTTTGCAGACACAGCTTCTTTCCTGGGATCTTCAGTCAAATCAGTAATTGCTACTAACTGTCGGTTATCCTTCCTAGTCATCTGCGCAAAACTAGAGGAGGGGGAATAGGCTTCCATGGGAAAAAAATCCAGTTCATGGGAAAAAGGAGCCACTGAATGCTGGAAACTGTTCCTCATTGTGAACATGGAATGATCATAGCTTGCATTTAACAGATGAGGAAACTCAGGCAGACAGGGAGGGTAGACAGTGGCTTGCTCAAGTTTTCCTGGTTAGTATCAGAAAACAATAACAAAAAAAGAAGGAAGGAAGAAAAAGAGAGAGACTGAGACAGATTTGCATCTGACTTTGCTAAGCAGAGTCTCCCTTGGAGCATTATTTGCTCTTTTGATGGAGACGCTAGTCTTATCCAGGGCATTGCAGGCAGCAGCTGATCCTCAGTAGCTGAATTGGGCTTAGAACAACACAAGAGGCCCCACCCCCAATCAGGTGAGATTGATAGAGTGCCCTGTAGCAAATGCCCTCTTCTTATTACTGACTCTCAAAGGAAGAAAGAGACCTTCGCTGAAGCCTGTGACAGCTGACAGTGAACGTTGCAACTGCAAATTGCAGACTTATTAAATCCATTAGAATAATTATAACTGAGAATTTACTTAAAAGCCCATAATGACTTTTTTAGACAGCCTTTTGCTTGAGTGCCTTCTCCCATCTCTGCCACCCACCCCACTCCCCCCTCAACACAATCCCTCTACAAGACCCCTGTGGGAGCCTTTATCCTCTTCATTAGAGTTCCTCAAGCCCACAGAGGACAGGATGGCAAAAATCCTACAGCAGAGAGAAAATTAATCTCTCTATGCTTCTCTGTTTTGCTCCTGTCTCATATTGCATATTTTTTAAAACTCATTTGCAGAGGGGGGCCTTAAGGAAGTAGGTCCAGCTACAATTGCCCATAGAAGAAGACATTCTCTGGGCAGGTGGTCATTTTCCCTTCTAGAAATCCACTGCTTCTATGCATGACTTCCCTGGGGCCTTTTCCTATAATGATCTAATAATCTATTCCTCTAAGTCTTGTCAGTCTCATTTGGGTGCTCATGTCTTACCATGGTTTGCCTCCCCTGGTGTCTAATGTTGCCCTGGAGTCACAGATAAAGCCTAAAGACATAATTGCTGGATAGATGGAACATGAACAAGTAAACCCATGTCAACCTTACTGCCCTGGGCTCTCCATTGACACAGAAACAATTAATTCCAGGATCTGCTCAGTAGTTGCAGAAAGAGCATCAATCAAAACCAGGTAAAGTCCCAGCTTTGGAAGACTTCTGGCTCTGTGCGATAGACAACACGGAATGACATCTTCTGACAGCATGCTTCCTGTCCCGACCTGCAGGATATCAACCTAGGGCAAGAGATTCAGGGATTGGGAATGGGGACAAGAGACGCAGAAAGAATGACCACAAGGCAGGATTCTGATCAAGTGGCAAACTTTACTTTTCTCAGGCTAGCTTATACAGTCAGAAGAGCAGGATATGGGGAGGGGCAGAATGGGTTGTTTGTGCACCAGTGTTAGTATAGGCAGGATATTAGGAAGCCACAAAGAGGATGTTTGGCAGGGTAAAGAGTTCATGAGTAAGAGGTCCAGGAAGGGGTTGCCTGTGGGAGGAGGACTGGGTCAAGTTGTTTCTTTTCTTGAACTGAGGGTCTAAGGAGCTGCTATGTAAAGGTTAATATACAAACTATGTGGCCGGCCAAGAATGACCTAGGATCTCATGCCAAGCCCTTTGGAAGATCTTTGGCTCCCAACAGCTTCCCACTAGAAACAAAAACTAAGCTGCATGGCAGAGACAAGAGGGAAGAAGACTGTGTTGGTATGCGGAGGGTGTGTTCAGAGGTCACAGGTTTCCCAACCATCTTCTCTGACCCTTCTAAGGTAGAACCCTGATTTGAGTCTCAGCAATAATGTTCCCAGCATAACATTATGAGTTCCTGATTCTCTTGAGGCTAAGGGTAGCTAAGGCCAGTGCAGTATTTAAAGGCTGTCCTTCCTGGAAGACTCAGAGAGAGTAAACAGAAACTAGAAGGTAGATGCTTTATCAGTTTCTTCTTTCTGCCTGCCTGTACACGTGATGGATGTCAGCATGATGAATGGACTCCCAGCAACCTTTCTTGACTTTTAGGGTGAAAACAATCTCTAAATATTAGTAGGAGAAAGATTGATACTCTAGTCTTGGTCACCAATGACCTCTCTGAGCATGTTTCTAGCACACCTGTCATGCCTTCCCTAAATGTCCTTCTCGTAAGCATTCAACCTGTGTGGTGTTAACTGAGGTGATGGGTGGCTTTCCACTGCTAGCAGACGTCAGTTTCTATTGGATACAAAGGCGCCTTTGAAGAAGTTAACATCTAATCTGGGCTCTATTGGGCAGGACATAAAGACTGTGGAAACATCAGAGAATAACAGGTGTGAAGGTACAAATGTGTGCTGTGTTCTAGATTCAGAGAGAAGCCTAGGATGAGCAGGGGTCACACATCAGAAGATCCAGTTGTGGTACAGACCCCATCCCAGAGCTCAGGTCTGTTCCTGAGGCACACAAGGAGATGGGGTACTCTGACAAATGGGTGAAAAAAATAGGTAGGAGATAGGAGGGAGGAAGAAGTTATTAAAAGATAACAATTTTCTTCACTTCTACATCTTCCAACTGCCCAGACCAAGATATACAAGAAAGGGTATGATAGAAAGAAGAGCTGAAAGCCTTTTTGACTTTGAATGGACAAGTGTTCTCTGACCTCATCTCAAAACCCCAAGTTTCCGTATGCTGAGCCCAGGCACTTGTTTGCCATCATGCTGAAAGTTCTTTTGGTGTGGCTGAACTTTCAATTTTCACTCATTCTTCCTTTCTACTTGTCACCAAAGGGTTGTCACCAAACTGTGTAGAGTTGTACTGGGTTCCAGTCCCATCTCTTGCAAGTTGTGTGACTGACTGGCTAATTAACCTAAATATGCCTGGGTTTTCTCCTCTGCAAAAACCGACACTCATCCTCTTTGAGTGGACTGGAGGTCAAATGGAGTGTGCTATGCTTATTTATGCAGGGGGTTAGGAAGAAACCAAGAGCTCCAGGACAAAGAGGCATAGGAGGCAGGGATATACATGGTGGAAGTGGCCCCAAGTAGAAGGACAGGTGTTTGCAAATTAATGCCCACAAGAGAGTGACCATAATGGGAGACCGAATATCGTCCAGGTAGACTACGTGGCATGGTCATTTGACACCAGCTAATCCCAGTTTGGGTACCCCATACCACTATAATGATGAGTAATGAAGTCATGGTAGCAGGAATGGAGGTCTTGCTGACCCCAATAATGGAGACCACAAAGCTGATCTAGCCATAGCCATTGTGAAATATCCCACCCATCAGGAAAAGGATCAAAGCTGAGCCCAAAAAGAGCAGACCCCCTTGGCAGTACCAACTGGCCGTGTCATAGAGAGTTGACTGACCTCTTCCATCCTGGAAAGTGGTTCATTTTGTTAGGAATTGGCATGTCTTTCAGGTATGCCTTTATGTCTTGCCCACACAGGGCTTCATTTGTACCACTGTCCTGGAGCATCTAGAATGTTCTTTCACTAGCGTGAGACCCCAGTAACACTGCATAAATCCAGGCAATCATGATGTGCATCAAAGTTGAAGGAAAACTGGGAACAGGAAGAAGGATCTGTCACCACACTTTATACAACGTCACGTCACCGGAGCTGTGGCCCATCGGTTGTGGGGTGGGAAACCCTTTCAGAAGTGTGGCTTGATGGGTATGTAGGATCTCCTCAGAACTGTCAAAGTCAAAGCCCTTTTTGAAAGACTATGGGGGAAGAAGGTTTGGGGACTAGAATAAATGGTCTCACTGGCTGTTACGGCCAGTGATCACGTGGAGACAATGCATCTCTCATTCCCATTACTTTACTCTGAAGAGTTAGCGTTTCTCCCCAAACGGAGAACACCATGTTAAAAGGATACACTTCATCTTGATAATTATTTTATTGACTATAAAAAGTAAGAGCAATGATTATCATGTGGAGTCTGTCGTGATGTTTTTCTTGTGCTCTAACAAATAAAACTTGCCTGAAGATCAGAGTGAGAGCTAAGCTACCAGTTAGCCGTAGAGTCCAGGCAGTGGTGGCGCACACCTTTAATCCCAGCACTCGGGAGGCAGAGGCAGGTGGATCTCTGAGTTCAAGGCCACCCTGGGCTACACCAGATTGATCCAGTCTAAAAGAGAAACAGAGCCAGGTGGTGAGGCTCAGACCTTTAATCCTACTACTTGGGAGGTGGAGACAGGAGTACTATGGCTGGAAGGAGAGAGGAATATAAGGCAGGAAGAGACAGAACCTCATTGTGCTCAGTCTGAAAATTCATAGGAATACGATCACCCCTTTGGTCAGGTGACTCAGCTGAGGTAAGAACTAATGGCTGGCTGCTCTGGTTCTCTGATCTTTCACCATTAACCCCTATATATATGACTCTGGGTTTTTATTATTAAAACCAATTAGAATTCTCACTGCAGAAGTCCAAGACCAGTTACCCTTTGAAGGGTTGTATCAGTTACTTTTCGTGTTGTGGAATAATCTTTTTGTACATTGTGAAGATGTGTTGCTCTCATTGATTTAATAAAGAGCTAAATGACCAACAGCTATCAGGAAGAGGTTAAGCAGGACTTTCAGACAGGAAGAGAGCTCTGCGATGAAGAAGGGCAGAGTCTCCAGGAGATGCCGGGAGAAACAAGATGAGCATTCCATGTTAAAGAAAGGTACCGAGCCATGTAGCAGAATGTAGATTAGAACCATGGGTTCATTGCAGTTGCAAGATCTAGTCAGTAACAAGCCTAAGGTATCAACCAAGCATTTATAATTAATAATATGTCTCTGCGTGCTTATTTGGGAGCTGTCTGCCGGGACAGAAACTTACACTTGCATATCATGTGGCTAAAATGTCCTTTAGAAGCAACTTAGTGAAGGAAGTATTTATTTTGGCTCACAGTTTGCAGATACAGTCCATCACAGAGAAGCCATGATGTCAGGAAATTGAGGCAGTTGGCCAGGCTGCATCCTCAGTCAGTCGAGAGTCACAGAGATGAGTGATAATGTTCAGCTCATATTTTATTTAGTTTGTACAGAATATTGGCCTGAATAATGGTGCTACCCACAGTGGCGGGTCTTTCCCATCTCAATTAACCTAATCTAGACAATTCTTTACAAGCATACATAGTGCCTTGGTTAGGGTTTCTATTGCTGTGAAGAGACACCATGACCCATGACCACAGCAACTTTTTTTTTAACTTCCTCTTTTATTTAAATTTGAAACAAGCTTGTTTTACATGTCAATCCCAGTTCCCTCTCCCTTCCCTCCTCCCCTGCCCCCACCAGCTCCCTATCTCATCCCCTTTCTACTCCCCAGGGAGGGTGAGGCCTTCCATGAGGGATCTTCAAAGTCTGTCAAAGTCAGCCTAGGCCCTCCCCCCTCGGTATCTAGGCTGAGAGAGTATCCCTCTATGTGGAATGGGCTCCCAAAGTCCATTTGTGCACTAAGGATAAATACTGATCCACTACCAGAGACCCATAGACTGCCCAGACCTCCTAACTGACACCCACGTTGAGGGGGCCTAGGTCAATCCTATGCTGGTTTCCCAGCTATTTGTCTGGGGTCCATGAGCTCCCTCATGTTCAGGTCAGCTGTTTCTGACCACAGCAACTCTTATAAGGAAAATTGTACATCTTGATCCCTGACATATAAGCAGGGCCCTTCAGAGCCTGCTGACAGCTGTCATGGTTGGACAGGACTTTGGGGGACCTGCTTTCTTTCTCTAGGGCCACTCATCTGAAACCCTTTGCTTTCCAAAGGTTTGTTTGTGCTTTAAATTACTGAGTTTAAGCAGAGTAAAAGATAAAAACAAGCTTGACTTTCTTGAGTCTCTTTCTTCCTCCCTTCCTCTTTCTCCCCCCATCTCGTGTGTGTGTGTGTGTGTGTGTGTGTGTGTGTGTGAGTGTGTGTATGAGTGTATGTGTGGGTGAGTGTGTGTGTCTGTGTGAGTGTGTGTGTGTGAGTGTGTGTGAGTGTGTGTGTGTGAGTGTGTGTGTCTGTGTGAGTGTGTGTGTGAGTGTGTGTGAGTGTGTGTGTGTGAGTGTGTGTGTGTGTGAGTGTGTGTGTGAGTGTGTGTGAGTGTGTGTGTGTGAGTGTGTGTGTGTGAGTGTGTGTGTGTGAGTGTGTGTGTGAGTGTGTGTGTGAGTGTGTGTGTGAGTGTGTGTGTGAGTGTGTGTGTGTGTGTGAGTGTGTGTGTGAGTGTGTGTGTGTGTGAGTGTGTGTGTGTGAGTGTGTGTGTGTGTGTGTGTGTGTGTGTGTGTGTGTGTAGCATGCCTGCATGTGCATATGCATGCATTTCAGGCACTGCAAACTGTAAACTTCCAGAACCAGAGTGGCTCTCTAATTATTATACAGAGAAAGACAAAACACTTGACCTGTTCTGAGACTGATTCAGCCGAGCTTCCTTTTGGCTTCAAACTCAGAAAGTCAGGAACTCAGTACCAGGCCTTATTCACAAAACCCACACAGAGAAGCCTGAGAAAGAAATCCCTGGCCTTTTACAAGATGATTTATGAAGATATGCAGATGCTGCAATATGTATTCTATTTTTGAAACACATGGGTCATGTGACTGAAACATCATTAAAACAGTCCCTAAATGTATGGCTCTTTGTCCCCTTGTCCCTGACCCCATTCCTGGCATGTAGTGAAACTCTGATGAAGACTGGTTCTCCTTCTCTCCCTGCCTGTGGGAGGAGAAAGATCCTGTCTGTCAAGCTCTTTGAATGATCTAATTGTGCTGTAAATCCAGGGTTTCGTGTAAGTGTGAACCTTGGTCCAGTGGGTCACTGTGGTCACTCATCTGTTCACATAAGAAACTTGCATCCTACCAGGAGCTTTGAGGATAAATGTGGGTTCTGTGAGGAGGAAATAAAAATGCAAGGAAAGCCATGATCAAGGATCATATGGTCTAAATTATGCTTTTTTGGTGGAATTTGGCCAGATGATTATAAAATGTAAATAAGAAAACAAAGGAACAGAACTAGCCTGGAGATTCGGGTAGAGGGATAGACTGTTAGCACAGTAGATTCCTGGATTTGTTACCCAACTCTCAGGATAAAGACACTGTGGTGTGAGCATGGAGACAGCCTGGAGCTAGAGATAATCCAAGGACACAACCCCTATCAACAATACCAACAGCAGACAGTGGAGGATAGAAAGACACTGACTGGATGATTTGGGGTAATTGTCATTAACATTAGTAAAAAAAAATATTTTCCTCAGACCTCTTTTTTGCAATGTTGTACACAAAAGTAAACTTCCCAAGACCTGGAGACCCCGGGGTTAAAGTTAAAACTACAGAGATTTTGTGACCCAGTAGAGGACCAGATGACCTCAAGCTAAGAAGGAACTTGTTGAGCAAGACATACAAAGCAAGACATACAAGGAAGATAAAAAAAATAGCCAAAATTAAACTTAAGAGCATCAATTTATCGAAAGGAATTGTAGAGAATGAAGATAAGCCAAAGCTTGGGGGGTGGGAGAAGAAGCAGTTGCTATAGATAAAACTGACAAATACTTTTGAGACCATATGCACTGCAAACCAAGAAGAATAAAACAAACAATTCTATAGAAAAACGGGCAATGGAGACTGTGCTCAACAGAAGAGAAAAATACAAACCAACAATCAGCATGCCAAGAAAAGCTCAGCCTACCTGTAATGTGGGATTTACCAATACAGAGTCAGGTAAAAATATAAGGGTATTTATTAGGGAGAAGCCTTACTTACAGAGGGATCTAGCCAGCCAGCAGGGCAGGAGCAAGTACAGCAAGCTAAAGATGAAAATGAAGAAGGGGCCTTCCACGTATGTGCCCCTCACTCTTAAACCTTCCCTATGTCACCCTGACCACCCCCTCGCAGGCGTGGTCAGGCATACCTGTAGCCAGCCCCTAGCAGGCATGGATACGGTGTCTCCTACACGCCTTTGTACTGACAAATGTGGAATACAAGCCCAGTGAGGCTTGCCTTAATAGCCACCAGATTGGCTCCCATCCACGTCTGGTGTTTAAATGATGTACAAGATGAGGGATGGAGCAGGTCTCATATATCCCAGGTGGCCTTGAACTCCTCATCCTTCTGCCCTTGCCTCCAGAGTACCAGAATAATGAGCATGTGCCATCACACTTGGTTAATTTGCTGCTGGGAAAGAACTCAGAGCTTCATGCGTGCTAGATAAGCATTCTACAGACTGAGCTGTGTCCTCAGCTCATGGCTGATGACTCTTCTTTGCCAGTGAGGGCTGGGGTGCAATGGGATAAGATCACTGAGACCGTGATTTAACTGGATGAAGCCGACTTGGAGACTCATAAGTTAATGCCAACATTTGTGCTTCTGGACACAAAACTTGGAGAGTCGGGCATATTCCCCGAGAGACGTAACAAACACGGCCATGATGAACTACATCACAATTATTATTCAGAGCAGCAAACCAGCATGCTGAAACTATGAAGAAAAGATGGAATGATGAATACAGAGTTTTTACAATCAGCAGGGGATTGCCTAGGAGGTTAGAAACATATATCCTTGGTTTTATCAGCGAGGACATTGACAGAGAAGATTAATCATAGAGTGGAGACCTACCTTGAATGTGGTCATCCCATTCTACAAACCGGAAGCCCCTAGACAGTGAAATGGGGTGGCAGGAGAAAATCTGAGGGTGTCACTATTCTTTTTTCTCTGCTCACTCGCTATCATGGGCATGTAGAGCACTGATCCACCATGCTTGCCCCACCATATTGGACTAAACCCTCTAAACCAGGTGCAAAATAAAGAATTCCTCCCTTAAACAGTTTGTGGCTGACATTTTGGCCACACTGATAAAACTCTAACTAATAACAAGTTTCTATCAATCTTCCTTTTTATTTTATGTGCATGAGTGCTGTGTCTGCATATCTGTATGGGTCCCACATACAAGCCATGCCTGGTGCTCACAGAGGACATCAGATCCCCTAGAACTGGAGGTACAGTTTTTGCAGTACCATATGGGAACTGGGAAGAAAACCTGGGTCTTCAGCAAGAGCCGCAGGTGCTCTTAACTGCTGAGCCATCTCTTTATCCCTGATCCTTATAATGCTGTTTCTTGGCCAGTGAAAACGGCTGTTGGTTAAATGTGAAATTCCCCCTCCCCTCACTGGCTCATGGTTTGAACACTTAATTCCCAGAGGGTGGCATGGTTTTGGAAGACTGTAGAACCTTTTAAGAGATAGGGTCTTCCTAGAAGTAGGTCATGAGCACAGGGAGAAACCTCGAGACTTTCCAGGTGGGCCCACTTTCCTGTTAACTTTCTGCTTCCAGGCTGCCAATGAATGTCACCAGCCAACATCTGGTTTCAGTCACCATTCTTTCCCCACCATAGTGGACTGTACCCCCCTGGAACGATAGCCCAAAATAAACCCATTCCTCCTTAAACTTCTTCTTGTCAAATATTTGGTCACAGGAATAAGAAAAGTAATTAAGACAGAGACCATTAATTGTCTACTATAGTAAAACCTAAAAGTTACCATTTTAGCCATGTTTCAGGGGGAAATTTCATGGCGTCAGCACGTTTGAATTTGGGGACAGTCATCAATTGCCATCTTCTGAACCTTTTTATCCTGCAACGTCTCCGGACAGGTGATGGGTATGACCAGATTTTCTTGCATAGGAAGCTAAAGCAAGAAAGCAAGCAAAAACTAAGAAATATAAACTGAAATGCATCTGGGAAGGGAGACGACTAGTGAAGGCAAATTTGATCCCCATAAGGAAGGATTGCGTGCCAAACAGAAATGACCATTGACAAATAGGAAAGGTAACAGACTACCAAATGGCCCATGGGGGAAATATGTGTAGGTGGCCGTGGTTAATTGCATTTCTGGGGAAACAAGGGTGAAATACAAAGTAAACTGGGATTTCCAGATTGAGCACACAGCGGAGTCAGCCACAGGAATCAGATTTAGAAAACTCAGAACAGGTTGGTTGGGCTTTTTTTTTTTTCCTATTTTAAAATACATGTGACCCTGTGCTCTTTGCCCACAGGGTGCATGCGTGCGTGCGTGCGTGCAGTAACCCTGCTCACATCCTTCACTCCACCCCAAATCTTATCTCCACCGACCCTTCACAGCCTTATTTGGTGAAGACAATTGTGTAAAGGAAAGACTAGCTTTCATAATCATGAGGTGCTGCCCAGAGAGGAAAGTGTGAGTGAAATGTAACTCAATTCTAGGGGTGAATATGAGACTTTTCAAACAAATGAGAGAACAGCCTGTCTCTATGGCTGCCCACAGTTCAGGAGCCCGGGATCTGTTTCACCACCCTAATGGTATCCTTTCCTTGTCCGTTGGGATCTCCCTCACCCCTGCATGCAGACACCCCTGAGTCCCCACAGCTGGAGAAGCTTGTCCAAGACCCCAAAAATACCCTATATGTGAGCTGCACTTTACCATGAGAGGGCGTAGCTGCGCTCAGCTAACACACCTGAGGAATTCCTGACCTTTCCCCCCAAAATTGAGCAACACTCTGCACAGAAAGAATGAAAGGCAGGTGAGAATCAGGCTTCTGGAAAATGTCAGAGAAAGCTCCCCAGGGTGGGTAGCCAGAACATCAACTAGGGATCATCCCACGGGCTGAATTCAACAGACAACCTGTATTTGTACAACTGACCCACTGAGAATCACTGTTAACGTTTTAGGTGGTTGGAGAAAAAGGCCTGAAGGAGAAAAATATTCCGTGATACCAGAAAATGATGCAAAATTCAGGTTTCTGCGTCTGTAAACGCAGTTTCGCTACAACACAGGCAGGCTTGTTCACATACTGTCTGTGACCCCCTTGGCCCAATGATGACCAGTGAAGTCTTTGAGATGCCCGTCCACATACCCAGGGTCCCTTTGCATCAGGCATGGATTAGGGACCAGCTCAGATGGAATCGGTCACCTTCACCCATAGACTTGACACACATCTTCCTGTTTTCAGTTCTTTAATAGACAGTTTCTGTGTCCACACTGTGTTAGGTGGTAGAGATACAACAGCAATGAAAACAAGACAGGCCCTCTCTGTCCTTGAGGTGTGTGGAGTCTAGTTATTAACCATATAGTCTAAGGCAAATGTCTAACTGAGGCTTCAACCACCATGAGGAAGAAAGCTGTAGAGCTAGGTGAAGAACCAGGACACTGACACTGGAAGGACTTAACGTACGCTGGCTGTTATTGAGCAAACTCGGCCATCATGATCACCTTCCTTTCATGAGTAAATTAAATAAATAAATAAATAAATAAATAAATAAATAAATAAATCGTTACCCAAGAGAATTCAGTCACCAAGAGCGGGACATACTATTCCCTTTGTTTGTAACATCTTTATAAATTAGGTTGTCACATCCATCTTTCTCTCGTCATTTAGAACCTGGAGTCTTTGAGAGTATTTGAGAAAGACTGGGCCACTCGGGCACTGGCCACTTCTCTGGGCCAAGAGCAGAAAGCACCCAAACACATGCTCCTGAAGGAGAGCCGACACCTGCCTGGTCTCAAGAGAAATCACTGCAGCCTCCCTCTCTTGAGGCACCTGGCTCTCTGGGTACTGTGTGACAGGGGAAAGGATCGGTTACATGGCTGGAGTCAGAAAGTGCTGAGTCAGACCGAGCAGGGTAACATGAGCAAACCACAGGACTGATTTGCCCTGTTGAGGAGATTAAGGCCTGTGCTTTCAGTCCCCTGGGGCCTCTGTGATTGGATAGTAGAAGGCAGGAATTGATGGCAGGCAGGAGTATCCTTAGGTGAACTCTCTATACCCGATCTCCTCCCAGCCCAGGCGGGCACCTGAGAATCTGTCCTTATGTGTGAACCTCAGTCTCCATGGCTTTGGAAATGCGACTCCTGGGTCTGGTCTCGTGCCTGGCTCAGGAGCGGGGTTCAAAATGTTCCATTTTGGGCCACATGGGGGAAGAGTTTAAGTTCAAGTGGAGACCAGAGAGATAGTAGTAATGATGCCATCGAAATAAATGAATGGTCAGGTAGCTCCTACCAGGGGTTTCAGAGTCAGACTAGCTGGGTTAAATCTAAATCTGCCATTCTCCAGCTATGTCTTACACAAGTGACACCTAACAGCTCGGTGCCTCGTTTTCGTTACCTGCTGAATTTCCATTCAACATATTCGTATCCACTTCATGAAGCTGTAGAGAAGGTGACAAGAAAAAAAGAAAACAAAATAGTCATCACCGTGGGTCATGTCAAGGACATAGTAACTGCTCAGCAAATGCTGACTCCGGTAGCCAATGACAGTTTCCCAGGTCCAGGTCCATGGCTCCACTCAGGGTGGTGTCCTGATGGGCTCTCAAATCATTGTGTGTTCTTGCTTCTTTGCATATATTATTACTAATAATAATTTTTGGACAGTAAAGCCCACAATTTCATCTTTCCCTGGGACTCACAGATGGAGTTGGCTGTGGGATGGGCATCAATTTGACCCCATGTCCTACCCTGGGAACTTTGCAGACATAAACCTGAGGTTGTCCCTTTAAAGGACATGCCTGATGCCACCTTGGGTATTGGTAGAGCCTTTCTCTTGCTCAGCCACAGGGCTCATCTCAGAGGGGGACTTCGGTCCTAGGGCCTTCTACAGCCACGCTGCTGTCAGAGCCTTATCATCCCTGACTTCCCTTCTCCACTCCATCGTAAATCAGGCTCTTGTCAGCACGCCCCCAAATGGCGGCTTCAAGTTGGCGGTAGAATTGCTGCATAGCTTAGTTAGTTTTGTAAGATTCACCTTCTAAACAAACACAAACAAATTATGTGTCTCAATCACTTTGACAAAACACCTTTTTCAAGATGGAGTTTATAGTAGGAGCATAGAAGTGGTAGCTTGTCAGCATAATTCTCCTGACATACATCCTCTGTTTAGCCCACAGCATGAAGAGAGGCATAGGCATGCACGTGCAAACACACACACATACTCTCACATGTGTGTGTGTGCGTGTGTGTGTGTGTGTGTGTGTGTGTGTGTGTGTGTGTGTGTGTGTGTGTGTGTGTGTGTGTGTGTCAGTGCTCTCAGGTACCCAAGTCCCCTAAAATCCCCAGCTTGGCAATACTGAGCCTTGACCCTCCCACAGCTACATGTAAGGTTAAGCATGTGTCCTTCAAAGGACTAGCTAGGTTCCATCATCTCCCCATACTACATGTAAGGTAGATCATGTATTCTTCCAAGTGCTAGGTTCCATCCTCCTCCTGGGCAGATTTCAGAGCTAGTTCACTTATAGGGCATCTCTGGCCCCCAACTCTGACTACCCTGGCAGTTTCTGAGCCCTGTGGTCTTTGAACTTGTTATTTCCAGTTTCTGCTCAAAGCAAGCCTGGCACTGTTACAATAACTCTTCCGGCCACCCTGTGCCATATCAGCCCCAAATAACACACAGACATGATTAATTATAAAGCTGTCGACCAATGTCTAGGGCTTCTTATTGGCTATCTCTGTCTTAAGTATTAACCCATAACTACTAATATATGTATTTCTATAATGTCTATCTTACTGAGAACGCCAGACTCATGTGTCCTCTCCTCCTGGGATCACATGGTGATTTCTCCTTACTACATTTCCCAGAATCCTCCTTGTCTCCTACCCACCTATCTTGCTTCTCTATTGGCCAACAGTGTTTTATTCACCAACCAGTAAGAGAGACATATTTACAAAATGACATCTCCCATCATGGCACAACACTAAAAAACATTGGGTCTGCAGCCAAGGGACCCTCCCAAGCCCCTGCTTAGCTGTATAATATGAATCAGAGATGCTTGCTGATTGCTTAACTGTAAGATGAGGGTGCCATGACTGCCCTCAGTACCATGATACCACAGCTGGAAGTTACTTTGCAAAAATTATACCAGACATAGAATTAGATTTGAAGTCTGTGTAGGGGCTCATAGCTTTGAATGTGTCGGCAAGACGTGAGGATAAATGCCAGGGGAGTCAGGGTGCTCTGAGGTACTGTTTCTGGGTCTTACTAGGGCTTTAGCACAAGCATACATGGATGAACTCGAATTAACTTTGATCCAACCCTGTTCTACTTGGAATAAGAAAGAAAACAGGATTTCAACAGGCTTCGAACAACACACCCATATGCCTCTGTGATCACTTCTTCAGTGCCTAGAAAAACAGCGATGGAATAGCTTAGCAAAGCTTTGAACCAAACTTGACATCCAGACTTCAGGTTTGCTGTGTGCAAAGCCTCCTCAGCTCTCTCCTCTCAAAGCCATTTTTATTCCAACCTGGGAAACTGTCCTTGGAATCCAAGCAAGGTGAGAAAAAGAAGAGGGAGAGGAAGGAACAACTTACCCTGTCATCACCAAAAGTCCTCAGTACTTCCAGGACTCACAAGGGTCCCGTGATGTTGAGATGCCTTCTTCCCCTCCCCTGGGACTCTCCTCCAGTCAGTAGCTGAAACTCCAGGACTGAGTTTTCTGGGCCCTCCAGGAAGCCCCCAAGGCCCTAGGAACTGAATGTTAGCATTTGTGCAACAGCCTCGGGGTGATTTGTGAATGCCAGGGTGGCCTTCCGCCAGCAGCCTTTAATTACTAGTGCCATGGTTACAGTGGCCAGAGCCAGGATGGCATGCCGCTTGTGCCAAGCAGAGCCAACTGAAGAACAATAGGCATTTTATAGGCAACAAGAACCAGATATTTGTCAACTTTACTCATCTAGTGACAGACAATTGGCAATGACCCTTCCTCTTGACCTCTTCAACCTTAGACAATCTGCTTCCTTCTCTGTCATCACAACGGCCTCCTAAGCTCACCATCTCAGCCAGGCATGAGAGAGTTACCAGGAAATCATAGGGCTTTGCTAATGTGAGTCTTTTCCAGGACAGATCTTTGTAATATCAGAGACTTAGCTTTTAAAATAGGGACTCCTTGGCTCCACAGCCTTAAGTCTCTTGTATCTTAAAAAGCATAGAGAGGGGCTGAGAAATGGCTCAGTGGATAAGAGTGATTTTGTAAGAATGAGAAGCTGATTTTGAACCCCCCAATACCGACATAAAACGTTACCCATGCATGTCCCTGTAAGCCCAACATCAGGAGAGGGACAGTAGATCCAGAGAGCTCACTGGACAGTCAGCCTAGCCTGACTGATGAGTTCTACATCAGTGAGAGACCCTGTCTCAAGGCAACAATGCAGAAAGCCACAAAGATACCCAGTGTCTTGCTTTGCTCTCGACATGCATGTGTGCAGCAGACATGTTCATATGCACGTTGCCCACACACCTACAACATTGTACATCACACACACACACACACACACACACACACACACACACACACACACACACACACCAAATAGATGTGCAGAATCTGCATGTCAAATCGTGATAAAAATGATGTGCTCTCTCATTCAATGAAGACTAAGACCACCCAAAACCTGTCTGGTCCCTTCTCACCACCACCCCCAGTTCATAAACTATCCTCCCCTCTACTAACTTTAATCATCAGATACACCAACCTATCCCAATGGGCAGGACTTGCTCTCTGAGAATACCTGAATGCAACCTTGAGTGTGTACTTTTGCTCTGTAATGAAAGTCCCTGCAACTCCTTATTGTCATGTCTCTGAATTCTCTCTCTCTCTCTCTCTCTCTCTCTCTCTCTCTATCTATCTATCTATCTATCTATCTATCTCTATCTGTGTGTGTGTGTGAGTGTGTGTGTGCACATGTGTATGCACATGTGTGTGTGCATTGTATGAGCATGTTTGTGCATGTTCGTGAGTGTGTGTGTGCATTGCATGAGCATGTGTGTGTGTGTTCGTGAGTGTGGTGTGTGTGTGTGTGTGTGTGTGTGTGTGTGTGTGTGTGTGTGCATTGCATGAGTGTGTGCAGATGTGTGTATGTGTGTGTGTTCCCTATTGTGTTTGGAGTGATGGTTGAGGGGGATCGTGATACCACGCTCATTTGTTTCATTGTCCTCAAATTTGCAGACTGTTATTATCTCTTTAGCCCAGTAGCTGTTCAGAAACCTTTACCAGGTGTCTTTTATTGACATAGCTTACTGTGCTCACATTCAAAACAAAACTACGACATATTTTTCCTCATTTGATAAGTAAGAAAACTGAAGTCTCCCTGAACATTATATTCTTGCCTCAAGCCATTCAGATAATGTGGTAAGGACTGAATCAATATTTTATTAAACACCTTGTATGTAACAAGCACATGGACTCAGACCCAGGAATTCACGTTTCGCCTGCTCTGCCAAACTGCCTTTGCAATTCTATCTGCGAGGGTACGTGGCGTCCAAACTATATGCTGTGCTAAGAGATAGAACTCTATCAATCGTTTACCAGTGTGCCCATTTATTCACACAAACATGTGTTCATTCACTCATTTTATTATTTATTCTTTAAACGTCTATTGAGTTACTACCATGCACCAGGCACAGAACATTTTACAGGGAACCTATGCTGGCCACAGAAATACTTTTCTTAGGTCTTATGGAGTTGGTCTTTAGAGGACAAGATGAAGATGAGTTAATCCACTAAATACACACACACACACACACACACACACACACACACACACACACAACACACACACACACACACACACACACACACACACACTAGAACCTGACTCTTAGGAGTCTGACAGATCCAGCTGGGCCCATGAGGGACTTCTGGGAGAAGAGAGTGAATGGAAATTAAGACATGACAGCTGCAGGTTTTTATTGTAGATATGAGGGAGAGAACAATCAGAGGTATCTGGAGAAGTCCAGACTGAACATGGCCAGCAGAACAGATCAGCCATGATGGGGGGGGCGGGGTATGAAGAGCAGGAGAGGAAGAGAAGAGAGGGGAAGCAAAGAGAAGAGAAGATCAAGAGAGCCAAGAGGGCATGTGGCTGAAATGCCAAGTTTTATAGGAAAGAGACGCTGGGGGAAAGGGAATCAGAGCTCAGGGACTGTAAAGCTTTAGGGTAGGGGGCAGGGGTGAGTAGTGCTGAGAGGAGCCAGGACTCTGGAACAATAGGTACTTACTCCTGAGAGAGATAGCATCTACTTTGGTATGTTCAAAGGTTCCTCGGTTTGCCATTTGTAGGAGTTTCTTTGAACCCAACTGTGAGGTAGAGTTGGGTCAAGACCATGGAAGGGTTGACTATGAAGAGGACAGAAAAGAGCTTCTGGTCTGGAAGGAAGAGAGCATGTCAAGGGCAGAACTGGAGTCAGGTGGCAGCTCATCTGAGCATCTGAGACATCCCACTTACGGTTTCGGGGCCTTTTTACCTCACCCTGGGTAGCTCTCTACCTGCCTCTGCCTCCATCTCACTCAGAATCTCTAGTCCTCAGGCCATGATTGCCCTGGTGGTACTTCAGACTCCTCTTGGCTCTCACATCCTCCATTTGCTGTTTCCCTTTACCAAGGCTACATTGAAACTTTGCTATGTACTGGGATCCATAAAACCCCTTTGTTCATCCACTTACAAAGGGCTGCAGACTCCTTCCCAGGGCAGACGTGTTCTCAGCACTAGAAGAACTACATATGAATGAGTCAGAGAGATGCTTTTCTTCATGGAGACAGTGAAGTGACAAATCAAAAACTGTCCCATCTGCTTTAATCCCTCTGTCTCTCCACACTCCAGTAGAGTGGCCTATAGACTACGAAAATCCGATAATGTCAATCCCTCCTTTAAAGGGCTTGAAGGGATCTCATTATGCACAGGGGAAAGTTGGTTGTTTTAGCATGCCATTCAAGATAGCTTGAGACCTGTCCCCTACCTCCCAAGACTGTCTGTCACCTGCCACACCCAGGCTGTATCTCAAGACACAGATGCCTTGCTGGATCTTAAAGAATTATATTATTAAAGAGAACAGTCTCTAGACTACAAAGCTTTGGGCATTATTTTGTGTTTTTCTTATCTGTTCTTGCTTTTCACTGAATCATAGGATATGACGTGTGATCCATTAGACACTAGAAAAGTATTAAAAGGGGAATTAGTGGGAAAGTCTATATTAAAGGAAGAAATCTTTGCTGACTCTGATCAAGGGTCTTCCTGATTTTGCAGTTAAGAAGGGAACTACCTTTTCATCTACCAGAAAGTATTGTGGGTTGTCTTGGCCTCAGACTTACAGCCAAAGTAGCCCAGAGGCAATGTCCCCTAGGAGGACCTTGTCCCTAGCTAACTCTAATTGCTTTAATAAAAACCCTTATCTTTATCTGCTTTGGGCTAATCTCAGGAAATGCCTGAGGTCACCTTTTCAAGCATTTGTAATGCCTCTTAGGAGCTATTCCCTTTTAAATCCAGAGCTGAACATTAAAGAGACTTTTGAGTTCCCGGTAATAGTGCTAGGACTTCAATCTATTAAATTGACATTTTGTTCTTCAGTTGAGAAACAATTTTAGAGACAATTACAAATTAATTGTTTCATGTATGCATATGTATAGTGCTGGCTCATTTTATGTCAACTTAATACAGGTTAGAACCATTTGAGAAGGGGAAACCTCAATAGAGAAAATGCCTCCATAAAAGCAGGCTATCGGCAAGCCTTGAGGGGATTTTCTTAATTAGTGATTGATTGGGGAGAGCCCAGCCCATAGTGAGTGATGTCATCCTTGGTCTGGTCGGTAGTGAGTTCTAGAAGAAAGCAGGTTGAGCATACCATAAGGTGAAAGCCAGTCAGTGGCACCCTTCCATGGCCTCTGCATCAACTCCTGCCTCCAGGTTCCTGCCCAGTTTGAGTTCCTGCCTTGGCTTCCCTCAGCAGCATATGTATGCCAAATAAAATTTTTCTACCCACAGTAGTTTTGGTCATGGTGTTTCATCACAGAATAGCAACCTTAGCTAACACACACACACACACACACACACACACACACACACACCCTTATAAAGTTTTAATTCAGTAGCTGCTTGGAGGAAGCTGTGAGGCACAGAATGTAATAGTAGGCGGTATTAAGAGGTTAGAATTGGCTAAGTATGGGTGCAAATTCTGGATCTATTGCAAGTTAGCTGTATGGTCTTAGCCAGCTTATTGACCACAGGTTATTGATACCTGAAACATGAATCATATCTACACATGATGTATGGTTTAAGGGATGAAAGGAAACCTGTAATTCACCCCTAGTAGAACAGAGTCAAGGCCAACGCCAGTGAAATCATGCTTTCTTCTTCAACAGTGAGCTGCTTCCACACAGACTGAAGTGGCTGCTCTACAGCACAGGTAACTCTTACCTTCAAGTCCTGCACCCAAGAGAGACATTGCTTATCCATCGTAGAACTCTTTCCTTTAAGAATAAGGGCAAATGGAGGATTCTATGTCCTGCCCTGTCCTGTAGCTGCTTCCAAATGATCACCCAGAGGCTTATATTAACTATTAATGATCAACCAATAGCTCAGGCTTATTACTAGCTAACTCTTACATTTAAATTTGTTGGGATCCAAATCTCAGGGCTTGGCATGAGATCCTAGGCCAAGCTTGGCAGGCCACATAGTTAACCTTTGCATAGCTCCTTAGAACCTCTGATGGGGAAAGTACTTCTGTGTATGTTTATCTTATTGATTGTTGAATAAAATACTGTTTGGCCAGTGAGACAGCAAGTTAGACGGGACTAGGAGTCAAAGAGGATTCTGGGAAATGTAGTAGAGAAGTGGTGATCCAGGCAGGAAGTGACATAGCAAGGAGACTCATATTTAAAGAAGGAGAAAAAGAAAGTGTCCCTCTTTTCCCCTCCGCTCCTGCTCCAGCGGTACAATGTGATCCTCCGGCAAGGTTTATGATAGTTAAGACTGAGCTAACAGATGAGAAGTCCTAGTCATTGGCCAAGCAGCATTGTATCTAATACAAGCTTCTGTGTATTCATTCAGGCCCTAACTCAGGCGGACGGCTGGCGTAAAGCTCACACGTGGCGGTGGGGCTCAGGCGGCTTTTGGCAGAAAGATTTATCGTAACAAACCTCAGCTCAAGAAAAGAAACAACTTAACCCAGTCCTCCACCCACAGGCTCAGTCACCTAGGCAACCCCTTCCTGGACCTCTTACTCATGAACTCTTTACCCTGCCAAACATCCTCTTTGTGGCTTCCTAATATCCTGCCTATACTAACACCTGGTGCACAAACAACCCATTCTGACCCTCCCCATATCCTGACTATATAAGCTAGCCTGAAAAATGTAAAGTTTGCCACTTGATCAGAATCCTGTCTTGTGGTCATTCTTTCTGCGCCTCTTGTCTCCATTCCCTATCCCTGACTCTCTTGCCCCAGGTTGATGTCCTGCAGGTCGGGACATAAACTAACCCATATTTCTGTATATATTTTGCCACATGGCTCCAGGCTTTTTGCCACATTCTCAACACGTCCTGCTTGTTCAGAGGTTGGCTGGCATCTCTCTCCACCCTGCCCCTCTTCATCTGAGTCCTCAATGTGATTGTTCCACCTAACCTTATCCTGCCTGGCTGTTGGTCAAACAGCTTTTATTATTAACCAATGAGAGGAATGCATAATCACAGCAGGCAGAAAGCTCATCCCACATCAGGCGACCTCAAAATTCTTCTAAATTGCCCTCTCCACAACTTCTGCCATCACTTTTTAGCTTCTATGGGAAGCTGCATTTCTCCCTGTTGGCTCCAAAGCCTGGTGGAACTCAGAAACTGAGTGTCTTGGTTAACTTTACTGTCAACTTGACACAATCTGAGAAAACAGGTGCAATTAAAGAATTCCCTAGCTCAAGTAGGGCAAGGTGGCTCAGACTGAGACAGGCCCTATAAGTAGGCATTATTTCATGTGGTATTTGGACAGGTGGCAGAAGCCAAGTGAGGGAATTCATCGTGGTTGCAGGGGATTATTACAATGCAGTCTCTTCTTGCTCTGCCTCATGGGCATGCTTCTGCAGTGCACTGTGTTATCAATCATGGGGTCACTTTTAGTTCTCTAATCAAGATAATGATCTGCACCCCTGCGTATTTTCTCATGAGTTCATCATAGCCCACACTGTTGCAAACACAGAGAAGGGGGTGGGAAAAGAGATCAAAAGATACAACCTGGGCCCCTGAGCAGGAACGTCCTGTCTAGACGCTATTAGAGCTGGGTCAACCCAGCTCCTGGGATTGCATGAATCAGAGGAGCAACTGTTGTCTGTACGAGGGTGTGTTGGGTGGAGGGGAGAAGGGTCGAAGGATGTTCCCTTTTCTGTAGGTGTGGAAGATGTTATCTGTTCCATAGAAGGAGCCATTCCCTCTTCTCAGGAACGGGTTAGGTCTGTCTTTGACAGCGAAGCTTTTGTTTAATCTTGGAGTATTAACCTTTGCAAAACCACCCTCACTCAGCTTCCCGCTATCCCTGGAGACAGACGCTGTACATTTCCATGCTATGGTTTCTTCCTCCCTAATTTCCTTACCCACTAGCTAGGATTATGAAAGGGTGGTGAGAGCCACATCAGAGAAGACAGTTATGCATTTAGGTTACAAACATGGCTTTGGAATTGGTCTTTGCTGAGTAATCCAAGTCATGCAGGTTTGACTCTCTGGGGCAGAGCTGAGGCCATGCCTCTGGCATCCTGTATGCACTAGGTGGATGACATACACTGTGTTCATTGCAGTCTCAGGAACTGGAACAAACTCTCACCACTTGACATTGAGCTATAGGGTGTGGGGAGCTACTGCCCCAAACTGTCCTTCAGTTTCTCTCTCTGTAAAATAGTGTCCAGATTAATGAGCAATGGAGAATCTCCGTCACTGTCTTCTCTGTACTCAGATTCTTTTACCCTGCTCCAAACAGTATTTTTGGCTAATAGACCTAAGCAAAGAAATTGTTACAAGCAATTTTATTATCTTCTAGATTTAAAAAAGACAGGCAGAAAAAGTCAACTCAAGCTGATTTAGACAAAGAAATACAGTGAAGACCTAGCTAGCATGTCTGAAAGAAGTGAAGAGTCAGATTTAGATTGCCCATGTCCTGGTGTATGCAGATGCCCAATCATAACCCATACTCCAGCACACATGCCACTTATCTCCTGTGGTGCTTGGAAACAAAGAGTAGGTAGGACATGACTGCCCCAGGAGACCCAGACACCACTCCCATCAGAAAGATCTAACTGCCCAGGCGCAGAGTTGCCAACTCTATTTGCTCACTGCTGCTGGTCACCCCTGGCTGAATCTCATCATAGCAGAAACCTGGCTGCAAGTAAGAATGGGCGGGGGCTGGAAGACTTATTAGCTTTGTGTTAGATTGCATTTTCAAGGCTTACTAGCAAAGCAGATCAGAAGCAGAGTGAGCTAGTCTGTTGATAGAGTTTCTGTCCAGCTAGGTTCCGCAGCCCTTTAAACCTGAATAAACACACAGGGGCTTACATTAATTATAAGCTGTTTGGTCAATGGCTCAGGCTTCTTAGTGGCTAGCTCTCTCTTAATTATTAAGCCATGTCTATTAATCTAAGTATCTCCACATAGTCTTGGCTTACCGGAGAATGCCCAGGCATCCTATCTTCCCCATAGCTACATGACATATCCTGGAGACTCACTCACTGCCTTCCTCTTCCCAGCGTTCTCCTGGCCTGGTAGCCCTGCCTATACTTCTTGGCTGGCTACTGGCCAATCAGCATTTTATTCATCAACCAATAAGAGAAACATACATTCTGAAGGACGTCCCCCATCACTACACAATGAGTTCAGCATTCATATATTCCTGGGCGTTGCTGTTACTCACACCTAAAACTACCACATCCTTCCACAGCTCCAGGGACTTGGCTTGACTGGGGTGATATAGGACTTCAGAAAAGACAAGCGGTGATAGACACACAGAAAAGTTGGGGTCAGGTAAGCTAGGCTTTCTGATGGAGACCCTGAAGGCTCCTGGAAACTCAGCATGTTTATCACAGAGCATCAGTTCTCAACCTTCCTAAAGCTGCGACCCTTTAGTCCAGGTCCTTGGGTTGTGGTGACTCCCAACCTTATAATGATTCCGTTCCTAATTCACCACTGTAATTTTGCTACTATTGTGAATCATAATGTAATTATTTTTGGAGATAGAGGTTTGTCAAAGGGGTTACGACCCACAGAGAGAGTTGAGCAAAGAAGCAAGGTGACCTGCATGTAAACAAAAAAGCAAGGTTATGATGTACAGTTTCAAAAGGAGACAGGGTTTATGGTACACACTGGATCAAGGTTTACTGATCTCAATAGCAGAGGTCTGTGGGGTATAAATATGGGGGGGTTGGCAGACATATTCTTCACACATTATCAATATCTGTGAAGCATAAGAAGGCTTTGCCATCACTCTAAGACTTTCTGGGTGAGAAATGCTTTGTCATTTTCCCGTGGATCTGAAGCTATGGTCCTCAACATGGCCATATGTGAAGAACGCATATCCTCGTAGGGCTTCCTATATATAATTGAAACTTCCAAAAAATCTTTCCAGGCTCTGACCTTCTACCTACTACTCCAATTCCTATTCCTTGCCACAATGCCTTCTATAACCGTGGTATGTGTTATACCAAGGGTAGATACGAAACAGGGAATTAAACAGCTGAGTGAGACATAGTGAGACTCACTCCTAAGCTGCCTCATCTTACACAGAGGATCGGAGGATAAGGAGGTGTTTTCTGCAGCTCTTCAGCTTAAGAACCATCTATGACTGAGACAGAGAGGCCATCCCTGACAGCACCCAGGTAGAAGTGGGCCCGTCTGCTTCTTTGTCCTGCCGTTTACGGGAATTCTTCACTTTGTTCTAAGAATGCTTTGTGCAGCCATGAGTGCCAAGCATCCTATGAATCTTCGGTCTGTTCATGCAGGTTCTTGAGCAAAGAATGGATGAACTACGATGAAAGCTCATTTAATCTGGTGAAGAGCAAGGAAACAGCAAGCTGTTGCTAAAAGTCCCACTACAATCAGCAAACAAGACCCTGTCATTCAAAATCACCCATGGCAGTTTGACCCTTATAGAATTGGAATGTGAACTCACAGTGTGTGCACTGTTGGCATTCATAAGGGATCTTATAGGAATAGTTGCAAGACAAACTCACTGTCCCTCCAAACATAGGAACTATTAAGTTGCCTGTGCAATGGTGAGAACAGTAGAGAGGATGTACCAGGACCAGTAGAGCTGAGATATAAGAAAGCCATAAAAAATGACTCATAAGTTTACCACTTTCTTATTAGCAAACCCTGCCACTTAACCCCAAAGCACAGAGTTTAAAGAAATAGAAAACTGCTAACAAAGGCAAAGAGGAAAGAAAATAACCCCCTAGCTTTCTCAAAAGCATGTCTAGGTGCACGGTCCAAGAAGGATCAACAATGTCCATTTCCTGGGTCATCCCTGGCAAACTGCAGACAACTAGGGTGTTAGCATCTTCATGCCTCAATCAGATACATGTCCACAGTAAAGATGTGAACCTGAGGTTCCAGAAGCCTCTCCTCCCTAGGGTCAAATGTTTTTCCTGTTGTCATGCTCTTGATTATACCTAAATTCCTCGCTGAAATATAAATTGCCTCTTAGTAGAGGCTGAAGCCACTCCACTGCCCACAAGCTGTACCTGGGACACACCAGTCCTTACTCATGACAGAGTCTGGCCTCTCCCTCCATGAGACATCCTATGAGAACAGAAGGCACTTGGGGGAGACCCCTGAACATGGTTGTTTGACTGCCCCAGCTGACTCTCTGGGATGAGATCCAGCCAGTCAACATCACTCTGCACAAGTCCTTGGGCTCTAGCTTTGCCTGCCTCCAGCTATGGATAAAGTTGGATCTTGGTCTAAATATCACAAAGTCTCCCACAGACACCCACAGTGGGTGAGGGCTTTTGTCACAAGACAGAGCCTTGCAGACCTCCCATCATAAGACAGGATGTCAGAAGGTTCTCCCCAAATCTGTGTCGAAATGAGATTTCAGAGTTTTGAATTCAAGCAGGCCAAGTACAAAAAATATATATATTCAGCTCCACAAGGGACATAACCCCAATATCCCATAGCTTGAATGACTGGAAACACTATTGGTTTTGTCAGAGCAGAGTGAGGACCTCAATATGGGGGATAGATCTAGATTTTCCTCTAACTGTGTGCTTCTGTCAGTATCTGAGGACCCTCAACAATCCTCAACACAACCTTTCTCCTTGCAGAAGTGATTCTATGGCCTTGGAACACACACACACACACACACACACACACACACACACACACACACACACACACACACACACACACCGAACTCATAATGGTCCTGGCAGATAGTAAGGCAGCTCTTCCTAGAAATCCCTTCTGACTGTCCTCCCCTTCAACCTTAGAGACGTCTTCTAAGAAGAACTGGGAGCCAGCAGTTGTTCATACATCCTTGGAATAAGTCCGTTTCTTAGAAAGTGTCTGAACCATAGATGACTAAGGAGTAAGAAATATACCTGGTGGCAGTTCTCACCGGTTGCATCTGTTGATTTTACAACGTCAGCATTCATGTGGCCTAATCTGTTTACAAATGGACACTGTGGCTCAGAGTGAGGAGTCATGGAAGGATAAAATTTCTGCACTAAGGCCATGTGTAGGTGGGGTTTCTCTGTATCCCAGCAGCTGCCTCATGATGACCACCTAACCTTAATATTAATTATAAATGCTCTGCCAATATCTCATGCTTGTTACTAATTAGCTCTTACAACTTAACCCATTGCTATTGATCTATGTGCTGCCCCAGGGCTTGTGGCTTTTACCTCTATCCCATTTTGTGTGTCTGACTCATTCTCCATCTGGCTGGCAACTCCTCTGACTCTGCTCCTCTGACTCTCATCACTCTCAGTTTGGCTTTCCTGCCTAACTTTATCTGTTCACCTATTGTCTAGTCAGTTTGTTTATTAATCCAATCATAGAGACATGTATTCACACACAGCATACAGAAGGATTATTCCACAGCATTCATGTATGGAACCAATGTCAATCTCAAAGTAGTCAAATGAGGGAGAGTAAGGAGCCAGGAAGATTGGGGTCTAGATTTCTCCATATCTGCCATCCTCCTCTGAAAAATGACAATCCCTACCTCCTGGTGTTGACAAAGAAGATATGAGACCATAGGGTAGTGCTCCTCATACAGGCTTGGGAAGCATCCTATCAACAGTACCATGAAGAATAACTCAGGCTATCATGACTGTCCAAGGGACTTAGGAACAGATAGGATGTACTAGTGTTTTAAAAACCTATCTGTTTTAATTTAAAAGACACCACAAAGAAACATCATGCCATACAAGAGGACTCACATAGGAGGTTTATTGGAAAAGGAGAGAAAGGGGGCAGAGAGGGAGCAGAGACCAGTCTCTGGGGACAGCAGTGATGGAAGAGAGAAAGAGAGAAAGGAAGAAAGGAGAGAGGGAGAGAAAGATGGGAGGTGGGCAGGGCCCTTTTAAAAGGGAACTTAGTGTGTGTGCACAGGTGATGCTCTTAGTGGCTGCAGCTGTGGGCGTGTCCCGTCAGAACCCCAAGGGCAGGCCAGTACAGATGCCTGAATACTAACACTGCTTCTTTTCCTTTTCTTCCTTTTTATTTTCAGGCATGATAGAAGGATGGCATGATGTTTCTTTGTGGTGTCTTCTTTTCCTTTCTTTTTAAATTTTTTTTTGTTGCTTGATAAGGTGTCAAACATAACCCAAAATGGCCTCCAACTCACTATGTAGCTGAGGATGACCTTGAACCTCTGATCCTCTCACCTCCCTTCCCGGTGCTGGCACTAGAGTGTGTGTCATTGTGTCCGGGTTAATGTGGTGCTGGGATCAAACCCAGGACTTTGTGCATCTTAAGCAAGCATTCTACCAACTGCTGTACATCCCCAGAGCCACAGAGTCCATCTCCTAACACCCATTGTAGGTGCTCAGTAACGAGCAGAGGATTATGTCATGGGATTATGACAAACTTGTGCAGAAAGAACAACTAGTCCAAAATCAGAGGAAGAAGTAGAAAGCTAGGAAAGTGGTAACTTGGCTCAGATCTCCAACTCGATGTATTTAGCCCAAACACACAAAGGTTTCCAAGATCCCAACACTGGATCATCAACTTAAGACCTATTTAGCTCCCTTGTCCTCTGCTTTCACCAACTCAAGCCCACCCCTTGCTTCACTTCCCATCTAAAGGCGGGAGCCACCATGGTCACCTTCATAGGCGTCTGTCTTGAGACAGTCTTAATAAGCATCTCAGTTTAACCATATCGACAGACTCTGACATTACTTATTTGACAATGAATTAGTGGCAAGCACAACTGTAAGGATCTTACATTCTCGCCTGTAACTAGGATAGTCTATGGAGGCTAGAAGCTCTTACATGTGCCCAGAATGGAGCTGAACCCAACTCTCAGTGGGTAGGAGCTTGGCAGCAGGTCTACAAAGGTAAGAGCTCAACCCAAGTCTGCCTGTCCATTTCTCTCTGTCTGTGTATCCTTACAGCTGTTAGGAACAAATGTGTTCTATTGCCAGGCAATGGATGGAACAGGAGATCAGGTTCAGAGAAACCAGACTCAGAAAGACACATGTCGCAGGCTTTCTCTCAAATATGGAAATTGGAGCAAAATAAGAGCATAATAGAAAAGTAAAGGGGGCATTGTCATAGATGTGGAAGGAAATGAGGCAAGGCACTTTGGAGAATAAAAAAGCTAATTAAGCAGGTGACCAAAGTACATGAATGTCACACGAAAACCCATTACTTTGTACAACTAATATACACCAATAGAAAAAGACCCAGCCTATTGCTCTGCTGGTATTAAGGTCACATAAAATAATATCTGAATTCTATTCTGCCAGCTCTCCTTCTTCCTCCCCTGGGTCCCAAAGAACCTGTAGATATAAGGCATCACAAACAGATGGGAGGCAAAGGATCATTTTGCCAATAGGTAGAGGCCTTGTCATTCATCTGTAACACAAAATCCCCAGTTACTGTACAGATGAGTGTTTGAAGACCACAGGGCTTCCTGTGTGCCCAGAGACTCTAAACTTCAGTCAACCATGTGTGGTCTGTGGAAGATAGATGCAACCCTGCAAGACAGCACATTGCTTATATGGATACAGTCGATTGTGAATCCACTTTGGTACCCAGGGACGCTGGAAAGAAGAGTTAGTGTGGGTGTTGTATGTGTCTTCCTATAAGGACATGGCTACTAGTATGCACAGCCCAAAGTTTGCACTGTGATAGTCACTTTCCCCTACCCTTCCTTGCAGAAAAGCAAGCCACAAAGGCAAGAAGGGAGCATGGGAGCTGGAAAAGGCTATTGCCTATGTATCTGACCTGTCCCCTAAATTTCTGTAAGTGTGTATATATATATATATATATATATATATATATATATATATATTCACTTCTGTAAGTGAATATATATCTGTAAGTGAATATATATATATTCACTTACAGATATATATATATAATATATATATATATATATATATGTATGTGTGTGTGTGTGTGTGTGTGTGTGTGTGTGTGTGTGTGTGTTAGGCATCTAGTTAACAATGAGGGTAAAACTTCCAAGATGGGTACATTCAATGTGCTATTATAAAAGTCCTTTTCCTAGGCCTGGCCAGGTACCTGGATGGTGGGGAAGTTGCAGGTGAGGCCAGAGAGAGGATCCTCTGTGGAGTATCTGTTTTCCCCATCACCAGAATACCCAGTGAGCCACGGGATATGATTACAGACAGAAGTTTCTGTCCCACCAGGCCCTGCGGCTGTTCAGTCCCAAATAAACCCACAGAGGCTTATATTAATTATAAACTGTTTGGCCTGTTGCTCAGGCTTATTACTAACAAACTAACAACTTAAATTAACCCATCATTCTTTTCTATGTTTAGCCACATGGCTTGATACCTTTTCTCAGTAAGGCATTCTCATCTTGTTTCCTCTGAGTCTGGCTGGCAACTCCTCTCTGCCTTTCCTCTTCCCGGAATTCTCCTAGTTTGGTAGCCCCGCCCATACTTCCTGCCTGGCTACTAGCCAATCAGCATTTTATCAAAACAGTTTTATTAAACCAATCTTTATAGTGAACAAGAACATTATCCTATATCACACAGTTGCCCCGAACTTTAGCTTTTTCCTCTTGGACAGATTCAGAGCCCTTGAAAGGAAAGCTCCTGGCCAGGGAGATACTCACACTCATAGAAATGGGTTGCCTACTTCCATGATCAACGAGGTTGGGGCATTTGTCTGGAGCCCAGAGGTGTGGTTAGCTAGTGAAATGGAAAAATTAGACACATTCAGCTGTATTTCCAAAGGCCGTGATAGAGAGGAGCAATGCAAGGGCATTGCCCAGCTAAGCTCAGTTCCATCTCAATGAGGAGAAAAGCAAATGGAACCCAGTGGGGGACTTGCTGTGCATCCATTATTTATCAAATTTTCAAGAGAAATGGGCTTGAGCAAAACATCCCATGAGCTGAAGAAGTGTCCTCATAGCCAGAAGTCAGTTTTTACCCAAGTAAAGACCCCAGGGAAACAAGCTGGATAAGGACAATGTCAGAGAAAATGCAAAATATCACAGGGATTTTCAGGCTCTTGCTGGGAAACAGCAGAGAAGCCCTTGTAATCCAAGGAGCATGCATTCTGGGATGAACACTTTCTGGTGTAGGAGATCTGCTTCTTCGTGTCAAAATCAACAGTGGAAAAGAATGTTCATTAAATGTACAAATTGAGGCTCTCAAGCAACCTCTCCAGAGACTGACTCCTAATGGATAGGATACCACCAACTGACTGAGGGGCAAAAATTCAGTGAGTCTTGATTCCTTCACTGGAGGTGTATTCAGACCTAAATTCTATCCCTGACCCATTCCCAAGTTGCTTTCTTCAGGGTGAGAACAGCTAATCTCACCTGCTGCTTTCCAAGAAAGCCTTCATCAGCTAAGTCCATGGAGCAGTAACACAATGAGATGCTCACTCATTAATTCCTTCTAGCCATCATTAATTCCCCAGGGCTAATGGAATAGCTAGATAACACCAGGACCTATGCTGAAGGCACCCGATTCTGCCATATTGAAACTTTACCTTCATGCATGAATGGCTTCCAGAAGGGAACCAATTAGCAACCACAGAGCCTATAAGACAGAAGGATTAACTAATTGCCTGGGCAAATTAGAAGAAGGAAAGTAGATGACAACCTTTGAGTAAGATATGGAAAGTGCTCAGTGCTTAGAGCACATTGGCCTTGGTTCTGACAAAAGCAATGCTCCACTCAACACTGAAGGCTGTGGAAGGCATGGCAGATATGGAAAACAACCGTAAGCTTATTTGGAAGTTCAGGTATCAGACCGTGAAGAACAAGTTTGAATAAGCTGAGACACGGAAATAAAAAAGCACACCAGCAAAGAAAGTCTTTGTGTTAAGGCGGCTGATCCTATTAACAGGAAGTGTACAGGCTAAAAGCATGAACGTGGCCCTAGGCTCCTAGCACCTTACATCTGATGCTTTCACGTCCCTGCGCCATCTACGGACCTCTCCTCTTGATACAGACGCCTCTGTAGTCTGATCCATGACCAATCTTGCTATTCATGGACTAGATCCCAACCCCTCCTGACTCTCAAGGCCATGGCCTTGAGCTCTGGAATGGAAAACAATGCATCTCTCTCTCTCTCTCTCTCTCTCTCTCTCTCTCTCTCTCTCTCTCTCTCTCTCTCTTCTCTCCCTTTCCCTCCTCCTCTATTCATAACCACCCTCTTCCTCATGTTCCTGAACTTTAGAAACACCTTAGAATTTGCCCTTTACCTGGGAACTTCTTAAGTAAAGAAAAAGCTCTGGCATGCAAGTACAGTAGATTGACACATGAACATTGCTTGTCACTAAGCCGGGTCCACTCTGTCCTTAAATATCACATCCCTATCTGCTTACTCAAAACTCTATACGGTGATTGGAAGACAAGCTCCTCAGCCTTGTTAGCATTGGAAATCATCCCCGGGTGAAGAAATCAATAGGGAAATGTCAGCACATCCTGTTTTGACTATTATTTGCTAGTAGGGGACACCTGCGTGTGTTATCATCCCTTGGTCAGCTCTGGCTACAATCTCTGTCTGTGGACGTGGGGCTCAGCATGGAGCTGCACAAGGAAAGACAGGTTTATGAGTTTTCCTGCCACTTCTCCGCCTGATGACACAAGTGTTTTACTCACCTGGAGATGCAGCACACTGTGGACCTCTTTCTTTAGAATGGTGATCACGGATTCTCCCAAGCAATAGGCAGAAGCCCGGATTGTCACTTATCAGCCTTAAAGTGATTTATTTCATTTAACTATTCACATGTCATTGTGTCCGGCAAGAAATACATTTTGGAAATGAGAATCTGGGGACTTTGTTCCTTGCTGTTCCTTGACCTCAGCACCTGGTCAGAGTTAGTGTTAGTATTCAGGCATCTGGCCTGGCCTGTCTTTGGGGTTCTGACAGGACACGCCCTCAGCTGCAGCCACTGAGAGCACCACCTGTGCACATTCACTGTGTTCCCTTTTAAAAGGGCCCTGCCCACCTCCCATCCTTCACTCTTTTTTTCTCTCCCTCTCTCTGTCTCTTCCTCTCTCTCCCTCTCCCTTCCTCCCTCCCCCCTCTCTCTCTGCCTTTCTTTCCTCTCTCCCGATTCTCCTGTCCCTGGAGGCAGGTCTTCCTGCTCCACTTTCCCCTTTTTGCAACCCTTTTCACCTAATAAAAAACCGCTCTGCTTGATCACTGTCATGGTGTTGTTCTCTCTGCAGCCACTTTTTAAAAATTACAACAGTAAGAGCTTAGTGAAAGTGTGTTAAGTAAGTTCAAGGATGAATAAATGAATCACAGACCCTCAGCTCTTTGTCTTACATGTACCGTCATTTCTTTCTGTGAACCGAAGTTCACATCTATTACTTAGTTTTTCTCTGTCTGTAAATTAAGACATTGCCAATTGATCAATTTTTTTAAAAAAAAAAAAATCTATTTCAAAGAGGAAAACGCATGGGATACAAATGGCTTTAAGACAATGGCCTTAGAGACAGATTTATATAGACCTGAAATTTTGGCTGCACAAACTGTCAGTCGGTTTTGAAAACCCATGCACTCTTCTGAGCCCTGGCTGTAGAAATCTTCGGGGAGCAGGTATCCTCAGTGTGGCTTGGGTTCTCTTGCAGGAGCCACGCCTCACATTGTGTCCAGAGGATCGTGAAAGTCTGGGGACTCCAGACTGGTTGGTATTTCAACTATTTGTTTTCCAGCTAAGCCTTGACCCTGGCATAGCTGACCTGCTCAATGGGGACTTTCACTTCCTTTGGAGATCCGGTATTCTGAGAAGTGCTAAGGTCTCTCTGTCAGATCACTGAGATTCTTTGTAACTGGGAGGTAGTTGGCTTTTACACTTAGCACTTACTTGTCAATCACTCTGACCTTTGTATTTCCCTTTTTCTATGCCTCAATTAAGCTTAGCAATGGCCACTCCGTTCCATTGTCCTTATATTTACCCTTTATCCCATACTGATGAATGTCTGATCCACCATGTCAACTAATGTAGACCTTTTCATTGGATTCCTTCCCAACTCACCAACCAGTTCCAAGGACTGTGGTCCTCTAGGCTCTACCAGCCACCAGGAAGGGAGCCCTTATTCAGACAAAGCAGCCATTTTTCAGCCCCAAGACTTAGGCTCTTCTTTCCTGATCATTTCTGAGAATGAGTTGCCTCTTGATGAGTTTTCCAGGAAGGAGATCCAGGTAGAGATTTCAATGCATTCAAAAATAAACTGCTAAAAAACAAAAAATGAAGAACACACAGTGAGAGACAGGGTGACATTAAGGTCTGGTTTATGTCCCGAGCAAGCCTAAGATAGTCCATAAGGATTTATGGAGCTGAAAGAAGCCTTCAGAGACACTTTACTAGGGGAATAAGATCCCTTTCTTTCAGAATCATGGATGCAGAGTCAATGCCAAAGGGTGGTGATGCCATCTGAGGCAGCATGTTTCCAGTCCCTGATAGAGCTTGAGTCTGTGGGAAGTGCAGCCTCCTGGTAATTGTTCATCTTTCTCTTCAATAAATATTCCTTGTTTGTTTGTTCACTGTTGCTTGGTCCACTTTTCTTTCCTATAGCAATGGCCTCTTCCTAAGATTCATGTATCAATCATACAGAATCCTCCCAATTATTTATATTATTAATCAGACTGTATCCCCTGTTTTTTCCTCTCTGTCCTCATGTTTAGTTAACCTGTTCCTTCTGAGGAGACCATAGGATGAGGTGACAAGCCCAGTCTTCCATAAAAGAGAATTTGGATTGAATCCCTGCTTCATTACTTAGAAGCAATTTTATCTAATATGACAGAACCTGAATGGGTTTCAACAATACGATGGTGATAACAAAGTCTCTTGAAAGTTTCTATGACAGAATGGGCTAATGTTTCTGAAGTACCCAGAAGGAGTGCAGAGAAGAGTTACCATTGATGTAATTATAATCATGGTTTCGGAAGTCACATGATCTCTTACGTTAGTCAGCATTCTTTCTGTTATAAGAGACAGGTCCTTTAGTCAGGAGGGGAATGAGGTAGCTATTTAGTGGTCATATAAGTTCAAAGATAAAGGAGACTAAGATCATAGACAGGACTTCATAACTCTAGTATTTTTGGTTGTGAGTCTAGCCTTTAATGGCTAAGCCATCTCTGCAGCCCGGGACTTCATAACTCATTTTCTCTACTTTCTGTGCTCCTTCTTCCTCAAGAATTCTCTTCTGAATGATTACAAGAGAACTCACCAGTCTCAAGAAATGTTTTTTATCCATCTTTGATCAATTTTCTGACTGTGTTGACTGAATTTGGATTAGGGCTAATGAATAGGGTCAACCCCAACAGAATCATAGTGTATGATCCAAGAAAGGATAGCCCTTTGTAGGAAAATATATGTGTTCTACCAGAAGGAAAAAGGAAGAAATAACCAAGACAATGGTATCCATTCCCCTGTCTGGCTGAAGTTCTATTTCTTCTCTATCCTGCTATTACTGTCTTCTCCATGAAAAGGCATCTTCTGTGCCTCTCACAGTTCTTTATGGAGCTGTGAATCTTCATAGAGATCTATTAGCAGCAATATCCCCAAGATTCGCCCATGGTACCCTAGGGATCGAGGAATTCTTCTCTATCTATAAGACCAGCATTTTCTCCTGTTCAGGATTGCCAAGGAACAATAGTATGTAGTGACTTTGCTACACTGAATGGATCCCCTTGAATTACTTTGCTTCATTCATATATAAGAGTTTGCTCCGATAGATATAAGATCCCACGCCTTATGGAGGAACCACTGGCTGTTGGTAGTGCTGCAAGGGAGGAACGTTTGTTTTGAGGATCTGGTGGGATTCCCATGTTTCAGTGAATGTCCCCACATCCATGCACATGTGGTCAGTTCTAACTGGATTTAGTGGGTAATTTTTTTAAGACGTGAAGGGACCTGTTGATGAAAATGTGAGGGGATTTGGGAGAAGAGGTGAGGTAAATATGATCATATTTCATTGTATAAATATATGAAATTGTCAATACTAAAAAAAATCTCATTCCTTTCTGGGCACATCAAATGAACATCAGTTTATCTAACAAGTTCATTGATGTAGTCAGAGACAAAAATTCTGTCACACCCATAAACCCTTATTTTTTTAGATATTCCTCTACAAAACCCTGGAAGATTCAAGCCCAAAGCAATTTTGTAGATCAAATTCAACTTCAACATGAGAAAAAGAAGAACTTTAAATTAGGAAACAGTTTTCAAGACTCCAACAGCCAATGACCACTAAAGAATAATTTTAAATGAGGAACTTGAGCTTCTTCAGCAATACAGCTGTGTATAAGAATAGAACAATGGGGAACAGCTGGCTTTGGCAGGCAGCACTCACCTGTTCTACAACAATAATGAGGGTCCTTGTCCTTATCACTTGACCCTAATTATGTATTTCTTGCCTGCCTCATCATTGCACAGTAGAGCTCATGTTATCAGAAAGGGCTGGCAGCCTTGAACATCCCTTTATATCCGTGGGCTCATAGAGTTTTACCTGGACCTGCCTCCTAAATGGCAGATCAGGGAAACCAGTAAAGACTCCCGGCTTCATCAATATCCTGCTGTCATTCTCATACTGACTACTGGATTTGATTAAAAGCCCAGAGGAAGAGGCCAGCCTAGACTTACCTAAAACATTTGATGCATATTCCTGCATGAGTCATTGTCTTCATTTGCATGCCCACTGGGAGCTCACCAAGGTCCCATGAAGAGTTCCAAACATGTGATCACATAGAGAGCAGGGGTTAAATTCAGGTCACAAAACAAAACAAAAAAGACATGAATGTGGAAAACGGAGCTGTGGAAAGAAGAAGGAGTAGGAGGAAGATTTTAAAAGGGGCAGAAGTGAGTGTAATTAGGATATATTACAAACTTGTATACAACTGCCAAAGAGAAAGTTAACTCACTGAAAAAGCACAGGTATTGAAGAGGGAAAAAGAAACCCAGAAGTTTCTGGGCTAAAAAGGAAACCACATTATTTTGAACAGTTAATGTGTGTTTTTAAATAAAATTTTAAGAGAAAAAAATGAAATAGCATCCAGATGAATTTCCCCCTAGGTTTACCAAACATCATGACATTATCTGACTGGGTATTCACTATATCCTTCTTACTGTGCACACCAATTGTCTTCTCCAAACCCTTTAAATATCAACAGTGTGTCTAGTTCTAAACAGTGGAACTTGGTCATGAATGTGTAAGTTACTTTCTTATTCCTGTGAATAAATACATGGCAAGCAAGGGTTTATATTGGCTCATGTTTTGAGGGGATACAGTCCATAACGGCAGGTAAGGAAAGGTAGGGTATGAGATGGCTGGTTTCTTTTTCATTCAGCCCAAGCCCCCCGCTTATGGAATGGTACTGCCCATATGTGTGCTCAGGGTTTTTCCTCCTGAGTTAAACTTCTCTGGAAATACCCTCATGGACACACCTAGAACTGTGTTTTCAAAGTGGTTCTGCAATGACCAACATGGTCTTCTAAGTTTTTCTCTCTTTAGTCATCTAGTGGATGGATGGAGAAGACAAAGGAAAGGATTTCCAAAGCCCTGTGGACAGCTCACCCACCACTTAGAAGATGTCAATGTTATTGAGTCACTTGAGCTTGGCTGCAAGTCATTCATATAATCACATTGGGCTTTATATTCAGGGGGAAATGTATCAAGCTACTGCCATTTGGGGTTATTCATCATAATGAATAACATTAAATATCCTGATTAATAGTCACTCAACCTACAGGTAGGTTTATAAAATGAGCCTCACTCCAGTGACAATTCAGTCCACTGATATCGGGAAATGTAGTCAAAGAGAGGACCAAAGTAGTATCCAGATCCAAAATGAAGTGAGAGCCCAAGATTCTTACCAACCAACTAAATTGTAACTTCCATGGATGTTTGGACCATGGGCGATGAATCACAAATCATGGGTTCAAACCAGCCTTGTTCTCTAAACATGCATGGTTCTC
The DNA here is from genome assembly GCF_003668045.3 of Cricetulus griseus. Taxonomy (NCBI): domain Eukaryota; kingdom Metazoa; phylum Chordata; class Mammalia; order Rodentia; family Cricetidae; genus Cricetulus; species Cricetulus griseus. Next base: position 21,248,005 of record NC_048603.1, read on the forward strand.
TGTTGATGTAAGTTTTCTGTCCCCGCCAGGTCCTGCCACCCTTGAGCCCCCAGATATTAGTTATAAAATTGTTGGCCTGTGGCTTGTGCTTCTTATTGTCTAGCTCTGTCTTAATAATTAACCCATTTCTATTAATCTATGTATTTCCACGTGGTCTTGACTTACAGGAGAATGCCTGGTGCATCCTCACTTCCTGGGCTCTACATGATGACTCTGTCTGCCTATGTTTCCCAGAATTCTCATCTCCTAGCCCTGCCTGGCCAATCAGTGTTTTGTTAATCAACCAATAAGAGAAACATATACAAAAGGACATCTTCCATCAGTTCTCCACCTTCTCAGACACTTCCATGACCCAACTCCTGAGGAGAAGATGGACTTAGGGCATAGTTATAAAGACTCTTCATCCCCATCCATTGGTGGGTCTTCATCTCCAGCCTGCTTTTGTGAGTAATAGCATGCCTCTGTGTACATGGTCACACCAGGTTCTGAAACCTGAGTCAAGTATGACTCGGGCCATGTGAGCAGTTGTAATGTAGACATCTGGGACTTGTTTGTGCCGAGTTTGATGATTGCAAAAGTACACAGGCAGATCCTCCTCAGCATAGTCTGTCGCCATTTTGAACCTAAACACTTTATTCATTCTCAAAATTGACTCCCCAAATGATAAGGCTGCCAGTGAGCTTGGATGATTTCCTGAGACCATGAAACCATTGGGGGCGGTGGGAGACACAGCCCTGATGTCACAACCTTCAGCCTAGGGGTTTTCACTGAGGGACTTCTACTCAAATGTGGCTGGGATCTTGGCTTACGCTGCAGAAGCGAATTTCAGAGTAAGTCACTATGAATCAGAGTTGAGATCTGTGACGACGACAAGTTTGGGGATGGAAAGATGATTCAGTAGGTAAAGTGCTAAGTTAAGATTCTCAGTGTTCGTAAAGAAAGCTAGGCATGGAGGCACACACCTGGAACCTCAGTGTCAGCAGGCAGAGAGTGGAAGATCCTAAAAGCACACTCACCAGCCGGTTTAACCAATCAGTACACCCCAGGCCCAGTAAGAGACCCCCTCTCAAAAATAACCAACAGAAGAAAATACCATACATCAAACTCTGTCATCCATTCATATGTGTGGAAGCACAAATCCATACATACAATGCACACACACACATACACACACACACACACACAGCATACATGCAAATTATACAAAAAAAGATTAATTAGCGCCCACTGAAGGAATGGATGCAGACTTCTCATAAGAGATAGTCAGTCATAGTATTCATGTCTTAACAATAGCTACATTTATGTTGCTTAATAATAGCTATATAATGTTGTGACTTTTGTTGTTACATTGCCCAAAGATCTAATTGTCAGCCAGTTTCAAAAATTAAGTGGTGTTATACATGAACAAGGCCAGAAATATGGACAGATATCCTTGTATATCTCTTTGATAGTTGGGTTCTCTTATTACAAACTTAACTACTATATTAAGTCTCAGATAAAAACTTAAGCTTTTCATGTTAATATATGCCTATCATATGCGTTTGTATATACAGGCTATAGAGTGACCACAAAAGGTTTAAAGTAGCTACAGAACTTACAAAGCCCTTACAGGTAGCAGAGACTTGGAGATAATATGGACAAGAATCGAGGCAGTCACTGCACTGGTGACATTAAAGAGTCCAGTTGGAGAGCTGCTGGAGGCAAACAAGCCTAGCCACAGGCTCTGGTCTGCTCACGGTGACTCGTCATTAATCGGGGCACAGATGGGCCCAAGGGGATGGATGGATGGATGGCAATTCCCTGTATCAAGCAGTGGGAACCACACTGAGCTGAAGCCCCTGGAATGTTCAGAAGTTCTCTGCCTGATGAGTCCTTTGATGAATGGATCAGGTGATCAGATAAGAGATGGATGGGACTGTTGGCCAGCACAGTATTCGGTGTTCTTTCTATGGGGTCCAGGTGAGGGCACTGTGCCCTTTGTCATTTTCAACCTGTGGGTCGTGACCCCTTTGGCAAACGTCTATCTCCAAAAATATTTACATTAAAATTCACAGCAGTAGCAGAACATTAGAATTGTGATGTAACAGCGAAAGTAATTTTATGCTTTGGGGGGGAGGGTTACCACAACATGAGGAACTGTATGAAAGGGTCTCAGCACTAGGAAGGTTGAGAGCCGCTGGTCTAGTGTGTTTGGCAATGTTCAGGCCTGGTTTTATGGATACAGTTTTATGTCCTCTTATGACTTCTGGGGACACTGCGCACACACGATGCATATACATACATGCGGACACATATGCTGTACATAAAATAAAACAAATATTAAAAACAGTTTGCAAAAGAAAAATGTTCTTTTGTATCTTTTATATTCCACAAGCCTCAAGTGAGTCCAGTCCTGGAAAGGAGAGAAAACAGAAGCTGCCTGAGCCTTTAAAGCCACCTTGGAGAGCAACTTTCAATGGGATTCATATACACACTCACTCACACACATATGCACACACACTCACACGTATATACACACTCACACATATACACATATACACACATAGATGCATGCAACCACACACACACACACACACACACACTCACACTCACACATACACACATACATGCATGCACCCACTCACACATGCACACAACACTCACACACACACACACACACACACACACACACACTCACACACTCACACACACACACACACACACCACATGAAATTGAGCCTAGGGACTACATATGAACAAGAAGAGGCATCTCACTGTGCTATATTCAGGAAGTATATACATCTTAGAGGAAGGCAAGATGGGTCCCATTTCATGGGTGAGAAAACTGGGGTTTAATGAGGATGACCGCTCTCCCTGAATAAAGACATAGAGATGGATCTAAATCCATGTCCTATCCCATACGACATTTCCTTTCTTTCTTTCTTCCTTTCTTTCTTCCTTTCTTTCTTTCTTTCTTTCTTTCTTTCTTTCTTTCTTTCTTTAAGATATCGAGAGCTAATTTAAGACTCAAAAGTAGTAAACTGTGGCCATAATTTTGGATAATCAAATCAATTTCCTCATCCTCATACTCCATAGACCCAGTGATATATGAAAGCTTGTTGTCGAGGAACCTAAACAGGCAGACGGTGGTGACACACATCTTTAATTCCAGCACTTGGGAGGCAGAGGCAGGTGGATCTCTGAGAGTTCGAGGCCAGTCTTGTCTACAGAGCGAGTTCCAGGACAGACTCCAAAGTCACAGAGAAACCTTGTCTCAACCCCTCTCCCCCCAAAATAAAGGAACCTAAACAGGGAGCCCAACATGGGCTCCTACTCTCCCAGGCACTCCTTGCCATACCACAGGCTTCCTTCTACTCCAAGAAAAAACAGTGAAATAAACCTTAAATCCAACCACACTTCTTTGTTCTAGTGGTGCAGACTCATGGAAACAAGACCCCATTAGCAGACGGCAGTAAGCAAGAAGCCAGAATCCTCCACACTGTGTAAACTCCTATGAAGCTGTAGGGTGAGCTCAAGAGAAGCTGAGTCTGTGAGAGATGCAGCCATATAGTTAATGCTTCTCAGTGATGTCTAAGGAAGAGAAAAAAATAAGATGGGGGCATAGCATCACTAATATCACCCTCGTGACCATCAACACAAACCATGATCCAATCCATTAAGCCCCTGATATGTGGCCAACCTGGATCTGGTTAAAAGACCTTTGCTCCTCTATCTCCGTCAAGCTCAGCTCCAATTGCCCTTAACCTTCCTTGATCTGTAAGAGATGTTAAGACCAGTTCCCTTTCCCGTCATCTGTCAATGCTCACTGCATGACAGTGTTGGCCTGCAAGAGGGCCATGGAAGGGCCTGTGTGTTACCCCAGCCCCCAGCACAGGGACTGAAAGGTTTTCAGCTACAATGACCTTTAGATCAAATGTTGACAGCGGCAGGTTTGACTGTATTCAGCAAATGGATTTATTCCCACCTCTCCTGACATCCTAACCTGGCCTCTCTCCAGTGACTGGCAAGACTTGATTGACCCTCTGCTTCTTGGGCCCAAAGTCATGACTATTTGTGCTGGCCACACCCTCTATACCCCTTAAGATGTGACGCTCGTTAAGCCTCACCAGTCACATCTACACTTTGGCATGTCAATCAAGTTACTTCAAATGAAGAGGCAGGATTTTTCTGCACCATCCAAGCCAGTGGAGAGGTTCCTAACCCATTACCAAAGTGCAGTTCTGGTAGCATAGGGAGTCCAAGTATCTCTAAGCAAGAGGAGAGACCAAAGTCATAGCCGTAGAGGGCTCATCCCAGCTCAGGGCTCATCGCTGTCCCTCTCTTGCCTTCCCCCATGTGTTGCTTGTGTTTGCAGAACAATTACTGGCTGACTGTGTACCTTGCACTATCCAGTGTGGATGATTTGGGAGACAGTGAACCTAGGTGAGGTAGCTTCGAAGAACTCTGCTGACAGTTCTGTTTCATCTCTGTGTTCCTAAAGCCAGGTTAACCTTTCATATCCGGATGAACTTCTGTGTAAATAAAATTTTTAAACAAGCAAATTAAAAAGAATAACAAATGTGTTTGAGGACCAGGAGACACTGGAACCGTTGCATACTGCTAGGGTAAATGCAAATGGCACAAATGATGAGAACAAGGGTTACAAATCGGCGAGGCCATTTACGGTAAGAAGACCCCCCAAAAAAATTAACCAGTTCCTTTCTTGGCTAAAAGTCAAAAATATCTGTGTGCCTCTCAGCACCAGAAGTGTTTGAAGACTGATCCCTGAGCTGGTTCCTAAATAATTTCAAGGTTCTTTAGAGCAGAAAATATTAGAATAGCAGTAAAAGCCCATTAAGGGAAAACTTCTTGCTGAGAGAATAGACTCTCTGCCCTGAGGTGGGGGAGACCTAACATTCCAGCTGGGCCACCCAGTCACCTGGCTAAGAAGCAGCTTCTAGGAAAACAGGTTCACAGAGAGATGTCACCCATGTCTCATGTTTTTTAATTTTTATTTTTATTAGAAAGAAGATTACGTTACATGTCAATCCCAGGTCCCTCTCCCTCCCCTCCTCCCCTGCCCCCCCCCAACTAACACCCTACCTATCCCATACCCTTTCTGCTCCTCAGGGAGGGTGAGGGCTTCCATAGGGGGTCTTCAGAGTATGTCGTATCCTTTGGGATAAGGCCTAGGCCAACCCCCTTGTGTCTAGGCTCAGGGAGTATCCCTCCATGTGGGATGGGCTCCCAAAGTCCATTCCTATGCGAGGGATAAGTACTGATTCACTACAAGAGGCCCCATAGATTTCCAAGGTCTCCTCACTGACACCCACATTCAGGGGGTCTGGATCGGTCCCATGCTGGTTTCCCAGCTATCAGTCTGAGAATCAAGAGCTCTCCCTTGTTCAGGTCAGCTGTTTCTGTGGGTTTCACCAGCTTGGTCTGGACCCCTTTGCTCATCAGTTCTCCTTTTCTGCAACTGGATTTCAGTTCAGTTCAAGGTTCATTTTTTAGCTCCGCTAAGCTCTTAGTTACAAGCTATTGCTGGGACAGGAAGCAATGATAGGAGGGAAATGGAGATTTACCAAATGCCCACAGGTGGTGCTGTTGCGCTGAAAACACGTGAAGAAACCGGGAAGGACAAAGTAATCATGGGGCCATTTTGTCTCACTTGGGCACAGTGTGGTTTGAGGTCACAAGGAGCTGTGACCCTCTGTATCTGTAGGAATTCAAGTTCCTTAGTAACCAACTTGTTAAAATATCAGTAGCCTTGTGCATCGCTCCCAGACAGAACAGCGACTGCCTGGAAACCACGTGCTCAAAGCCAATGCTGGTGTCTACTAGCAGCCTGGGGTCTGACCACACCAAGTCCCTCTGTTTGCTCTCTCTCCTCAGTCCCTCAAACCTGATCCAAAGTCTCTCAGGTTCTCGGAGGGAACTATGATAGAAAGGGAAAGAAGAGAGAATCCGGAGGCCAGAGAGTAAAAGATTACTCAATACAGACATGGAAAAACAACCCGGTCAAGAGGGCATCAAACATTCACTCCATATTCTGCCATTATCCATGGAGGGGAAGCCTGAGAGGAAAGAAATTAAAATGTCCCTTTTTTTTTCTTTTCCTAAGGTGGCAGAGCATCAGACAACACCAAAAGATAAAAGGGACTTATTTAAGGTCCTACGGTTATGGTTACCTGTTGCCTTCAGAGGAGCTCCTGAAATATCCCCACTAAATTTGTGAGTGTACTTTTGGGGAGTCCTTTCATGGCCACGGTATGACACCAGGAAATCAGAGTCCCCAGCTGAGGTTCTTAGTCTCATTAATAAAAGAATTTAAGAATGGGATCAAACCTCACAGACAATTGTATTGGAGTTTAAAAGAAAAGCACCAGGGCAGGCAAGCTCTTATAGCTAAGCAGCTGCCTGAAGGAGGATGGAGAGGAGGAGAAGCACAAAGACATTCTCTTTAAAGCAGCAACAGAGGTCAGACACATGGCAGACAAGCAGCCACGTGGAAAACATATGCTTTACGAGTACTTCAGAAAAGCTTGAAGACTCAACAAAGAGGTGTGGCTTTGGCCCCTTAAGCTAAAGGGGAGGGAACATACTATACCTCATTAAAGGGTTAATTACTCCACCCATGTCTTTAGCAAAGCTAAATCCACCTTCCCAGGTGGTCAGGTGATTGCCAGCCCAACTGGAATGTTAGGTCTCTAACCAGGCCAGAGGTTGTATTCTTTTGACCATCATTGGCCCTTACTGCTTCTCTAACAGACAGCTACAGTAGAAAACAGTATTCCAGTTTCTCCATGTGTAAATGCAGACGGCCATGCTCCCATATCATGCAGCACGTCCACTTCTAAGTGAATTCACAGAATTGGAAACAGGATTTTTAAAAATTCTTTAATTACTACTCATATTTACATATCTACCCCCCCATTCCCTCGCCTTCCCATGCTCCCATGTTCCCCACCAACCCCCCCAGCTCCTCCCCAGGGATAGTGAGGCTCTCCACCAGGGACCTTCAAAGTCCATCATATCATTTGGGGGAGGGCCTAGGCCCTCCTTGCTGTATCTGGGCTGCCACAGTATCCCTCCATAGGGAATGGGCTCCCAAAGTCCATTGTGCTCTAGGAATAAAGACTGGCTCCACTGTTAGAGGTCCTATAGACTGCCCAAGCCTCCTAGCTGGCACCCACATCCAGAGGGCTTGGTTTGGTTCAATGCTGTTTCCCTAGCTTTATGACTAGGGTCTCCATGCTCTCACTAGGTCAAATCCACTGTTTCTGAGGGTCTCTCCACCCCCATCTTGGCTCCTTTGCTCATCCCTCCTTCCTCTCCACAGCTGGATTCCAGTAGTATGGTTCAGTGCTTAGCTGTGGGTGTCTGTTTCTGCTTCGAACAGCAACTGGATGAAGGCTCTCTTCTCTGTCCCTGCTCCCGGGCTCCCACTTTGGTTAGAGGTTCTTGTCCCCATCCCCTTCTTTGAGGACTATGCAATCTTCTCTTGGGGTCCTCCTTGTTTCCTAGGTCCTCTGGCACTGGAAACAGGATCTTAAGGGGGATGTCTATACCTGTGTTGACAGCAGCATTATTCTCAGTTGCCAAAATATGGAAGCAATATATGTCCGTCAATAGATGAGTGGATAGACACACTGGAGTATTGCTAATCAATAGTGAATCAATAGACACCCTGGAGTACTGCTAATCAATAGTGAATGAATAGACACACTGGAGTACTGCTAATCAATAGATGATCTGATACACTGGAGTACTGCTAATTAATAGATGAACTGATAGGTACACTGGAGTACTGCTAATCAATAGTGAGTGAATCAATAGACACACCGGAGTACTGCTAATCAATAGTGAATCAATAGACACACTGGAGTGCTGCTAATCAATAGTGAATGAATAGACACACTGGAGTGCTGCTAATCAATAGCGAATCAATAGACACACTGGAGTACTGCTAATCTTAAAAGAAAAGGAGCCTTGAGATGCAGCCCAGCATAGCTGGACACTGTGGACATTATGTTGACTGAAACAAGCCAGTCACAGAGGAGATGAGTACCATGAGTTTCCACATGGGTGCCACCCTGGAGCAGTCAGTATCACTGATGCAGAAGGTGGAAGAGGGGTTACCAGGGACAAGAAGCAGGGGCAATGTGGCAGTGTTGCTTAGTGGGCATCAGGCTTTGTTTTTACGAGATAAAAACTGCCCTGGGGTTTAAGTTAGGTCATGTGCCCCTCACCTGCGAGCATCTCAAGGCCTCTTCAGCTTTCGATCTCCCCCGGCTCTGAGGCTTCTCAAGCAAGCGCACCTCTTGTGTCAGTCACTTCTTGATGGACCCAGCCTGCTTCCTTTGCTCCCCGAGGAAGGTTATCCTGGAGAGTGACTTCTCCATCAAAGCCCCAGGGGCAAACTTAGTCTTGAAGTCTCACAAGTTCACATGCTCAAAAATTTGCTCGACTCTGAAGGGTCTGCCTCCACTTGCTTTAGCTTAAAAGGATTAACCCAAACAACAGGGAACAAGATAGGCCCAAAGTGGACAGAGCTTGGAAACTAGACATTGAGCTCATCTGTACTGAAACTGGAGCAGGGACAATCCTGTGTGCAGATTCAAAACAAGTAAGGATGGTGGCCCATGTCCTCTGTACAGACCCACCAGGGGCCCTGAGTGAGGACCAATCAGGGGCCACGGTGAGGACCAGTCAGCCCTGGTCTGTGTACAATCACAGTCAGGACCTGCGAGGGCTGCCCCTTGAGTGTTCATGCCACTGTAGACCCTTATTCTCTGGTTTCCCTTGGGAGTAAATTGATAGTGAAGTCATACCTCGCAGGACTGAGAGATGGGTCAACCTCACTTCTCCTGGTAGAGACATTCACTCTGTTTCTCCCCAGAAATGCAGAGACTTGTGAATGACAGACGTCAAAGGTACTTGTAGCAGGCCTTCTCACACCGCCAGTCCCCAAATCATGGAACAAGACTTATTATTGCTTGTGACTGCTCAGCCTTTAGCCTATGCATGTCCCACTGGCTCTTTAATTTAGCCTGTTTCTCTTCATCTACATTTTGCCTCGGGGCTTTTTACCCTTCTTTTCTTCTTTTCTTCTGTATGCCCAACTTTTTCTGCTTCTTCTGTGTCTGGATGACTGGCCTCAGATGATATTCTCTCTCTCTCTCTCTCTCTCTCTCTCTCTCTCTCTCTCTCTCTCTCTCTCTCTCTCTCTCCTAGATTCCTCATCCTACTTATTCTCTCTGTCAGCCAACCCCACTTACTCCTCTACTGCCCAGCTACTGGCCAGTCAGCCTTGCATAGACCAATCTGCTATCTTAGGCAGGCAAAGCAACACATCTTTACATAATTAAACAAATGCAGCATAAACAAATGTAACGCATCTTTACATTGTTAAGCAAATACAGCATAAACAAATGTAACATTTTTACATTGTCACACAAATGCAGGATAAATAAATGTAACACATCTTTACATTGTTAAAGTAACATCATATAACAGGTACTTCTAGGGACAACAGAATGAGGAACAGTTACATAGCTACAAAGCAGGCTGCATTTTAGGTAACCAGTACATATAGGCCCCGCTTAGACACATGAGTGTGTACTCATTCCACTCTGAGACACACATGCATGTGCCTAAATTTGTGGGGATCAGACATACAGGTCATACAAAGATGTTCACACACTATACTGCTGAAAATTAACTTCTAGGTACAAGCAAAGCCCATGTATTATATCCATGCATGGGATATATTCCGTATTTATTTAAACACAAGATCACATGTGCTTTTAAGCATGGAGGTTTTGCCCCTTTCACACAGTCCTCGTCAACCTTCTGGATTTTCTTTTGTACTTGGAGGCAGGGAAAGTATGAAAAGAAATGTTAATGCTTTCCTTTACTAACACGGTGATTGTAAGAAATTCACTCACCTGGTGGGCCTAGGCCCTATCCCAAGGATATGATAGACTCTGATGACCCCCCCCCCCATGGAAGGCCTCACCATCCAGGGGGAGCAGAAAGGATATGTAATAGGTAGGGCTTTACTTGGGGAGGGGGGGAGGGAGAAGCAAACTGGGATTGACATGTAAAACAATCTGGTTTCTAATTCAAATAAAAAAAATCTGGAATAGAATTTATGAAACCATTGGGTCTTAGCAGCTTGCAAACAAGATAATAATAAAGGTAATGTTTTTAAATGGGAAAAAAAAGAAATTCACTCACAAGAAAGAGGGCAATTCTGACATGATAATTTGCATTTTAGATGTTGGCATCTGTACTGGATTTGGTTTAAGTGCCTCCGTGGATAATCTTGGCTTTTTTACTGATGTTTCTGATGAACATTCAGGAAGATCTCTGCAGTTGATAAAATTTGTATAGTGTGAAGAGGAGATTCTGAACTTTATTAGAGGCAGAATCTAGGGTTTCATCACCATCTTTGGAGAATGAACCGTCCGCAGAAAAATACCCCTCCCCCCCACACACACTTCTTATCTCGACATGCTGACTGTGTCAGTCAACCTGTGCTCACAGTTTGGCTGGAGGATGTGACCATAAAGTATCTTACCACCCATGTCCTACACTGTGTCTGTCCTGGCCAGTATCTCTGTTCCTGGAGAGCAACTTTTTACCAGCTCCGAGTTTAAGATAATCTAGACACACTCTCTCAGGCCAGGCCACCCTACCTAAGTAACCCAGTAAGACTCATTCATTGATTTGTCCAGAGAATAACTCCATAGGTACCTCAGATATACCTTCTCCAAAGACTGCCACAAGTGTCATCTGGTGTCATTAGGAGACACAAGGGTGTAGCCATCCTATGATCTTTGTCTAATGAAAAACAGGAGGTGAGATACGTCCTTGTCTCCCTTTCTCCCTAATGTAAGACCTCAAGCTTTGTACGGAGTTTCTGGGTGAGTCACCTGGTATGAATTAACAGCCATTCTACCACTGACCTTTAAAAAATGTTTTCCTTTGGTGTTTCCCTGTCCTCTCTCTCCTTTTTTCTGGGATTGTGTAAGCAAAGGAGAATTTGCAGAAACTTCCGGCAGAATAATTCTGGGCAAGGCAGGCCACAGTAGGAATTTTAAAATAACTTTCATTTTCTAAGTGGATGTTTGTTCACCTACAAAACAGGGCTAATCACGCTATCCAGAATTCAGACTAATTTAGACAGCATGGATTAGTATCACCTCCTCCCATTAACAAAAATAAATGCAACATTTATAATATTCTTTCTCAGTTTTCAAAGTATTACATTGGAAAGTCTCTCATAGGGCTTTTCCGCCCCACCCCCACCCCCAAACAATGGAGGGTGGCTCTGGAATAACAAATTACTACTCTTGATAAAATTAGAAAGAGAAGACTTTGAGTTAATAGAGAGAGGGGAGGTAGAGAGCAGAAGCAGAATGTTGGCAGAATCTTTAGAGGAACTCAGAGGAAGTGAAAAACAGAGTGGCCTCCTTCCTAGGGCCCACATAGCAAGAGTTTGCTCCTTCTGGGGTTACTGTGTAGACACTTCCTGAACTAAAGCAATTCCTCAGGAAACTAAAGGAACTGGCCAAGTCTGGGGAAGCTTGGAAAGTTGCAAGACAAACAAGGCTTCTCCCCAAAGACATAGACGTGACAAACGGTCAGTAGGGGTATAAAACTCTTAGGTATAATGTTTGAACATTGGGTCGTAGGTAAGGATGCAGTTTTTATGAGTTGTCACCATGATGGTTTTAGTTAGTTCTGTCCCAATAACCCATCACCCATGCTCCTATAACTAACCCCAGTGAGTTAATTCATTGGCTCCACAACCTATACTTGGGAGAAACTGCTTCTTCACTTTGCCTGTGCCCTCTATGGGATGAACAGACATTTGTTAAGGTCTCTCCAGGAAAAGTCACACAGCAGGGATAGCCACCAATGCTAATAAGAATAGAGTCACAGTGGGTTTTATACTAAAATTATCCAACTAAAACTTCCCTGCTATGGTGAAGTAGCATATTCCAAATTTTCAAATCTATTGTCCTACAGAGAAAAATTATAATGATGAAGAGATATCGAAACCAGAATAAGATTGTAAATAAGCAACTTGGAATCATAAAGGAATGGAGGGATTTGAGTTGGGCAAGGGCTAAGAGTCCAAGTTTTAAAATCAAATTGAGGGACGCCCAGCCTTTATTCCAATTTTGCCATAAACTTTTGTCATAGAGCTTTAGTAATATCATGAATTTAATATAGTCTCATAAAAGGGGGAGATAGAAAAAAGTGACAAAATACTGAGAACATAATGGCTGAACATTTTTAAAATAACTGCTAGGTGACATTCACAAGTTCAAAATGTCCAGAACAATCTCATAAGGGGATAAATGTTCATAGGCAGCATCAAGGTCAAACTGCCATAACTCAGGGAAACAAACACTTCTGCAGCAAGGCAGTAGCCGAGAGACAATGTATCACATTCAAGCGCAGAACAAAATTAACAATAGCAGCTCCCGAGGAGGAATGGTGGCAAGAAGAGTCCCTTCAGGGAAATCCCTAGCCAAGGATTTTTCTTTACACTATTTTTTTCCCAAAGTGTGATGAAATCAGAAGTCTGATGATGGGGATGTCCTTCTGTATATATGTTTCTCTTACTGGTTGATGAATAAAATACTGATTGGCCAGGCAGGAAGTATAGGCAGGGCTACAAGAAGAAGGAGAAAGAGAGGCCAGGAGGGAGGCCATGAAAGAGAGGTCATGCTCCCAAAGGAGTAAAATGCCGGATTACGGGTAAGCCACAGCCACATGGCAATACATAGATGAATAGAAATGGGTTAATAATTAAGACAGAGCTAGCCAATAAGAAGCCTAAGCCATTGGCCAAACAGCCTAAATATTAATATAGTGTCTGTGTGTTTATTTGGGGCTGAGGGGAGACAGGACCTGGCACGACAAGAAACTCCAGCAACAGTCTAAGAGTTATTTCAAACTATAAAATAAGAACAACTCGGAGCGTAGGGGTAAGACAGACAGCTACAGAGGGCTTCTTAGGGCTCACAGTAAAACATTCAGACACGCAAAGCTGATGACAGACCACCTGTGTCTTGTTCAAAAAACAAGAAGTTGATAAAAAAAAAAAAAAGTAATTTGGACACTGCTCTAAATATTCCACAGGCGTGATGCCGTTTTTATACCTGTAAAAGATGTACACCTGTAAGTCCTATTAAAGCTAAGGCTACAGGCTCAAAAAGGCTGAATAGCTTACCAACCTCATGCAGGCTGGAAGGGGATAAAATAAGTCTTTAAATGGGGACTGGCGTCTCCAGTCTCGGCCACCCGTATTGACGATGCTAAAGATTCCCACGGTGCTAATGGGTAGCGGATAATGAGAGTTAGTGGTATAGAAATGGAGAGGGACACTGAACAGGGAATTAGACAAGATGCATGTTTTAGTGTAAGGGAGTGAGGATCAAAGAAAATTAAGGATATTATAGGCGAGGACTCAGCCTAGAAAGACATGGGAGACTTTGTGGGAGAGGTAACCTGGGATGCTGGTTATTTAGATGGTATACTGCACAGCATAAACCGTTGTTCACGGCTCCCCTGAAGGTGTGTAGCGCACAGTCTGCTCTGCCTTCTGCAATATGCTCTGCATACCACAGCATTTATCCTCAGATGGGTCAGGGGATGTCAGTGTAAACAGGCGAAAGAAAGAAAGAAAAAAGGAAGGAAGGAAGGAAGGAAGGAAGGAAGGAAGGAAGGAAGGAAGGAGGAAACGGTGGTTGGGACAAGGAGAAGCATGCCTCCTTGACATTCTTGTGGAACTGGACATTATGCTGTGTGTCTAGGGGATGCCCAAGAGTCATGCTGGAGGAATTAGACCAAGCTGAACATCACAAGGGAGGCCATGTGGTATACAGTGTGCCGGGGATGGTTTCACAGATATGAGGGGACCCAGTGTGCACACCGTTTCCCCAACTGCTTGTTTAACACTGGTAGCTTAAAGCCAACTGTGGCGGAATTATTTAAACCATGGAAAACAGCAATCACTGTAAACCTATTGGGTCTTATTTTTCTCTCCCTATAGAGTCTACTGTCCACATTTTTCAACACAGTACCAGTCATTAATAACTCCTTAAATCCTTGCGAGCTTGGGGTCAGACCTCTGGACTGAGTGCATTTCAATCCAGCAGAGATTCTTAGCCTCAGGCAGGACTTTGTTGGTATCCACCCATAATTTCCCCAGTTAGGAGTCACGGATGTCCCCACCTTACTCATACTGGCTAAAGCTTTCCAGATGGCTGTCTACACTGTTGGACAGGGATCCGGGCTCTTGGTGCAGACAGCAGATCCATCAGGCTTCTCAGAAGTTGGAGCCCATTCCAGCTGTGTAGTCAGTGAACCAGTGACAGGGATCAGAGCCCTTTCACCATCACTGACCACAGACCTCCCCTGGGTAATGACCCCAGTTCCAAGCCTATTCCGTGTGCCTAATTCTGGTCTGCATGCTTTACATGTAGCAACTCCATTTATCTTGTTAATTAATTTTTATTTAAATTAAAAACAATCTTGTTTTACATACCAATCCCAGTTCCCTCTCCCTCTCATCCCACCCTCCCAATCCACTCCTCAGAGAAGGTGAGGCCTCCCACAGGGAATCATCAAAGTCTGTCACATCATCTGGGGTGGGACTGAGCCCCTCCCCTCTGTATCTAGGCTGAGAAAGTATCCCTCCATAGGGAAAGGGCTCCAAAAAGCCTGCTCATGCACTAGGGATAAATACTGGTACCACTGCCAAAGGCCCCATAGATTGTCCAAGCCTCCCAACTGACACACATGCTCAGGGTGCCTGGTTTGCTCTTATGCTGGTTCTCCAGCTGTCTGGCTGGTGTCCATAAGCTCCCTCTTGCTCAGTTCAGCTGTTTGTGTGGGTTTCCCCAGCATGGTCTTGACCCCTTTGCTCATCACTCCTCCCTGTCTACAACTGGATTCCAGGAGTTCGACTCAGTGCTTGGTTGTGAATCTCTACTTCTGCTTCCATCAGCTCTAGGATGGCATTGAAGGTGACTCCATTTATAACATTCACAAAGCATGTGAGTGCCTACATGCATCATAGAGTATTACAACTGACCAAAATGCATCTAGCATTGACACTCAAGCAGGCAACCTTCCAAACCCAGGCTCATCCACCTGAGCATGAACGAACAAACTTTGAAGAGACTATAATGTGCACTGACTTTAAGTCTTTGACAGAGGTTATCAAAGAAACTTTTAAAAATGCTCATTAGAGACAAAAACCAAATGGTATGCAGACATATACAAGAGGAGGGCTTTGGTAGATGTTGGCTCACGGGGCTCTGAGGCAAGGAAGTCCCACGGTATGCCAACTGCAACTGCAGGATTGTGGTTCAGTCTGGAAACCAGGATACCTGATGACCAAGGGTGAGAGAAGACAGATGTCTCAGGTCATCCTTCCTCTGCCTTTTCCTCAGAGAAATAGATGGTATCTAACTACATCGGTTAAGATCCTCACAAAAAGTATCAGTAAATCTGGCTAAGGAATAACTAGGAAACAGCCCCAACAGTTGCCCCACAGAGAAAAGCAGTAACAATCTAGTTAGTAGCTGAACCTGCAGAATATATAGCCTGAACTTCCATGTTTGATGGAGTCTGATTTGTCTCTCTTGCCAGCAGGCTCTTTCTGGAAGCAAAGACATAGGAGAGGGAAGAAGGGTGAAGAAATATAGGAACACTGGGTCCTAGCAACTTGTTTTGTACTTCTGGCCCAAGATGTACGGAGACAATGTTTACATAAACTGATCTGTTCCTCCTTTTGTCTGAATTCTCTTGAGTTTGATTTTCTGTTCATCTCAGTTCTATCCCTTATGGTGCCGACTGCCAAGATTGGTGTTGTTGGCTCTTGTAACACGGAATAAGAAACAGAGGATGTGGTAGCTTCTGTACATTGTCTAGGACCACATGTAGGACCCATGGTTTGATCAGTGTCCGGCTCTGCTTGGTGTGACTCCACTTTCTCCTGCATCCATTGACTCAACATCTCTGCTCCCTTGTCAGACGGCTCTTCAAGTCAGGGTTCCCTCTGTCACAGGTGAACACCTTCCCTTCAGCCAGGCACCCTAATCAAGTCTTATTACACCATTCACCCATTCACCCATCCACCCATCCATCATCCATCTCTCTTGTTATCAAGCATTTAAAACCTTTTTATGCGTTGGGTATCATGATGGGGGGTGGTTGTAAGAAATACATAAGCATACAAGACATTGTCCTGGAACATGCACTTGTCCAGCCTCTCCTCCTCCTTCTTGGGACCAGTCCTTCAGCCAGGTGCACTTTGACTTTCTCATGACTCCAAGTACTGTGTATACCTACTCAAGACTTCGAGTACCTTTCCTTCTGTCTCCCTAAAGTTGTTCCTTGTTAGTCCCATGTGATAAATTTCTATCCATCCTCCAAGGCCTAGATGTCCGTCCCCTCCTTGAAAGTGGGGGGACACATCTTTAAAGAAGTTATCTGTGATACGATAGACTCTGATGATACCCTATGGAAGGGCTCAACATCCAGGGGAGTAGAAAGGGTATGTGATAGGTAGGGTTTTAGTTGGGGGGATGGTAGGGGGGATGGGAGGGAGAAGGGAACTTGTATTGTCATGTAAAACAATCTTGTTTCTAATTCAAAATCTGCAAAAAAAAAGTTATCTGTACAACTCAGCTCATACCTGTTTCCCAACAAGACTAACTGAAGAGCAGGAACTATACTGTGATGTCCTATGCCTAGCAGAACTCAGGGCTCCGTGGGGTCTCAATGAAGTCTGTTCACTTATGAACTGCAAGCAGCTAACTAAGTGCCCATTTAGAAACTAAGTCTGCTTTCTCTCCTTAAATCGGGTAAGTCCAAGACTCAATACTTATTATAATGAGGAAGGGATAGCGCATTTTATCACAGCAATAGAAAAGTAACTAATAGATAGAGTTTACAATTAGGCATGCCTGACCCACAACCTAGTTCTTAATCATTTCCCAGCAAACAGCCACGATCTTGCCACCTATACCATTTCATGGATCTGCTGCTGAGAAAAGCCAATGATCCTCCCAGGGCTGCTTCTGGTTATGGGTGATTGTCACAGCATTCTTTGAAATGCATTTTAAAATATTATCACTCTCATTACAACATGGATGGTTTGATGCCTGGTGTGTCACTTGTCTCTGCATCTGTAGCAGCGAAAATAGGACTCATCGTGTAATAATGACTCCATGGTATGCCAGAGACATCAAAAAGAAAAAGAAGGGAGCTGGCCTGTATGAGTCCTTCCATGTGCTAACAAAAGCTTCCAATACACCTATATCTTCAGGCATTTGTTTTTGTTCAGCTCCAGGGGCCAGTTCTGATCATTTCTACTGCCAAGGGTGGGGAAAGCCCAGGGAGCACCTTTGTAGGCAGGTGCTGTCAATGGTGACCAAGCAGTGTGCACCTGTGCTCTCTAAGTCCAATGCATCAGCAATCACAGAACAAAGGGAAACCTTTAAAAGCATAGCAAAGTGTGGGAAGCCTATGAAACCTAAATGAAAAGCCACTATTGTTGGAAAACTCACCCAGACTCCGAGAAACAAGAGAAACCAATAGACTGCGTAACTGAAAAAGATGAACCCTCTCAATCCTATTCCCTCCTCCCAAGGCTCATGGAACAGAGGAAGAGATGAGGAAACATTACAAGAGCGGGAAGTAGGGGAGGACAGGGCTGAAATGGTGTTTCCTGAACGGGACAAGACCACTGTACTTGTGAACTCCCAGAAAACACGGCTGCCTACGCAAGATCAAGTCAGTCAATCATCGTATAGGAGGGAAGAGGTCATGAGCTCGTACTAGCTGAGAAGTTTTTGACGCTTGATAGCTGCTGGGGGTGGGGGAAGTGTCTGTTTTCTTTAAGGGTGCACCCTCCAGTAGGTTGACCATGTTCAATTATGGTGTCACACCCATGCATGTATGGGCTGCAGAGATTTGTGAGTTATGCACAAAAGCCAAAGGAGGGCGTGAAGTTTGGAGGTGGTTGGGGAAGACCCTTGAGGAGTTAGGGAGAGGGGTTGGGGATGAATATGATCAAACTACATTGTGTGCATGTATGGGATTCATAATTAATAAGAGCTATATTGTTAAGACAAACGGGTGTCCCTGAAGCTGTTCCATAAATGGGTGTCCCTGAAGCTGTTCCATTACAGAGAGTATTGTTGACACTGGTAGATCTAAATCCCCTTGAGCTGAATCAGCAGAATTGCTTAATATGTGGGGAAGAGTTCAGTGGGAGAGAAAGGGGTTCTAATGCCATCAAGTCTATTCAGTTAGCAGGAAGTATCATTTAACAAAACCTGCACTGCTATGAGCACACCAAACTGCTACTTTTGTGTAACAAACCACCCAAAGTCTTAAACTCACAGCAGTGACTAAGCTCATGTATCTGGGGTGAGCTGGACAGACCCGTTGGATTTTTTCTTAACGGCACAACAGAATACTAAACATACCATCCTGCAAGTAGCTTTTTTACCTTAGCAAAACATTCTTGATGTCTTGCATATCTCCAACTATCTATTAGTTGACTGGCCACCTTAGTTGACCTGTAACCTATGTGTGTGCAAACCGCCTTACCTTGTTTAATAGATATAGAAGGCTACTCCTCATTATTCTCTGACTGATGGATGTCTGCCTTCTTTCCATTGTTTGGACAGTCCCTTGATACAGCAAACAGCCTTAAACACAGTTGATTTACATACATGCTACTACATTTCGGAATACATTATCTAGGCGTCAAACTTCTGGACCAAAATGAATGTATCAAGTTTGGACAGGTACTGCTGGAGTTATCCATGGATGGAACTCTTCGAGCCTTGCCTGGCTCTAATCTTCCCCTGAGAAGTTATCACTGTACTGGGTTGCTTCATGGTGGTTGCTCTTCCCAACCCAGCAGCCAGTGAGTTTGGAATCAATGACTAAACCAAAGCACACAGTGAGAAGAGCTTTGGCATCCAAATGACATCATTTTCCATTCCACATGTGTCACCACAGTGTGGCCTTGGGTAAATGACTGAACCTCTCTGAGCTCTGATTCTTTTTTTTTTTTTTTTTTTTTTTTTTTTTTTTTTTTTTTTTTGGTTTTCCGAGACAGGTTTTCTCTGTGTAGCTTTGGAGCCTATCCTGGCACTCGCTCTGGAGACCAGGTTGGCCTCAAACTCACAGAGATCCACCTGCCTCTGCCTCCTGAGTGCTGGGATTAAAGGCATGTGCCACCAACGCCTGGCTGAGCTATGATTCTTCATCTGGCTAAAGAGATGCTGACAACCCCCACTTTGAAGACTGGCTCTCACAACCAGATGGAATCACAGTTTCATCGAGAACCATGCAGCGTAGATAGCCCCAAACCATGTGTAGTTATGGCAGAGATGGCAGCTAAAGCAATGCCTTGACCAGCTAGAGGTCAGTGCTTAATCAACACATATTTAACCTCAGAAATGGTATGTGTTGAACTCCATAAACTCCCAATTAGAGCCTCGGAGACTGAGACCGCAAGGACAATTTGGCAGGGTTTCTACCAGTGGCTGCTTACTGAAGAGAAGGTCCATTTGCCAGCACATACTCCCCAAGGAGAAGCAGATGCCTGGGCCCCAGGCTTCAGGGCTATTGAAGAAATCAGGCATACTCCATCTAGCCCCTACACACCAATGACCAGGACTAATTTTTCAGTGGAATTTGTACAGGCATTTAATGCAACTACTAATGGAGACATGAGTCTTAGCAGGAGAGATGTGTCCCAAGAAGGGTCAGGAGAAAAGCCTTTCCCCAGGTTATTTCCAAAGGCAAACATCCCCAGGGAGCCAGAATTAAAAGGCTTAATAGGTCCTATGAGAACTAGCCAGAACCAGCTGTAATTAAGACCTGCTGACCATCACATGCAATGACTGATGGAAGCTGCACCCTGAGAATTTGAGTGTCTTACTGGGAAGAAGGGCTGGCTAGCTTCCAAAAATCTCCAGGCATGAGGCAGCAGCCATGCTGTCTGTTTTACATTGTGATTGACCACTGAACTGCAGTCCAAATTGATATGTCCTACCCAGACCCTAGCCTGATGGAACAATTGCTTGCACCGCCCTGCAGGCTACTGGGTCAGGAGCTGGTAATTGACAGAGAACTCATTATGGGAAGACAAAGCCCCAGAGAAGCTAGGAAGCTGTGCCACCACAGCAGCAGGCCCGGGGTCAAATCACCAGGAACATGTAGGCCAAGAGGAATGTGTCACTGATGCAGAGGAAAGTGAAGTTTTAAAAATAGCCCAGCCCGAAGCCTGGGAACTCGCTGTTGAAATTCAGCTCTGAATATTCTTCAAGGGACTTTTGGGGGTGCCACTGATTTTTTTTTCATTTGTCTCGTTTTTATCATCTGCAAGATGGAGGTGAGAATAATAAACACAATTCACTTTTCTCATTGCTAGTACAAAATGCCTGAAAAGGCAGTTTACAGAAAGAGGCTTTATTTTGGCTCAGAGTTGGAAAGTTACAGTCTATCATGGCAGGGAAGGCAATGGGGACATGAGGCAACTAGTAACATTGTATCTGCGTCAGGAAACCGGAAGATACATGGTGCTCAGCCAACTTTCTCCTTCAGTCTAGAGCCCCAGTTTATAGGATGGTACCACACAGGTGTAGAGCAGGCCGTCCCACCCCAGCTAACCCAGATGAGAAACCCCCTCATAGACACGCCCAGACATTTGTCTCCTTGATAACCTTATATCCTGTCATGCTGACAGTCGATAGTAGCCATCAAAAGAAATAAAATGTGTGGATAATAGACATGATACTGAAAACCATTATAATGATGATTAACCCATTTCCATCGCTAGGAACCGGGAACCATGCTGAGACTGTTAGAAGCTTGTGATTCAAGCATGTCAACTACTAAGCTTGTTACTCAGTTTTCACAATGCAGCCTACCCTTTTGTGGTGATATCTTTCTTGCACAAATAAAGCCTGTCTGAGGGATCAGAGAGGAGCAAGCCACAGCACACCTTACCCACGGAGAAGAGAGCGATTTCCTGTTTCTCCCTGCTTATATCCTGTTTCTGCCCAGCCATGTCACTTCCTGTCTGTTTGTACAAACCTCCAGACCTCTATGGTTAGCTAGTGGCAAGTTGTATTCTCTGAGCCCCAGACAGGCTTTATTTGCGCAAGAAAGATATCACCTCATAATATTGTCCTCACCTTGCAGGTGAGAAGAACAAGGAATAGATTCTACAACACCACCCCCAGCAGGTTACAGATGTATGTAGCCTGAAGATAGAAAACACTGGAGCTAGGGAGTTAGTCTTCTGTTTCTAGAGTTCACCCTTGTAAGAACACAACAGGTTTAAATAGAGAAGGGCTCCAGACATACCTGGCAAGGAGGTGGTACTACCTAAAAGTGTTCCTTCTTTTCCCCACAAGTTCTTATATGCAGCTGTGCCAAACTATCATTCTAGATGCACTTTAGTCTATAGGGCAAGTGTGTGTCAATCCCACAGACAGAGAGCTACAAGCTCTTCCAAATTCCCCTTTCAAAATTTTGGAAGCTCGGAAATCCTATAAACAGTCAATAAATTTCCCATGTAAGTTCCAGAATAAGTGACCATCAATCTCCATGCCTTGTGTCTGTTGAGCACCTACTACATGTCAGGTGTTCCTCACCTGTGCTTCCTGGCCTTACAACGACTCCCTGAGATAGATTTGAGTCATCCCTTGTACATGTGTACTAACTGAATTCATGGAAGTAAAATGACTTGCCCAAGGTGACACACAAAAAAACTTAGGATCCCGACCTACAATTGGAACACAAAACTCTCACATGTGAATCTGGACCCAGACAGAACCCATACATAGTGATGACTGAGGGCATCTACAGAGCTTAATGAGGTCGTCCTGAAAAGGCCACATCCCTGCCTCTACAACAATTGGGACCTAACAACTCAGACACTCCAGAACCTGCTAGATCCAGCTGCTAAGATGGCATGAGGCATCTCTCTTGGTCTATCTTTAGGTAGCCAGGTTTCACATGAACCACTGAAGTTATTCCTGAATTCACCAGAGCCTTCCATCCTCTGTGGCGTTGCCGGTGTCTACTCCTCCTTGGTTGTCCCTCACCTCCCTCCAGACTGCCTCAGACAGAGCCAGGACCTCCTATCCCAGGCCCGAGCCACCCTCTCTGCTTCTGGCATACCTTGCTCCCCATCTCCATGTGATTTTGTTAGTTGGTTACCTTTCCACCTTCCCAACTGGCCCTGGGGACTATCTCTCATTAGTTTCCAATCATAGACTTAGTTTCCTACTTAGCCTTGGAAATAGAGCTGTTTCAATCTAGTATGTAGCTTCGTAGGGAGAAAGTCCCAGACCCTGAGTTGCTCAAAATCTCAGATTCTTTGATCTTGGTCATGAAGAAATCAGAGGAAGAACTAGGGAAGAGAAAAAGGGAGGTCTCATTTTCATTTACTGATTCACTCAGGCCAATGGGAGTTGGTCTATGAGAAGTCAGTAATTGACTAAAGTGGGCCTGTGGTACTGAGCCCAGCACTGTCTAGCTGTCACCAATCACAGTCACTACAGGGAGCAGGCAAAAAGCACCTTGGCCTAAGTACTGCCATTTTAATTTCAGACTCCCTTTTACCTGCAGGGTGAAATAAAGTTTGGGTTCCCAAGCCCTAGGGGAGCTGAAAACTTTCTAATGGCTGACCAACCTCCTCCCTAAACCATAGAAATTACATTCACGCCGGGCGGTGGTGGCGCACGCCTTTAATCCCAGCACGTGGGAGGCAGAGGCAGGTGGATCTCTGTGAGTTCGAGATCAGCCTGGTCTACAAGAGCTAGTTCCAGGAGAGCCTCCAAAGCCACAGAGAAACCCTATCTCAAAAAAAAAAAAAAAAAGAAAAGGAAAGGAAAGAAAAGAAAAGAAATTACGTTACGCATCTTTAGTTCTTTGGGAACATTATGGCTGTTCCTAACACAGAAGGAACAAATGAATCTGATTGGTTGGACTGAAAGGCTTGCATTGTATGCCAGTTGACAATGATGGAACATTCAAGAAAGCCCCTAATCTCTAAATCCCGATTGGTGAAAACCATAGCTGTAACTTGGCAACCAATGTTTGTGGATTTTATGCTTGTAAACCCCACTTCTGCCCCTGCTCGGGGATGTCAGGAGAAACCAGGCTCACAAGTCCCTGCTCTGCAGCCCTGATTGATCAGTGACCCACTTATGTGGTGATTTCATAAAATCTTTGGAACCCATAGTGTCATCTCTCTCCTTCCTCGTGGTGCATAACAGGCTGGGTATGATAGTCACTATGAAAAGGAAATAGAGTTCTAGGAAGAGACTAAGGAAGGGCAAGGGAGAGGACTTACTAGAAGAAGTCTTGATCTTCTCTCCTAACTGCTGTACAGGCTTGAGCCACATCCTTTACCTGAGTACCAGATCCCACCAGTATTTGTTTTGTAAATAAAAGTTCTATTGAGCACTGCTGGGTTCATTCATCTGTGCAATTTCTGTCACCTCCGGCACATCAAGGTCTGAGTAAAATAAGGATATAAGTAGGCAGTGTTTGCTATTTGGCACTTGATAGAGTATTTTTTTTCCGCCTTGAAAACCCCATCAACCGATGCTCGGGTTTCCCAGGTTGCTTCAAACCTTGGAGTATTGGAGTGTCTTTGCTTGCACTCTGAGCTAGTCATGGACTTTCCAGTAAGTCCACCCTTTTGCCTTAATTAAGCAAACTGCAGTCTGTTTGTAGTGCAAACAATCCAGATAGCTTTAAAACAGACAGCTCCTTCCCTGACCCACACCATACACTCACACATACACACTCTTGGGTGTGTTTCACCACGTCTACCCCAGAGAAACCCCACAGTTTCCCTGCCCAGGACTCTAATGAGGGACAGAACATAAGCCTCTCTGCGCCTTCCTTGAGGCCTGAGTTCCCACAGGGACACTACACAAACAACCTCATGGCAACACATCATCCACCAAATACTTTCAGTCATCTCTGAGCCCAGAACTAATTGGAATTCCTGACACTCCCCCAGTGCGCTCTCTCTCTCTCTCTCTCTCTCTCTCTCTCTCTCTCTCTCTATCTCCCCTCCCCCACACCACCACAGCACCTGCCTGTGTGCAGCAACAACAGGGTCAGAAGCAAGTCAAGGCTTCCAGCTCCCGCATGGCACTGGGATGCTTTATCTCCTTAAAGACTCAGCTGTAACAGTAAGTTGCAGCTTCCTGGCATTGCTCATACATCCGAGGCTGAGGCCTGAGTGTTGCCAGTAGGCCAGGTCTTCCAGGCAGGGAGCTTAAACAGATCCTGGGGAGAGAGTTCTCACAGAGAACAACAGGACCTATTTCAGAGACAATAGTGTGCACCGGTGGTGGTAACCCATGGAGCTGGCAACACAGGCCTCGGGGGAAAGCATGACCCCTTAGACAATACTCCTGGGAAGTTTGAGTAGTCATCCATGCTTCTCACAGTGCAGCCCTGGACCTCAGGGCACAGCAGCTGCCTCCCTCATCCTCCCAGGACTGGCTAGGGCTAGCACAGTTATGAAGTAGCATAGGATTGGGAGTCACTGCAGGACTGGAAAACTTAGACAATGAGAGAAGAAAACTCAGGAGAACAAGGCTGGGGGTATCCCAGGGTTTGGTAGGCAGCTGTTGTGATTTGCAAATGAAATGTTCCCCTTTTCTTATGTGTGTGGAGCTGGTGATACTGTTCAGAAGGTTGTGCAATCTTTAGGAGATGGAGCCTTGCCGGAGAGGGTCACTCTGGACAAGCCTGAGTATTTTATAACCAGGTGCCACTTCCTGTTCACTCTTTGTTTCCTGTTGTCATGTCTCTCCAACCGTGATGGGATGGTCACCTTGAACTGTAAGTCAAAGTAAATGCTTTCTTCCTTGAATGACCTCTTGTCAGGAACTTGGCCAAGGCAATGAGACAAGCAGCCGACACACACTCGGGTGGGAACCTGCTACCGACACCTGTGTGAGGCCGAGTCCTTTGCTAGGGGCCAATGGGGTTGCAAGAGCTTTGTGTATATCTACCGTTGGAATCTCAAAGCTGAGTTCTACTGTTCCTTCGGGATCACATGTCAAAACTGACAGAGTTCACAGCGAGTGGCTGTCAGTACCAGAGAGCATCCACTGTCTCACGTAATTCTCACAGAAAGCCACGAAGGTACGGACTCCTCACTGTTGAGGGAGAAAGATGATGACAAGAGAGGTTTTGTGACTACCCTGAGGTCTCACAGCTAATAAGCAGCCCAGCCCAGATTGAGACCCAAAGGTCACAGCTCTGCTTTGGAAAATGTGGCTCTTCAATCTTAAGGTGCTGACAAAACAGTTGGAAAATATATATATAGGAAAATACACACACACACACACACACACACACACACACAAACAATAGACTGAAAGAAAATGAGATTATAAGAAATTTACCCTTAAGATTCCAGAGAGTTAAACTGAGTCTAGAGTTCACATCTCCCAGTCTGTGATCCACCCAGCAGATAGCCATGAACCCCACAACCAGGAACTTTCCAGAGCAGCCTCCTCTGGCTGCAGATGGGGGCTCTCAGGAGCTCATACCTGTGTCCTCTAACTCGCCTGGGCTCTCAGAAACCCGAAGAAAGATTGAACAGCTCCAAGTAAACCTGCAGCAAAGAACCAAAGCCCTCAGAATGACATCATCTCCCTTTACTGGCCAAGGATGGTGTCTAGAATCCATACACCAACACTTGGAGGTGTGTGGGCAAAGCAGAATTTAAGGCATTGTTTAAAAGATTTGTGAGTGAATGAATTAATGAATGATTAAACAATGAAGGAGACCATGAGTGAGTGCACCACGCTCCCAGGCTTTGAGTAGAAGTATTTTCTCCTCCAGGCATTATAGTAGAAGAATGATGCAACTTGCAGTTCTGCAGGCCCCAAAGAAGTCTCTTACAACAAGGGTTTGTTCAGACACATTTTTATGTCTGGTCCTTTAAGAAAATGCATGTTTAGAGGGGTGTGTTAGTTTGGATGTCATTGCCCACCCCCCATAAGCTCATAGGAGATGGCACTATTAGGAGGTGTGGCTTTATTGGGATTGGTATGGCCTTGTGTGTGTCCTCTGAAGTGTGTCATATTGGGAACACACTTTGAGGTTTTCTGTGCTCAAGATACCGCCCAGTGCCCCAGTCCATTTCCTGTTGCCTTCTGATCAAGATATAGCCAGCACTATGTCTGCCCACACACAGCCATGCTTCCCACCACGATAATCCACTGAGCCTCCGAAACTGTAAGTGGGCAACCCCAATTAAATATTTTCCTTGTAAGAGTTGCTGTGGCCACGGTGTCTCTTCACAGCCATAGGAACTCTAACCAAGCCAGAGGGCAAACTCAGGAACAGGGTAGTGACCCCAGCAGACCATTCTCACAGGGCTTGTAATTAAGTAGATATGTAGGATTTCAGGGTTGTTTTTATGTAGCCAGTCCATCAACACCCAAGGACTTAAAACCTGCTATACTATCAGCCAGACACCAAGAGCACCAGGAAGAAAGAGGGGCCCCTCCTTTATTAAAGTGTACCAAAATGGAGAAGGAAGCTGACAATTTTAATAGAGTGTTTCGAAAGGGAAAATTACAGGATGCCATGGGAACCTGAAGGAGGGAGCCTGGAAGGAGACAGTCACAGGAGGTTTGAGACACATTGTCAGACACTGGGTTAGAACATCTGGAGATGAACAATGTATTTAAATGCAAGGAGACTCGCAGAGAGACGGGACTGATGCCTCCATCCACGCATCTACCCACCTACCACCCAAGCATCGCCACCGACTCATCCTTCCAGGAAGAAAACACTCAGCTCCCCTATCCAAAGATGCTCACCAGGTAGTCCAGCCCTCTTTGACCCCTTGTCTGTCCACTTGGCCCATTCATCACGGTCACTGCCGGTGTTGTTTGTGTGTTGTCACCCAACTCCACACAGCTGTCACAATGAGCTGTCAGGGAGACTAACTTAAACATGGCACTCCTGTCCCCTTCCCTTCAAGACTTCCCTTGCACCCTTGGGAGAGATGATTCACAGGGCCCTGCTACTCAGTGGTGCCCATCTTATCCTGAGGCCATCTTCTTGTCATCTTGCTCCATCCCATCTTCGACTCCTGACCTATCTTGCTCTAACCTGGGCTCCAGACTCCCTTGCCTCCAGTGTCTAACTCCCATGTTCCTCCACTCTCTGCCTGAGTAAGATCCATCACCTTGCCCTGATAGGTAGGAGGGACACCCGGGAATCTGACAGGGACTCTCCTTTGTTCATATGTCTGCAATTCAAGTATTCCCCAAAGCCTCTTCACTCCACACACACCCCTAAAGTAAGTGTGGCCCTGGCAGGGATCCCAGGTCCTCAGGTCTCTTCCTACTTACTACCCTGTAGAGATAAATGGGAGGGTTCTGTGCTGTGTTTCCTCTCATCTTTCCACCTTTATATTTTAAATTTGGTTAAGCGTATAGAAAAGAACATTTGCCATTTTAACTCTGCACCTTTGCTTCCTTGAGACAGGGTCTTAGTTTCCTTGGCTGGCCCACACCTAGCTATATAGCTGAGGATGACCTTGAACTTCTGATCCCTGGACTGTCTTCTGAGTGCTGGGATTGCAAACATGAATCATCACACCACTTATGTGGTGCTGGGGATTGAAGCCAGGGCTGAATAGCAGGCAAGCACTCTCAACTGAGCAGCACCTCTAACACACACTTCATGGAAGTGCTCAATTCAGCAGTATCAACACCACCCAGCTGTCTGAAGAACTTTTCGTCTTCCCTGGACCTCTGTATCCCATAAGCAATAACTCCTCACCCTCAAGTCCCTCATCACCATCCTTCTACAAGATACCTTTAAAACACATAATGTATCTAAGAGGCTTAGACAAATTTCCTCACTTTCTTCCAACCAGACCTGTATTGCGTCTCTCTAGATACGTGGGTAAACTATGTGCATGTAAGATCTCACTTATTTCTTTGTTTTACTACTTTAGAATTTACAAGATCAACACATGTTTTAACACTTGACTCTCAAGTGACTTGAAAGAGGAAAGTTTGGGCAGAGGGTCCATTATGCAAAAGTGCTTGGGTCCAGAGGTATTTTTTTTTTGAATTTTGAGCTTAGAAACTTCTGCCTATACATACAGACCCGGGTCTAAACACAGGACTCTTTGTGTGTGCCATGTTCACTCGATCTCCATAGGCTGCGGGTAACTATGTGTAAAGTATGTAGTATAGTATTTTCAGTGTGCCTAGTCCACCAAGGCATCATCTGGTGCTCAGAAAGTTTCAAGTTTAGAGTCTTGGATGAAGGATGTTTACTTGAATTTTTTGCCCCATTTTACAAAACACAATACTAAAAGCTTGCCTCAAGATCCTAGAGTTAATAAGTGTATACCTAATAACCTACCTATCTCTCGCTTGCCCTGAAGCCAATAGACTTAGGTCTCCCCACGGGTTACCTTTTCACACTCTACCCAGGCATAGCCAATGTGAGTTTCTGGATTTGAGTTCCTGGATCCCAGGAGGAGAAGGAAGAAACAGGGAAGAGCAAGCAGGGTACATGACTGGAATGAGCACTGGGAAGCCCTGGGAGTTCCAAAGTAGGGAGCAAATAATATCCATTTGCTGCTGACTGAACCCCAGACAGAATCCTAAACACCTCTGAGATGCCGGTTGCCACGCAGACTCTAAAAGGAGGAGGTGAAGTGTAGAGAGTAGGAAGCGAGCCACTTTTTTCATGAGCTGAGAGTTGAGAAACAGAAAGAGAAGTCACAGCCCAGGCCACCTGCACCAGTGTCAGCATTTCCAACTGCTGTGCTCTTCTGCACGTTGTTAAGATCAGGGTCAAGAAGAAGGCAGGAAAGAATGAGGAAGAGGAAGAGGAAGAGGCATGATTCTAGTTCTGTCCATGTTCAGTCAAGCACTGTTAGAAGCTACTGCTATGGCTGAGATAAGGACCCACCCAGATTGCTGTTGGTCCCTAGGCAATAAGAGTCCCATTTGGGTCACTATCCTTGTATCCTAACTAATCCCATTAAACCAAGAGAAAGAAATGATTGGATGTCATAGCTTGAGCATCATGGCCTTTTAGGAGGTCACAATCTGTGGCCAGGCAATCATTTACAGTCACTCATTAGCTTGTATTTAGTGAGTACCTGTTATATCTTAGGAACTGTGGGTGCTAGCTGCTAAGATAAAGTGTTGACCTAAGCCGATCTCCTGGAATCCAGTTGCAGAGAGGGAGGAGTGATGAGCAAAGAGGTCAAGACCAGGCTGGAGAGACCCACAGAAACAGCTGACCTGAACAAGGGGTTGCTCATGGACCCTAGACTGATAGCTGGCAAACCAGCATAGGACTGTTCCAGACCACCCTGAAGGATGAAGTCAGTTAGGAGGCCTGGGAAATCTATGGGACCTCTGGTAGTGGATCAGTATTTATACCTAGTACAGGAATGGACTTTGGGAACCCATTCCACATAGAGGAATACTCTCTCAACCTAGACACACAGGGGAGGACCTAGGGCCTGACCTGAATGATATGACAGACTTTGAAGATTCCCCCATGGAAGGCCTCACCCTCCCTGTGGAGCAGAAAGGCCATGGGATAGGAGGTTAGTGGGGAGCGGAGGGGGGGCGGGGAGGAAGAGGGAACTGGGTTGACATGTAAAACAAGCTTGTTTCTAATTTAAATTTTAAAAAATTGGGGGAAAAAAGATGAAGGGTTGACAAAAAAAAAAGAGAAAGAGAGAGAAGCAAAGTAAAGCAAGTGTCCATGGATAGTTAAAACACCTAGCATGATGCAGCCAGAGCAAGATGAAATCCCACAGGTCCTTTTAAGTTTCATTTTCTAGAAGCTACATTTAAAATGGAATGGGGAATCAACTTTAATAATGACTTTAACGTGATAAGGTTAATACATTGTCATTTCAATAGGCAGTCACTATAAAAACTGTCCATCACATATTTCACTTCCCAAGCCTTGCAATTTCTGTTAGTTTGATACATTGAAGCTTGTGCTAATATCCAGTCACTCAATAGCTTCTTGTACTTTGTGGTTACTGTGTCTGAATGGAAGACAGAGCCTGGTAATAGTGATGTTGCTAACCTCATTGTCTTGCAAGAGAAAAGACAAAGCATTGTGGAATTCCTTGGCAATCTATGGATGCAGACTGTCCTCTTAGCTATTTCTCTAACAAGCCAGGCGAATCCATGGAAATTGATTGGCTTGATGATCTTGTCCATCAAATAGACAGGACTTGCCAGATCTACTACCAGCAAAGGTAAAGAGATAGCCAGAAATCTACTTATTATATTTAAGAGCTAAAGTTGCAAAAGTGTGTGTGTGTGTGTGTGTGTGTGTGTGTGTGTGTGTGTTGGTGACAAAAATATAAGTGGAAATTGGAAGGCTGAGTATTTTTTTAATATGTGGAAAGAAAAGTCAATATTGATTTCCACTTTGAAAATATCATCAAATGACCTCCAGATAGAGTAAAACATTAACTATGAGAAATTAAAAAATAGAAGAGTGTGCTATACTGGATCTCCCTGTGACCAAGTCTCTGTAACAAGAAGAGATTTCAAAACTGGAAAGCTTTGGGAAGAAATCTCATATGAAAAAAGACCAAGAGCTATGACGGAAAGGCCTTGCTATCAGAACAAATGCTGGGCCCTAATTAAAACAAACAATGACAAAGAATCTAAGGGAAGTTCTTGCAAACACACCCACCAGGGATTAAACTTCTTCACTCGGTGATGAGAAGAAAAGCTCACTGAGACCACAGGATAGAAATGAACCAAGAAGGAACCATTTTTCAAAAATGTTCAGACCCACCCCAAATCCTTAACACACACCAATATTCAAAGATCAGAATTTATGCTGCTAACAGAAGGTGGCCAGGACCTGTACGATTCAGGAGGAGTGTGAACACCGGGAGGGGAACTCATTGCTGTGAACCCTCATTGCTATCGTTTAAACTCAGCCTTCTTTGGTGATACATGCAGGCACACTGTGTAATCCATGCAGTGCCATGCAAACTGTGAGGTCATTACTATACAGTGGCTACAAGGCTGTGGCTTGCAAGGCAGCTGTTGCCTGATGTGCCATCATTAATCTCTCTGCTGGCTCAGCTCAGCCAACATAACTCTTTACTGTGTTCCTTCCATGTTGGGTATGGGAGTCTAGACCGAAAAATTGAATACCTCCCTGGAAAGGCTCTGTGACTAAAAGAAGCTGACTGTGACAGACTGGTTGTGATAGACATCTGCCCAGTGAGGGAAACATTTTCTCTATGTATTCCTCAATATGCACATGCCCCTAATGATGGAAGTCCTTGCATTATGATTTTAATGCTCTCACAAAACACCCGTGTTGGAAATTTGATCCCCAGTAGAAGAGTGTTTGACTTGGGACCCTTCTAAGAATGCCCTTTTCAGTGTACCTGTTCTCTTCCACTGTCAGTGAGCTAGACGCTAAAAAGACCCTGTCATGGCACCACAGACATGTGTCATGAATATGAAAGAGGATGCATTGTCAAGATAAACCAAAGATGATACGGTAAACCCTCTGGCACATAAAGATATGACTCCCTAACCCATCATGCAGCCACTTGCTGCAATGTCTCATAGCTATGACAAATAATATTTACACAAAACACACAACGTGCATACAGCTCACAGCTAAGTAGAAATAGATCACAAATATTTCATTCCAGTAAAAGTGTTATACGTGTATATTTATAGTATGTCTGAACACATGGAACACAAGAAGGCTAGTTATTAGTAGATGCCTGTGTGTTAACATTATGGGTGATTAATAGTGCCTCTTTCCTTATCTATTCCAGCTGTTCTCACAAACACACATGACTTCTATAACGATGGTTATCCCCCCAAACAAAACAAATGGACTCATCAAATCTGCAGAATGGATATAAAGTAAAAAAATTCATCACAGCTACTATTTTTGATGGCTGTGTCCTACGTGTAGGTCTAATGACACCAGATAGATTGCCTTCTACCTCACAGTATCTCCAGGAGATGGGGGTGGTTACTTTGTGTCAGAGCTGAATTTAGGAGCCTCAAGACCACAAGTAAGTCCCTGCATCAGTGACTTTCCTCCTGGCTCTGATAAGAATCCAGACAAGAGCAATTTTAGGGAAGGAAGGTTTATTCTGGCTCACAATTGGAGGGCACAGTCCATCAAAATGGGGACATCATGATGGCAGGAGCTCTAGGCAGCTGGTCACATCCACAGTCAGGAAGCGAAGAGAGATGAATGGATTCTAGTGTTTTGCTCACTTTCTCTCTTTGATTCTGTCTAGGAACCAACCCAGAGAATGGCACTCATCACTTTGAAGGTGTGTCCTAACATCTCATAACCTAACCCTGTAGACCCTCACAAGATGGGCTCAGGGGCTTCATGTCTCATAACCCAACCCTATAGACCCTCACAAGACAGGCTCAGGGGCTTCTCTCTTAGGTGGTTCTAGATCTTGTGACACTGAAAACTCACATTAGCCATCACAATCACCCGAAGCCACACTGCTAGGGTCTAAGGCCAGGAGGTATTCTCACCCTCGACTGTCATCACCTCTCTTGACAGCCCTTTAAAACATTTCTTCATCAAGGCTCTGTCTCTGAAGAACTCCCCCTGGGGTTGCAGGCTATGCTGACTTTGTTAACCTAGGTTGAAACGCTCTGATGTAACAGCTTATTGGGTTGATAGGAAATGATTATATAACTGCCTTGTTCTCACGGCAACCTCACTGCAACGTGCTAGCCAGGCCTTGCCAGAGATACAACGTATCCTCCTCCATTCCTTGCACAGAACTCCCAAGGAGACAAGATCTAGTGCCTGATTTGACAAATGAGGAAGGTGAGCCACAGAGAGCCCCGTGTGCTACTTTGCACAATATTGTCCCCCAAATGTCATGTTCAGCCAGAGCTTTAGACAGTGATGTTATTTGCAAAGGGAGTATCTGCAGATACAAGTGGCTAAAACCATATCATGATAGACAGAGTATGGCAATCCTCAGGTCCAGCGGCTGATGTCATTAGCAAAGACTCTGGATAGACACTGCCAAGAACTGAGGTGAGGCGTTTAAGCCAAGAAAGATGAAGGATTGACAGCAACTCCCACAAGTTTGAAAGAACTCTCTCCTCTTGGCTCTTCCCAAGGAGCCTGGCTCAGTTAATCATTGTTTGGAGCCACGAAGTTCATTGTCATTTGTTACACAAGAAGCTACAAAACACCAACATATCCATGTTGCCCAAATTCACACATCTCAGGAGGGATGGAGCCCTGAGGAATACTGGGTCATCTGGCTCTGATTCCCTCCCTTCAAACCACAGACAGCTGTTGTGAAAATTAAAAGGGTAAATTGTGCGGAGCGCTTGGCCCTGTACCTATACA
This sequence comes from Cricetulus griseus, assembly GCF_003668045.3. NCBI lineage: Eukaryota > Metazoa > Chordata > Mammalia > Rodentia > Cricetidae > Cricetulus > Cricetulus griseus. Next base: position 21,281,476 of record NC_048603.1, read on the forward strand.
TTGTAAATGGTGAACAAATGCTCCGTATTAGTAGCCTCTAATGATGTGGAAAATTCCCACTGTCTAATTTTAAGGGGGGAAAAAGGCATGATTTAAATTGAGGCAATCTCAACATTCGTATGACATAGAAAACTGAAGAGAATAAGCCAGACAGCTGCCCATAAATCACGCAGTTACAAAGACATTTTTTTCTTCTTCATATTTTTCCATTAAGAGTCTTACTGTTTCTTTTTACTGAATATGCATTACTTTTCCATGTTTAATTCTAATTTTAAACTCTCAAACAATAAAGCAATAAATAACCAATCCTGCCACATGGCAAAGAAACCAAGAAGCCATTCTCGATCATGGTCACGATCACTCCCATGACCACACAATAGGTCTCGGGCCATGGTTTGTCTTTGTAACCAGAGAAGCACATACACAGAGAAGTGATTAGTTTGTTGAATAGGAGCTGTTCACTCCCTACCCACTGGCCAATCTAACTATTGGAGCAGAAACAGGGAGTTTTCACTCCCTGAGTTCTCCGGGGATGCTGACCTGAGACAGGATGTCTGATTCCTAAGGAGGAATAAGCAAATTCCTAAGCAGCTCAGCACGGAGGGAATTCAGAGGCACTGGCTGACAGTTGCTGGCGCTATCCTCCAGCCCATGTGTGGGTGTGGAGCCGCTATTATGTATTAGATCCTACAGGGAACCGCAACAGTGACACATTGACTCGAATCTCTGGGCTGCTGGAGCCGACGTCCTTGTGGGAGTTAGCAAATTCTAAGAGATTATATAAGATGAACGTGATTTGAGAAATAAAAAAGTGTGAGATGGTGTCAGTTAAAGAGTGTTTTCCCCCAAAGTTCGTGTCTGTCTGGAAATCTGGAAGGTAGCCTTATTTAAAGACACACTGTTTTCGGTATACTTCAGGTATTACTTAGGATGAGGTTATACTGGGTTCGGGTGGGTAGACCCTAATGAAAGTCCCATTCAAAAGGATCAAAACAAAACCAGAGTGACATGAAAAGACGACAAGACACAGACAGGTCTCTAGTGATGCGGTCATGAACTTGGGGCTCTCTGGGTGCCACCAAAACACAACAAGAGCTTGCAGAGGGTACACAGCTCTGCTGCCAACTTGATGCCAACTTTTGACCTCCAGAACAATGACAGAAGGAAACATTCTATTATTTTAAGCTCCCAGGTTTGTGGTGGCTGTCATTACAGCCTTGGGAAACTAAAACAAATGAAAATGCAGACTAAACAAGGTAGACAGTGGTGCTCTCTAACAGAGGGAGGTAGGGATGACTCACCCTGTGAGACACATTAGGGTAGCGTTGCTGGGGAGAAAGCCATGCCAGGAAAAGAGCAACCCTTCAGGAAATTAGGCACCACAAAGGCACTGGAACAGTGTGAGAGCATGAGAAAATAATTAGAGAGCTACACAGTGTCACCTAGCAAGAAAAGAGACGCTGCATGGTGAGCACTCCCTGTACCCGATGTTTACCTTGGGAAGATGGGCAGCTGTGAACAGTCTGAGAAGGTGAGTGTACTCAGAGATGCTTGACTTTTCAGAGTGTCGGGCTGACCCCTTAGGAGAAACCAATCAGTGTGGAGGAGTGGCTTGGACCCAGCTGGCATTCAAGAAGAGGTGAGAAAGTGTAGCATTCTGGATAGATGCTCACAGAAGAGCTGACATGGGTTGTTAGTGGATTGTGGTTGATTTTTGATACAAATATGCAAATCACTCCTAAACAACTGGTTTTCCAAATGGAAGACTGCAGAGAGCAGGTTTATTTCTTCTTTCCTTCTTTCTTTCCTTCTATCTTTCTTTCTTCTTTCTTCCCTTATTCTCTTTCCCTCCCTCCTTCTTTCTTTTTTATTCTGTGTGTCTTTAACATCATGTATCTTGATTCCACTCATTTCCCCATCCCTTAACATCTGCCCTCCATCTCTGCAACCCCCCCCAACAAAACTAAACTTAAGAACAATTATTAAAAATCTCATCATGGAAGCTGCATTACGACACAGTGAGTCGCACAGTAAACCCCTTTGTCCACATGTCTTTACTTGCAAGTGTTCATTGCAAGGAGTCACTAGTCTGGTTCCAGGCCTCTGGTTTCTACTACACTATTGATGCTGGGACCTTAATGGGACTCTTCTTGGATATCCTGTTGTTGCCCTGTGTCGTGAAGATCCTGCAGCCTTAGGTCTGTGGGTCAGTCCCTAGATGGGCTGGATGTTAGACCAGGCTGAGTCATAACCCTGGTTCTGGGCCTGAGCAGCCAAAGGAGGATTGGTCATCCTGCCGGCTCTCCCCTGTCCTCACCACCAAGGTGAGCTCTCTAGCATTGCCCTGGGTAGTTCAGCCCTTGCTGCAATGAGCTAGGGGTGGGACCAGTTCTCCTGCCTTCACATCCTCAGGGTCAGCTCTCCCACACCTATACCACTAGGGCCAACTCTATCTACTGTGCTGTCCAGGTGGGCATCAGGGTCTGCTCTCCTGAGTGCTGCAGCTGGTGGAGGGCAGGGACAGCTCTCCAGCTCTTGTGACCTCAGGACTAGCTCTCACACCTGCCTGAGGCGTCGATAGGCATGGGGCGGGGGTTCATTCCTCTACCCACGCCCCCACAAGACAGATGATAGGGACAGCTCTTCCATGCTCACAGCTTTGGGGCTGGATCACCTGTACCTGTGCCGAAACGGTTGGCTCAATGGTACTGCCCAGGTGAGGAATTGAGAGCAGGCTTAGGGGAACAGATCTCCTGCTTCCCACTTGCCTCAAAGCTGTGTAAAAGCAACTAAGGCAAAATCTGCTCTTAGAAAACTGTGTGGAGACTTCAAACTTCAGTCTGTCTTTTCTTCTTGCTTGTGGCTCTAGGCATTGATCATCCCAGTGGCCTAAATGACCCACCCCAGTGGCTATCAAGAAAAAGTTACTTGCGAAAAGAGACTATTGAGTTTCTCCTCTACCCTCATGAAGAAAGGCTTAGTTCAAACAGGAACCATGAACAAGTATTGGCAAGGATGTGCAGAAATTGCAATCTTAGAATACCAAGAGTGGGAACCGAAGATGGCACGGTCTCTATGGAAAACAGTATGGTAGTTCCTCAAAAAGTTAACGCAAATTACTGCACGAGCCATCAATCATTGCTTCTGCTATATACAAATAAAATGAATGCAATGGCTAGAGCTTGGGCTTCTCTACTTGTGTTCATGGGATGACAATAGCCAAAAGGTGGACCCAGCCCAAGTGTCCATCAACATCTGGATGAACAAACAAAATGATGGCATATCAATAAAATGCAGTATTATTCAGCTTCTCAAGGAAGGAAGTCCGGAGACACGCTATAACATCAATGCACCCTGAGGCCATTATGCTAAATGAAATAATATGTGTTGACGGCGATCTTGATTGACAGCACTGATGGGATTTAGCAGCACCCAGGTGTTCTTTAGGTCTTGGAGGAAAACTTCAGAAGATAGGGGAGTAAAAGGAAGTGAAACAACAGATTATTTTAAGACAGGATGTTTCCAAGGAGATGAAACAATAGGATGTTCTGGGTGGGGGGTAGATAAAACACTCTATCCTGCAAGGAAGCTCCATTAAGACAGCAAGGAAACAACTCAAAATAACTTCAGCAAGTCCCTGAAACTGATGAGATTCACTAGCCCTCCTTCCTCATCAAGAGTATACAAATAGTAAAACTGTTGAGAGTCTCTATCACACAAGCTAAGTTGCAAGGAAGCCTCCAAGACCAACCCATCAACCGGGAAGAAACAGAGATCAGCACCGAAGGCTGGAAAAGGCTCAGACCAACAGAGTCACCAGGAAATGACACTCTCCAATCTCTTTGGCTGCCTACTGGCTATGCAGTATGCTTGGTGATTCTAGTTTATGTTAGCTGTCACCCACGCTGGGGTGGGCTTTGGTGGTCTGGCTGTCTTTGAGTTATTCCTACTCCTGGGGTATCCCTCACCCATAATCCTGTAAGTAACCCCAATAAAACTCATAGGTTCATCACGTTGGACTTTGGTGCTATCTGTACTTTGGTCTGTCGTCAGTTGTCAGTCCCCTATAACTTATTGTGTCTCCCCAAGAGTACTGTCACACAACACTGGAGATAAATGTCTGGACATGTTTGTGAGGATGTTTCTAAAGATGATTATCTGAGGTAGGGAAGACCTTCTCTGAGTGCCAGCAGCTCACTGCTCGGGCTGTGGCCCAGACTGAAGGCAAAGCAGAGAGCTTGACTAGAAGTGTTCACCTCTCTCTGCATCCTGACTGTAGGACCAATGACGTTCCTGTCACCACAGCAGACTAACTCCTTTCCCACCATGATGGACTCTAAAAATGTGAGCCGAAAATAAACCTTCTTATGTTTATTTTGTCATGTATTCTGTCATGACAATGAGGGGAGTAATTAATACACCATTGTATAATTAATTCTACTTATAATATGCGCCACTAGACCTATAAACAAAAGGTAGGATGGAGGTCCCATGGGCTCTGGTGACAGGAGAATAGGACACTAGTGTTTGTGGAATATCCTTTGGAGGTTATGAAATGTTGTGGAGATGGTTTCATGAGGTAAATACACCCAACACTAGTGAACTTTACACCGAAAATAGTTCACATATCAAAATGTTTTACCGCAATAAAAGAAAGTGTTAGTGGCATCCTGAAGATACATCCTGGACAATTTTGGTTTTAACGTGGCACATACATTTCATGTACTTGCATCTCTCAAAGTCTGAACACAACACTGTCATCTGTAGAATGGACAGTTATGGTACAAGCTCCCATTAGCATCGTGTGCCACGCTCTGTGGGCTTAAAGTACTGTGCTAATTAAATCAACCTTCCAAACAGCAGTAGGAGACAAGAGCAAGGATTGTGTCAGCTACACATAAGAGGATCTGAGGTAATAAATTATAGAAGGCTACCATCAAAAAAGAAGAAGAAGAAGAAGAAGAAGAAGAAGAAGAAGAAGAAGAAGAAGAAGAAGAAGAAGAAGAAGAAGAGACTTCGAGAGTATCTTAGTCTGTTTGGGATGTTATAACAAAATACTGTAGAGTGAGTGGTTTATGAAAAACAGAGATTTATATCTTATAGCTCTAAGGACTGAGAAGTCCATAAGCCAAATACAACCAGACTCAGTGTCTGGTGGCACATTCTGGCTCACAGGTGGCTGTCTTTTCACTGTAGCTTCATGTGGCAGAAGAGAGAAAGGATCTATCAGTCCTCTGTTTTAAGAGTGTTAATTTCATTTATGAGGGCTCCAATTTCATGATGTGATCATCTCTAAATACTACCACTTGAGAGGCTACGGTGGCGATATATAAAATGTAGGGAATACAAACCATAAGACCACAGAGGGACCATGCAGTTAGAGGACCTTGGTGCTATCTTTTTATAGACTCTTAATGGGGGAGAAAACTTTACACAACAACTCAGCAAGCAAATCCTCAGATGGAAGCCTGACCTCATCCTGTTGCCTGCTCAGCCAGTCTTCTTCGATGACCCTACACACTCTCTCTGATCCAGGGTAGAATGGGGGGCGGGGCACTTAGCTTCCCTATTGTCAAATGCTGGACCGGCTAAGAACACAAAGGCATGCGCTCTTCAAGGGGAATCTTTGTTTGACCCTTGTGAAATTGGAAAGAAGTGAACACTATGTTTGTCAAGACTGAGTGAGTCACACGTGAGCCTTCAACAACCATTGTACAATTCAAAAAAGGGCACAAATCTGGGTGTTAGGCTCTGTCTCTGGGCCAAAGCTTCTCCACCTGTAGAACTAGGGTAAATTTGGAAAAAAAAATTGTAAAACCCTCTATCATTGTGACATTATAAACAGGCATCTAAAAATGTTGTCATCTGCTTATATGATTCCAAGGGATGGTTTTTCTGAAGAAGCCACATCCAATAGACATGGAATGAGACTCTCCTATGCTGTTTAAAAATTTCTAGATGCTACAATGGAAGGAGTAAAAGAAGGGTAAAATTATTTTTAAGAAACACATTTTATTTCACTCAATAGAGTCAACAGAAGAATACTTCAACATGTAATCAATGTAAAAACATTGCTGAGACATCTATTTCTTTTTCATATTTTCCTTGTATTTTATAACTAAAGAACACCTCAGCTTGGATTAGCCATAGTTCCATGCCCCTTGTGCTTGGAGCTATCACATTAGAACATGCTTTTGCAGGTCTGAGTGACTTTATCAATTCTTCTTTGTCGGACTCTTGGAATTAAAATTTAAGACATCTAATTTATGGAAAATTTATGTTATGTACCCTCACTTGTATTTCCTTGCTGTTGAACTCAGCTATCAAATTCAATTTACTCTTCAACAAGAAAGTTTTTGACTTTGTTTTTAAATTGAGGGGTGTTGATGTTTTCTTTTGTTTTGAAATGCAGTTTCTCTGTGTATTGCTAGCTATACTGGATTTCACTCTGTAGACCAGACTGACTTCCAACTCAGGGACCACCTGCCTCTGCCTCCCAAGTGCTGGTATTAAAGGCCTGCACCACCACATGTGGCTACTTTGTTTTTAAATTTAAAAACAAATGTGTGTTGATCCACATGCTTTATTGATAGTTTCCTTATTGAAATAAAAATTTAAGGGACATGGATGATTGGATGGATGGATGGATGGATGGATGGATGGATGGATGGACAGACAGGTGGGGATGAGTAGAGAGAAACTGTGGAATAAGATGTAGATGATAGGTAGATAGACAGACAGACAGACAGACAGACAGACAGACAGATAGATACATAGATAGATGATTGATCCTAGAAAGACAGTTGATCAATGGTAGACAGATAGATAGTAGATGAAAACAGAAAGAGAAGGAACTAGAAGAGAGGTCTGCTTTCCCAGACATTTGATACCTACAAGAAACAAAACACCATCTTCAGTGTCCGAGGGAAGCTCCTGTTCTAGGCAGACACAGAGTTACTCTTTTTTTGAAACACCCCAAGGTACAGAACCAGGCTAAAGAGGCTGATGGCTTTCTTTATGAAGGAGCAACAGAAGGACCAGAAAATCAAGGTAGGAGAAGAAAGCCGACAGCAGCCTGACACTCTCCCCATGGGTCACTTTCGGCAGTGCACTAGCAGGTGCTGAGAAGGTGGATAGTGATTCCTTCAAGATCTCTGTGACTCTAATACCATATAGGAACCATGGGAGATGAGGCACACTTCTCAGCCTAATGTACTAGGCCAGCCCCAGGGACCTTCAGCTCAACCAGCAGACCCCAGAGGACTGAAGGATGTCACTGCCAGACCCATTGCTGTTGGCAACTTGGAACAATATACACAGATCCCCAGCCCACGGACAGACAGCGTCTTGGCTTTGTGACCTTCTACGGTTTGGTGGTGGCAACACACTTCATCTCTCATCATGAGTGGGATGATTAACACCCTGACTTGTGGCACCTTGATGAGTAATAACTAACGCGGCCACTAAGTGCATGAGGCTGAGGTTCTAGAAAGTACCCTGGGAGTGTTCACGTCATCCCAACACCTATCTTAAGTCAGAACCACAGGGACCTAATGTTGTTGTTCAAGCCTAATGTTGGAGGTGCTCTAGAATGGGCCAGCTTGATGAGATCAAGTTCTCTATGTATTTCTAACTTTATCATCCAACTCAATATTTAATGAATGGAATCTGTAGTGCAGAGAACTGATCTGTAACAATAAGTCTTTACTCCATCCACCAGAGCCCCGCCACTACGCGGGTGCTTTCTGCCAGGCCACCCGAGTTCTGCCTGCTGCCACGTTATGGTCCCAAGTAATATACAGAGACTTATATTAGGTACAAATGCTGCTTGGCCAATGACTAGGATTTCTCATCTGCTAGCTCAGTCTTAATTATCATAAATCTATATATTTTATAAGACTTATCTTATCGGATGCCAGCAGAAGTGTCCTGTCTTCCTGGGCTCACATGGTGACTCTGCGCTTTCTCCTACCTTTCCCAGAATCCTCCTTGACTCCTAGCCCCACCTATCTTGTTTTCCTATTGGACAGCAGTAATTTATTTATCAACCAATAAGACAATCATATACACAGAAGGACATTCCTCATCACTGATCAAGTCTGGAATCTGCCATTCAGCACCTGTTTAAGTAGAGGCAATTGCCATATTTCTAAACAGGTAAACTGAGGCAAGGATAATTGCTGCCTTGTAGTTATCTTCCTCAAGATGAGATCAAGTAGTTTTTATGGGACAAAAGGAGCTTTGTTGATGTCTTATTCTGCCTATGCTTCCAAATCAAAATTCCACAGTCTGGGTAATTTCTAAAAACAAGCATTTATTTCTCACAATTCTAAATGGTGGGCAATCCATGGCACAGGACAGTTTGAACTCTGTTTCTAAGATGGCTCCTGGAATTCTGTCACCTTCAGAGTGGAGGAGGGCCATATCTTCACACCCAATTCCATTCACAAAGTCCTGGCCTTCATGACTCAGTCACCTCCCCAGAGCCACACTTTCCATCACTGACGTGTTGTGAATTCAGTCTCAACATGGATTTTGGAAGGGAAGCAAGATTCAAACAGTAACAATTTGTCTCCACTACTCCAGTGCGTTTGAGTTTGGAGTTACAGAACGGCACCCCTAGGCATCATTTGGGAGCAAGTGTATCACAACAACCTTGGAACAAGCTGTGTTTTAGAGACGAAAATAGAAACCTCGGAGAAGGAATGTGCCAGACTCACACTAAGGTGACAATATCTTTGTTCCCCAAAGGATGTATGGGAAGAGACGAGGCTACCACCATTCCTTGCCCAGTTGGAAATGGACTTCTAGCTTCCTTCACAACTCTAGACCTCTTCCTCCAGTCCTTAACCATAGACACTCTGAGACCCAGGGAGAACCAGTGCCCATCAGAAAATCCTCTGAACAGCGGTATCACATGTAATTGGGCCCTAACTGTCTTACTCAGATAGGATGAGTCCTCACCCATTTGTCTTAGTTAAGGTTTCTATTGCTGTGATGTCATCTTACATTTGCAGGTAACAGTCCAGCACTGGAGCAAGTCAGGGCAGGAACCTGGAGGCAGGAACTGATGCACGGGACATGGAGGAGAGCTGCCTACTGGCTTGTTACCAGTAGCTTGCTTCTCTCGTTTTCTCATGGGCTCCCATATCAATTCTTGATAAAGAAAATGCACAACAGGCTTGCCCACAGGTCAGTTTGCTGGGGACGTTTTCTCAGTTGAGGTCCCCTCTTCCCAAATGGCAAATAGCTTATGTCTGGTTGATATAGAACTAGCGAGCCTACCACTGATAACCACGAGCTTCTGTAGACTCATGGAACTGGGACTCGGAGTTAAGTCATGGGGTGAAACAGCTTCACTCAGCAACCAGTAAGAGAAACATAGTCACAGCACACAGAAGGACATCCCCCATCAATTGTATTTCAGCACACCCTAAAATCCAGCCCAGGAGCCCCTTCATCTGAGAGTCTCCTCTGACCATCTGCACCACAGTTCAAGGTGTCCTGTCTGACTCTCTTACCCCAGGGGTCATTTTCTGCTTCCTGCCCTTCACCACATCTTGAGCTCCTTCCCAAAGTGATCGATCACCAAGCTATACTAAATAGATTCTCAGTACCTCAGTAGGAGTTCATAAAACATGGCACCATCTGGACAGACTCGTCATTCCACTGAGAGCTCTGCTATCCTCAGCATACTCTGTGACCCCAAAGCTTCTCCTCTCTTCTCTTGTCCCCATTCTGTTCCTCCTTACATCCTGATTCTCACCTCTTCCTAATGTCACCTTGTCCGAAGGCTTGTAGTGTTCGGGGGTGGGGAGCGCACACTCATGGCTTCATTTGTATTTGGTACATAAAAAATGCATTAAGTCAGAGATGGTGAGATGGTTCAGCAGGTAAAGGGGCCTGGTGACAAACTCGATACCTGAGTTTGATGCCCAGAACCCACATGATGGAAGAAGATAACTGGCTCCTTCAAGTTGCCCTCTGACCTTCATTTGCACACATACACACACACACACACACACACACACACACACACACACACACACACACACACATGCATGGATGCACGCACACACACAAATAAATGATAGATAGATAGATAGATAGATAGATAGATAGATAGATAGATAGATAACAAATGTTAAAAAAAAAAGTACACAATTTTCTTACGTAGACCCAGGCATCATACCGAATGCTAGAATACAGCTAGTTAAGATGGGACTGGAGAGATGGTTCAGAGGTTAAGAGCACCAACTGCTCTTCCAGAGGTCCTGACTTCAATTCCCAGCAACCACATGGTGGGTCACAACCATCCTTTATGAGATCTGGTGCCCTATTCTGGTGTGCAGATATACATGGAAGCAGAATGTTGTATACATAATAAATAAAATCTTAAAAAAAAAAGAGTTATGGTCTGTAACATGGGGGTGGGCCTAGGCTCTATCCCAAAGGATACCATAGACTCTGATGATACCCTATGGAAGGACTCACCATCTAGGGGGAGCAAAAAGAATATGTGATAGGTAGGGTTTTAGTTGTCAGGGGGTAGGGGAGGACAAGAGGGACAAGGGAATTGGGATTGTCATGTAAAACATTCTTGTTTCTAATTCAAATAAAATTAACAAAACAACAAAAACAAAGAAAAGAGTTATGGTCTGAGACACCATGGAGCATTGCTCAGGTGAGAGAGGGAGAGATGGAGAAAGAATGGGCTCCTGGAAGACTGTTGGACCCTTCTGCAAGTTTTAGAAAGGGACCGAGGGGCATGTATGGACATTAAAAGTAACAGTAACAGCAGGGAGCATGGACAGGAAGAACCAGCTAAAAGAGATGGTCTCAAGCCAACTGGAGCCATAATTCAAAGTGAACTTGAAAGAATCCTGCCCTGACCCCTGCCCTGAGTTCCAGTTCTCTCATATTCTACCAGACTAGGTTTTGTCTTGAGCATCATTTGGTCCTTAAGCAACCTCCTGCACTGGCCCAGGAAGCAGAGTTTATAAGCAGAGTAGCCTGGGAGCCCCAGCTTCTCCAGATACCTAGCTTTATTTGCTCAATCTGAAGTGAGTTTCATGGCTGGCTGCTCTGCGAGGTGAACCATTTTTTTCATTGCATTTCACAAATGAGAGCAGGGAGACTCAGAAGGGCCTAACTGATTTCTCAAGCACACTGCACCACAGCACTGCTTGGGGCGCTGAGTTAGGACTTTATCCCTGATATGCGAAACACGAAAGCTGGGATTTTCTACACTACCTTTCAATTCCTCTATGCAGTGGAGTATAGGAAACTCTTCCAAAAGCTACCCTGTGACTCCCTAAAAATGCTCAAGGCATTGGTTACAGGCTCTTGGTCTGGAGCCAGAAAGACTTCAATCAAACCTAGCCCTGTTATCTCCCTGGTTTGTTGAACCTTCTGTTCCCCACTCTAAGACTAAGTAATAATATTTAATTCTGAGTATTCCACCCACTCTGGCTAGTGGACAATGGTTCCAAATGCTCACAGACCCTGGCAGGTGGCTTGGCCCATAATCTTCCCTTACGAAAGCAGCCTAGGCCATACCTTATTTGAAGGTCTGAGCTGGCCTGACATAGTTGCCAGGATGTCAATATCAAATGAAGTCTGCAAAATTCCCGAGAATCTAATAATTGGATGTTCTGAGCAAGCTGCAGTTGATACTGACATCCTGAGAATTAGCAAACACTGGAATCTGCTTCTTCATTTAACAGACATTTTGTTTCGTTATTGTCATGGCCATTTTTCATAACACATGCAACAACCAATGTTGGTGAAAATTACATCTGTGTCCCAACTGTGTGCCTTCTGGTTCCCTTGATGGTCTCTGTGGCTGACAAGTCTCATTCTATCTGCACTCATCTTTTCTTCTAGAATCTACCGGGATCTATTACCCCAACTGACAGCCAAGAGAACAATCATCTCAGGTCCCCTGGTCCTGGGCCCCCTTCCCCATGTAATACAGCATTGTCATGAAAGACTCATGAAGTTTCCTGTTCTACTTTGGCCAGACATGTTGCCTGGGTACCACCATTTTCTGTTGCCACCTGTGATACACCCAGTGGGGCTGCCACCCATTTCCTCTTGATGGGGGTTAGCCTTCTGTATATATGTTTCTGTCATTGGTTGATGAATAAAACACTGTTTGGCCAATAGAGGCAGGAACATAAGTGGGCTAGGAGATGAGGAGAATTCTGAGAAAGGTAGGCAGAGAGAGATGGCAGAAAGACACCATGTAGCACAGGAAGGAGTATCAGGTCCAGACATTCTCCAGTAAGATAAGACCATGTGGAAACACTTAGATGAATAGAAATGGGTTAATAATTAAGACAGATCTAGCCAATAAGAAGCCCTAGCCATCAGCTAACAGTTTAATAATTAATATATGTCTCTCTGAGCTGATTTGGGGCTGAAGTGGTGGGACCTGGCAGGACAAGAACATCCAGCTATATCCTCTCTCCTCTCAGACTTCTGTACTTGGGGAGGGATCCATGCTCAGGTTCATGAGGATGCAGCTGAAAGAACCCTGTATTCACTCCTTAGCAGAAGGGCTCTGGTTGCAGACTCCCCTTCAGAGAGCTGGCAGGCAGGGTGGGAAACCTGAACGTCTAACACCTGCCTTTTCTCAACTCAAGGTCTTCTTTCCCACTTTGGCTTCTACCACCTGGAGGATGCTTAGGTGCATCTCTGAGACCACAGCTGTCTGGATCTGGAATGTGGGATGAGGTGACTTGCTACATCTGTTTTGGTTCTTTCTGTGGCTCAGAGCCAACTCCAAAGTGGCAGCACTCTGAGAGGAAGGTCACATAGCCAAGGAAACAAAACTTTTGAGTGATGGGGAAAGGAACAGCACACCAGGCTGCTAATTCAACTTCCCACCAGTCATCAGTGCTGCCTCCAACCTGCAGCTCTATAAACATTGTTGAGTGTATACTATGTTCTGAATACCACCTAGGATACAGAGATCATTTCTGTCCTCGTGATGGTGACAGTCACAGTTCCATTGTCAGCAAGAGCTTCACCTCTCAGGGCTGAGACGAGACAAGTCTATTTGAAAAAGCCACTCCCTGCTGATAACGTGATGTCTTGATGTCCCTTCATACCTTTTTGAGAGAACTCTTTATTTATCCCTAGTCAATGCCAGAATGGCTCTGGGCAAGACCCCAAAGGAATGTGAGATGGTGTCCCCAGTGATGAAGATGGATAGAGCCTACATTTGGCTAATCAGCAAAGACTTTTTCCCAGGCCAAATGTTGTTTTCCTAGTAGAAACCTGCTAATGAAATTTCCTGACCATATTCATTGACTCTTTGAAGTATTTTCTCCTTCATGCTGTTTGAGAGCTTCTGTAACTATTATTCTAAGTTTGTATATTAATTTCTATAACATCAGTGGTCTTGTAGTGTTGGAATATTTTGTTTGTTTTCTTGCTTGTCTTGTTTTCTTTCAGACAGTTCACAAAGTAACTATGCAACAAGATTAAATCAACCTCATTGTGTCTTTGCTTTTAATAGTATTTGTGTATGAAAACTCTCTATAGAAGGATCATCCAAAACAAGAATTGTCTTAGAGCACACAACTCTTGCATTAAGCCATGTAGCCTCTCTCTACTCACCTGTTTGCAACAGCCAATTATTCCAGTGCATTAGTGTGGATTCCTTTAGTGTGAATAATCAACTCTATTGATCCATTTCCTCAAATGATATTTCCTGAGAGGGTGACGCATCTCATCTGTATTTGCACTGAGCTAAGAATCAATAATGCTGGTGATGTACAAAGACTCCCAGCACTGCACAGGGCAGAAAGGGAACCAATACTGCATTAGTATAAACTATCTTGGGATGTATTAGATCACATTGTGGCCACCATCCACCAGCATTTACCTCATTTCTGCTGTTATTATTTAACTAAGCTAGGAAATAAATACCTTCTGTATGCACAGCACATAGCAACGTGTTTGTAAAAGAAACACTGGGGCAATGTGATGGATGTGGGCCGATTTTGTCAGTGTTCTTGAGAAAATTCTTGAGAAAACCATCTCCTTCCCTGAGCTTCTAGAGATCCATAGATCCATAGATGTTATGCATATTAGCCTCTGACTTGGTCCAAATTCAGGCTTATGACCTCCCCTGACATCCTTTGTCATGAAATCCCTCATCCTGTCAGAATACTGTTTACATATGGGACCTACTACCTGTAGCAGAAAGCTGACCATGGTGGTGAAAACAAGCAGAATTTATCTATATCCCAATACAAGTATCCCAGGAGTGAATAGGAGAGAACCAGAGTCCTTAAGGATGCCAGGATGACTCCAGGCTCCATCTCTCCCAAGCACTGAGGTCCAACTATACAGGCCTTCTTTGTTCTACTCAGTACCTTATGGCCCCAAGGTGGCTGCTGTGTGTGCACTGTGTGTAAAATATCAGCATTACAAACAGAAATGAAGAAACATCAGAGGAAAAAGACACATGACTTTCTTAAGACTTTGCTCTTTCATTTGCAAATAGATGCATCTTAGGCCATTTAGATGGAAGAAGACACTCACAGGTAAACACTGAACTGAACTGGAACCTACTTGCAGAGAAGGAGGAGTGAAGAGCAAAGGGGTCCAGACCAGGCTGGTGAAACCCACAGAAACAGCTGACCTGAACATCGGGGAACTCTTGCTCCTCAGACTGATAGCTTCGATACCAGCATGGCACTGATCCAGAACCCAGGACATGGGTTTCAGTGAGGAAACAGCAGAAATCTACAGGACCTCCTGTAGAAGCCCAGTATTTATCCCTAGCATAGGTGTGGACTTTGGGAGCCCATTCCACATGGAGGAATACTCCCTGAGCCAAGACACACGGGGGGGTGGGCCTAGGCCCTATCCCAAGGATATGATAGACTCTGACGACACGCTATGGAAGGCCTCACCATCCCGGGGGAGCAGAAAGGATATGTGATAGGTAGGGTTTTAGTTTTGGGGGAGGGGTGGTAGGGGAGGACGGGAGGGAGAAGAGAACTGGAATTGTCATGTAAAACAATCCTGTTTCTAATTCAAATAAAAAAATCTGCAAAAAAAAAAAAAGATTAATTATTTTCTCCTGGATCTAGCAACTAGAAAGTCCAAAATCAAGCAATTAGGTATCTCACAAGTCTACCCTCCTGTTTTATCGATGCCTCTTGCTGTGGCCCAACACGGGGGTATTTCTAGAGTCTGTTATAAGGATATGAATTCCATTCATGAGGACTCCATCCTCACGGTCTAATGACTCTTTAAACCCCAACTTCTCAATATTGTCTCAGTGAGGGTATGATTTGAACATAATTGTTGGGGCAAAACAAGCATTCACTTGATAACACTGTATCAAGTGAGGACATGACCGCTCCAGGGTATGGTTGAAGAGGGGGTTTTCATTGTAGCTGTGAGTTAGAGTACAGCCAGAGTCATCTGGAATAGTCCAGAGGAGCAAGAGAAAGGAATAGACTAAACATGGCCAGTAGACTGAACTGGGCCATGAGAGGAGAGAGAAAATGAGGAGTGCAAGGAAGAGGAGACAGACCGAAGAGAAGAGAAGAGAAGAGAAGAGAAGAGAAGAGAAGAGAAGAGAAGAGAAGAGAAGAGAAGAGAAGAGAAGGCCAGAGAGAGGGGCCAAGAGGACGAAGAGAGAGAGCCACCAAGTTGCATGGCAAAAGAATGGCTTATATAGGAATAAGAAGCTGGAGGAGTGGAAACCCACAGGGAAAGCTTAGCTTAGTGGGTGGGGTTAAAGGAGCCAGGATGCCAGTGTGGAATCTGTAAAAAATATTTGAGATGCTGAGAGATCCTGGATCCCTGTATGTGCTTTGATATGCTAATAGGCACCACAGTTAGATGTTTGTCCTGAGTTTCTTTTGGATCCAGCAAACACCATATGGGGTAGAAACCAGTGTGAGGTGGAAAAGACTTAAAATCTTACCCGGTAGTCCCAGCATCCCTGAGGAGCCAGGTGCATCCAAGGTGGGGATCACAACACTACACATAACTATCTAGAAAACTCCAATATAGTTATCACAACACTATGTATAATAATCTATAAAGAACTCCTAAACATAGACAGGTGCATACGAACTTACAATTGAATTGCCTCTGTGCTAATATGGTTAGTTGTTTCTTGGTATCTGTGGGGAGTTCTGGGAAGAGTAGGTCTAAGAACAGTCCTGTCAAACTGTGGGGATATGTTCAAGTTCTTTATATAAAACAGCACACATTTTCCTATAACCTACCTATAACTACTGGTATATTTTAAATCATTTCTAGATTAATACTTATAATACCTAATATAATGTAAGTGTGCTGTAAATACTTATGCTTTCATGTTTAGGGAATAATTATGAGACAAAAATATGCACTATTCAGGTCAGATTGACTTATTTTGAAGACCTTTGATGTAACCTTGAAAGGTTTTCAAAACATCCCTGAAGAATCTCACTGTGGCTACGTCTCCCTTGCAGAGATTTTCAGATTGACCATGGAAGGCCAGCCAGCACTGCAGTGTGGAGAGAGGATGGATGGTAGGCAGAGAACAGGACCTCTACAAATGACTCTGAGCACCTCTCCTTGGTAAAGAACAAGTCTAGACTGCTCCAGGCCCTGGATTTTTTCCCCCTCAGTATCAATTCAAATCAAATAAGGATTAAACTAAATAGGCAGCAGTGTTTATTGAATGAATTAGTGAAGGGCTGGGGGAATTGAGTTCACTGACATAATCCCCTCTCACCTTCTGTACCGCTCCTGGGATGTGTCCAATTCAGAGAAAACTGGTTTTTTGCAAATTGGAAGATTGTGCCCAGCGGATTGTGCGGGCTCCCGGGTCGAGGGGTCTGGGCGCCAACTGATGATTATTACGTGGGCTCAAAGATGATCCGTAGTCTGTAAGGCTAAGATTTCTTTATTCAGATAAACAGCAGCCCAAACACAAGCCAGCGTGCCAGGGGCAGCAAGGCAAGCCAGGCCAGAGAGAAGGGGCTTTCCACGTGAGCCCCGCTCCTTTTGAACCTCCTTCTATGGTCATCTCATCCCGCCCTCATGGGCTTATCCTGGCCCACCTGGCCGGGTTACCTGGGGCAGGGCTAGGGTGTCTCCCTACACTTTTTCTTGACTTGCTAACCTAGTCATAATTAGTAAAAAAAATAAATTAGCATATGAATTGTTCAACCCAGAGCAGAGTGGAACTCTGGGTAAGTGTGATGAGCATGAATTCACTCCTGGTTTGTTGTTTTACCAACGTACCTTAGAAGTCCCGTACAGAAAGCTGGGGTTACAGCACCCTCAGCTCACTTTATACATGTGAAGGTGCTCCTGCCCCAGTAGGAGTCCTCCTCAAAAAGTTATTTCAGATTTTAACTTTAAAATCAAAGGTGCAACATCAGGCAATTCCAAGTCCTCCGGGGAAGCTAAAGGCAAATGAGGGCCCACCAGCACCAACAGAATCGACCTTGTATGTCACCAGGGATTTCCCTAAGTAAAGCTTGTTCCCTAAAAATAAGAGTGTCACATGCTCACTGCATAATATTTTGGAAGCTGCGTAAAAATATATAAAAGAAAATAAATTTCACATACAACCCTTGGTCCCAGAAAAAAAAAAAGCACTATTAACATTTCATTTGATTCTCTTAATGTTTATTTTATCTCCCTCTCATGCATATGTCAATACTTTTTAATTTTCCCTTCCTCAAACTCTTTTATGAGCGAATCAAACTTTTACTACCTCATATAAATATTTACCACCTCTCTCAATGGTATTTATTATTCAGGCTTATAAGACACGGAGTGCATCCGAGGAGCATCCCATGCTACACTGACAGGACGATCCTTCTAATTTCAGATAAAATTTCTTTGTGTGTGTTCAGGGGCTTTTATTACTTCTTCAGATGCCAAACTTTAAAATATAAATTTTTAAAGACTTTCTCTTCTTGTTTAATAAGGGATTCTGGAAGGCAGACAATGCGGAACACAGGTGCTCTGTGTCAGTGTGGATACAAGCTGGGAGACCCAGTGCGGCGTGTTCTAACTTTTCATTTTGAAAATACAGCGCACAGGGGAGTCAGAACAAGGAACGGATGAAGAGATGAGCCTGCTTTACAAGGTGGGGAGACGCGGTACTGAGACGGTGCGCACGCAGCCTGTTCCTCCCGCCTATCTCTGCCTACCACGATTTCAGGTTTGTACATCTGTCGGGCGCATCGGCTGGAGACCTCAGAGGCAAGAACTGCATCTTGACCACCACGAGATTCCCAGGGCCGCTGACGAACCATGCACACACAAGATGCTCAGGGTCCGGTGGGGGGGGGGGGAGGGGTTCCATGAGGTAGCTAAGGACTTCCAGCCACTGGAATGGGCCCTCCTGCACTGCAGGGAATGAATGACGGAGAATGAATGAAAGCAAATGGAAGGACAGAGAAGAGGGGAGGAAGGGAGGGTGGGAGGGAGGGAGAGAGGGAGGGGAAGGGAGGGAGGGAGGGAGGAGGGAGGGAGGGAGGGAGGGAGGGAGGGAGAAAAGACGGGGGACAGGGAAGGGATCCACAAGGGAGCTAGGACCAAATAAGTGTTCAGGCTTGCAGGTGGTTGCAGAGCGTGTCACCTGCCGAGTCCCCTGGTCTTCAGTGGGAACAGGTTTCAGTGCCACTGGGTGCATCATTGGGACACCTCACAAGTATAAAGAGCATCCCAGAGAGTCACTGCCTGGCTGGGGCAGCCAGCTCTACCTCCTGGGCTGTTTGGTTCGGAAGTCTGCCCTCTAGACCATCAGTCTGGCGCCCGTAGCTATCTACTGTGGAATCCAGCCATCCTTCCCACTCCACTCCACCTCACCCAGTTGTCATCAGGACACGCCATAAACTGCCTCAGCCCGTTGGTTTTGCTCATCGCCCCCCCCCCCGCCTTCAATCAATCCACAACATCCTACTAACGTCCACCCCCCTCTGAAAAATGATCGTCTGAGATGATAAGAGAACATTCCAGAACAGTGACCTCTAGACGGCAAAAACTCAGCAGCCGTGCAGCAGTTTGGAGTGCGGGCACTAGTGTCGGTCCGCTCTGTGTTGGATCCGCCGCTATGTGGTTCTGCCTTGAGCTCTCATGCCTCAGTTTGAGGGATTCGAAAATGCCACCACTGCAGTAGAAACGAGCAATAAGTTGCTTAGTGTAGAGAAGCTGCTGTCGAGTGCTCTGGGTGTATCAACCACACTCCATGCATGCCCCAAGCCCAGGAGCTGTTGACCAGCGCAATCCGACTCCATGTTTCCTTGTTTGTTCATGTATGTGGGGGTGGGGGTGAGGGGATTTTTGTTTCCTTTTGTTTTGGTGTGTTTTGCTTTGTTTTTCTTTTATTGAGTGTGTTTTGTTTGAAAGAGAGAGAACTTAAAGTTATGTAAGTAGCTGGGCGTTGGTGGCGCACGCCTTTAATCCCAGCACTCAGGAGGCAGAGGCAGGTGGATCTCTGGGGTTTGAGGCCAGCCTGGTCTCCAGAGCGAGTGCCAGGATAGGCTCCAAAGATGAACACACACAGAAGTACTTTCCTCATCAGAAGTGCCCTGGGGGTATTGCATTGGAAACAGCTGTGAGGGAGGGAAGAAGATGACCTCAGGCTAGTATCTTTAGTGCAGCTAGTATTTCTTTTCTTTTTATTTAATTTTTTCACATACAATAATGTGATCATATTCTTTCCCCTTCGCCATCTCCTCTGATTCCCATCACTTCCTACTTACACAACTTTTTTTTTTTTTTTTTTTTGGTTTTTCAAGACAGGGTTTCTCTGTGTAGCTTTGGAGCCTATCCTGGCACTCGCTCTGAGCCATACCTGGAAAGACATCTGAGGACATAGAAGAAGGAAGCTTTTGCTCTTTGCCTGCTGGTCCTTGCCTTGCTAACACTGGCATTGAAGTCTACTTCTTCAGTATGCCAGCATATACAGAAGACCAGCTGGGACATCCAGCCTGTGAGACTGAGCAACTACTAGATTCTTAGACTTTCTGTTCCCAGCTAGCCATTGTTGGATTAGCTTGAAAGCAGCCTATAAGTCATTCCAATAAGTTCCATATATATATGGAATATATACTTAAGGAATATAGGTAGGAACATATATAAGGAATATATATGTAGGGAACTTACACACACACACACACACACACACACACAGAGAGAGAGAGAGAGAGAGAGAGAGAGAGAGAGAGAGAGAGAGAGATTTATTCTATAAGTTATGTGACTCTAGACAACCTTGACTAATACATACTCCCAATGGATATCTGAAACAAAAGGTGCTTATTTGTAAGCACTGTGGCCCCATGACAGGGGACTTCATTGTCAGATGACTAGTGAGTGACTAACAGGTAGGTAACATGCAGCATGGTTACATTGAACAACCAGATCACTCTTGTCTTAGATAGTATGGAGTAGCATAGCACAAAATTTTATTACAATACTCAATGGGGCATAATTTAAAACATGAATTTTTTTATGTTTCCCATTAAATGTGCTTTGTCTTATGTAGGAGAAACCGCTGGCCAGCCTAACCAAACCACAGGAGCCCAGGCCAGCCCACATGAGCATGCGAGGCAGGCACTTCGTCCCTGAGCCAAGCCTGCCTCTACACCCAGAGACTGCTGACAAAGAGACGCCTGATCCAAAGACACCAAGGAGGAAAGAAAGGACAATGCATCAGAGTCAGACACTTTGGGAGGGAGTAAACAGGGAGGCCTAATTTCCTTAAAAAACGAGTCTGCAGCACGCTCTGCTACTCATCAACCCACAGTGCCTTTCATTGGTGCTGCATCTGTCTTCACACCCCATCCCTCATGGGGTGTCCGAGCAGGGTGACTCACAACAGTCTTAAAATCATTATATGTTATTGCTCACAATCCTATAGGACAGGGTTTGATTAGGGTTAGATGAACAACACTTACTCCATACAGCCTGGACTAAAGTCACAAAGTGCTACCTGTCACAAAGTCTGGCCTGGCTACAGAATCAGCAATTTCTTTGCTTGCATGTCTAATGGCTTCATATGGACAACTGGAAGAAAAAGTGTATTTGGCACAATTAGGAGAACTCTCCAAAGGGAGCCCCTCAGCATGGACGCCACACATGGGCTTCTTCCATGGTTAACTCACACGTACAAATATTTTAGAGAACCAAGCAGTCCAGGTCAAGGAGCAAAGCTTCTGATGACTGATGACCAAGCTAAAGAAGTCTACAGTTTCACTCCTCGGTTATTTTATTAGCCAAGAAAGTTGACAGGCCAAACAAAAGAAGTATAGGATTCCAGTAGATCTGTCCCCATCAACGGATTGACGGAAGCTCATCTATGTATCTACCAAAGAATGTTCCAGACAAAAGTGACAGAGAAAAATATGAATACACACTCCAATGAGACTCATTTGCTCTTCATTTTCTCCAACATCCTATTTCTGACAGTCTCAGTCAAAGACTCCAGGAACTTTCAGAACAGGCTTGATAAGACACGAGATAGTGACAAGGACTATAATTCAGTACTCGGAAACTTCCAATTGGTGGTAACACAGAAGATTATGAATTGACGTATCATTATAGCAGTGCCCACCCTTCTAAAAAAAAGTAAGACAGGAAGTTCTTTCATGCTTCAAAACAAGATGCCTAGTCTTTTGAAACCCCGTGTCAGTGCACAAATGGCTTCACCAGGAGTTCCATCAATGCTCCCATTTCCTAGTTTTGTACCACAGATGACTACAAGCAACTGCCACCACAGAGAGGAAAACCACCATGGTGTTACAATAAGTCATTACTCCAAAGCCACCCAAGCCCTGCTGCCACGTGGGTGCTTTCTGCCAGGCCACCTGAGTTCCGCCTGCCACCACGTTAAGATCCCAAGTAACACACAGAGACTTATATTAGATACAAATGCTGCTTGGCCAATGACTAGGATTTCTCATCTGCTAGCTCAGTCTTAATTATCATAAATCTATATATTTTATAAGACTTATCTTATAGAGGATACCTTCCACTGGCACCCTCTCTTGTTGGCAGACCACATGGCAACTTCAGAACAGAAGGAAGAGAAAAGGGACGACTTCCTTCTTGCCCTTGCTTATATATGAGTTTCCTTGCTATGTCACTTCCTGCCTGCATCACCACTTCTTTACTAAATTTCCCAGAATCCTCCTTGACTCCTAGTCCTGCCTCACTTGCTGCCTCATTGGCCAAACAGTACTTTATTTATCATCCAATAAGAAACACATATACAGAAGCACTTCCCCCATCACCATGGAGATGGGGCTGCATGGACAAGATGGCCATTTCGGAGTCAGCCAATTCTTAGACAATGAGTGACAGCACAAGCGAGTCCATCCAGATCCCATAGTCCACCACCTTCTCACCCAGGCCACTATAGCTTGTTCTTGTCACACAGGGCAGGTACTAGATAGCTGAGGACAGTGTCTATACTGCAGAGCCAGTCCTGGGTCTCCACAACCATCCCCTCCTACAGAGACCACAGCACAATAAAAGCTCTTCACCTCCTGTATCCCCTGGCACACCTGGATGCTTCCCCTGCCTTCTTCCTGCCTCAGCCTGGTATGCCTCTCTTCTTGGTAACCACGAGTAATCAACCTGCTTTCCAATAGCAATCACTGTCTCATCTGTGACCTCACCACTCTTCACTAACAACAAACACAAAACAAAGCGTTACTGAGCTTCCTCAACTATTAAACAGGATAATAACAGGACCCACTCCATCAGATGATCATGGAGATTGAATGAGCTAGTCAACCTAAGAGGTTAGGGCTCCATAGATGCTTGTTCTTATCATCCCTGTATGCATCACGGTGAGCGAATGAGATGTAACAAGCCATTTGGGGAAGAGTGGCCAGCGCTGGGCCTCTCAGAATGCAAGTCACGACAGTTCCTGGGGAGAAAGGCCAGGGTCAGCCCTCCTTCCCTTAAGTCATTTCTGTCAGGCGTGTTGATGGCAGCAACAAGAAACAAAGTCCAGTGTGTGTGTGTGTGTGTGTGTGTGTGTGTGTGTGTGTGTGTGTGAAATTTCTTAGTAAAATTTAAGTGACGTGAATTTTCTAGACATTCAGCCACGCTCTGTGTGTCACACACTGTCCCGGAATGCTGGGAAGGATCGCAGGCAGGTGTGGGCTTTTCACCACTGAAGAGCTCCTCACAATGGGCCTAGGGAGAGGTGCTGAGGGGACCGTCAGCCCTTTTCTGAATCCGGTGTGAAGGCCTCCATCACGTCCTGTGAGGGTGCCGTGACACAGAAGACAGACAGCTGGAGGCAGAGGACCCAGCACACTGGTGGTTAGGCCAAACAAGGAGGATGTATGCAGCAAAGTCTGGGGAAGTTAAAATCCTTCGTCGTCAGATCGGAGACACACGGGGAATCCAGGGGGCA
The DNA here is from genome assembly GCF_003668045.3 of Cricetulus griseus. Classification (NCBI taxonomy): domain Eukaryota; kingdom Metazoa; phylum Chordata; class Mammalia; order Rodentia; family Cricetidae; genus Cricetulus; species Cricetulus griseus. The sequence continues at coordinate 21,304,886 of NC_048603.1, forward strand.
CAAACTGAGACTCTCTGGAGCAAGGGGGGTCTGCTGGTGTCCCCTGAGGAGGCAGAATTATGAGTATGGCACTGGGCCATACTCATACTGGGCTTGCTGAAGTGTGTGCCGCCTCCATCTGACTTCAGGAAAGGCTGCCAACACACACCCATGCCCTTTGGCCTTTCCAGGGCAGAGGTGTCAGCGGGCAGAAGTTCAGGATACTGCACGGCAGGGTCAAGTGTGGAAGATGCCAACTGTCACCCCGAGGATACGATTCAACTTGGTGCCGTAGGCCGGTGCTTCCCATACCATACAAACGCTTCCAGGGTCTGAAGGAACTGCAGCTCTGATCCTGGTGGGGGTTGCACGCAGCAGCTGCTGGGTGGTACAGCTGCTGGGCAGACCACATATCACAGGGTAATGCTGAAAGGAGACTGCTCACTGTGTGGCTCTGGGTTGGAAGGTAGACACTAGGGGCAGTAGCTCACCACTATGCTACCCTTCCCGTTGCCGTCACAGCACAGCTGCTGGTGGCAAGGGGACAGGCACAGTATCTTTGGAACTCAGACCTACTGTCACCTTCTAAGTTACGATGCTTTGAGACGAGAGGCCAGGCACCCAGATAAGTGACACAGCCCCCAGCGCCACAGGAACTGGGGACACTAGACATTCCCGTGAAACCTGTCTTTAATCACATTTGGCGGACAGCTCCGGCGCTGGATGTAGGACCTTTGTGGTTCCCATCTAACTTCCCTCACAGGTTTGGTGAACGGTTGTGGCAGCCACTGAACAGCGAGAGCTTTTATGTCCTATTTCCTCTTTTCTGCGCATAGGCCAGAACTGGATGCGTGTTTGTTTAAGGGGGAGCTAGCAGATGGCACCCTGGGGGTGACTCTCAGTCAGTAAACAAGACATCAGCCTTCTGCTCTCGGAAGGGCGGTTTAAAAAGCACCATCCACATGTCCTGGGTGCCTAATGACATCAAGACTCCGTGATGTCCATCTGTCTTACTCGGCTGACAGCCTCCTGCTGCTTCCTTCCCCTTCACTGCCTCCTGCATCCTGCCTCTCCTGTCACCCCTGCTTCCCAAGGCTGCCCCCCAAGCACACCATGTGTGCCCAAGTTCTCCTCTCAGACAATTCAACCGGACAATCCAAACTTTGATGGAGCTCAAAGGGCAGAGTGGAGGAAAGAATGGGAGCTTTTAGAGAAAAGGGCAGGGAGAGCATGGTCTCACCGAGTGTCTGTGCTCGGTCAAGTGTAATTATGTGTGTCAGCTTCCTTAATTCTCAAATAGCTTGTGCGCTAAATTTATAATTCCCAGGGAGGCCGACTGTTCTACTCTGCTTCAGACAGAGTTAAAAGGTTCTCTTTGGCACTATACCCCATGACCTTTTCTCCACCCTGTTTCAACAGGGTTATTCCTACCTGGCCAATGCAACCCCAGATGGTTGTTTCCTGCAAGAGTCAGAAAGTGGTAGGAGGTGGAGATGGTAGAGATCTCTCTTTACTATCCAGGCCAAGCACAATGATAAAGCTTAGCTAGGTCAGCATAAACATCACTCGGTTTGTGAGCCACCCCATGGTTGCTGGGAATTGAACTCAGGACCTCTAGAAGAGCAAGCCAGTGCTCTTAACCTCTGAGCCATCTCTCCAGCTCCAGGTGGGTAACTCTCAATCGATGGTGTTTATGTATACACCTTGCCTATCCCATTCCAGCTAATGGCATCTCTGACCAGTTCACCTTTACACCAACTCTTATGATCAATCTTTTACCATGCCTCACACCATATCACAGGACTTAAAGTCTTCACTTGTCTGCCTGCCAACTCAGGTGATGCTGGTCCAAGCAAGCACCATCTGTCTGCTAAGAATTTCACACAGTTCTTGACTGGTCTTTCCACAGTCCTGTGCCTCCACTGAGCCTGACTTTTCCTAATGCAGCCAGAGGAGTCTTTTAGTAGTGTGAGCTGTGTGACATCTCTGCTGTACTCTGGAGTACCTTTCCCAGTGTACTCCAAAGGAATTCTAGAACGAGGAGTCAAACCCAGAGCTGTATCAGGAAGAACCTGTGTGAAAGTCATACCCTCCTAACTTCCTAACTGGATGCCAGCTACTACTCCTTCCTAACCTATGGCTCTAATCTCCCATAAGCTCCTTGACCTCTTCCACTGGGTTCCCTCTTCCTAAAATACTCTATACATCCTTTGTCTCCACCTTGCCATTTTCAATTCACCATGTAACATCTGGAGCCAGAGAATTTGCAGTCAAAGAACAGTGAGATTGTGGTATCCCTGGATTCCACATGCTAGATGCTGGTAGCACTACCAGTTAATCCCACAGACTAGAAGACAAAGACCATTGACCCAAGTTATCAAACCCAAGCAAGCTGTGCTGTGCACATACCAGTCTCCCCCTAAGGCAGGGTTCTAGAGACCAGCTCTGGATACAGAGCATGTGAGATTTTTACAGCTCAAAAAAATGGGGGACTTCCAACCAGGAACTTGGTGAGCAAAATATAGAAACAGCTAGCAGTTTTGAGATTACTTGGCAAAAGAAAAAAGAAAAAAATTGATTTGGGGAGGGTATAGGTCAAGGCACCATCAAGGTGCGGACCAAGTCAAATTCCAGGAAGGTTTGAGGTATGGTCAGGTCTAATTCTAAGAAACAGAATCTATACGTTTTATAGTAAACAGAAACTTAACTTAGTTACAGGCTCAAAATGGCTCCCCGGAACAAAATGAAGTTGGGCTGGCTTTTCATACCATCTCTCTGATGGCCATAACCAAGGTGTCTCCGGATGTCACTAGGTATCTTCTAGGGAAGGGAAATAACTACACTGAAAGCTGATGTTTTAGACCAGTGTTTCTCAGCCTGTGGGTGGAGACCACTTTGGGGGTTGAATGAACCTTTCACATGGGTCACCTAAGGCTATACAGTAGCAAAATTACAGTTGTGAAGTAGCAGCAAAAATAATCTCATGGCTGGGAGTCACCAGAACGTGAGAAACTGTATTAAAGGGTTGCAACATCAGGGAAGTTGAGAACCACTGCTTTAGAGGGACCCAGCTAACCAGGTCAAGCCCTAGTGTCATTTGCAGACCAGTGTCATCCCTCCTGCACCTGCCATAACTGTATCCCAAATAAAATATCTACTGCTCAACAAATAAGGCTCTGAGACGGTGGTTCTCAACCTTCCTAATGCTGTGATCCTTTAACACATTTACTCATATCGTAGTGACTCCCAATAATAAAATTATTTTGTTGCCATTTCATAACTGTAACTTTGCTACTCTTGTGAATAATAATGTAAATACCTGATACGAAGAATATCCGATATGTGATCCTTGTGAGAATGTTGTTTAATCCTCAAAGAATGCAATCCACAGGTTGAGAACCACTGCTCTGAGAGGCTAGGTACCACCCATGTTTAAATATCATCACACCTACATTGCCCAACACCTTTATAGGCCTGTAGACTGTTTACCCACTGAGAATGCTTCACAGAGATTTCCTCATATTCATCCACATCAGCAATTACAAGACAGAGGGAGAGGGATGTAAGAGTGATGGAATGGGGAGGGGGAGGGGCGAGAGAGAAAGAGAGAGAGAGTGAGAGGGATGGAGGGAGGGAGAGAAGGAGGGAGGGAGGGAGGGGAGAGGGTGGGAGAGAGAGGGAGAGACTATTTCAGATTATTTCGGCTAGGAAGGTGTACTGAAAGCTGTTCCAGGTGACCTGGAAAGGGAAATGCAAAAATAACAACATATAGGCTCTTTTCTAAAGAAGTACTTCAGATATGTATACTGACAGAATCTGAAATAGTTGGGGTAATTGGGTGGTACCCCCAAAAAAGACAAAATGATCATAGCTTGAACTATGTCACCCCCAGCTCTAGGGGTGGGGTACAGAAATGGGTCTGTTTCATGAGATCACAGGCCAGCCAACCTGATCTAATCAGGGAGCTACGGGAACAAAGTGTGCAGTCCCTGAGACACAGCTGAAGATGAACACACACACACACACACACACACACACACACACACACACACACACACACGCAGGCCGAATATCACAAAAGCTGTAATTCAACTCCATTACAGAGGTGAGCACATAGAATAATATCACGTCTTACAACATGAGCCCCAAAAGCCAGGAAAGCATAGATCTGAAACTAAATGATTGTCAACAAGAACTGCTATATTCAACAAAGCTATCCTTTTCAGCTAGTGATAAAATAAGTGTATTTCAAGACAAAAAGCACAAACTAAGGCATTTCATTAACAAATCATCATTGCAGAAGACACTTGAAGAAATACTGAATTCAGCAGGAGGAGATACACATTATCAGTCAGAGGAACATAGGAAAGAATACATCAAATAGAGAAACTGGTTGATACAGGACAGCTAGGAAGGAATCCACTACATGCAACACAGTAAACACAGCAAGAGATGGCTCAGCAGTTAAGGGCACTGACTGCTCTTCCACGGGTCCTGAGTTCAATTCCCAGCAATCACATGGTATCTCACAACCATCTCCAGTGGGTTCTGATGCCCTCTTCTGGAATAATGGTGTACATGTCGGCAGGACACTCATATACAAGCCGGGCGTTGGTGGTGCCTTTAATCCCAGCTCTCAGGAGGCAGAGGCAGGCAGATCTCTGTGAGTTTGAGGCCAGCCTGGTCTCCAGAGAGAGTGCCAGGATAGGCTCCAAAGCTACACAGAGAAACCCTGTCTCGAAAAACCAAAAAAAAAAAAAAAATACTCATATACATAAAACAAATAATTTTTTTAAAGGAGAGAGAGTATGTAACCTAAAAATATCAATAAATCAAAAGGAATTGGTAAGCATCTCTCAATAATTATTATAAATATAAATAGCCTTAACTTACCAATGATTATATTGGATTTTAAAAACAAGGTTTAAATTTGTTCATCTGCAAATCTGTAAACATACATACAGCCTGAGTCAAAGTTTGAAAGTCAATCAGTCAATCAATCAAGTGAATGAAAGCCCCAAACAAGCTAGCATAGCTATTTTGATATCTGAAAAAGAAGACTGCAAATGAAAATTAGTCATGAGATATGAATAACCCACTGCATATTAACAAGGGGGAAAATCCATCAAGAAGATATAGCAATTCAAGTATATGTTCCTAATGTTGGGGCCCCCAGTCTTCTCAAAACAAACAGCTATAAAGGGGCTGAGAGGCCCTGGTGCAATATTGCAGGTGCTTCAACACACCATCCTCATCTTCAGAAGACCATTTAAACGGAAACCTCAGGGTTAAATTAAACCGTAGATCAAATGAACCTAACCAATATCTACAGAATATGACACCACCCAGTAGAAACAGAACACAGCTTATCCTTAAGAGTCCATGTGATCAAATTGTGGCTATTAGGCTTCAATGTGGGTCTTTTAACAATGGGGAAAGATTGGTTTAAGGATATAAAACTGCAGTGGGACAAGAGGCATGGACTCTGTGATGTCTTGAGGTCTACTGAGAGCATGATAAATATGGTTAATAACAATATGCTATATTTTAAAAGTTGTGAGATAGTATACTTTAAGTGTTCTCAAAACAAAAATGATGAATATGTGTGATATAACATGTTAATTGGTTTAATTTAGCCATGCCATTGTGAGCATACTGTATTCTGTATCATAATTGTGCATGACTTTATTTATGAGCTAAATAAATGAATGGAAAAAAAGAGTCCATGCAATCATCTCTGAACAGATGACATTCTGGGTCACAAAGCTAGTTTTAGCAAGCAAAAAAAAATTATTTTAATTTATTTTATCTTCTTATGTCTTATTGAAATAAAAGTAGAAATCAATAGCAAGAGAAACTATAAGAATTACACAAATACTTGGAAGCTGGACAGTACACTCTCAGATGGCCAACGGGTCACTGAAAAAAATCAAGAAGGCAATTAAAAGTTACTATAATCAAATAAAGGCAAAGTACAACTTCCCTGAACTTCTGAGATACAGATAAGGCAGGCCTAAGAGGAACATTTACATCTGGAAGTGCTCACATTGCAAAATCAGAGCCATCTCAAATAACCTAATAATACACTTAAGGTAGAAGAAATACATGAATAAACCAACTCCAATGTGGTAGGCATCAAGAAATAGTAAAAGTTGGAGCAGAGATTAACAATGCGGGAACTAAAATGTGAACACAGAACTGGGGAGAGCTCTTAGATTGCAAACTGCATGTCATCCATGCTAGAGGACCTCAGAACCCATGTAAGGAATGGCAATCTTCAGAAACCATGAAAGAAATCTGGGTGGGGTGGCGCAAACTTGCAATCCCAGTACCAGGAAGGCAGAGATAGGTGGACTACAGGGCTTTACTACCAACCAGTCTAGCTTAATCAGTAAAACCCAAGCCATTGGGCACCCCTTTCTCAAAAACCAATACTGAAGTGCTTGAGGAATGACATCCAAAGTTGACCCTGGCTTCCATGCTCACATACACACACGTGCACATGCATACACACACACACACACACATAGATGCATGCACAAACAATACACAGAATTAGCTAAACAAAAGTTGGTTCTTATATAAGAATAGTAAGATCCTAACAAAATTAATCAAGAGAGAGAGAAGTCACCAGTTAATAAAATTAGACATGTAAAGGTGTGTTTGGGGGGGGGGTAACAACAGTCAGCAATGAAAATCAGCGAGTCACTAGGGGAATATTTTGAAAATTTACATTCCAAAGAACTAGGAAATCTAGAAGAAATGGACAAGTTCTTAGGCAAATATTATACCTGCCAAATTAAATTGAGAAGACAAAACCAACTTAAATAGATCCATAGCAAGCAATGATACAGAAGAGGTAATAAAAATTTCCTTACAAATAAAAACCTATGACCAAGATTTGATACTGAATTCTACCTAACTTTTAAAAATTCATAATGCGCCCAGGGCATTATGGGACCCAGCCTCCTGGGAGATCTAGGAAGGTAGAGATAGGTGGACTGCAGGGCTCTACATGTCTTTAGTTATTAACCACCACCCTCCCCAGCCATTCCTCCCAGCCAATCACCATTCCTTTGTGACCACAGAACCTCTATCTAAGAGGAACTCCACAGCCAGAACACTTGGCAGTGACCCAAGTAGGGTACCCATGTTCTCTTTCCTCTCCATCATTTTCGTTTCTCTAGTGTACCCATAATAGCAACTGCAACATGCCTCAATTGCTCCTGACAGCCCATCTCTCTTCCCCTGGGACATACTACTATCCATGGACAGACCCGTGAATCCCTTAGTTCTGCCTCTTCTGCTTTTCATGAATCTAGACCCCCAGTCTTACTCAGGAAAACTCCAGAGCCAGTCCCCATCCCTGCCTGCTAATCTATTACCTACCCCTCTCACTGTGACAATCTAGAACTGCTTGGCGTGAGGACCCAGAATTCCAGACAGTCCCTCAGAACTGAGATTAATGGGAATCTTGATCTTAAAACCCAGAATGGTCCCAAGACTAAAAACAACTATTATTCACTGGTCCACAACCTGTCAGATTGGGGTAACAATAACCAAAGGAAAAAATGCTCACTCAACAAAGGTGAAAACAGGTTATCTACACCAAGAAACACTACAAATGTCATGACACCAGATACCATCAAAACAAAGTAAAAAAAAAAAAAAAAAAAAAAAAAAAAAAAACACAAACGTGAACAACTAAGACAGCATGCCTATTCCAGAAGCCAGCCACTCTATTGTAATAGATGCTGAGAAAAGCAATTTAACTGAAGCACAAGATAAGGACTTCCAAATAGGAATTACATGTCTGTTCAAGGATATGAATAAATGGCAATGCAGAGTATAAAAATGTAACAGGGCCCCATACTTCAGCAGGTCCCTAGATCTTAGTACAACTGACTCCGTGATGGAGGTACCATTCAAGCCATAACACTAAGTGCATGGACCACACTACCAGCCAAAACTAAAACAAAGACTTAATCCATCAAAGTCTATGTTCTGGGAAAGTCTCTAAATGCACTAAGAATTTTTGTTTGCTTCTGTAGTTCTACTTCTGGCTATCTGCTGTTGTTAACTGAAGCATGTTAACTCAAATATGGTTTTTGTGCTTAAAAGCTCATGCTGAGAAAGACTCAGGGCTACACTGAGATCCCAGACAACCAGTATAGTCGCCAGCTGGCAACTAAAGACTTCCTATTGGCTTAAGCCCATGCCCAAGCCCTCTCTTCTGGTTGACACCACACAACAATTGCATGAAATAATGAATATAGTTTAAGATATGAAAATAGAATTTATCAAGGAAATTGAATCATTAAAGAAAAGCCAAACTTAATAAATATAAAACCCTCCAGAAATCCAACAAAAAGTTCAGAGTTAAGCCTGGATACAATAGATGAGGGAATTTCACGTGTTGATGACAACGTGGAAGAAATGAAATAGCTCAGTCAAATAAAATATTAAATCCAAAAGCAATCCAGGCACAAAACATCTAGGAATCCTGAGCCTGAGATACTATGAGAAGAACAAACCTACAAATAAAAAGTTTAGAGGAAGAAAAAAATATATGTCAAAGGCATAGTAAATATATTTTTAAACAAACTCTTAGAATAAAGTTCTCGAAATCTAAAGAAAGAGATGCCTGTCAATGTACAAGAGCCATTTAGAATACCAAGTAGATAGGACCAGAAAAGAAACTCCCTGGTATTCATAATAATCAAAATACTAGGTAAACCAAACAAGGACAAGATACTAAAAGCTGCAAGGCAAGGAGCCTTGTTAGTGCAGTAGGTAGTGCGTCAGTCTCATAAAAGCTTCAAGGAAAAAGACTAAATTACATATAAAGGCAGGCCCATTAGAATAGCATGTGACTTTTCAATGGAGACTCCGAAAGCCAGAAATACCTGGATGGGTGTTCTATAATGTCAGAAAGACCACAGATGCCAGCCCAGACTGCTATACCCAGTAAAACTATCACAGTCAAAGGAGAAAAACAAATGTTAAAAAAGAAATTTAAAACTGTCTGATCACCAGTCCACTACAAAATACACTAGAAGGAAAATTTCAGTCTGGTCTTATTTAGGATTTCTATTGATGAGCTAGACACCATGACCATGGCAACTCTTACGAAGGAAAACATTTAATTGGGGCCAACTTACAGGTTCAGCCCATTATCATCATGATGGAAGGCATGGTGACACACAGGCAGACATGGTGCTGGAGAAGGAACAGAGAGTTCTACATTCCATCCCAATCTGTAGGCAGCAGGAAGAGAGAATGAACCACTGGACATGGCTTGAGCTTCTGAAACCTCAAATCCACCCCAGATGGCACACTTCCTCCAGTAAGGACACACCTACTCCAACAAGGCCATATGTCCTAATCCTTTCAAATAATGCCACTCCCTAAGAACCTGTAGGGGCCATTTTCACTCAAACTCCCACAAATATGTAGAGTTTAACCATGCCTATGAGGTCATAAGAAATAAATAATCGTAGAACTGTTAACTAAGAGAGCAAAAACAACCAGGGAACTCATGCCTGGTACTGGGGTGGCTCAACCTTGGCACAAGTCTTATTTCCCAAACCTGGTCTCAGTTTCCTCACATTGCTTCTGTCTAACATATTTGTCCTGTTCTCAGACAAGTTTAACCTCATGGTGACAAGGTTAACAACCATGTTAACAAGCTCACAACCTTAATCTTTTATTTGGCTAACAACCTGATAAATACACACACACGCGCGCACGCGCACACACACACACACACTAAAAAAAAATCCAGTAATTCTCAATGTACCTCATCTTCTGATTAACTCAAATCAGTGTGTGTGATTCCTAGACTTCTCTGATTGACCTGGCCCATAACCCTAGCCTCTAAAGCCGGGGGTGCAATCCCCCAATCCCATCCACCAACCATGTTTTGAGAGTGCAGGAGGAAAAGCTCTAGTGCTGACCTACCAATGAATCTGCAAGAAAAAAAAGAGAGGAGAGGTAGATGCTGGAATGACAAACCCAAAATATGTGGCTGTGGCTGGCCCCAGAAGGACTTCAGTGGGGTTACCTGAACTGGTGTGGCTGGTTCCAAGCTTCTTCTTTAGCTGAGGTCTACAAATACGGGGGAGGTGAGCACTGACTGGGTAGGTCCATTGAGTTGACTAGATGAAAAGAACAGGACACAGAGCAAGGAGTTCTTGTCAATGAACAGCCCTGTTACAACTCAGTCATAGTCATAATGGCTCACACTTCAATTGACAAGAGGTGACAGGACAGAAAATAGCCTTTAGAGAAAAGCATCCAAGGGAAAAATAAATTCACCAAAGTTTTATTAGATAAAACTAAAAGATTCCCAAGTCTATATTCCCAGGAAGGGAACTGGAGTCGCAATGCTGAGTACAAGTGTGATCCATGTAGTGTTTACTGAACTCATAGAAGCAACCCAGTCCTGAGATGATACCATCTGGACCAATACTTGACCAGTCATCCTGGATTTCTAGTTCTTCTGGGATTTTTCTGGGCCTTGGGCTCAGAAAAGATAACTTCCTCACCCAGTCCAGCTACAAGAGAAGAAGGGTATACAGCCTGGAACAGGCAGTTATCTTTAGGGTGGGAGGTGAGAGCGGTGAGCAGCATAGCACCTCAGCCTCTTCCATTGTTAACTGGCCTCTTTATCATTCTTTTAAACTTCCTATTGGTTTCCCTCACCAAGGCACTGTGCTAGGCACACTGGACTAGTACTAATCTTACTTCAATGTTGTGAGCTACATATCTGCATCACTGTTCTTCCAAAAGGGAAACTGAGACTCATGGGGCCCCTCAGTTTCTATTCCTGAGATAGTCCCGCTGGACAAAGGCAAGTTTCAGTTGCAGGGGAGTCTGTCTGCTGAGATCACACTGTCTCCTCCTCTCTGTGGCCTCTGAGGATCCCCAGGAAACTTGTTATTTGAGAAACTCCTCCTGGACACCCAGACCATGGTCTCACCTTAACAATATAGAGTTCTGGTATCAAAACTCAGCTTTGCCATCCATGTCATGCTGAGTGATACAGGTATCTACTCTGACACTCCATCTTCTTGGATTTGTCCTTTCCCCACAGTGTCTCAATGGACAAGGGCTATTTCTCTCAACCCATCAGAGCTGGCCTTAGGTCAAAGCCTTCTACTGAACCTTAGATGAGGTTAATTGCAAGTCAGAAGAGAGCTACTATGATATATACTCAGGGGTGGTTTAGCTTAGGATCTTGGGCTCCAACCATACACTACCAGAAGGCCATGGGGGACGCTATTAACTCTTAGCCTGGGTCCTGCAATAAATATTAGGGGGATCACATCTGATTCCACAGACAGCCCAGAGTACAACCCCACACCTACCCCAGACTATGTCTGTTGTCTGCTCTCCTAGAGCTATGACCTCCAAGGCACACTCCATGGACCAGCTGCACAGGCATCACTTGGCAGCCAGTTCAGAGATAAGTCCAAACCCAATGAACCAGAAATTCTAGGTCCAGGGCTAATAACAACATAGGAAGATGTGATTGAGAATCAAGTTGACAAGGGGAAGACTCGTAATGGCTATTCTTGGTTGTCAACTTGACTCCATCTGGAATTAGCTAAAACCCAAAAATAGATGGCATGCCTATGAGTGAGTTTTGCTTAATTTGAAATAGGTAGATCTACTTCTAATCTGGATTTTTGAGGTAGGAAGACACACACCTTTCATTCGGATCTTATAACGGAAGACACATCTTTAACCTGGGTCATACTTTTTGCTGGAAGGCTATGTAAGGAAAAGAATGCTTTTTCACTTTGCCTGCTTGCCCTCACCTCACTAGCGAGTCCATACCTTCACTGGCATTAGAGCCTACTTCTTTGGGATTTGAAGGCCAGCTGAGACATCCAGCCCTATGGACTGGGCAACTACTGGATTCTTGGACTTTCAGTTCACAGCCAGCCAATGTTGGATTAGCTAGACTGCAGCCTGTAAGTCATTCTAATATATCCCATAGACAGACAGACAAACAGGCAGATAGATAGATAGATAGATAGATAGATAGATAGATAGATAGATAGATAGATGACAGATAAGACAGGGATTTATTCTATAAGTTCAGCTGCTCCAGAGAATCTTGACTAGTATAGGAGCCTAGCATTCAATACACATATATAATGAATTTTGATCACAGTCCCCCTTGTTCCCCTCTCCTGTCCCATTCCCGCTCCCTATAGAACCCCTCTTCTCCACAAACAACTTCTTACTCTCCTGTATTTCGTTTTTTTAATACCTCACTGAGTTTAACCAGGGCTGCTTGCCAGTGCACAAGTGTGCAGTTAATACTAGATTGTAGGTAACTTAACAGTTGCTGCACCACTGAAGAAAGACACGTCCCTGTCTCCTAGCAGCTACTAATTGCCAATAGCTCCTGGGCTAGGGATGGAACATCACATACTGCCCCCCCATCCACCAGTAGTCCTGCCTCGGGTGACCTTGGTGCAGGTTCAAGTTTGGAATTCTCTGATGTCTGAGAACTGTCGTGGTTTAAAAAAAAAAAAAAAGTTAATACATTGTTGATGGGGGATGTCCTTCTGTATATGTGTTTCTCTTGTTGGTTGATGAATAAAACACTGTTTAGCTGATAGAGGCAGGAAGATAGGTGGAGTTAGGAGATGAGGAGTATTCTGGGAAAGGTAGGCAGAGGGAGCCCACCAGAACAGTTGCCATATAGACCGCAAAAGAGTTACAGGTCCAAACATAAGACCATGTGTGAATACTTAGATTGATAGATATGGGTTAGTAATTAAGACAGAGATGGCCAATAAGAAGCCCTAACCATCAGCAAATGGTTTAATAATTAACGTAAGACTGTTTATTTGGGGCTGAGAAGGGCAAAGGGACCCGGCAGGACAAGAAAATACAGCAACACATTCTCCCTTTGGCTGTGGAGATGCAGTGAGATAAGACGTGATAAGGTCTGGGGAATGAGATTTTCTTCAGTCTTAAGCATCCAAATACTTCATATTCTCATGCCTAGCTTGGTACTGACACATCCCCATAGAGTCTGGCATCCCTTGCCCATCAGACCCAGAAAGCAGCTCAGAGAAGAATATGCACAGTGAGTCAGAAAGGCAAAGGACATGTGAAGGGCCACAGTGAGGCTTGTGCCCCCACTCTGACTCTAAACCCATACCACACAAAGGCAAGGGTGGCGTTTACAGGTGGATTTCTAGCAGCATCAGCCAGTGTGGTCCTGAAGAAATTCCATTCACTGTCATCTCTGGGACGAACCCCTGTATCTCCAGCAAACTGACACAGAAAACCACCTGGGTCAAAGGCTGGTATCTGCCTGGCATTTTGGTCTTTTTTTGTTAAGCTAGCACAGGTCACCGGCCTTGCAGACACAGTCATTTCTACCTCAGTGCTAACCTTTGGTGCTGCCCTCAAAGGTTGGTCATTCCTTTCAGGTGACCCCTGATGACGTGTGGGCCTCTGTGTCTGCTAGTGCCTCACAAGGAATTATAGAATCTACATTCCTAAAATCTAAGACAGGGGGTAGCAATTTAATCGATTATAAAGTCCTCATCATGGAGACGAGTATGCAGCGAGTGGCCAGCCAAAGCTGCTCGTCAATGTCATCATTTCTCATAGTCACCTAAGGCTGAGAAGTGATAATCACCTGTTACAGAGATAGCTTCAATGCAGCCATTGCCAGGAGTTGGTTGGTCATCTGTGACACATCTGACACATGAAAGTTGTACCTCAGTGAGAAGATAAAAATAGCTCTGTCCATATTATCTCTTCTGGACAATGCCTGTTACCTCATGTCAGCTCCTCCTAGGATTTGGGATCAAGCCAATGGTCTCTCTGTGACTAGTGATGGAAGCCCCTTTTCAAAGTGGCTTAAGCCCCAAATGAAATGTGTTAATATGAGTAGCTAGTCATTTAGGTATGGACTGGTCACTCTAGAGAATGTCACTCAACTCTGCAGCCTTGGGAGAATTTATTCAACTTTCAGACCAGGACTTTAATCAATATAAATAAAACTTCTGGGTGTTTATTCACCATATCCCAGTCTTTTGACCTTCAAGGAGTTACTCAATTGGAGGCTGATTTTTTTTCACCTGTAAATATGCAGGAGAGCATGATCCATGATATTGCAACAAATAAAGGAGTGATGTAGAAAGAGCTGTATTTCCCACTGAGTGTGTGTGTGTGTGTGTGTGTGTGTGTGTGCAACATGCATACTAAATATGTAAGTATTCTAAACAATGTGGTGGGTAGTTTTTCATTATCATAGCCCACAAAATACGATATGAAAGCCCCCGTAGAAACGTGAAGTGGTTATGTGACCAACCTTAACCCTTAGAGCTAAGTGGTGATTTAAATAAGCAATTAATACCTTCATCATAGGCATTCTGGAAGGCACTAAGGTGACCACTTATTTATCCCATTGAATTCCTGTTTTCTCTGTAGCCCAGTTTCCCAAGGAGAAAAGAAATAGCTGTGAGAGTAACCATAACCCTCTTTTTTTCCTTTTTTTCTTTTCTTTTCTTCTTCTTCTTCTTCTTCTTCTTCTTCTTCTTCTTCTTCTTCTTCTTCTTCTTCTTCGTCGTCGTCGTCGTCGTCGTCGTCGTCGTCATTGTCGTTGTCTGGGGAATGTACTTCTGTGTATGTTCATCTTATTGATTGTTGAATAAAATACTGTTTGGCCAATCAGGCAGCAAGTTAGACGGGACTAGGAGTCAAAGAGGATTCTGGGAAATGTAGAGAAAGTGGTGATCCAGGCAGGAAGTGACATAGCAGGGAGACTCATATTTAAGGAAGGACAAGCAGGAAGTGGTCCCTTTTCCCCTTTGCTCTTCCTCCAATGGCACCAACAAGGGAGGGCGCCAATGGAAGGCGTCCGATAAGATAAGTCTTATAAAATATATAGATTTATGATAATTAAGAGTGAGCTAACAGATGAGAATCCTAGTCTTTAGCCAAGCAGCATTTGTACATAATAGAAGTTTCTGTGTACTATTTGGGGCCCTAACTCAGCAGGGAGAAATTGGTCAGCTGACATAAAGCACACACGTGGCTGTGGGGCTCAGGTGACTTTTGGTGGAAAGATTTATCATAACCTTCTTCTTCTTCTCCTCCTCCTCCTCCTCCTCCTCCTCCTGTTGCTCCTCCTCCTGCTCCTACTCCTGTTTGGTTTTATTTGGAGTTTCTGTGCAATCCTACATTTAGAAAACGCTTCAGAACCTTAAAGAGTAAAATTAGCAGCCATAGAAATAATCAAAGAAATAAATGTGTAAGGCCTCAAAGTTATGATGGTGCTTTTACTTTAGGATGGTGTGAAGAGCACAGATATACTGGTCTCTACCTCAACTCAGAGTTCAATGAATTGCATGTGACATCCAACACCTTATTACAAAGCCAGTTGTGTGTCAGCTGTAGACTGACAAAAATGCATGTGGACTGGAATGATGTGTGGTACTGACAAGTCAGGTGTCTTAGATGCAATGCTACCTACAATAGCTCATTAGGACACAGTCCCATCACAGTCCAAGGACTGCCACACGTCTATCAAGCCAGTGGCTCATCCATCATCCCACTTAAAAGAACAAATTGAACCAGAAGAGGGAGGAGCTGCCCAGATCCCAGCTGCCTTCTCTGCAAGTCCTGGAAGTTTCACTGTCTTTTTGCCCTGTGTTTGACTGGAAGCACTGGAACATTTTTAAACACACGGTTGACTCTATTTCCTGTGTCTCTATTCAGAACCACTATGAAAGCAACTGGAAATACCAAACTAATGACATCTCACACTGGCATGGTGCCACCAGTACCAACTTTATTAAGCATGGGGACACTAATAAAACATGTGCAATAAATTGCACTTTAAAAGCATCATGGGAGATCAAGATTGCTCCTTTAAAGAACCCCGTGAAAAATACTTTGATAGAATAAGAAGGGAAAAGAGCCTTTACAATGGAATAAAAATTACTCATTTGCGTCTTATAAATCCAGACTTTGGTATATAGGGCTTCCTTGGGGGCATATTGCTTTTTATATGTATGGCATGTGCCTGAACACTCCTAGATAAATTTGCTGGAAAACTCTGTCTGAAAACCATCAGCTCCACCTCTCAGAACCCCCTTTGGCTTAGGTCTAATATCCTGCCACCAAAAATCCAACTTACTCCCCTAAAGGTTATAAGCCAGCCAGGTCAAGGTGGTTTAGAGGAAAGAAATCAACTTTGGTAACATAGGAGACCTTCGCTCCAGCACTGTGACTTTGAAGAGAGTCTTCCTGTGCTCTCTGAGACTCAGTTTATTCCTCTATGAAGAAGATCTTTGCTCAATCTAAGTCAGAGATAGCCAGTGCAAAAGCATTTGTCAAATGCAAACAAGCTGAGTGAGGGAGGGAAACCAAAATGTGCAAGCTCTGGGGTGGGACTTCTCTCTCTTTTCCTTTGTCTTTACATAACGTTCCTTAGCAGGTCTGATAGATTTTTCCCTGATTGATTTCCCTTCAAATGTCTCCTCTTCTCTGAAACTTGAGCCATTCTTTTTACTTTTACCTATTAAAACAGCTTTTATTTTTTATAAAATTTCACCTAATAAAACTGCTTCCTTTGGGGCTCCTATTCTCCACACTGCAGCTGGGGTAATTTTTTTTCTGAAATAAAAGTCCAATGGCTTCTCTATACTGACAGAACACATTTGCAACCTTCTATAAAGCAGTTGTGAGTCACTAGTCATTTTCCGCTGTCCACTTTGTTTTTCAGTGCCGTGATTGATTCAATAGCCACCTAAACTATTGATTGGCAAGAATCTATTTCTCACCTGCTGGCATTATTTTGATACTATTTTCTCTATCTTTGATGATGCCTCTATGAATTAGTCAGGGTGACAGAGTACAGTTGCAGAAACAAGTATCCCATACATCTTGTCCACGTGACCAACACAGTCACTAGGAAGCAGGGGAGAAAGAAATATCTGCTCATTGTAAAAAGTTTCTATTTCAGGCTAATAGAGGCTTTGGTCCCTGCATTAACTTCCATGAATACCATAGCAAAAGAAAGAGGATGTGGAGAACATACTGTCTCCTCAGCTTTCCACCTAGCTCAAATTTCATTAGCCAAGGTTCTCTGAGGCGCTTGGGAATGCAACCCTTTGGGAACCCTGTAGAGAGCTGGTGATATTAAATGAACATCTCCAGTGATTTCCATAGTTTGTTTCTCTTTTGCTTGTTAAGTAAGCTCCTATATGTAGGTTCAGCTCCAACATCTCCTCCTCCAGGAAGACTGCCTCACACACTTCCATCAGGACAGCACTCTACTTTGTTGCTTTGATTTGCTTCTTACTCCCTGCTATGGTTTGAATAAGTGTCTCCCAAGGGTCTGGGTGTTGATGGCTTGATTTCCCAAGGTAAGAGGAGGTGAGATCTTCAGGAGGCAAATGTAGGAGCTTATTTATACAATGCCATTTCTTTTTCTTCATGGTTATGATATGAGCAGTTTCCCCGCCATTGTTGCCCATATCTTCAGCAGAAACCCAAAGCAATGAGGGCTGTTAATCATAAACTGGAAACTTCAACACCGTGAGCCAAAGCAAACGCTTTCTCTTTAGACTTTTGTTATATTGAAACAAAGCGGATTAACGTTCTACAATACAAAGAACACCAGTCTGGGGAATAAATAGGAACCATGCCTTCTTCATAACTACATTTGGGATTTAAAGTCAGATCTGGAGGAAGGTAGAAACCAGGTATCGCTAGAATCCGAGGAACACATTTCAGTGCATTTTTGTGGTCCATCGCTGACTGGCCAAGTCTAAGCTCTGGTTTCCTGGGTAGCAGGAGAAACAGAAGGGCTCTGGAGCCATCTCGTATCTCGCACAACACAGAGATATTGCCGCAGACAGTGGGGATCTGATGGAGCTTCCCTTCTCCACCTGCCTCCAGATCCTCGTGAGAGGGCTTATGAGACATGACCTGTTAGTCATCCCCTCCTGCCAACAGGTGTTGCTCACACTTCTTTTTCAAGTAAATACTACCTTCTAAGTAAGAATTAAAATAAATAAGCAAACAAAAGACCCAATGTCTACTCTTCCCAGACTGCCTTGCTGCTTTACCACAATCATGTGACTTAAGACCTGGCAATCAGATGAACCCACACAGATGAATGAGTTTGGTTTCCTTATTTGCAAAATAAAGAAAAGTAAAATCACCTCGATTTAAAGATTAAATAAGATTGCGTGTTGGAGTCTGGAAATCTCAAGTGACAGAACAAGACAGATGCGGAGTATGTATACACTCCTCCAAAACAACAGAAGAAAAACGGGAAGCAGTTTGCTGATTTTAGTGACTTTGTGATGGGAAGTCACTCCTTCAGAAGTGTCCCCGGGAGCGTGTTTCTGGCAGTCACTCTCACAAAGCCAACATCTTTGCATTGCAGATGTCCGGGGCACATCCTCCAATCTGTGCCTTTCCATGGGAAGACCTAAACAAAAGTCCACTCACCCCCACATAGGAGACTGATGGAAGAACAAAGAAATGATTCTACGAAGGCCAGCTTGCAGAGCTTAGTAGAGCTACTCACAGAAGCACGGGTGAGTCTGAGGCTCCCCTAGCCCACTCGATGACTCCTGGAAGCTGCAGCCTGAAGCTTCTCTCTGCACCACGTTCAGGTAGCTTCCCCAGTGGAGTCCCCTCTCCCAGAGCATTGTTGATGCTTGCAGAACTATAAGGAGAGGCCTTGGGAGCTGTAGCCTCCACCAGCTTGCTGGGCCATGTAAGACTCATCCCCTTCCTGCATCGTAAGACCCTCCCTCCTCCCTGCAGGAGGGAGTATTTCAGTTTGGGGACGTAGACGATGTCCACCTGGAAAAACATGAACAATGGGCCTGCAGCTATTCCAGCACAGGCTTTTGCTGACGGTCTTTTATTCCCTCTGTTCTCAAAACATCTCCAGGCTCAGTTTCCTGTTCTTCACCCCATCCCAGATGTGAATCCCTGGATCTCCCACTTCCTACAAATGTGGGCTCTGGATAAAACAACAGGACCAGGGGGAAAGGATCAACTCTCCTCTAATAGTCCGTGGTGAGTCGCCGAGGAGTCAGGTGATGAATCGTATGTACTTGAACTTACTTTGAACTCAGAAAATAAGTAAGTCTCTGAGGACAAAGGCTCATTTCCTACCAGACTAAGTGCTCAGTAAGCCCACTCACTTCCTCAGCCCCGAGGGAACCAGCTGACTACAGTGCCCAGTACAGGGATGGGCCCAGGAACACAGGAGGTGAAAGACCCTGCAAACACTCTAATACCAAAGCTATATGCACTCAGCTGCCTCCTCTCTGGGTCTCACACACTCCAGAGAGCTGGCTTGGGCTTTCAGTAGAGGTTTGAGTACACAAGGACTCCAGGTCGGCCCAGCCTACCTCCTTCCACTTTGCCCTGGCTAGCATTTTTGGGCTCATCCACAGCCAGCCTGATTGACACTGCACGCTTGCTCGTCATAGATGAGCCTGACCTCCAACAGGATCAACATGAGAGGTAGCTTCAAGCCCCGGCTCTACCACGGAGCCCATGGTGGTGAATGAGTTTGGTTTCCTTATTTGCAAAATAAAGAAAAGTAAAATCACCTTGATTTAAAGATTAAATAAGATTGCATGTTGGTATGCCTTCTCTGGAAATCTCAAGTCAGTTCTCTTGTCTGTGGGAGAAACTGAACATGTAATAGTTTGCTGTAAGCTTTTATTCTGTCATTCAGTCTACATTCCACGCATTCCATTAGATTCCCGTGGATGGATGAGCTCCATATCCGATGCCCTGCAAGCTATAACCCACCCCTCCCCCTCTTGACAGCTGCTCCTCTGGCTGCCTCTCCCTAGACCCTCCCAGAACAGATATGGAATTCTGGCTGAGGGTGTCCCCTCCAAATGAGGCCCTCACATGCAGTGAGGGCCAGTGAAACTTCTGGCATTTCCTCCATCTCTTTGGGCCAAGAACAGGAGAGAACCCTGGGGCTTCTGGCCCTTTCATTTACCATTTTATTTTCTCCTTGGCTCTGACTGTCGACAGCATCTGGCTGCTGTCACTGTATAGATGACACTTGGGTCCCAGGCTCTCTGACCTCCCAAGGACTCTGAGCACTGATTGGACTTATCAGAATGCTGTGTTCCCAGCCAAAGAGATCTGCCAGCAATGATGAAGAAGCAGTCTGAACCCAGTGGGAAATCCGAATGAGGACGAGAAGCTGGGCATGGGGGTTGGCTCCAGCCAAGCTCAGCTGTCCAGAAAATCCTTCAGAGGCCCCTGTCTGCCCTGATCTCCTCTCTCCAGGCTCCTTGCAAAGGGCTTGAGCAGCGCTGCAAAGGGGGACGTGCAAACCTTCTTGAAAGTAGGAATCCTCTCTGCAAGACCACATCTTTCTCACCGCTCTCATTATCATAGAGTTGCTAATCCTGCCTCCTGCTCGCTGTTTAATCTCCAAGTGCACAGAGCCAGAACCTCTTCACCATTGTGAGACCAGGAAGAAACAGACAACCAGGACCAGACACTGAACTTGGTTCTTCACAGATGTTTACCTTCTGAATTTACAAAGAGATTCAGCCCTACAGAGGGTGGGAGTGGCAGGGTGGAGGGGGGAAGGGGGGCTCCCCAGTGGCTCACCACTCCAGAGTTGAACCTGAATGCAGAGTCAGTTTTCTATAGCTCAGAAGCCACCTTCTATCTTTAGGATATTTCGTTGCGTTTTTCCTTTGACTTTTATGAAAAAAGGCTACAATAAGCCTTCGCAAGCTTGATTTTATGCCACCACCAATTTCTTCTCTCTTGGCTGTGTTCTGAGGTTGGAGCTGATGAGTCATGTGGGCTCATCTGAGGGCTTCCAGACCATTTTACATTCCCACCAGCGGTGTGTGAGGGTCCAGGTAGCTCCCGTCCTCATTAACATTAGTTATCTTCTGTGCACATTATGGCCTTTGTGGATGTGAAAACAAGTGCTTCTCTGTGTGTGATCTTTTATATTGGCCTAACAGTGAATGGTGCGGAGCCACTGCTAAGTCACATGTGAGCGGTCTGTATCGCCTTGTCAGGGTCCTTTCTCTTTCCCTCCTCTACTCATAAGCTCCTTGTAACAATTTCCATTCTGCGAGTTATCATTGGCCATTATTAATGGTATTCTACAGGCACAAATGTTTAATTTCTATAGGGGATGAATCGATCTACTTTTCAGTATGAGTCCTTGGTATCATGTCTAAGTAAAATTTGCCTGACCCGTGGTCATAAAGATATATTAGTTTTCCTTCTTTTTTTTTTTTTTGTCTGACTTTTCCTCTTGAGTCTGTTAATCATTTTGAAACCTTTGTGTATGGTGTGATGAAGTGGCCCAGCTTCAGAGTGTTTCTCGTGGACATACAGTTGTCCTCATCATCATTGTTGAACAGAATGCTACCTCCCCCATTGAGCTGTCCTGCAAATCCACTCACCAGACAGGCAGGGGCTGAGCTCTGTGCTCTCATTGTCTTCCACTGCTCACCCTGTCAAAGACTGTGCCATCTCCATGACTTGTCACCAGCCTGAGGTCTGCAAGTTTCAAAATTCAGAAGCGTAAGATCCCCCAGTTCATTCTTTTGCTTTTGCCAGGACTGTTTCAGATGTAGTGGGTCCCTTGGGTTTCTACATCATTTTAGGATCCGGGTCAATTTCTTTAGAAACTGGTAATAGCAATGCCAGCTAGACTTGTAGTTAATACGAAGCCTACATGAAGGAGTATCGCTAAAGGTCTCCAATCCATGAGCATGAGAGGCCTCTCCCTTCAGTTAGAATCTATTTCACGGCGTTTTCTGGTTTGCACAATGTAATTTCTAGCACCGCTTTTGTTAAATTTATTCCTAGATAATTTCTTCTTTTTATGCCCTACTGTAAGTGAATCGTTTTCTTAATTTCACTCAGGGAATATTCGTTGCATACAGAAATATATTTTCATTGTGGTGTTGCACTGCATAACTCTGGTGGATTCATTTAATAGTTCTCATGGATTCATAGCATATGCAACTGAAACATTTTTAAATGTATATTTTATTTTTATTTACGTGAGTGTGTCTGTCTGTCTGCATACGTGCCTGCAGGTGCCTGGAGAGGCAAGAAGAGAGCATCAATCCCCTGTAGCCGAAATTGCAGACGGTTGTGAGCTGCCCAGTGAGGGTGCTGGGAACCAAAGCTACAGCCACTACAAGGGCAGCAAATGCACTTAACCACTGAGCTTTCTTGACAGCCCCCTGGAAATAGTTTAACATCCTTCTTTAAGATAAAGGATGCCATTTGTCTTCCCTCTAAGCCTCCCTTCCCTCCCTTTTCTTCTTTCTGATTATTTCTTCTTTTTCCTTTTTCCTTACTAATTATCTTAGCTGGACCTATCAGGATAATGTTAAATAAATGGCAGAAAACACAGTTACCTTGTTCTCTTGTTAGGACAATTTTCACATTTTCCAGTATTAACTGGGGTATTAGGTGTGCATTTCACAGAGAACCATTATCAGGGTGGGAGTTTTCTCTATGTAGTTTATTAAATACTTTTATACATTTAAAAACAAGTTATGAGTACTGAGTGTGGTTATACACACGTGTGATCTAGTGCTTCGGAGACAGAGACATGAAAAACACAAGATCAAGGTCATCCTCAGCTAGCAGACAATTTCAAAGCCAATCTGGGCTGTATAAAAACCTGTCCAAAAGCCAAAGGCCTTGAGCCAGACCAACAACTCATTGCAATGAACATTTGCAAGTGAAGCTGTTTGGGCCAAGGGTATATTGTGTGACATACCACAATTCCCAAGGCCACTACAACAAATGAATTCCTGGAGAGGAAGAAAAGGTGGAGAAGCAAAATGTTTTTCTTTTTTAATTATTTTGGGGGGAGGCTACAAGGGTGGAGAGCAAACATGGAAGGACTAAGCAATGAGAGGGATTGGAAAGCATGATGTGAAATTATCAACGAATCAATAAAAATATGATAAAAAAATGAATTATCCAAAACTCAAAAAAGTCTCAAAACAAACAAAAAGATTATAGATTTTGTCGTTTGAGTTTTCTGCGCCTATGGAGATTATTAAGTAAATCTGGTCAAACAGATGTCTACAGCTGTTAAAGACTGTCCTGTGGGGTCAAAGATCACCCCATCGAGTGTAGGGAGTGGAGGAAGCTCTGAGTGAGTGAAGTCCTGAGTGAATGAATATTATTGACATGGGCAAAGCAATGTCAAAGACCTCAGCATCTCAGCTCCATGGGAGTGGCAAAGCCTTAAGCAGGTGAGGCTCAGTAGAAATGCAAATCCCTCTTCCTGGATCCATTTGCAAGCCATTGACCAATGTGTACAAAAATTAGCAATGACAGCTTCCTCCTCCCAGATGTCTGCATCCCAAGACCAATCCCCTTCAGAGACACCCTAGGAAGACCAGCCAGCCCCTCCCCTTGTGCCGTACCTGGGTTGGGTAGTAGTTGGTGAGACTCCATCCCCGTGGGCACATTCTAGCTGATTCCAGTTTTTCTGTACATGTGTTGTCCTGTCTTCATTCACTGGAGACCCCCTAGTCAGGGTTCCAGGACTAAGCTGCATGAAGGGAAGCAGTTGACAGCCATACTTCAGAGGACCTACTGTGATAATCAAATTCTGCAGCAGGCATTCAATAGCTGTTGTCATGCTTGCAATCTAAAAGAGACAGTGAACCCCTGTCACTTGGGGTTTTTATGTCCACCCAAAACACTGCTCAAGGCTTAATGGGAGATGACAGTTGGGAGAGAGCTTCCCAAGCTCTTTAGAGCACTCCCGAGTGACCTTGGCTCCAGAAACTTCCTTGCTGTTTTAAGTGCTTCTAGACACAAGGCTTGGGAAAGCCTTGTGGATTTGGCCTCACAACCTGGCCTCTTACTGAAACAAACTCGGCCTTCACTTCTCACTGCCTGCTTGTGAGAGACAAGCATATATATCAAAGTGTCGACTACATTGGTGCCGGCTCAGAATGCCCTGGTATGTTCTGACCTTGCCAACTTGACCTGTCCAGGAGTATTTTTTGCTGTCAGTGCCTTTGCTGGTGTAGGGCGGACCCGCAAGGGTTGCTGCTGGTGAGTTCAGTACAGTTCACCAAAACTGTCAAACCCTAGATGCCAGGTGTTCCAAATGCAATGCTTCTATCGCTTCTAACAATCTTCCCAAGGGGAAGTTTATGATCACTTCACTGATGAGGAAATGGAACACTCGAGAGATCCAGCGACGGTACGGCAATAAATTATCATGTAGACCAGAATCTACAGCCCTTGGTTTAGGGATTGCAATGCTATATCTCCACTAAACGATGTTACATCACCCACAAATACACACACACACACACACACACACACACACACACACACACACACACACACACCTCATATCTGCTGTGCTATAGAACACTCTCACTACCCTTAACCCTTAGAAGGCATGAAGTGTTGAAATCCATACACCTGATTCTCAGACAGGGCTACTTGCAGGCTTTCAGAGCATCCCTCAGATGCTCTCTCAGTAAGTTCTCTATGCACAGCTCAGGTGAAGCAGGCATTGGACCAGTCGAGAAAGCTCCTGGGTGCATTCCTGAGCAGGAAAGATTCAACCAATGGGGTAACAGAGGGAATTTGGGGAAATAAAATGACAAAAGAGAGACTGTCAGGTCTGGGGAGATGGCTCAATGAGTAAAATACTTCTCATGTAAGCTTGAAGACTGAAGTTCAAATCCCCAGAAGCCATAGAGAGCCGGGAGTAGTGGTGCACACCTGTAATTCCGGTGCACTTATGGCCACATGGGAGGCAGAGCAAACCACAGAGAGAGCCTTTCACAAACATGGTGCATGGTGAGAGCCACCATCTAGGGTTGTCTTCCAATCTCCACACACAGGCCATGGCACTGGCATGCCCCCCACTTTACATACCGGAACATTTATACACACATACTCGGGATTTTCTCAAAGAAAGAGACTGGCTGTCTATTTTTTAAACCCCTCCACTTACAAATCTGCAACTGAGCATTGAATATGTAGGGTTAGAGGAAGCAGAGCCTCTGGCCTCAGGAGGCTCTGGAGACACTGCAAGAACCAAATAGAACATAAACAGAGACCATAGCTGAGGCAATGATGTGTCCAGTGCCTTGAGAGCACAGGCGTGTGTTTGCTTACCACTTGTCCTCATATATACAGTCCGTTCCACGATGTCTCTTGCAGAGTCTCCTCACTGTCCACATTTGGCTCACCTGCCACCTCTCAAGGCAGCCTGGGATGTGTCCCAGGTGGACTAGCGAGCTTTCCCTGTCTGAAGAGTCAAAACGCTCACAACTGCATGCATAGCACAGAGGAGACGGTTAGTGCCATGAGGGCTTGACCTATCGGTTTGCTTGATGCTTTCTTCCCAGTGCAACAGAAGCAGAGGTTGAGATGGATCACTTTTAAGAAATGGCTCTGGCCACAGGGTAGTGGCAGGGGGCGGGGCGAAGGGGGTGGCAGGGGTGGAAGGCAATGAGGGCAGCTAGGAACAGAAGCAAACGTAGGGTCAGGAGACAAGGGTATGGGTGTGCACAAGGAAAAGGGCCTCCACAGGGTGACCAGGAAAGGAGGGGAAAGTGGCCGCAGAAGATGAGAATAAAAGATAAGAGTTTTAGTGTGTGCTGCCCAGCCTCTCCCGTGGCAGAGGACATATTGGGTTCCATGCCCACCAGACAGAAAGGTCTATGCTTCCAGAGAGACGAAGAAAGGAAGGAAGGAGTAATTAAATGTTGATCTTTGACTCTCCAGAGGAAACAAACAGAAATGCACGCCCCCAACCGCGGATGATTGAACAGATACAGAGATGAATTACAAACACCTTCGATGTCAGCTCTAAAAGAGTTATTAAAGGACAGGAAACCCCAGGCTTCCCCATCACCCTTTCAGTCTCCTTCCAGCTGGTAAACCCTCACCTGTGTTACAGCAGCCTGTGTTGGGAGACAATTACTCAGGATGGGATGTGTTGACCCAGGAGACCTGGGAACTTGTAGCCGGCTCAATAGCATCCCAGAGAGGCTTGCCGAATACCTGTTCATATCAGGGTATATTTTGTCAATACCACAGCCTCAACCCTATGTCAGATATGATGGCGTGGGTTGTAGGGAGACCGTGATAACTAAAGCATCACCCCACCCTGCCCCCAGAAGAGATCTGCATTGTGTGGGCTCATCACTACCGTGAGTAGACAGTCAGTAAAAAGCTATCTCAAACAAGTCAATGTTTGCAGTGAATTTAAAATACATGGGGTCACCGTTCTACAGTTCGTTCTAGTCCTAGCTGAAGGAGCACCTCTCCAAACCCTCAAGTGGGGCTGGAGAGATATACAGCAATTAAGAGTGCTTGCTACGCTTCTAGAGGACCCTAGTTCAATTCCCAGGACCCGTCATGTCAGACACGTCACAACTGTGTATAACTCCAACTTGAGGAGATCTGACATCCCTGGCTTCTACAGGCACCCACACTAATGTGTACATACCAACATGCACATGCCTACCCAGATACAAATAACTAAAGCAGCAAAAGTTTTTTTTTTTTTTCAAAACCATCATAGGATTTTCTTACTGTCTCTCTCCTGCTAACACAAGATCTAGAACTCTTGCCCAAGACCCAGCTTGACTGTGGAGCTCTGAGAGAACCCAGGTCCCACGCCTGTTGCTGAGGCACACACAGCACCGCTCACAGGTTAGGCCAGCATTTTCAGAACATTGCTGCACGCTACCCATACTCATCTACTTGAGACCTATGGAATCTGTGCAATACATCCGAGAGAAGCAATAGCCGCACAACACCGTGAGCTCTCCATCTAATTCCACAGGCATGGATGTCCAACTCCAGTCCTCACCAGCCAAGGGACATGGCAACTATTGAATCTCTCAGTGCCTCGTTCATACTGTACAACCGACAGGTCACAGCATATGCAATAATGTATGCTGACGTCAAAGGCTGTTGGGAAGATTTAATGAGTTAATACACATAAAGCAATCAATGTGTGTCTGGAGCGAGAGAAGGTCTTTCATTTTGAGTGGAAAGTTGACAGAGGTTGGCCATGCACCCAGTACTTCCCAGCTGGTAAGCGGTGAAGTCAAGTTTCCTATGTATTGCCTCTTGCGGACTCAGAATTAGCGTAAAGGGTGTGTGAAAAATAGTGAGTAATAGATGGAGGGACCGATGGATAAGTGGACAGATGGATGAATACGTGAACTTAAAATAGATTATTGACACCTATTCCTGGGCAATTTTGCATTTGCTATTTCTGTCAGGAATAAGGTTGAGTAGCGTTCCCTTTTAGAGACTAAAAACAAAGCAAAACTAACTCTCAGACAGAGAAAGAAATAATTCCCAACATTGACAATCTACCTGCCCCTAGCAACACTGCGGTAGTAAGAAGATTCAATCAAAGACCCTTGATGCTCAGGTCGGTGCTGTTTCTTTTTTTACCACTAGGATGATCCAACAACAACTGGTGAAAATCCATAACAGATGCTTCTGTTGTCTGCCAGCTCCTCTCAGGGCAGTTAAACCAAGGAGAATCACATTAGGGTTCTAGCTCTGCTGATTTCCACTCAGGATGTAGGTGTTTGGGGACATCCACCCATTCTCTGAACTTTGAGATGGGTCTCCATACCACGTGTGGATGGTTGGATCAATAAGATGACACAGCACATCTGGATGGTTGGATCAGTAAAATGACTCAGCGCATCATTAACTTCAGACCAGGTATTCAGGAGACATCGTACAGACCAAAGTCAATTAATGGCTGCACATAATAATTATAATTGCATTTATTAGGAATGATTTCAGGGCCAAGCGTAGTGTCAGTATACTCAGAGGGCAAAGGTGGGTAGATCTCTGTGAGTTCAAGACTAGCTTGGTCTACATAGCAAGTTCCAAGTCAGCGAGGGCAACTTTGTGAGACATTATATTAAAATAATAATAATTATTATTATTGTTATTATTATTATTATTATTTCAGCATGGAAGATGAACAATGTTATAGAGAAACTGAAGCTTAGTGGAAATATAGAAAGATCTGTCCTTTGCTGCCCCTCAAGCTACTGACATAACTATGTTATGTTAGTCTAGTCGGTGGTCCTGAGGATCACAGTGAGCTTGGCCAAGGTGGCTCCTTCAGGCAGGATTCTCAACCCAGTTCTGCTACCACAGCTCTATGGCACTGGATGGCCACGAACTTTTATAGGCTCTGCATCCAGATCAGGGCTGTGAAGGCAGAAATGTGTGGAACCTTAGACATGCAACCGATATCCCAGAACCACCCACCAAGCTTTCCTTCTAGACTCTTCTACTGTGATAGCACCTCTTTCCCTGGTTCTGACTGAATTCAAACACGAGTTTGAGTGTGTTGGCTACAAGCAAAAAGACAGACTACTCAAAACTGCACAGACAGAAGGAATTCAAGTTCACAGAGAATGAGAAGAGGAGGGTTGGTCCCAGCGTTGAGTCTGTAGCTCAACAGTCTTGTCATGAGGCCCAAGACTCTTCATCCTTCCCTTGGCCATCTTTAGCAAGCTGACCCCTCATAATCTGGAGATGCAGCCAGAGCTGGTTTTTCATGGCTGATCTGAGGCAATGGGAGATTACCCATTATGGGTATTTTGGGTAAAGCCAGGAACATTTTTCCAGAAGCCTCTGAGCGGACTTCCCCACTGTCTCATCCACTGGCCCTCTAACACTCCATATCCAACCAGTAAAAAGAAAATCACCATTTATGATAAAGGCTATAATTTGAATGTCCAGGGTTCTCTAAGGAGCCACAAATAAAGATTTGGCTCTCAGAGTTTCCATCATAGGAGGTGCTTAATAACAGGCCTAACGAGAGGCCTTTGGGTCATTGGGAGATGCCCCCACACTGGGTCATGAAACCCTAGTCTGTCTCAGTTTGAGATGGGGTTGCTTGTTTCTATATAAGATGCCCTCATGAAGTTGCATCATCTACCATCATTAATAAAAACCTAACCACAGGGCCATCTGATTTTATACTTACAACTTCCAGGGCTATGAATCATAGAAAAAAAAGTTTTTACAACCTCAGATTGTTCTAGGTGTTCACATTCCCTGTCTCATTCCAGCCACTCAGGGTTCTGTAAGAGAGGAAGGCTTGAGGAACCTTTCCCCCCATTTCACAGGTAAGAGTTATCCTTACAGACCTTCTAACTGCCCCGTCCCAGAAATAAGTCCACACACCTCTGAGTTAACACCAGACACAGTTAGCAACATTGATAAGTAAGTCTACTCTAGCCGGAAGTCTCTTACCTGTAACAAGCCCATCCCCCACCACAACAACACTGCCTCCTGGGTACCCAGGACCAAGACTGTCTTAAAGTATGACATATTTATCTCCATGTGTATGTATTTCCTGCCTTGCTATTCTTTGTATATGGGCTACTCATATGATGTGGGCCCCAGCCCCGGCTGCCACACACACACACACACACACACACACACACACTCCTCTAACCTATAAGAACAAGGAATTCCCTTTGTTCTTTTCCTTCGCCCCCTCCATCATGCTGTTTGTGGTAACTTTCTCTGCTAACAAAGCTCTTCAGAACTGCAGGGCCTGTCTCTCCCTCTAGGGCTCTATCATGGCTTCCTGGACGATGGTCTCGCCCTCCTAATAAAAGTCTTCTGGAGAGAATAACTCATCTCAGTTACCTCTCTGAGAACCTGCCGTCTGCCTCCAGCAGTGCATGAACAAAACATCATTGAGGTTTAAGAGTTCACTCCAAGTTCAAGATCGCAAGTTCTCTTCTGAGGTGGCTTCTGCTAGGGAGGCCCAAACATAACACAAGTCTTTCCATGCCCCATTCTCAATACATCTCCAGGGTCATTAGATTCCTACCTGAGGTCACACGTGGCTCCTCCTTGAAGCTTGATGTAGTTTTCCTGAGAACACTCCATGAGGAGCAACGATCTCAAGTAGATGGACATTTATCTTGAGGGTCACCAGACACGCTTTGCGGATAAGACAGTAATACTGACTTAGTTTGCATAGGGCTTTGACAGAGTTCTCCAGTCGATGGAGAGGCAAACTCACCACAGTTGCAGATGATCGATGAAGCACACAGAAGACAAGGGTACCCTTCGGGCCAGACTGGGAAATGTTTGAATGTTCAATTCTCAGATATAGGTGTCTGCATCACTGAGCGGGCTAGTGGGGTCTTAATTAGGGTTCTTAGAGGGGAAGGGCTGAAACAGAAGTCAGTGTCTAGGACGGATGTCTGGAGGTGAAAGGGAGTAGGTGCTAAACAGGACCTTTCAGGGAGAAAGTGGTCTGCAGTGTAGACACAAGGATGGCCAATGTTGACCTCCCCAGAGCTTCAAGCTGGACTGGGCTGGCCGGGCCTTGCAGACATGTCTTGACCTGTATTGATATGTCATCTATTAGTTGATTATCAAGCAAAGGGGGTACAACCTTGGGAGATGAGGTTTCTTTCACGCCTGGATAGCTAGCTTCAGCTGCTGCCCTTCCATGTCCAGAATCAATCCCAAAGGAGGGTTGTGTGCCACAGGCCCCTCTCCAAACCTCACTGGCTTCTGAGAACAGTGTGGGCTTTGTAGCTTTCTCTGTTCGGAAAGGGGACTTAGCAAGGGCGCTCAGCTCCCGATGACACCGAATGAACAAGGCACAGCTAAGTGTCCTACGTCCTGGGTCTGTATTCTTTCCATTACTCAATGCCCCTTCCTGGAGTCAGCATGAGAGATTGTACTGCAAAGTCTGAGGCTGAAAGTGTTCCACACTGAATGGCTTTAGGATTCTCAGTAAGCCAGGACTACACAGATCGTAATATATTATTGTATGTGTTCACATATATGTAAATGGCACCCCAGAAGATGAGACAGAAATTGTCCAAACTCAACCCCACATTGCAGCCTAGGAAATTCTTCTAACTTTACCATTAGTGTTGTCTTAGACATCATGGCCAGTGCTCTGTTGGGATTTCAGTACGGGGGTCAGGGAGATGACAGCTTTACAGTCACTATCACCCTGCCCAGGAGTCCAGGGTTAACCTGTTTTCCAGCTATGACCCCAGACTACGTGCACTCCATGGTGATAATGACCTGGGCCTCGGGGACTCGTCTGAAGACAAAGTTACACCTATATATAAATGTGCTTTCCGGTTCTGACTGGCTGTTATGGGTTAGTCTCAGCAGACAGGGCGGTGGGAGCCACTCTGTGGTTTTATCTTCGGCACAGTGGCTGTGTCTTAATCTCCTGCTGTCTCAGCCAGCAATTGAAACTCTGCAGTTATCATCTTGCTTCGCTAGCAGTGGCCTGGTGGCTTAGGACACAGCCTGGTGAGAATTCTGTTCCCACAGCCACTGCCCCTGCTGCTGCTGCCAAATGCAGCTTTAACTAAATCTCCATTGTTCTAATTATGAATAAGATTTGAGATTCAAGGGCTGGGGTGAAAACCTGTGAGCTCAGAAAGGTTGAGGACAACTACCCAACCCTTTCTCCTTGCTGGTGTCCATGGAAGACCTGTGCTTCCACTTTGCCAAACCAGAAAAAAACAAAAAACAAAAAACAAAAACTACTCCACTCCAAACCCCACCCTACAGCTTCCCATGTCTCTCTGACCTTCCCAGATGCCCTCTGGGGCTCTATGGTTACTTTCTGTCAACTAGTTGCGAACTCAACCTCCTCACCCAAGGTTAATTTTATTTAATTAATGCAAATACCATCTTGGCACAATGTGACTGAGTATCCCCCAACAGCCACTCTGACACCATACAGACAGAGGGAAGGTGTGCTCAGGACCTTGATCCACACCTGTGACTCAGTTTCCCCCACATCTGCAGCCAGGAACCAGAGAACAATTTTCAGAGTCTGGTTCAGCTGCGTGCTCACTGGTTCCAGGTATGTGACACAGCTCCCCAGCTTTGGTTTCTCATTTATAAAATGCTATCTGGAATACTTCCCTCCAAGGCTGAAGTTCAGAGTTCAAGCCTGGAACACTGTCAGCATGCCTGTGAGGTCTACTGTGGCTTCCACCTGCTCTGCTCTGGCCACCACATCTTGAGTCAAAGCCACCTGCCCTCCTGCCTGCAACCAGATCTACCCTCACCTTCCTACTGGCCCCACCAAAGAGGAGAACTCCAGCCTGCCATTTCTCTACTCAAAGATGACCACAGATTCCCCTAGCTTCACAAACATTGAAGATGCCCCCCTCCCAAGCACAGTAGATTAGTGACGAAGTTTGAGCCTGCCTGAGGGTCGGTCCCAGTTCTATCTCTTAACAGCAAGTGACTTCAACTGAGCCAGTGATCCTGTTTGTGCTGTAGACTCTTTGTGCGGACACCAAGTCGAGGACAAAGAAAACGATGAGGATAAGGACAACACCAGCCCTCTGTAGCTATCACACCAATGCTGAGGTCGGTGATGGACATCTGCAGGCCTTTGGGAAGTACCACTTACTCTTCAAAATCTGCCACCGTGGGGTCTGAAGACATACCTGATTGTGAGGCAAAAATCCAATAAGACCTGCTGGGCCATCACCTTCCTTTCATCTAGGATCAAAAGGTTTGGAAATGGAGCTCCTTTCATGGAGAAAGAAAAGATGAAACGCTCCGAGAATCTGAGATCGGAGAGCTTGTTGTACTGGGTGGATGGGAACAAATCGAAGGCCTTTATCCCAAGCTCGCAGATGGATGTAGCCGACATTCCTTTTCAAAGAACAGGCAAGCGTTTAGGTCCGTCCCAAGAGAAAGGGGATGTGCCTTGGCATTGTGTAATCCTAGCACTCAGTAGGCTATGACAACAGTATGAGACCAGCCTGAGCTGTATAGCAAGATGCTCTCTCTAAAAGCCAAACCAAAACCAAAGCCAGCCAAACAAACAAAAATCAAGATAACACGGATGTTCAATGTTGGAGATAAGGAGTTTCGTGGATGACAATCTCCAAGGGGTCGCAAGGGCAGGTGGCTTTTCTCAAGTCTCATGGCCGCTGTCTTCCTGGAGCAGGTCTCTTTCGCAGATGTTAGACGTTCTCAGTGGTCAACTTTGGGTCCTATACCACTGATTCTTAACCATGGGACCCCATCTGGGTCAGGTGTAGAATGAATCCTGGGACCCCCCCACTGTGATGCCCACCAAGGATGGAGTTGAGACTTTGACTGCCCCTTGGCTCCAGGCAGGGTCTCAGAGAAAGGAGACAGTCATTCATCCGTGTTCCCCAAGACTGAAGACCACCCATGAGGGGAATCCTTGGATATCTGAGAAACATTTCTTAAAGGCGCCCTTGTTTTTGAAATAAAGTTTACAAAGTTTCAAAACTATGGTTTAAACCTGAGCAAAGTGAGAGTGTGAGGAGACAGCTCTCTGGCCACCTGGAGTAAACAGAACAGAAAAGTGACTCACTTGTAGCAGGAGAGGATTCAACAGGGAGTGGGAGGGACCAGAGTTGCCTGTCTCAGGACTTTGATCGGTAGAGCCCAGTGCAAAGCCTGTCCCTGGCCTCAGCCTCTCTTTTCTGGCTACAGAAAACACATCACACACACACACACACACACACACGCACGCACGCACGCACGCACGCACGCACGCACGCACGCACGCACGCACGCACGCACGCACGCACGCACGCACGCACACACACGTACACGTATACGCATACACGTACACACACACACACTATGTAAGTATGTAACTCTATCTCACATCTGCTCTAACACCTATCAACACAGCCATTCTGCAGCTCCCACTGCCTCCTTGATGAGATGTGGACACCCTGTGGACAGTGATGAAGTGCTTGGTAGAGAGCATCTCCTGTCTCTGACAGGGTTCTTGTCAGCCTTTCATCCAAGAATGGAGTGTGTAGAGAGAAAAGGGAAAATGGGGGTCACCTCATTTACCACATGGGAATAACAATTGAAGCAGGAAAGAACTCTAAGACCCTAAGAGGCAAAAGGGTGCCCACAGAATCACTGAGTCTTTAGCAGACCTCCGGAGGCCTGAGTGAGAGGCTGCAGGCGCTCAGAAGATTTCAAAGTGACAGCTAAGAGCGGACACTTGTAGAACAAGCTTGCAGGTCACTGACTGGAGGAGCAGGGGCACATGTTCTGTGCACAGCAGGTCTTAAGGATGGAGTCACAGGTCTTCCAGGGTGAGGCAGTAATAAGCCTTCTTCCTGCTGCAGCTGGTCAAGTCCTGGAGGCTGGCTGGAGTGAGCTCCCTGCACAGGGAGGAAACCTCAGGTTCAGGGAGTGTCCAGAGTCTCTCCGTCAGTTTCCTTTTTCCCTCCTTCATGGACCTCTCTTAGTCTTCTGTTCTGCAGCCACTGGATTTTCAAATTTAGGGGGCATCAGATGGACACTGTATATAAGCACGCAAATAAAGTCGGAGAGATGGGGTCAACTGGGGGAGAGCTGTCCAAATGGTGCTTTCAGTTCCAGTCACTGCAGTGAGCTTTGCATACCAGCTTGCTGGTTTTTCTGCCTGATTGGGCAACCTGGCTTGGGGTTCTGACTGTCAAAAGCTGGGGTTTTCAGTCTGGGTTATTACTTCCCATTCAGCTCCTACACAGTCTCAGAGCTTGAGTTTCCTGCCCGTCAGAGAATCCCACACCCGACAGGAAGATCTGAACCCACCAACCCATCTGTGTTAGACAGGGGTAAGATTTAGCCTGTGAGATTACCAAGTGGCAAGAACAGAGACTTTGAGTGAAGCCCCGAGCACACCTGTGGTTAGAGTGTGTCCCTGGCCCTGTATCAAAAACAATCCCCCTTGACGTACTGAGACTCTGTGGTAAGACCTGCATGTCCACAACTGTTTCTATTCTCCTATCGGTTCCTGACTGTCAACAGTGTAAATAATGCTCCTTTTAGAGCTAACAGACTTTATGCCATATACAGCCTGAACAGCCATTGATGAGAATCAGTGGAGGGGACAAGAGCCATGGGGAAAGGTTAGGAATGGGGGTGGGGGTGAGGAGGCTAACAGAGAGATCCATCCCTTAAGTTCCTTCATATATTGTCCATTTATTCCATCATTCAAAACCCAGCATGGCAATTCTGCCTAGACCCAAGGAAATTCAAGAGCCAGAGTCCACCGGATGCCCTGGCATGCTGCCACCGTGGGGCATCCTGCAGGTGGTGGCACCAGAGGTACTTGGCATCCAGTGCTCAGCAGGTCAGTCTGCATCTACCCTTTGCTTCCTGTCTTCGAGCAAACACACAGGGAGCTCCTATCTGTTCCAGACCTCATGTCACAGACATCACCGCATGGGAGCAACACAGACAAGGACAACAGTGGCTTTCTCCAGGAGAAAAGAGGGTGAATATTCACCTAGAGACAGTACGCAGAGTCCTGGGAGTGTGGGAGGACTAGGTTCTAACTTCTTGGTGGCAAGCAAGGTAGCACGGGTCGGTTTCTCATCCCTATATTGTGAGGTTGGCAGCCTCATCTTCTCCTGGATCCTTGTTTCTCCCGAGGTCCACCTCTAATGCATTCATACTCATCTGAGGAGGAAGTGGCTTGCTTACCACCACCAAAGTTTCCCCCTCTGTCCCAGAAGAGAGCTAGCATGTGGCCCAGGCTCCTTGCATCCTGCCCATTGCTCTCAACTCATTACCACCCCAGCCTGTGTCTTTTAATGTCCCCTACACTCTACCAGCCTGATTGCTGAGCTCCCAGAAGCACCATGAACTATCCCCATAGACCCAGACTCAGCCCAGGAGCCCTTCCCTCCACTTGTCCCCCAGAGTCTTCACCCATTCAGGCTCCTTCATCCTCAGCCTGGCCCTACTCTTTAGGCTGACCTTTCTCCATCTTACTTTGTCCCAACAGCATTGTGATCACAGCAGCTTCATTTGTCACCTTTATTTCCTGGAGGAAAGGACCATTTCTCAGATTTCTTCAAAGTTCCACATCATACTTGGCAGGTACTTGAGAGATGTTGACAGAGGTGTACACGTGTGCATTCAGTTTGGATAACTGGTAGACCTTCCAAGATGAGTCTCAAAGGTGTCAAAAGATGACCAGGCAAGGAAGGACCCAGAACATAAGTCAGGTACACAGGGCTCCTGTCACTTTGTTCACTTTCCATCCTAGGCCCCAGTTGACCACAGCACATTTGGCACTCCCTACAGAGCTACCTGGTGAGCAGAAGATGCCATGGCAGGATGCTGGCCTTCACTTGCTTTACTGGATGATAAATGATGAGGATGGTTTGCTGTTGTGGCAGTCCTTCTCAAGTCTCTAGAAACCTCCCAAAAGCTATTGCAAGAAGCCTGGAGACACAGACCACCCAGAAAAGATTCCAGGGCTTCATCCAACCCAGAACCAAGTTTCCTAGTATCAACCATATCTGTGACATTCTTGCATTCTGTCCACAACTCCAAAATAAATGGGCTTCTGATGCTGTGATGATTTAGATGTGAAATGTCCCCTCCCCACAGGTTCATATGTCTGAGTGCTTGGTCCCCAGTTGGTGGTAATGTTTGGGGAAGTCATAGGACCTTCCGGGGAGGTAGCTTAAGGAAGTGGGTTGCAGAGAGGCAGACCCTGAGTGTACTGTTCAGCCCTTCTTCCTGGTTCACCTAAATGTGAGCAAGCAGCCCTATTTTTCTATAGTTTCCGCTGTGAGCTGCTCTTACAACCACGCCTTTCCTTCCATGATGGACTACAAATCTTAACACTGTGGACTTAAATACACCCTTCCTTCCCTAAGAAGCTTTGGTCAAGTATTCAATCAGGGTAGAGAGAAAAGTAACCAACACAGACCCCTTTCCAACTGAAGAACCAGTGGGCAAGTTCTCCTCCAAGGAATTAATTTTACTGGCAGCTAAACAAAGAGATAGTTAAAGAACTTCTTTTTTGGTTTTGTCTTGTTTTGTTTTGTTTTTTGAGACAGGGTTTCTCTGTATTGCTTTGGAGGTTGTCCTGGAACTCGCTCTGTAGACCAGGCTGGCCTCGAACTCACAGTAATCTGCCTGCCTCTGCCTCCTGAGTGCTGGGATTAAAGGGGTGCACCACCAAGGCCCAGCTAAGAACTTATGTTTTTGGAAGAAACTTGGCTAGAGATCCTGGCCCCTCTGAATTGCCCTCCCTGGAACTAGTCAAGCTGATCTTCACCTCCACACCCAGCTGGATACACGAAGCTGTGAATAGAGCTCCACCACGTCCTCCTGGGCACACCAGGCTGTGCCACGTGGGAGGCCCTTGTTCATCAATGACATTCTAAGTACACATTCCTTTCCCCTTCTTCCATGTTCTTGACTCTCAGTTGGGGCTGCTAGGAGAAGCCTCCTGTCAAACCCAGAGTCCCCTGTGATCCTATAGGGCAGACTGATGGAGCGGAATGGTGAGGCTTGAATCCCTACTCCAGAACTCAGGAACTTGTTCTTAGGAATCCAGGGTTAACATTGATCGCCAACTTGATGTGATCTACAATCACCCCGGAGATAAACCTCTGAAAATTCCCATGAAGAGTTCTATATCCAGTTACTGGAGGTAGGAAACCCCACCCCGACTGAGGGCAGGACCACCATCCATGGGCTGGGGTCCTACACTGAATGAAAATTCTGAGAGAGAGAGAGAAGGTGAATGAACACTGGCACTCATCTCTCTCTCTCTCTCTCTCTCTATATATATATATATATATATATATATATATATATATATATATATATATCCTCCATGACTACAGAAAAAATGTGAATGTTCCACCGTGTTGGTCCAATTCTCCCTTGAATTGCTTCACAGCCAGAAAAGTAACTAACATACTGCAGATACATGCTTGTGACTTACAAAGTTCCACATGTAGAATAACACTCTTATTAACAGTGATCAACAATGTCTGTTACCCTCCACTTTTTAAATCTAGGGCCTTGGTCTGTATCAGGAAACACAGACCCTCTTATTCAAGCAGGTGCTCTCCTGTACTTACCTGTACTTACCAGACTATGAGTGTCCCTCGAGTTATCATCCTTCTACTTCTGCATTCAACGTCTCTTTTATTGCTATGCAGGGAGAGATTGGTTCCTGCCGTCTATATGCTGTGGATTCAATAGATGACCCTCTCATCTTGTCGGGTTTAACTTAATCTGATCAACGATTTTCTACCTGGGTCAGGAGTCCCTCTATAGTGTCCCTAACAAGCATGTACAATGGTTCTAACAGGTTTTGTTTCCCAAGAACTTGTGGGTTGGGAGAGTGGGCTTTGGAGTGGCTGGTTTAAGAGGTTGTAGGGACTGTGGAGAGGTAGAGCCTGCTGGTTCATTTTCAGGTCATTGGAAAGTGTGCTGTCCTTGCAAGGAATTCATCCCTCTGGCTTTCTGTTCCTCCACATGGAAAAACCTACTGTCATACGTGTTCTAGCAGTGATGCCATTCATCATGTGACATGGGCCCCCCACAAAAGCCAAGCAGATGTCGGTATGATGCTCTTAAAATCCAAAGCTCTGAGACAATTAAATCTCTTCGTTATCTATTACCCAGACACAGACACCAGTAACAGAAGATGGTCTAATTCGGCCTCTGTTCTTCCATCTCCCAGTGGCAAGAGCCTTGATGCTCCCAGGCAGCCTGTTTTATCACCAGAGGCCCTACAGCTGCAGCATCCACAAGTGGAGACCATGCACAGAGTAGCAAAATGTCGTGTCTGTTCCTTGATGGCTATCCTGCTACCAACTGCTCCTAGCCTGGCTTTGAAGATCTAGGTCACACAGCCATGTGGTCAAATAAAGCCGTAAACCTTTGGCGTAAGATCTGTCTATGAGCCAGTTCATTCCCATGTATTTTAAGCCAATGTGGGATTTGGAGACTGGATCCAGGGTATTACTTGGGTCTCTTTGAAATTTCAGGGACATTTTTGTTCATAGAGTTTGTTTTCTTTTCTTTGGAGCTGTACAAGATGGTGGTGAAATAATTTGACTTCTCCAATGTAAACACCCTACTCATTTCCAACATACAGAAAGCTGTGGAGTCGACTGGACTTACATTTGCATCTTGATTTCACTTGGGAGGGTCTCTTAAACTCTCTGAGCCTCAGCTTAGAGATAGGGATTAATGCAGTGTAAATTCAGCATACCCCACAGGTAAGAACCCTGTGTTACCTGACACAGGTCAGGTGTATATTGGTTACTTTTCTGTTACTGTAATAGAATGACCTGACAAAAAGCAGGCTTGGGAAGAAATAGTTTGTTTTGGCTTATAGATCCAGAGGAAATACAGGCCTAGCAGGCAGCAGGAGTGAGAGGCAGGATCGTCACATTTCATCCACACACAGGAAGCAAAGAGGCAGAACAGGAAATGAGTCCAAGTCTAAAACCTTAAAGCCCACCCTACCCCACCACCCCCCCCAGTGACATCCTTCCTCCAGCAAAGCTCCACTTCCTAAAGGTCCCATAGCTTTCTCAAACAGTGCCAACAACTGAGGACCAAGTATTCAGACACACAAGCCTATGGGGGGGGCACATCCCCTATCAATCTAGATATAAACAAAACATTGTGGTTTCCCAATGCATAACTGCTAGGAGAACATTGTAGTTACAGGAAAGAACCTCTACCAGATCTAGCAGCATGCTCCCAACAGAGCCTTGTTCTTCCTAAGACCACATCCCTGGTCACCACCAATCTCACATCACCAGCCTGGCGTTGTCTCCCTAAAAGAAGAAAAAAATGGCCAAGCAAAGATATTATGCTGGAACATTGCACTTGGATGAGCTACATCATGGACAATCCCATGATGCCATTGGGAGGATAAAACAGTATTGAGTTGGTGAATGTAGTGTCTGGTACTCCCAAAGGTGAGGGGCTTGGAGTGTGAAATGTTCTGTCCTGGCTCCATCTTATTCTATAGGAAAAAAGTCATCAACTCCCCCAACCTGGCTTCCAGACTTGGAGATGTATGGTCAAGAGGAAAGAGAACGGCCCTGAGACCCACCAGCTTAGACTTGATTTTGAATCCCAATTTCACCATCACACATGGGTACCTCCCCTACCTGGACCAGGCCATTCCTGGACCCTCCTCTTCCTAAAACTCAGTTTCAGCCACCCGTTGGAAGCTTCATTTTTCTCTAGTGCTTTCAGATTGCCCTGGATCCTGCCACCAACCTAGAATGGCCAAGTCCTGATCAAGGTCAATCTCCCATTGTTAGTGAGAAATGAAAGGACAGAGACAGAGATGGGGCCACTGTTGCCCAGAATCATTCTAGCTCTGTGAATATTTGCAGAATGAATTTATTAAAAGCAAGCAATACCAAAACCAACCACTGGGCACTAAGGGCAAGTGCAGGCAGGAGGAGACAGAAGGAATGGGCTGAGTAGGACTTGGTCATTTGTCGTAATTGGCTTGGTGGGAGCCAAGCTCTAATCTGGCCATTTACTGGTTTCACTGTAAAGATACCTACTCTAGTTTCTGGATCCCAACTTTCTCCCCCCACAAGGGTGACTGTATCTGCTCTAGCATCCTGAATGGAAGGAGGCCCTGAACAGAGGTCAGAGCTCCACATTGTACATCACTTATTTAAGCTCAGGAATAGTCTTGCTTAGAAGGAAACCCATGTATCCTGGACTGGGGTGGACTGTCACATCCCAGGACTAATTGACATCATAGTTGAGGACAAAGAAGAGAACCGCATGCACCTCATGATACAGGCTTATTACAGGCAAGTTTTATCTCTCATTTACTTGCTTCTGAGCAATCCAAGGTATTCATTCTACATCAGGAACACTTACAAGAAATATGAGAGGAAACAAATTTGCCACAGACATGATGCACCATGCTACAGTAATTACAAAAAGCATTCCCCGAAACAGACTGAGAAGGTTGGAATGTGTGCATGAATAAGCTGGGGAGGAGGTACAGAGAGGAGGAAAAGGGACAAATGTTAAGAAAAAGAATTACACCCCCTTTATCATCCGTGTTCTGCACCCCAACATAAAGCTAGGATGCTTGCAGGTGCTACTTCCGTCTGTGCTTTCAGGATTCCTAAGAAATGGATCAAACGGTTCCATAGAAAGCTACCTGGTATGCAGTGTTAGATTTTATGTAAAAAGGGCAGCTATAAGACCAAGCCAAGACAGGGAGTGAGCTGCAGGTCTAAGTGCATCCAGAGAAAAGCAGTATCCACTCAGTGCCTGTGTGACCCTGACCAGCCCAACAAGCAGCCACACAGGTGTCTGCACACCTACACCCTTGAAAGACTGGAGCATTCTAGGCAAGACCACTTAATTCTAGTCTGGACAAACGGATGCCAAGCATTGTTAGATGACAGTGACACCAGGAACAGGGGAAACAGGGATCAAAATGGGAGCAGAAAGATCTGATGACATCACCTGCCTCCACCCCAGCCTCATGCATTAGGACACCGTGAGCCAGCTGCCTGGAAGCACATGAAAGAAGGGTTTTTCTACTTTGTTGATAATGATTAGTGACAATGGAACCATGATGAAAATTCCTGAGCACTCTGTATCTAGTCCTTCTCTGGGCATTTAGACTCATTAATTCATTCTGGCTCAACCTGAAAGGGAACTGCTGTTTTATTCCCATTTTTCGTGTGGGGAAATGGGGGCACAGAAGTGAGGACAATCCTGCTACCTAGCCTTAGCACTAAGAAGCTGTTCACGGCTGATGCTCACACACAGTCCTGGGATGACCTGGGGATTTTCCTGTCTGGACACATAATTCTTGCTTACTTCCTTCTCACTTGGGATATGGTGGCCAGAAATCATAAAATCACTGAGGAAAACTTCTAGAATGCAAGAAGGATGAAGTGATCTTAAAAAAGCAGGGCCAGCAAACCTTTTTAAAAGTCATTTGTATCTCCAAAGGAATGGACAATATGCCAAAAAGCACACAGAGCAATGAGAAAAATGGAAGACAGAAAAATCAACTTTTCAGAAATTTACAAACAAGACATGAAAATTAAAGTTTAAAAGAAAACAGAAGTCTGTAAATTAAAAGGAAAACCTCACAGAAATAATACTCTAAGAAGAAAAAAGGAAAAACACTTTCAGTTTTTAAAATTTATCAGATATTTAATATACAGTCTTTCAAAAAGAGGTTTTGTAAAATTAAAACTTTATTACTTAAAGAAAGGAAAATTATAACCAAGATGTATAATATAGAAAAATCTACTTTTCAATACAAATAAAGGTTTTACAGAACTAGAACTATAACAAACTCACAAATTGAAAATGTCAAGCAGCGAAATTAACCTACCCCAAAGTCTATCTCTGAGCCACCATGTGGTTGCTGGGAATTGAACTCAGGACCTCTGGAAGAACAGTCAGTGCTCTTAACCTCTGAGCCATCTCTCCAGCCCAAGGTCTATCTGTAACACATCTCAATGAACTTCTGTACAGTTACACCAGCCATTCCAAAGCTGTGGGCCTTCACACTGGATTGTACACTTTAACGGTCAAATGTATTTTATGCACTTATCCTCACCAAAAAAAATGAAAATTTCATGGTGGAGCTAAAACTAGAGAAACAATTAGTTTTATATCTTTGTTCATGACCTCGGCGTCTACTGCCTGCATTCAGTCCTTCCTCATCAACTAACACGTACCCTTGAGATTTAGAAAACAATTTGATAAAGAAAAAAATGTAGAATATAAAACAGGAATTTCCTGAGCCTGATGGGTGCCCATTTCCAGAAAGTAGTGTAATGAAGGAAAGAAATAAAAGGACAATAAATGCCCAGAGCAATGAAGGGAAGGATACTTCTTAGCAAGAAGGTCATAGCCTGCCCTCACCCTCTCTCCCGTTCTCTCCCTTTTTAATAGCAACATAGCACCCCAAAAATAAGACAAACATTTCTAAGATGCATATATAAATAAAACATAAATATTCTTTTTATCTTTTGATGGGGTTATGACCCAATAAAGCCCATTGTGACTTCAAGCTACTACAAGCCGAAACTGCATTCAATGAACCAAACCCACCTTAGCAGTTACTCCCCTCTGATGGCACAGCTGAGAAGGAAACACCGATCACAACCACTGACCACCATTGAGAGAGTATCACACCGCAGATCCAGGGTAAAGGTCAAGATTCTGCGTGTTGTTCCTACTCAGTGTATATCATGTGTTTATAAACTCATGTTTATAAACTCAAGCACTCGTAATTCAACCCACTGTGAGTTGGAGACCGTTTTATTTCTACAAGCAGGTGGCTAAGGTTCTGTTGAAGATGACAGAACCACACACAAATTGTTGAAGGAGAAGTGTTTATTTTTAAGGCATGGGCAGATATTAAAATATTGATGGCTATTAGGGGAAGTGTTATTCATGACTACACATAGTATCATCTCACTCCAGTTAGAATGACAGCCATTACAAGTAAAAATAAGAACTAGTGAACTTTTCATTTCTCTTAAGTTCTAGAATTTCCATTTCATTTCATAGGACACATTCTCCTTTTGAGTTTTCTATGTATTCACTTATTAAAACCAAATTCCCTTCATTTGAACATTGCTCTTATGCAATGAAACTTACATATAATCTTGACATTGTTTTCTATTCACTGTTTGCAGTGGAATAATCCTGTACACTGTAAAAATGTGTTGCTATCATTGTTAATAATAACCTGATTGGCCAGTAGCCAGGATTTGGGGGGGGCAGAGAGTATGCTGAGAAGAAGAGGGGTGGAGTCAGAGGAGTCATGAGCCAGAGACAGGGGAAGCAGGAGATGAGTGTACTTTGAAAAGATACCACCCCATGGTAGAGGGTAGGTAAGAGATATGGGTTATTTAAGTTGTAAGAGCTAGTTAGTAACAAGACTGAGCTATCAGCTGAGCATTTATAGTTAATAGTAAGTCTCTGAGTGGTTACTGGGAAGCAGCTGGCAGAGCAGAGCTGTCCTGATGAATAACTCTGCCTATGTTTGTTGTTTACTCTATGCATCACCTCTTATTTCTTTGTGTCTATTCATATTTTTAAGATTTGTTTTTATCAATATTAACTTACGTGTAGGTACGTGTGTC
Organism: Cricetulus griseus; assembly: GCF_003668045.3. Taxonomy (NCBI): domain Eukaryota; kingdom Metazoa; phylum Chordata; class Mammalia; order Rodentia; family Cricetidae; genus Cricetulus; species Cricetulus griseus. The sequence continues at coordinate 21,348,865 of NC_048603.1, forward strand.
TGTGTGTGGGTATGTGAATATGAGTGCAGGTACCTGGTGCCATAGACCTTGGATCCCCACAGAACCAGACAGTTACAGGTGGCTGTGAGCCACGCAACATGGGTGCTGGTAAATGAACTCAAGTCATCTACGAGAGCAGGAAGTGCTCATAGCCTCTGATCTGGTCATAGGGTAGCCCAATCGCTAGTCATAATTTTATTTAATGCTGAAGACTGTAGAAAAGACAGTATAAAATCTTTGATTTCAATATCATAAAAAAAACCTGGGTTCAGGACCTTCTTCGGCACAAAGAAGAATAAAGTATGTCATTTGTGGAAAATGAATGCAATGAAGGTCATGATATATGTGGGGAATAAACCAAACATAAAAATGAACGCCATTTTTCTCCATTTTACGCAGCCTAGATTTTATGCAGACACAAAGTAATTCTTAAATATGTACACACACACACACACACACACACAGAGGAGAGGTGGGGGGAGACCACGAAACCAGAAGTGAGATTAAGAGATTAGATACACAAAGACTGTCTGGGACAGGAAAAGAACAGAGAAGGAGAAGCAAGGAGAAAAAGTAGAGTACGAGGGACAAACACAGTAACAGATACAATTATAACCTTATGGAACCCGTCATTATACATAATGAAAATGTGCCAATAAAAATTCTTTAAAATTACATTACTCTGTCAAGCCTGTGGAAAACAGAAGATAATTTAACAAAGAACCTTCATTTTATAGAGCACAAACTTCTAATCTGCTCTCCTCATGGACCTTTGGCTATGGCCATGCTTAGGACAGACTGTGATACCCTCCCCTCTCTCAGTGGGCTTTCTGTCATCTCAGCTAGATGCTGGAGTGCTGAGGCAGTCTGTCCCCTCTGTCAATGTTCTGAGCCCTTCACTGCTCTGACCACTACCTGGCCTGTGTGATATATCTATGTTGTTCTCAACATTACACAAGACTCTGGGAGATTGTTTTCAGGTTCTTTGTCCTGGCTGATCTTGCCACCCTTCAGCCCCAAATGAACACACAGACGCTACATTAATTCCAAACTGTTGGCCGGTGGCTTAGGCTTCTTATTGGATAGCTCTGTCTTAAGTATTAACCCATTTCTGTTAATCTATGTATTTCCACGTGGTCTTATCTTACCGGAGATTTGTCTGAACCTGCGACTTCTTTGTTGGCCTACATAGCGACTGTCTGCTTACATCTCAGAGAATTCTCCTCATCTCCTAGCCCTACCTACACCTCCTGACTGACCACTCAGCCAATCAGTGTTTTATTCATCAACCAATAAGAGAAACATATGTACAGAAGGACAACCCCCATCAGGTGATTGTCCCCATGCAGCTAACCCTCAACAACAGAATCTCTGTGATTGTGTCAATTTACAGAACCTCCTTTCTACACAGGTACCTGTAAGGATTCAGGCAGTATGCTGGCCTGCCCCTGTCACCTGGCAGAATGCAATCAGGCAGTACTCTGGTCAGCCCAGGGTTCTATGACTACTGTCTGCATGCAGGTGCAAAGGATCCCTTTAAAAGACAGACCCCGCCCACTTTTGATCAGACAGGATTTTCCTGTCTCCCTCTTCTCTTCTGTCCTTTCTCTGTCTCTGTGTCTCTTTACCTCTTTTCTCTTTCCTCCCCCTCCCTCCCCTTTCTAATAAAACTCTGCCTGGTGCATTTGTCCCCTGCCTTGGTCACCCTTGCCTGCCATGGAATCCGCTAAGGTTCCCTGGCGCTTTATCATAACAACAGTACCTCCTCTCCAGTTCCTGCCCTGAGATGCTATTTGTATTATGTGTTCACTTCTGCTGTCTCTTGGCTCACATAAGCTATGGGCTATGTTTGGCATCTCACTTGGTATCACAGTCAGGAAGTGTCTGTTGACTTAAAGTTGACGATGATGAGGCTCCCTTCGGGTTTCCTTCTCAGAGCACTGGAGAAATACGTTGACCACTGTCTGAACACGGCAGCCGTGAGTATTTTTTTCCAGCTTGATATTTCTTTACAGCAGGAGAAATAGAAGAGGGAGCATAGCACTGCACTGTAGCTGGAAGCCTGTGGAATTCATTTTTAATTTCCTAGAATTCAGATTACATGAAAGTATACAACGGGAAGGATGAGCTCGCTGTTGGGTGAACCAATTCGCAGCACGTTTTCCATCTAGACACGCACTCTCCATCAACTCCAAAAGAAGATGAAAACAGCTGCAGACTTGTCGAAACAAAACAAACCAAAAAGGGGATTATAAAAGTAAATTAAAATTACCTTTTTCGTGTCCTCTCCTAGGGAAGTCCTAGTGAAGGATGTAATGGGTTGAAAGACTAGAAGGAAGCATCCAGGCAGAGGACTCCGGTCAGGAGTGATGCTTTAGCAGAGGGAGGGGCCCAGGAATTCTATATTGTGTCAGGTGAGGAAATGAGCTGCCCACACAGAAAACACAATGCTAATGCAGAAGACAGGTTCTCAGTGACATAAAAGAGCCAACAGCTTATAACTGCAGATGACAGACATGTACCAGAGGATGCCAATACTCGTAGGACAGCATTTGACCAGTAGAAAGAAACTATAAAAAATAAGGCAATTATTAACCTCGGTCAAACAAAAAATTGTTAGAAAGTCTCTATGTGTCCTAACTCCCTCTCCCCTCCCCCCATGCTCTCAATTTGCCCAGGAGATCTTGTTCCCTTTCCCTTCTCTGGGGGAACCATGTAGAGGAGGACGTAAGAGAGCAGGAATATTGAGTCAGGGGAAGAATAGAAGACAGCAAGAAAAGAGATACCACAATATAGGGAGTCATTATAGGGTTAAAGAGAAATCTGGCACTAGGGAAATGTCCAGAGATCTACAAGGATGACACCAACTAACAATCTATGCAATAGTGGAGAGGCTACCATAAATGCCCTTCCCCTATAATGAGATTGATGACTATCTTATATTCCATCCTAGAGCCTTTATCCAGTAGCTGATGGAAGCAGAATCAGATACCCACAGCTAAACACTGAGCTGAACTCCTAGAATGGAGTTGCAGAGAGGGAGGAGTGATGAGCCAAGGGGTCAAGACCAGGCTGGAGAGACCCACAGAAACAGCTGACCTGAACGAGGGGGAGCTTATGGACCCAAGACTGATAGCTGGGAAACCAGCGTGGGACCAATCCAGACCCCCTAAATGTGGGAGTCAGTTAGGAGTCCTGGTAATGGATCAGTATTCATCCATAGTGCACAAATGGATTTGGGAGCCCATTCCACATAGAGGGGTACTCTCTCAGCCTAGACACAAGGGGGAGGGCCTAGGCCCTGCTCCAAGTGATACGACAGACTTTGAAGATCCCCCATGGAAGGCTTCACCCTCCCTGGGGAGCAGAAAGGGGATGGGATAGGGGGTCAGTGGGGAGAAGGGGGGCATGGGGGGAGAGGAAACTGGGATTGACATGTAAAACAAGCTTGTTTCTAATTTAAATTTTTAAAAAAGAGAAAGTCTCTATGTGTATGCTTTATAGCCTAATAATGACCAGTGCTTACATGGTTATAACCTTGTAAACATTATTTATCAATAACAACTGTGTACTAAGATCATTAAGGGATGTAGTTGATGGGGGCAGCTCTTGTGCACTGTGCTATTGTACAGTGTAAGTACAGTACTGTGTAAGAGAGAGCATGTGGGTCTCTCATGGAAATATGCCTTGTCCAAATCCTGCCCCTACCACTCACTGCCCAACTGGGGCAACTTGGGAAATTTATTTGGGCTTCATGAGCCTCAGTTTCCCCTTTTGTGAAATATAATTTATTAATTATATTTTCATCTCTATAATAAAATACCTGACAAAAACAGTTTAAGGGTGGAAGGATACATTTTTCCTCAGAGTCTGAGGGGGCACAGCCCATCATGATGAGAAAGGCACATTGTAACAAATAGCCTTTTGGAGCTCCTTTTGAGCCTCTTCAGCTCCTTAATGTCACAGCAGAAAGCAAGGTGTCCAGCTATGAGCCATAAGACCCAACCCCTCCAGTAACCGGCTTCCCCCAGCTTGGTTCCATCTCCTAGAGTTGCAACAACCTCCCAGAGCAGTATTATAGCTGGGGACCAAAGTTTCAAACCAGAAGAGAGTGTTTTACATCTAAATCGTAACATGAACATTCTCTCATAACATTGCTATATCAAAGTAAATAATCTATACAGGGTTGTGATGCGTGTAATGCCATTAAGAAGATACTCATTCCCGCTAAATGTATCTTCCCTTTGTACTCAAAAAATGATTCTGCAAGAGGAAATGACAAAATAGCGTCTAATCCACTCACTTTGTTAGTCTAGCCTCAGAGCCCACACTCTCTCATCTAGCCCCGTCCTCAGGCAACACACACTGCATGTTGTAATGACACAGAATGGCAACCTACCCCTCCTCCCCCCCCCCCCCCGTCGTACTGCCAGGGAATCTACTTTCCCCAGAGTTCCCTGTTAGCCATTCTGTCCATGGGCTTAAAAACCCAGTTTTTTCTTTGGCTTTTGATTATAACTAATTATTCTGTTAGTGGTTGTCTCATGACTAGGCATATCATGGTCCATTTACATATCCGTACCCCTTAGTGATGGGGGACGTCCTTCTGTATATATGTTTCTCTTACTGTTTGATGAACAAAACACTGTTTGGCTAATAGAGGCAGGAAGATAGGCGGAACTAGGAGACGAGAATTCTGAGAAAGGTAGGCAGAGAGGCATCACAGAAGAGACGTCATGTAGCCGCCAAAAGGAGTAACAGGTCTGGGCATTCTCCAGTAATCCAAGACCACGTGGAAATACATAGATTAATAGAAATGGGTTAATAATTAAGACAGAGCTAGTTAATAAGAAGTCCTAGCCATCAGCCAACAGTTTTATAATTAATATCGCATCTGGTGCTTAATTGGGGCTGAAAGGGCTGCAGGACCTGGTGGGACAAGGAAAGTCCGGCAACACCTTAGAACATACATGCACAAGAAACTTGCTTCAATCCAGCATAACAAATACCTATTGAACAACTACTGCACACAAGTTGTGTGCAGGTTATAATGAAAGTTGATGATCTGGAAGGGCTTAGACTCATATGATCCTTCCAAATTGAGCCCACTATGTTGGAATCCAAAGAGGTACTGGTAATCCACATGATTGAGACAGATGCTTTTTCTCTCATTGAGTTTACAGTGTGGGAGCATGGCAGGGATTACAAAGCAAAGTAAGGACTAGATGAGAGGAATGAAGAACTGGGGTCTGTAAGATCACAAAGATGGGACATTTGCCAGCCCTGAGAATTCTGATACCATGCCTCAGAAGAAGAGATTTCCCACAGATCAAAGTGAGTAGAAGAATTGAGTTCCAGGGTCAGGAGAATCCTCAGTATGTACGCACGGTGTGACAGAATCAGACCGTGAGTTCTAACCAGAAGAATCAGGGAATGCTACAATGGTTTTCTTGTTTGTTCATTTTGTTATTGTTATTTTTGTTTTTTGTTTCTGGTTTTATTCTCCCCTGAGACAGGGTTTCTCTGTGTAGCCGTGACTGTTCCTCAGCTCACTTTGTAGATCAGGCTGCCCTTGAACTCACAGAAATCCACGTGCCTCCCAAGCAGGAATGAGCTACCACGCCCAGTTTATGGCGGCTTTTGATCTAGATCTTGAAGGTTGAATAAATAACTACTGTTGCTTCTAAATGTCCTTTTTGCTGAACAAATAAATCATTGCTTTGGTTAATAACCACCTTAGTCTGGAAAATATCATTCAAATTGTTGCCATGATGATTTTAATTATTTTAATTCACCACTCTGGTTTGTCACCTAAATCTTGGGAGATTTTATTAATTAAAACATAGAGGCTTATTTCATTTTGAGATATTTACTATAATGTGGAAATTAATTTATATTTATGAATTAATTTTGCTTATTTTAACCCTATGCTAGTGTTCAGTTCCATTCACCTTTTTAAAAATTGATTCAATTTGTCTAGGAGAGAAACAGAGGCTAGAGAAACAAGATTGGCTCATTTATTCCTTCTTTACTATGGGAGTGAGGCTTCAAAACAAACTGTTGCATGTCAAAATTAATCATGTCTGTTGCATTAATGGTGATTTATAGGGTTCTTATGATTTCAAAGTGAAGCCAGTACTTGTGTAACTGAAAGATAAGAGCAAAAACACCCCACAAAAGCTGATATAAAATTGAAACATTTTAAAACTTTTTAAATTTTATTTTTATAATATATATAATATGGATATTTTATATATTGTGTGTGCATACATACATATGTATTTATGTGTGGCATATATTACATATATAATGCATATAATATTTATAGTGTGCACACACACACATGTGATTGTTTATGTGTGGGCATATATTATATATTTAATACATATTATATATAGTGTGTGTGCACACATATATGATTATTTATGTGTGGGCATATATAACAGTGCAGAGTGGAGGTCAGAGATCACCTCTGATGAGTAAGTTTTCTCTTTCCACCATATGCATCCCAGGGATTAAAATCAAGTGGTCAGCCTTGGTGACAAGTGTCTTTACCAACTAAACCATCGCACCTTCCACCCCCTGAAGCTACATTGTAAAGAGCCACCAGTGGGCTTGCCTCACATCCTTGGGAATCAGAGGGAGAAAAGATGCAATTTGTGCTATGGAAAATGGACTTGGTGGCTCAGCAGACAGCCTCCAGAGGACCAGGTTCAATGTCTCTCCAATTCATTCCGTTCTTTGTCCTACAATAGCTGTCCTAAGTTGGGCTCTCATGATCAACACTTGGACCGGAATATCCTGTCTATCTTGTCAATCAAGCATCACACTACTGAGTAGGTGATCTCACGAAAATGCACATGTAAACAGACCTCTGTTTTGAGTTGTATCCGTTCACCTTCATTTAGAAAAGTGTTTTTCCTGAGTCTCAGGCCGACTCGTTTTTTTTTAACATTTTAAAGATATTGCCCCATAGTCTACTGGTCCTCACTGGCTCCCATAAGTGGTTCACTGACTTACCCTTCTTTCTTGTGCCTGGTGCATACTTTCCTGGATATTTCATAATTCTCTCTTAGGTCTTAGGAAAATCAGCCATGCTGGACACCATTGCTGTTGTCATTGTTTTTGAGGTTTCCTGATGAGAATTCTTGAGCTTCTTGTATCTGCTGTTTTATAGCGTTGGTCAAACTTAGAGAAATTTTGGAAATATACCTTTGAATGTTTTCCTTTCCATTTTCTGCTGTGATTCCAATTGTGCCTCAACTGGGCCCTGTGAAAATGTTTCATAGCTCACTGATACTCTGCTCATTTTACTATTTCTCTTCAACGAGGTATTGCCCCTTTGAGCACAGGTCTTGATGCTCTGTGCATTGAGAGGCCCTGTAATGACTGTTAGGGATGTAATGTATTTCCAAGTCCATGTGGCCCCAAGACTTTTAGCAACTACTCCCCCTGAGGCATGTTTTTCTTGGCCTTGGGTGGTCTTCTCTAGAGAAAATGTCAACCAGATAAAGGCCACAGAGGCCACCTCTACAACTCTACAGTGTTCCTGCCTTTCCATGGAGTGGTGCTTGAATTTGAGGCCCCTAAACCTCTCAGACAACCCAACACCCATACTGCCTGCCCCTTTTCTTGAACACAGCTCCCAGGACCCCAGCCACTGTTGCCTCTCCAGATCCCACAGAGACACCACTGCCCTCATCATGGGTTTCCTAGAAACACTTACTGGGCAACCAAAAGGAGTGATGCCCTGTCTGCTCCGCTTTGACCCTACATTGCCATTTGCCTTTCATTTCTTATCTTCCAATATGTGAGAACTATTGTTTCAAACTGTGTGTCCAGTGATGCAACAGACACATCTAAACCCCTTTTATTTATAGCTCCACAATGCTTCCAGAAAAACAAAAACAAAACAAAACAAAACAAAAAAAACAGAAAAAAAGAAAGAAGGAAGGAAGGAAGGAAGGAAGGAAAGAAAGAAAGAAAGAAAGAAAGAAAGAAAGAAAGAAAGAAAGAACATGTGACTACCCCCCTGCTACAGAGAGCCTAGTGGTAATCCCACTACAAGAAGTCAGCTAAAGGCTGCTGTTGTGGATCTGGGGAGTCCTGCTGTGGCCCACATAAAAGGCAGCACCGGGGAAGCAGAGGCTTGAGAATGAACCTGGAAGGGGGTCCCTGGGCCTTTGAGTATGACAGGTCAAGTCTGTCATCACCACTGTCACTGACACACTTTTCTAAGTCCACAGCTGCAGCCTCACACAAGGAGTCTGTTAAAATAGAGATTAAAAGGCATAAAAATAGTATTAAATTTAATGCCACAGGGAACCCTGTCAAGTCCAGGTTTGGGGAGTGGATTACTTAAAGGCAACAATCAAAACGAGCCTCCTGGGTCTCCTCTGATTGTGCCACCTCCTCTCAGAAAAGCACACGGGTGCATCGCTGTTTGTGCCAAAAATACTTTTTAAAGGGCTGCAGAAATCAAAAGGTGCTGATGGGACCAACACAGAAGAGAAAGTTAGAAGAGGCAGGGGCATTACTTCATCAGAGCTGCCAGGGAGTGTGCAGTTTAGTGTTAGAGGGAAGGCTAGGGGGTGAAAGACGCTGGGTCTTGGGAACAGACCCAAGTTGGAGTTCTCAGCAGGCCCTTGTTTTCCCTCTTCCATTGAGTGCTGGGTGTTCCATTAGACACCTGAAAGCACTGGCAAGCAAGACGACATTGCAGTAACAGCCTGTATGATGGGTGACGTCCTTCTGTATATGTGTTTCTCTTGCTGGTTGATGAATAAAACACTGGCCTATAGCCAGTAGAGGCAGGAAAATAGGTGGGGCTAGGAGATGAGGAGAATTCTGGGAAAGGTAGGCAGAGGGTGTCTGTCAGAAGAGTTGCCATGTAGACTACGAAGGAGTAACAGGTCCAGGCATTCTCTGGTAAGCCAAGACCACTCGGGAATGCGTGGATTCACATAAATGGGTAAATGATTAAGACAGAGCTAGCCAATAAGAAGCCCTAGACATCGGCCAGCAGTTTATAATTAATATAGCATCTGTGTGTTTATTTGGGTCTGAAAAGAGGGTGGCAGCAGGACCTGGCAGGACAAGGAAACTTTCAGCAACACCTGTGCCTCTCTGAACTTCAGTGCCTTCTTCTAGAGAGCAGGGGTAATCACCTACCCTGCCTCCCCAAGGTGCTCAAGTGTTCATGTGATAAAATATCAGGGAAGACTCTGACCCTCAAGAGGGACCCAGTCCTCAAGAGCTGGAGCTGAAGACACCACTCTCATGGTCAGAGTCCTCAAGAGATGGAGCTGAAGACACAGCACCCTCTTGGTCAGAGTCCTTAAGAGATGGGGCTGAAGACACCACTCTCATGGTCAGAGTCCTTAAGAGATGGAGCTAAAGATACCACTTGCAGGGTCAGAGGCCTGAAGATGTACAGTGTGAAAAGATTCGTCTCCAGGTACTGTGATGAGCACGAAACATCCCTGCACCCTGAGTTATACCATCTCAACCGAGCTATTAGATAACACAGCCTGGATTTTAGATCCCAGGCTGAAGAGACAGAAGTGCAAATAGAGACAGTTAGCTGTCCAATAGAAAGACACCAGGAAAACCCACTGTTAGAACTCAAAAGCTAGAGAGCCTTGCCATTCTGTTGGCTTTTTTTTTTTTCCTAGAGTGACACGGGGCTCATGTTGGAGTCACTTTAAAAGTTACCCACTAGAAAGTCCTCCCTCTCTCCAGCTGTCTTGTCAAGCCTATGACTCTCTGAAACAGTAGGCCACCCTGCTGTCATTGACACGCTTCCCTTAGTGAGCCACTGTTCTCTGCTGAGGCAGCCTGTCTAACTTGCAAACAACTCCAAAGGCTGTGAAATATTCCTCATACGGTCAGTCAAATGGGTTGAAGTCAGATTATACATCATGGATCTGGAGAGATAGCTCTGCAAGCATACGAACTCCAGGTAGGATCCCCTACACCACTGTAAAGCCCAATGTGGGGGCACTTGTCTGGAATGCTGGCACCTGTGGGGTAGAGACAGGTGAACCCCCGTAGCTCACTGGCAAGCTGTCTGAGCTGTCTCAAAAGCTGAAGTGGAGAGCAATGGAAGAAGACACTTGTCATCCAGCTCTGACCACTGTACACCCGCATACCTGCATGTGTGTCCATACATGTACAGGCACAAATATACAAACATACCACACACACACACACACACACACACACACACACACACGCACACACACACCAGATGGAGTGGACTCAACTTGAATTGCTAATTGCAGGGTCCTGCACAAATACCCATTGCTTTTAGAGGCAAGATTCCTGTTCTTAAATAATGCCAATACCAAGAGTGGAATCAAAACTGATACCAAAAATGCTTTTCTCTCCTCTTTCTGTCGATGCTACTATGGAATAGGCCAGCTGTGGAGGATCTTCAATTGGACTAAATTTATATTCATTCAGGTGCCACTGGAATGTGCTTTCTGCTTCTCTGCTCTGATCAATGCAGTCACTAAAGGACTCTGGCATGGTGACAGACTCACCCCCATCTTCGCCACCCTGGCAGTTAGGTAGCACAGGCTCCCCTCTAAGGAGCTGCTAAGAGCAGAACACCAAGAACTCTTTTCTCATCCCTACACAGAGCCTGCTTCTTCTTGCTACACATCCTGTAAAAGCAACTCTGTTAGCCATGTTAATTTTATCCAGAAGTCTTGCGGGCAGCATGAGGGAGGAGAGAGGCCAGGAAAACACTTGTGCAAGCATAAGGTATTCTGAAAGACCACTAACATGTTCATCCCCAAAACAGATGGATATTTGACTGGCAGCTGTGTCTGCTTTGCTTTTGTTTGAAAGGCATGTTTGGACACTTCAAATTGAAGAAGGGCTTTAACTTTTACCCAACTGCCTTCTTTTTTCTTTAAACAGACTATATTTTGTTCATTGCCTTGCTGAACTCACATATGTATATATGGTTTTTTGCAGTTCTTAGTGTGCTATGAATATCTTCTTTTATTTTCATGAAGCTATTTGTCTTAAGTATTTTTTTAATTCTGCCTACCTCTTGTAGGAAGTGTTAAATGATGGGGAAAGACGACCCAGTCCACTGTGGGCAGCATTGTGGCCTGAGCTTATATACAGAGGGCGCTGAGCATGCATGGACAAGCATGAATTTATTGTTCTCTGCTCTTGACTGTGGCTATGATGTGACTAGCTGCTTCAGGTTCTTGCTGCCTTGACTTCTCCACTATAATGAACTGGAACCTGGGGATGAGAGCTGATGTAAACCCCTTCTTCTGGATCTTCTTTTTGTCAGGGTATTTTTATTACTGCAACAAGAAGGAAAATGAGACAGGAAAAAAAATCGCTCAAAACCCACGTTGGCCAAGTGTGCAAGTAACGCTGCTACAAGTCCTCCTAATACCATGTAACCAAGGAGCACATGGCCTGTGGCATTCCTCGCAAAGAACAGATGAATGTTGCCTCTATCTGACCAGAGAAGTCCAAACAATGGACCTTTCTACAGAACACGTAAAAGTCCTCAAAACTGTATCAGACGTTAAATCGAAAGAAAGTCTCAGCCACGTGTGGTGGTACAAGCCTGAAAGATCTGGGTACAATCCCAAAACTAGGGAAGCAGAGGCAAAGGAGAAGAAGTTCAATACCTGCCATCACCACGGAGTGAGTTCCAAGCCAGCTCAACCAACTTAGTGAGACCCAGTCTCAAAACTAAAAACAAGTCTGGCAAGATGGCCCAGTGGGTAAGGGAGCTTGCTGCCCAGCCTGATGGCTTTAATTTCATTCCCACGCCCCACACGGAGGAAAGAGAGAGAAGACTCCTGCAAGTTGTTCTCTGACCTCCATGTGCACTCCATAACAAAAACATGTGCACACCATGAATAAATAAATAATAAAAATGCGAACTAAAAGTAACAAAGGAGCTGAAGATGCAACAGAGTCCCCACAGCACTGGGCTGGCAATGAATGAGAACTTCAATCCAATCCCCAGTACTTAAAAATAAAGAAGGCTTAGCTCAGAATAAGCTAACAATGCACTGTGGTTGTTCCTGGAAGGGAAGGAGCACTCCTGGGAAACAGGTAACATACCCAGGCTGTCCAGCCAGTGAAGGTCCCTGTGTCAGCATCCCTGTCTTGGTGCTGGTACTTTTGTGATTATTATGCATGCTGTTAAACTTAGGAGAAGATGGACATACAAGGACTCACCGTAGACTCTTCCCAAGTCTCTGCAAATGAAAAATACTTCCCAAAACACTTTTTATAATATAAAAGTAAAAACAAGCTTTCTCCCTAAACTCAAGCTGTTTGATGGGCATTTCACTGGTAACTCCATTAAAAAAAAAAAAATGAGGGTTGCAAAGGGTACTTGGGGACCCGCTCCTTCTAAACAGCTTGTGCCGATTATCCTTAGAGGCCACCCCTTCGTGAACACCATGCTCTATGAGCACGGCAAGCTGCTCCAAACTGCTTCCAAACACACAGCATTGTCCCCTGTTCTAATGGACTGCCTGGGGTTTCGTGTGGCCGCTTGTGTAAAGGACAATGGTCCCAGGTTGCTTTTAGTTTTTTATTTAATTTTTTTTGTATAGGGGCAACAATGCTGCAGCTGAGCTTCTGTGAAAGAGAATGATATTCTTTTCATTTAAAAAAAGAAAGAAAGAAAGAAAAAGAACAGTTAAAAATACACATCGGTGCATACCGCAATTATCATGCAGAGCAGATGCAGGAACCGTGACACTAACTAAGGGGACCGCAGCAGCTGCCTGCTAATTGAAAGGCACCCTCAGCCCTACACGGAAGTGCCCAACACTAATTGCTAATTTTGTGTGTCTGTCTGATGACAGGGAGTGCACAGGGTAGGAGCAGCGCCTGCTTTCTTCCTCATAGCTAGGGAGGGTTTATCCTCAGCAAGGTATTTGCTAGGGAGGAGATGATAAGGCAGGACCAAGGCTTTGTTCACTGTTCACGTGGCATGTGCCTTTGATTCGCTGTGGCCACCCAACAGAAGACAGCTCAATGAGAACTGGCAAACAGACAGCCATTAAAGAGATGTTGACATTAATGGGGAGTGAACCACATGCCAGATGGCGCTCAGCACTTGACAGTGTCTTGAATTCCCCCATCCACCTGCTGGAATGTAGTGTCATACACCTCCTAGGATTCACTGCAGAGGTGTAAAGTGCTCTGGCAGCAGGCACTCCTCTCCAGACCTGCTCTACACTGCACCGGCACTTTACTGCTGGGTTGGATGTCATGTCAGAGTGGGTCACACTCCAGATGTCTTGGATGATTGTCTCATTCATTGATTGGGGGAAGAAGGTGTTTGCTGCTAAGCCTGACTCCCTAAGTTCGATACCCAGAGTCCACAAGGTGGAGAGAGAAAAAAATCACGAGAGTTGTCCTCTGACCTCCACATGTGTGCCATAGCATGCTCCTGAGTGAAGTGCACACACCACAGATGACAGACAGACAGACAGACAGACAGACAGACAGACAGACAGACAGGCACAGACAGATTATCTTAGGGTTTCTATTGTTACAATGAAGCAACATGACCAAAAAGCAAGTTAGGGAGGAAAGGGTTAATTTGGCTTACACTTCCACATTGTAGTACATCCTTGAGGGAAGCCAAGACAGGAACGAAAACCGTGCAGGAACCTGGAGGCGGGATCTGATGCAGAGACCATGGAGCAAGCAAGATAATGTCTTGCTTCCCATGGCTTGCTCAGCCTGCTTTCTTATAGACTCCAGGACGACCAGCCCAGGGAAGGCACCACCAACAATAGTCTAGGCCTTCCCCCATCAATTACTAATTAAGAAAATGCCCTACAGCTGGATCTTATGGAGGCATTTTCTCAATTGAGATTTCTTCTTTTCAGATGACTCTAACTTGTTTCAAGTTGACATGTAAAAAGCCAGGACACACACACACACACACACACACACACACACACACACACACACACACACACACACATTTTAAAAAAAAACCTCTTTTGAATTTTTTGTTTGTTTGGTTGATTTGTTGGTTGGTTTGGGTTTAGTTTATAGTCTTGGTTGGGTTACTACTTGCTATGTAGACCAGTCTGGCCTTGAACACACAAATATCTGCCTGATTCTGACTTCTGAGTGCTGGCATTATAGGCATGTGCCACCACACCCAGCTTTTTAAAATCAACTCTGATTTAGTCCTCATTCCAAAAACAGAACTGAGATGATTTACGGAGCCTCAGCAAAACTGGATGGAAAACCAGACACATTCCCCAAGGCACCCAGTGTGGGGGCATCGCAGGTCTTCCCACCTGGAGCAGTTAAAGCAGAAGGGCATAAGGTATAAGAAAAGAAGGAGGGAGGGTAGAGTGGATGAACAAGAGGAGCGACGAAAAGGGAAAGAGATACGATAGACGGTAGGAAATCAGAGGAGAGAGAAGGAGAGGGGATGAGAGAGAGAGAAAGGGCAGAAGGCACGAGGGAAGAAGAAAAGGAGTAAGAGAAGAGGAAAGAAGGTGGTGGAGAAAGATTAAAGAGGGAAGGGAGGAGAATGATGCAAAATAAAACAATAAATCTGAACACAAAGAAGAGCTGACATACTATAAGATTCCAGGGTGGGGATGGGTTGTCTGTGTTTTATCTGTTCCTTCCCCAGCATCTGCAACCCTGTATACCTTTCTATATCACTGCCTCTCTGCCTCCAAAGCCCATCCCTGCTTCTCTGTGTTCATGGATGTAAAAGTGGTCTTACCCTAGTGGTCAAGAAAGGCCAGTCCTCAGCTCTTCCCACTTTCTGGACTCAAAAATGCTGTGGGATGGCAAACAGGGAAGCCCTGTCTGCAGAAGCAGGTGGTTCATTGGTAGGGGGGGCAAAGAATTAAACATTACAAGAGTAATTGAAGCCTAGGTCAGACATGGAGGCCCATGAAGAGGTCCCCAGAGAACACAGTGTGACATGAAGACTGTGACTCTCATGACGATAAATACCAAAGGTAGCCAAGAATAGAATCACAAGATAGTATGCATCTATAAGTCATGAAAGAACAGATCGTGGCAGCCTTTAGAAGCCTTGAGATAGTGAGCAAAGCTAGAATGTTCCAGACAAGGTAGACGACACTTGGGAGGGAGGCAGAACCAGAGGCAGGAAGGCTTCGTGGAGTTCACTGAAAAATTTGGATATGGAGAGTTCATAGTGTTCTCTGGTGTCTTTGAGTAGAGACAACAGGGTCCTGCTATTGTTCTAGTGTCAGGGTACAGAAGGACCATGTTGACAGGAAGAAGCTATGAGGAGGTTGTCACAGAAAGGTACAGACGACTGTGGATGAAGAGCTCTCAGAACTGTATCTCTGGGAACTGGTGTGGGATACAGATTTAGCTGAAAAGAAAAATGGTGAAAGGCACAGGTTACTGGGGATTTCTGTCACTGTCCCCAAAGCAATTGGGGACAGTGGTCATCCCAACATATAAAGAGACAAGGTTAGCTCACTCTCTACTCACAGCTTGGGAGGCTCCAAATCCTGATCATTTGAGTCCATTGCTTTAGGGTCTGTGCTGAGGAACTATCTCATGGTGGGAGTGTATGGCAGAGAAAATTCCCTAACGACAATCTGCAAACATTTGTCCTTACACCTACAGTTAAGTGTGGTCTTCACCCCTCATCAAGAAAAACTTCTCTTTACAACAGTTGGAGACCACTACAGAAAAATACAGCCAATCAATAGGCAGAGTTGTAGAGCCCAGACCCAATGGGTACATGTCGGGCCCAAATGCAATATTTCAGAAATATGCTCAGCCCAGCTATGAATTCTAGGAGATCAGAGTTCCTATTATCTTTTAGATGCCAACTGATTACCTCCTAGTTTGTATAACAAAAGATCTAGGCCTGTACAAGTCGATACCCACCCCAAAGGCTGGTGAGACATGCCGTTATGGAGTATCTGAGGGCTTGAGTATGTGCAGCTTAGGAGTATCTCTAGGATTAAAGGAAATGCTTCCCATTCAGCCCTTTATACATGATAATAGATGTCTTCTGCCAGTTCTTCTGCTTTTGGAAAGTTATTTAAGATGATGCCGGAATAAACTGTGATCTCCAGTATTGACTGAGAACCCTCCTGAGATGACAAGATGTCTCTGTCTTGTCCTTAACGTCATTGGGTAGCTAGGACCTCCCTCATCCACACTCCCACACTCAGGGTCGGACACGGGGCTGTTTGGCCGGTTCTGATCACAGCCCAAAGACATCAGTCCAGAATAGATGGCCTCTACAGCATGTGACTGATACAGACTGAACCTCGGCTGATACAGACTGAACCTCGGCAGGTACATCTATAAAACACACCTACACATAAGGTTCAGGGAACATTGTGAAAGAAGGGATAGAAAGATTGTAAGAGCCAGAGGACCAGGAGTTTGCTGTGGAAATTTGTCTCTCCACCCATAAAGTCTCACCAACGTGAGAACCCAAATGTGAGCTGAAAAAAATAAATAAATAAAAAATAAAAAAAAAAGATGACACCAGTGGATATACATGGCAAAGCCCACAAAACCTCAACAGTGTACATGACCTATTGGCAGCTGGGTAAACCTGGAAGATGAAGACATGGTCCTCCCCAGGGAAGAGCACTCCAACTGGGTGAGCAGTGCCAAAGAGCTGTCCCTGTAATACAAGTAAATTATACGGACTCAACAGATTATGTTTAAGAATGTGTGTGTGTCAACGCATGCAAAAATAATTAGTGAAAAAAGAGGCCACAGATTGGAAAAAGGGTAGGGAGGGGAGGGAATATGGGAAGATTTGGGGGAAGGAAATGGAAGGGAGAAATGTTCTAAGTGTGTTATAATCTCAAAATAGAAAAAGGAAGAAACAAAAGAGAGAAAAAGGAAGGGGCTAAGACCTTACCAGTCCCTCCAGAACCTTCCAGTGACCTAAAGGTCTCCCACCAGACCATCTCCTAAGGCCTTATCACTTCTCTGTAGAAACACCCTGGGATCAAGCCTTCAGCAAGCACAGGAGCCAGAGCAGGCACCCAATGTCTGTGCCAGAGCAATTGGCCACACCACCTCTGACTCCTCACTTGTGGAGAACAGTCATGACCTCTTGGCTTCCCATGTGAAAGGCAGATCATTGAAGATTTTCTGCCATCCTGAGAGTATACATCTCCATGCTTTGCTGTATCTAAAACAAGCCTGGCAATCATCTGGCCTTTCCTCAAGAAGCGGTAGATAGAAACACCACACACACATCTTTGTTTTCCCAAGCCAAGCTATAGGATCAAAGTGGACATGAATCTCTATGCCTCACATATTCAGCCTCCCTTTTGATTTCAGCTGACTGTAGAACAGATATTTCCCAGACACCTTGGCAAACTTCACTCTGGCAGAGTCCTACCTAGAAACTGCATGGCTTAACAATATCTTCCTCTGCCTGAAACGGCTCCACCTCTGTGAATACGTTCTCCTGTCACATACAAACAGACAAGGCAGACAGAGTAGGGACAGAAACTCGGGGTTCCCTCCAGGATGAAGGGGAGATGGAAACTGAGATCTTCTAGTCATTTCTGCTGAGAATCTTACTTAGGGTCTTACTTAGGGTCTGATGAGCAATCTCATGTGGCCATAGCTGGATGGGATCTGACTGCATACAGTGGCATCCTCACATTGACTTTCCTTCATTCCATTTCCTCCCTTAACGCCACATGTGAAGTAAGCCAACAGAATACAGCCACCTTTTCTAACGCTGTCTTTAGGGGACTCCAGCTGGGACCCAGTCTCCGTAACCAGTTGTGGCATCTTACTCTGGACCAATGTTGGCTCAATACCCATTGAGTTGTTGTCATAAATTCTCTATATCCCTGCAACCAGAGCAATGCAGATGGGTGAAAAAGATGTTAATATATACTTGGCTCCCGAACACAATATATCCCCTAGAAAATCATGTCTTTGGGAATGAATGAACCACAGCCATTCTTTTACAAGTTCAAATCTTTGTGGGGAAGTGTAAATGAATTCAACATCCATCCTCCATTAGAGAAAGGGAAGGATGGTAGAAGGAGAGGAATATAAAGAAAATAAAAGCCATGGTCACAAGTAAGACACAGGTGTGATAGTCATCTTTTTTTAAAGGCAATATTTTATATCAGTCAGAGTAAACTTGGTGGTACTGTGTAACAAATCATGCAAATTCTTAGTGGTCTAAGCCCATGAAGTTGTGGTCTCCTCTGACACTGGATGTCCATAAGGAAAGACTGGAAGCTCTGTCCATGCTGACAACACCCCAGGACCAGGCTCACAGAGTAGTCACTGATGGAGTCGTGATTTGTTGAGGGGTGGGGCAGGGGGAATCTAGGCAAAGCAGTGGCAAGCCCTTCACATTTCCATTTGGACAATATCTGCTCGTGGGTCATAGGCCAAAGTCAGTGTCCTGTTCACACCTGTAGAAGACTGGTAGGTGCAATCTTACCAAAGGGCAGAGAGCTAGAAGCGCCTCATAAGCAATGTTGCTAACCAATACCAGCCTCATTTGCCAGACCTCTAAGCCATCAAAGAAGGAGCTCTTGAGCTGGGCACCAGGGACACTACTAACTAGATATTAATCACACAATTATTTTGCTACATTAGGTATGAAAAGTCATTCACATTTTGGTTATCTGTGGTCCATCTTTATTATAACAGCAATGTTTTGTGAATACATGCATGTGTATTTTAAATGCATAGTAACATTTTTATTAAATAATTTTTTTTTAATTTTTAAAATTCACATTAAAACATCTTATACCAAGGCGTTCAACATTTTACAAAAAAAAAAAAAACTTCAACTACCCTCACGCATTTTCTCTACAAATTCTATATCCCAGCATCATGCATTTGCTTCTTTTGAGTAACTTTATGGCCCCTTTGTCATCTGGGGAGAGACACTGTATCACAGAAATCAATCCCACTGTCCTGACTTAAGGAGAACACATCTAAAGGGAAATAAATAAATAAATAAATAAATAAATAAATAAATAAATAAATAAATGAGTGGGAAAGAGGCAAATAAAAAGCAAAGAACTGAGAAGGTCAGAGTCAAAACTGAGAAGGAAAGGAGTTGAGAGCTAGCTGTGGGCCCCACCTGCGCCTCTGTGCATTGTGGGGTGGTCAGAAGAGCAGGGCAGCCCCAAGGGGCCATTCGAGATCACCATCGGAGACTTCCCTTACCACTTAGGAAACATCTAGAAGGAGCAAAGCAGTAGCAGAAGAGTTTGCTCCTGCTCGTGGTTTGAGGGGAGGTTGGCCCTTGTAACCACAGCAGGTTCTGTTGGCACCACTGGATAATGGAAGCTTTTCCCAGAGCCCTATCATTCCTGGGCTGTGTGCACCTCAAGTGGGTGGTGCTGAGGGGTCAGGGTAGACTTTTGCATAGTAGAGATAGTCACAGATATGGGGGTCTGTGGGAAGCCCAGGAGAATCGTGGGTATTGCTTATGTGCCTGGAAGGTGTCTGTCAAGGTTGGGTGCCTCCAAGGTTCCCTGGTTACTTTCTTCTATCAAATCAGCACCAGAGCATCTGCTCCCACAGCCCTTCCTCTGGTGTCTCCACAGCCCTTCCTCTGGTGCCCCCACAGCCCTTCCTCTGGTGCCCCCACAGCCCTTCCTCTGGTGTTCCCACAGCCTTTCCTCTGGTGTCTCCACAGCCCTTCCTCTGGTGCCCCCACAGCCCTTCCTCTGGTGCCCCCACAGCCCTTCCTCTGGCGCTGCCACACCCAGCTCAGCATTGAATCAAGGAGGACCTTCATGCGGGGAAAGAAAATATGTTCATCTTCCTTTGTCTGGTATCTGCATATATCTTGTCAATAACTGAGGAACAAGGGCCTTCCGGAAACTGCTTTTATTTCTAGAATCTAACCTGTGAGTTTCCCCAAGATTCAGAATCAGGAAATAAAAATGAGGTCACCTATTTTTCCAAACACTTTATGCTCCAAGACAGGAGATGCTCAGAGCCCGGCTTTGTCCCGGCTTTGGCCACCCACTGGCCATTTGTCTTTGCAAGAGTTTGCTCAGTCATAAAATCCAAAATGAAGCAGAATATGAATAGAGGCTGCCAGAGAGAACTCCGTCTCTGTGTCACTGATGTCCTTTCATGGACGCCAAGACCTAGGTCCTGTTTACATCACTATAGGAACTTTGGAAAGGCGTTTTCAACTCTTGTCTTTATTAATATCTCTTATTCTTTCACCACTTCATATTTTGTAAACTCTCCCTCTATCATAAACATAGTTATCACACATTTGAGTCAAAGGCTAATTGTCACTAAGTGGGATTTACTCGCTTTCCGAAGGACTCCACTGAGGTACGTCAAGTCCAAAACCTTTCCCCGTGGCCACCCCTTTAGTGAGGGGTAGAACTGAATTCCATTATGACCACCTGGCCACAGAGCCAGGCTGGGGCCATTCACCTTCCATCCACTCATTTGGGGGATGCAGGGCTTGGTGAGTACAGAGAGGAAAAAAAAAAGGAGGAAGAGGAGGGGTGGGGGAGGGGGAAAAAGGAAGGGAGGAGGAGGTTCTCCACTCTCTATGAAAGCCTCCATCTGACTATGCTAACCACAGTCTCTCGCCTTAGAATTCTAAGATATCTCTTTTATGAGGCAGCTATGATTTCAGCATAATGATATTCTTTTATTATCCTTCCCAAACAAAAACCTACCGACAGAGAGCAGAAATCATGCCACCTTCCTAAAACACATGCATGGTGGTGGAAAAGAGAGATCCGACGCCAGGGGCAGTGTAATAATCCCAGGTGTGGCTGAAGCAAGAGCTCCACCATGGCCGCTGCTCAACTGCACCAGCAAAACCCTCATCCCCAGAGCTGAAGGCCTGCTCTGCCACCGGGAAACTCCACTCAGCAGAGGTTTCCTAATTTCACCTTCCTGGGGTGTTGATTTCAGCAGTAAATCTTCTCAAATGACTATTGTTCCAGAAGCATTTTCAAAGATAAAGTGAAAACTGCCATCACCAGGGTGAGGGAACAAATGCATTTTATTCGGTTATAGAAATGAAGAACCCAGAATCCCTCCCACCAAGGAAATGTGCGCCAGATCCAGGCATCTTCACCTGCCGCGGTGACTGCTGGCTGCCCTTGAATCTGACCTCTCCTTGAAAGACACCCTCCCTAGAAGAGTTGGCCTTCTGGAGAGAGTTTTCCTTTCCAATCTGTTAGCCAGTGACACAGCAGAGTGACTCCGGGGTGACTGTGACTGAGAGGCCCACATGGCAAACAAATCCACCGAGAGCCTGGGGTCTGCAGGGCACCTAGGACTGCTTGCTGTGCTCAAATCAACATGGGTTTGGGAGATGGATATTCGCTACAGACGCAGAGTGGACAAATCCCGGCAGCATGTGATGATTTAGATGACGCCGAGCAAAAAAATCCATCTATTCACTCATCGATTTACAGAACGGAAATATGACAGAGCATTCAAACAAGTTGTCTTAGACCATGGGACTTGTCTGGCTGCTCTGGACATGACCTCATACTTTCTATGTGTTTGTTGGGTACATTATATGTGGAGGCCCAGATAAATGTCAGAAGGACAACATTGGGGAAACCCAGAGATGTAACTCTGCCATTGTGATTCACAATCATCACGTACCTTCAAGTGCCAGGCATGGTATACACGTGGGTGCCATACACCACAAGGACCCTTTTGTTGTGGCTGAAACGTGAAATGTCTCCCATAGGACACTGCGTCTGAACACTTGATCCCCAGGTGACCACTGTTTGGGAAGGTTGTGGAACCTTTGGGAGGCAGAGTCTCACTAGAGAAAGGGGGTCACTGAGGCTGGACTTTGTTCACTTCCTGCTTCTGGAAAGTGGAGATAATATGACCTGTGAGGTGTCTGCTCCTTGCAGCCATGCTGTCCCTACCTGCTGCTATGGCTGTCCCCACCATGAAGAAATGATCCCCTTGAACAGAAAGTCAGAATAAATCCTTCCTTCTTTAAACGGCTTCTGCCGGGGTATTTTATCACAGCAATGGGAAAAGTAACTGTCTTAGGTACTGTGCTGTTGCTGTGAAAGAGACACCATGGCCAAGGCAACTTAAAGAATAAACTGTTTATCTGGGGGCTTGCTTATAGTTTCAGAGGGCTAATCCATGATCGTTACGGTGGGAAGCATGGAAGCAGGCAGGCAAGTTTCTGCAGCAGTAGCTAAGAGGGCACACCTGATCTACAAGTCGCAGAGAGTGGGAGACTGGGCCTGGTATGGGCTTTTGAAACCTTAAAGCACACCCCAGCTACACACCTCCTCCAACAAGGCCACACCTCCCAAACCTTCCCCTAACGTTCCACTAACTGGGGGCCAAGCACTAAAACATACAAGCCTGTGAGAACCATTTTCATCCAAACCACCAGAGTAACTAATCCATTGCCTAGAGGAGGCAAATGAGCCTATTAGTCTTATAATTGGAAAGTGATTGGAGCCTATGTCCCCAGAGTTCATTTGTAAGGAGGATCATTAGCTCCTTCTCCCAGCTGAGAGAGTTGAAAGGACTTGTCCGTGGTCCCATGTGATCTAGTCAGTGACAGAAGATATGCTCTATTGGATCGTGGCTGACTTTACACCCAGTCACGTAAGTATCTTCTTACCAGTATTCAGTATGTGTACAAGACCCTAACACCTATAGTAGGTATACGTCACCAAACCAAGAGTGAGATGAGAGAAATCTGCCCCCAGAAGTCAGTAAGGTGCTGACATCTATACTGAAGTCCTGTTTGCACACAGCAGTGGAGAGCCTGGGTACTACTGAAGAAAGGTACTGGGAGCAGAGGTCCATGACATAGTCAAAGGGTGTGGGGGAAACAGAGCATCTGAGAAGACTGTGGGGAGGGGTGAGGGAGAGGGAGGGAATGGGAAAGAAGGAGGAGGACGGAGCTCACAAATCATGGTGACCTTGAAGGTCTTGGCCAGGAATCACGCAGAGAAAGAGCCCGGTTAAGTGAGTACTCTGTAGAATAGAGAAAGCAATCAATGGTATCCATGAAAACTTAATCACTTAATCAATGGTCAAGAGAACGCTAAGGGCTTGAACCCAGAATTCCAAACCGGAGTCTTCAAAGGTTCATCTTGTGGCCAATGGATGGCCTCTGCCTAAATGTACAGAAGAAGAGACGGTTCGTGCATAGCTGAGACCCACATCAGAAGCATGGTAGCTTGGGACAATGAGCAAGGCCACCTGGATTACTTAGCATCCAGTCTCCGTGAAACCAATACGCGGGAGAAACCACGTAAGAGGTGAGTGGTGGTTTGGTCAAATGATTTGATGGGCAGAGCCATCCACGGTCATGAGCCAAGCAACCAAGTATCATCTAGAAGATAGAAGATAGAAGGAAGCTTCTAGAAGGAACACAGCCCTATCTTAATTACATTCATCTCCAGAGTTATTTAAAAGTGAATTTGTGCCCTTTAAACTACTATGATGGGGGTGTCCTCCTGTATATATGCTTCTCTTATTGGCTAATGAATAAAACACTGTTCGGACAATGAGTTGGAAAGATAGGTGGGTCTAGGAGACAAGGAGAATTCTGGGAAAGGTAGGCAGAGTGAGACCACCATACAGAGTCGAGATGCTGCCGGAGGAGTAACACCATGCTGGAGCATTACTGGATAAGCCACAGCCTCATGGAAATGGGTTAATAATTAAGACAGGGCTAGCCAATAAGTAGCTCTACTTATTGGCCAACAGTTTATAATTCATATAGCATCTGTTTTTTCATTTGGGGGCTCAAGGGTGGCAGAACCTGGCGGGCCAAGAAAGCTCTTGTAGCACTACTATACTTGTGATAATGTGCACAGAAGCAAGAAGACCCCCCCCCACACACACACACACATTGGATGGCTTCAGGGGCCGCCTCAGATGTCAGCCTTATTCCCTTCAGCATTGTTGGAGATTTTGAGAAGACTCCAGCTAAAAACCATGAGGAGATAATGGGAAAATGAATGTCTGACTCACAAAGAGCAGAATTCCCAGACCTCTTAGCTCTCCTTTCATACACCATCTCCAAAGAGCAGCTCCCTAGTAAGTTCTCAACAACCTTTATTGAAACAAAGGCCAAGTGAGGAAAAATTAAAATGTTTACAAGCTAAAGCTATGTTTTTCCCACTGAAGATGAACATAGCTTCACTGGGCCCCAAGCATATAATGTATGTTTGCACAGCACAGGTAACTATTAGAACTGAGCGACACCTGGGGAAAATGGGCACTTTCAGCCTTTAAATTAGCACGTGGAATAGTCACAACGGAGCACTCGAGAGGCAGCTTTCTAAGCTTTTGTTCTTGGGTTTACATGTTCTGTCAGGGTCTATAGGATGTGGACATACATTTCCCATTTGATCTTCAAAGCACTTAGATCGGAGGAAGAATAATGTCTCGTATCCCATAGCACAGCAGGGTAACTATGGTTGGCCACAGTTAGTTTTATGCTTCAGAGTAGCTAGTGCAGGGGATTTAAAACACTCCCTACACGAAGAAGTGGTGTTTCAGATGCTAATCTGAGCATTATGCTTTGCATGCAGGTACTGGTGCAGGGGATAAAAGAGTAAGGAATGCTCAGCCCTAAGTGGGACATCTGTATCGCACTCCTCCTCCCAAGGCTCACAGATTATTGCAGAAGAGATGGGGCAAGTTTGTAAAAGCCAGAGGCCGTGGATGACCTCAAGGAAAGAGTGTTTCCAAGACTCAGCATGGAGGAGGCTCGTGCCCTGTAAACTTATGTTGGTTGGGGAAAGCATGCATAAGACCTACTTTGTCTGGCTTGGCAAAGTAGCCTAAGGTTGGGGAGCCATTGGAGCTAAGGAGCTGTCGGCAATTGACAGCTGCTGGGAGAAAGAAAGTTTTCTTTAAAGGTGCAGATCCCGGTGGGCTGACCACCTTCAACCCAAGGCCACACACCAAACAGTATGCGGGCAGCACCAAATGTACTTTTGGGTTAAAAGAAAAGAACAGGTGTGTCGGGAAGAGGGGTGGGTCATGGTAGGGGAGAGGTGAACACCGATCAAAACACATGTTGTGAAATTGTCAAAGAGTTTAACACAAGATGAGGGGGGAAAAAGAAACATCAGATTTTTTTTTCTCAGACACTTGCACTGATTGTGTTTATTAAAGAGAAAGAATGAGGGGTGGGAGAGAGAAAGGGAGGGAAGGGGTGGGAAGGAAGGAAGGAAGGAAGG
This sequence comes from Cricetulus griseus, assembly GCF_003668045.3. Lineage (NCBI taxonomy): Eukaryota > Metazoa > Chordata > Mammalia > Rodentia > Cricetidae > Cricetulus > Cricetulus griseus. Next base: position 21,374,079 of record NC_048603.1, read on the forward strand.
AAGGAAGGAAGGAAGGAAGGAAAAAGGAAGACAATAACCCTCCAAACACACCAGGTTTGGTTTTAGTAAGATGTTCTGTTCAGAGATGGGAGCGGTGAGACTTTCTCAAGACTATGAAGGAAGCTGGTGGCATGCAGTGGTCTGGATGAGCCTGCCAGATGTCATGCAATGTTGTCGGATCACTTGGTATGTGACAGACATGGCCTTGGTCCCAGAAGAAAATGAAGTCCCAGCCCCATATAGACTTGGCATCCACCAGGCCTGTGGCTTTTGGTGTCATTGCTCTGATCAATTGAGCTGTTAGCTCCCAGCAGCTGGCTGGTTTTCCGAAAAGTTGAAACACTCATAAAGGTCCCTGTCCCATAACTATTGTCTAGGGACTAGAGCTGCCCCCATGGTTTGTTGAGAGGGAAGGGGTTCTCCTGGGAGAATCTCACTGCTTCCACCCCACCCAATCTGTCTACTGCACATAAAATCAAAACAGTTGCTTCAAGTATGAAGGAACACTCTCCTCCATGGGCAGTGATCCCTGCATTACAATATTTTTATAAACCCAGGCATCTCTTTGCTAGGCTCCCTGGGGGAAAAAAGAAAAAGAAAAAGAAAATTGTCCCTTTTCCCATCTTCCACCCAGTTGTGTGGCATGGCCCTTCACTTCCTGAGAGCAAAATCCCTTTGGGATGATGTCATCACCAGAGCATTTTGGAAACAGGATATGTTGCCCTTGTAGCGACAAGAAGTGGAGGCTTCACTGCCCCCGTGGTGGTGGAAACAGGATGCCAGGCAGACAGAGAAGGAAAATAACAGCCTTGTAACCACAGAAGAGCAGGACCCACGAAGAGCTAAGATGGCTAATTTCAGTCCTCAGTCACTGGCGACTTTGTGAATTTCGTATCACAGATTCTAGAGGGAACTTGAAAACCACAACTGACATCTAGATGGAAGACCTGGAGTTGGTTCCCTCTAAGGACCACCAACCGTGAGCCTCAAGGATTCTGCCTGTCGATCCGCACAGGTGCTCTGTGTTCAGAAACCGCTACTCAAATGGGGTCTGGCATGTCTACTTCTCCAGAAACTCATAGGAACTCACTTCAGAAGAATGCGAGTTCCCGTTTCCCTTCAGCCTTCCTTCCTCCCACTCTCTCCTGTGACCTTGGGGACAGCAGTATAATCTGTCCCCCTTTACTCCCTATGCCCTGGAGTCCTACCCCACCTTAGGGTCTACCCTGGAGAGGGGCAGCAGATATCTGTGTCCTCACATGACACTGTTCACTTTATACCTGTTCTACTCAGGCCTCCTCCTCTTTCACGGCCCCAGGCTGTCTCCTCACCTGCTTGGAGCCAGGCCTATCAACTGATAAGAGTCACCTGCAATAAGGTCTTCCTTCCAAAGCTCCTCTCCCTCCCTGACTCCCTCTGCTCCCCTGACAGCAGTAAAGAAAGAGTCTTGATTGAGAAAAGTGGGCTGTTCTCAGGACCACTGTCTGTCACCTTCTAGGTGCCAAAGTCTGGCTGACCAAGATTTTATTTATCACTTTATTTTGTTTTATGTACTATTCCTGTCCTTCTATGATGTACTGCCGTGTTTGTATGTAACCCCTGCACACCTTCCCATAGACCAAGTCCTCTCTAAACTCCTTGTAGTGCCCAATGTAATACAAATGCTAAGCATGTTACTGCTCTATATTGTCAGTAAATATTGACAAAATGCAAGTCTGCACATGCTCAGTACAGATATATCATGCTTTCTGAAGGTTTTAGTCCACCGCTGGTTGACCCCAGACCAGAAGCCGTGGCAATGACATTTCCAGAAGAAACGTATAATTATGTGTAAGGATCGATGGTATTGTAGAACATGCTATAGTTCATCAAACATCCCCATCCTCCAACAAAGAACGAACTGACCCCACATGTCAGTAGCGCTAAGAGCAAGACCCCCCTGCTCTTTGCTGTATGTGTTCCTTGAGGATAGAAATCTCAGCTGTCCTGTCAGTCACCAGGACCCAGCACAAATCCTGAGCAGAGCCATTCTTCCACTGTGTCCCTGCGGCTGGTAAGCAAATATGTGAGAGAATGAATTAGCATCTTCCTGAAATATCTGTGCATGTTCCACTACTTGCACCAGCATTTTGTCAGACCCACGAATGTGCACAGAAACATACCTGCACACATTCACAGACTAGAGTCATGCACACATGTAAAGACAGGCATGCACATACATGCAGTCACACACACAAACACACACACACACACACACACACACACACACACACACACACACTTTCTTCCTGAAATCCGACACCCACCTGACTCTAGTCACAGGCCCCCAGCTCATCGGAGCACCAGGTTTGCCCACTTTGCCCCCACTCCAGGCAAAATGACCTCAATACAGACACCTAGGTGGAGGCATTAAGTGCTCTCCATAATTTCACCGACTAGATGCTTTTTGCCTCTGTGGCTCCATTATTAAATAAGTGACGAGCCGAGATGAGAAATGAACCTTTTGCAATTACACACGCAGAAGGCAACTGGATAACAGGAACAGCAAAATGCCAATTGTGACAATGGCATAATGGCCCCGAAGTGTGGTAGGCACGTCTGACTCATTAAATCCAGCAGTGGCAGTGGGAGCTGAAATGGAGCGAATTGGGCTGGAGAGAAGGCAGAGCAAGAGCAGACACCAGCCAGCTGGCAGAATAGATGAAACGCGTGTGCTCAGGAGGGCAGTGGGTGGGAAGGGCTGGATGCAAAGGTACTGTCCCCTTCAGGAGCATTGTATCCAATGGGGACCAGAGAGAACCCTCCAGAACTGGACTGAAAAAAGAAGGCGTTATCAAAAAGAGAGATGGTACTGAAGCTTTCTGTGTCGATTCCCTGTTTGGTTTTGTTTTTTAAAGGGGAACATAAAGAGTTTGATGCCTCAGATCAGGAGCCAAATCAAGTTGCAACTGGCCTCGCTCACTTATGCCCTGAATCACCCTATGAGGATCCCAAAGTTCAACATGCCTTCGAGCACCTGGGCCTTCTCTTTATCAGGCTGTTTACTGGCTTCTAGATAGTTTCTGATTGCTCATTTGGCTCACCGTCAAGACTCACCTGTGGGTCATCAGTGAACGTACTCCAATCAGATAGATCTGTCTAAGGGTTCAGACTTCAGTGGGCAGAAGGCAAAGGCCAGCTGACCTCAGGTCACCTCGGCTGGGTCAAGACATTTTGGATTTACTTGATATCAGCTAAATGAGCCGGTGGAGAAACACTGAAGTTCCGGTGCCTAAGAGAGGTGTTTCACTAAGTCAATCTCTGAAGCTTCAAACAGCAGAGCGTACCACAGCAACTGGATATCTAAAATGTTCTGTAAGGTAAAGTGACTATATAGTGAACAACATTTAACTGTTCAACTGAAAATAGATCTCAGAGAGGATTTCGGAATGGTGCTGACACCCATACACGTGATAAACATTCCAAGCAGTAAAAATGACTGTGTGCATAGGGTATGCTAAAATTTCACTCTGTGCTCACAGGTGCAAACATGTGTTATGTGTTAATTAAAAACAAATACACACGCATATGTATCATACACATGCATACATGTATGTATACATTTTACATACGTACACACACATCACATATACATACATATACATACATACCATAAAGCAGTTTTTAAACCATCAGCAATCAACAATGCCCTGTCTACACTCCAGACTAGCCTTGGATTTTAATTGAAATTATGGATTCATCCCTCTGTATTGAGTGTTATCAGAAGAGAAATCACCTTTTGAATCCACTCCGCTGATAACAGAACAGGTCAGTGTTAACATTGCCCTAATGCATACAATGCACTTTCCACCAATAGACCATGGCATTCACTATTTGTAATAGCCAGAAACTGGAAGCAGCCTAGATGCCCCTCAACTGAAGAATGGATAGAGAAAATGTGGTACATTTACACAAAGGAGTACTACTCAGCAGAAAAAAAACAATGGAATCTTGAAATTTGCAGGAAAATGGATGGAACTCGAAGAAACCATTCTGAGCGAGGTAACCCAATCACAAAAAGACAAACATGGTATGTACTCACTCATATGTAGATTTTAGACATAGAGTAAAGAATTACCAGCCTACAATCCACACTGCCAGAGAAACTAGTAAACAAGGAGGACCCTAAGAGAGACATACATGGTCCCCTGGAGAAGGGGAAAGGGTCAAGATCCCCTGAGCAAATTGAGAGCAGGGGAAGAGGGGGGAGGGAGCTACGAGAATGAGAAGGGAAGAAGAGGAAGGATGCAGAGGTCATGAGGGAGCAGAAAGGTTGAGTCAGGGGAAGAATAGAAGAAAGAATATGTGATAGGTAGGGTTTTAGTTGGGGAGGTGGTAGGGGAGGAGGGGAGGGAGAAGGGAACTGGGATTGTCATGTAATTCAATCTTGTTTCTAATTCAAATTTAAAAATGGCTTTAAAAAAAGGAAAAGAAAAAGAAATCAAAAAAAGAAAAAAAGAACATGGCACTAGAACCACACACTAGACGATTCTGACTGGCCCCATTGCCTTTCTTCAAATCTAACCATTCTCTAGGGCGTATGTGTTCTGTCCACCCAAGGAGTTGGCTGCCCCACCTTCAGGTCTCTGTTAAGACTCCTCCCCATGGCCAGCATACATCTTTTTTTTTTCTTTTTTTTTTTCAACTTTTTTATTTGTATTAGGAACAGGATTGTTTTACATGACAATCCCATTTCCCTTCTCCCATCCTCCCCTACTACCCCCCACACACACTAAAACCTTATCTGTCACATATCTTCTCTGCTCCCCCTGGATGGTGAGGCCTTCCATTTGGGTGTCATCAGAGTCTCACATTTCCTTTGGGATAGGGCCTGGGCCCACCCCTGTGTGTCTTGGCTCAGGGAGTATTCCTCTATATGGACTGGGCTCCCAAGTCCACACCTATGCTAGGGATAAATACTGGGCTTCTACAGGAAGTCCTATAGATGTCCGAGGTTTCCTCGCAGAAACCCATGTTCCTTGGGTCTGGATCAGTCCCATGCTGGTATTCCAGCTATCTGTATCTGGGTTCCAGTTCAGATCAGTGATTAGTTATGGGTGTCTGCTTCTACTTCCACCAGCTGCTGGATGAAGGCTATAGGATGACATATAAGTCTGTCATCAGTCTCATAATCAGGGGAGGGCATTTGAGGTAGCCTCTCCTCCATTGCTGAGATAGTTAGCTGGTGTCATCTTTGTAGATCTCCAGACATTTCCCTAGTGCCTGATTTCTCTGTAAACCAAAAGTGTCTCCCTCTATTATGATATCTCCATTCTTGTTATAGTGAATTCTTCCCCTGACTCATATTTTCTGCTCCCTCATGTCCTCGGCATCCCTCTTCCTCTCTCCTTCTCATTCTCCTAGCTCCCTCCCCCCCCACCACCAGCGTACATCTTAAGAATTGCCTTGAGTACCACCACACCCCGGCAGCAGCTGTATCAAATGCCATGAGGTTACTATGTCTGTGTTCAGACAAGGTTCATATAGCCCCAGATAACCTCAAATTTGCTATGTATCTTTGTAGGCAAATACAGAAAATTCCATGAAAGCTGGTTAAAGGGGGAATTGGGGATTTATTAGAATGCACTCACAAATACACAACTAAGTAGATAGCCATTGTGGTCTTCTGTTCTGCCCTGAGGTGAATAGAACCAGCAGTCTGATCTCTCAACCACCACATGAGAGAGCAAGCAACTGCCCTCCTCTTTCCTTTTAAAGGGGTCAAGTTGGCAGACTAGAAGCTCTGCCCTAAGGCTGGTACCCCAAGTCTTCATTGACAGAATGAAGTCCTGAACATATCTTCTATGGATAACCCTTGAACTCCTGATCCTCCTAAATACTGGGGTTACAGGCATGCATAACCAGACCATAGTTCTATAATACTAGGGGTCAAACTCAGGGCTTCCTGCATGCCAGACAAGCACGCTGTTAACTGAATCGCATTCCCAGCCCCAATGAACGGGTCTTTTCCTCTGGTGTTTGAAGATGAAAATGAGCCTTGCTTCTCCGTGGCGGCTGAAGCACAAATCTGGAAACTTGAGAGCCGATGGCAGCTGCATAAGATTGGAGCCATGAAAAACAGAAGGTGTGCCCACCGAGGAGGCCAGAGGGAATCCTCTTCAGCTCTGACTCCAGCGGCCCTGAGCTCTGCCAGATTCCTGTCCCTGTCTCTAGACGCTGTCTCCGTTTCTTCTCCGTCATTTTCTCTCTTGCTTTTAAACGAGCTCCAGTTGGATTCCTTCCACCTGTGCTCCAGCCAACTATAATTAATTCAATTTGTGAATGGATGTGATTTACACGCTTGCCTTTCTCACCTCTAATTTCAGGGCACTGCCTTTGCAACCGTGGCCAGCCTGCCAGCTTCATTTGGAGGGGGTCTTGCTCGGAACGGCCTGTGCTTCGGGGGCCTACCTGGAGAGAGACTTACTCAGATGACCCTTGCCCACTTTTAGTCACCAGCAGAAGCTGTCTTTTCATCATCAGGCCTACAGGTAGCCCAGCCAGGAATCCACCCTACGACTGAGTGGGAAGACGCTGGCATCAAAGAGATCTGATGAACAGGAATTACCACTCTGCTTCAGTTGAACTGTACATGTTAAGTGACTAATTACTCTAAGCCTCCATATCCCGATCTTTAAAATGTTGCTAATAATAGGCATCTACCTTCTAGAACCTGAGGGAAGATCCAAGGCCACGATGCCTGTGATCTCACTTGGAAGGCCTCCTGGCACACAAAAACACCGTGTAAATGTCGCCCAGCATTGCCGGGAAAGAATCTAGTCTTCTAGGTTACTTCAGCTAATCATCAGGTCTGTAAGATTAGGCTCTCAGCATGTTCTGTGCACAGCCACTTGTTTGCTTGGACTGTGTCTTACAAATTTCTTGCTGTGGTGTTCCTGCTCCCAGCCTTTTCCCCATGGCATTCATCTCGCTTGGCTCTAGCCACACAAAGTTATATCAGTCAGTCCACACTTGTGTTGTGGGAACAGAGGACCACAAAAACTTTGGAGGATTACAGTCGCCAAGATTCCCTTCTCATTATAGCACTGTCTCCCCTTGCCCGAGACAGATACGTTCCAAGGCTCCTACTTGATGCCCAAAACCACAGATGGCACCAAACCCTATACATACTGTTTTGCATACTCATACCAGCCTATGAGGAAACCACATCTATAAATCAAGCCCACTAAGAGGGCAATGATTGTCACTGATGATAAAATGCTTATCATCATAACAAAATGGATTTGAAATCTAAAGATTTGTTTCTGAAAGATTCCGTTTAGTGTTTTCAAACTATAGCTGGTCATCGGGTAACTGAAATCCTGGAAAGAGAAAGCAGAGACTAGGGTGAATTGTCCCATCCGCTGCAAACTGCAAGTAAGAGTCTGTTCCATGCCTCTTCATTCCAGGAGCAAGGAGCACCACCTGTGCAGGGCAAATCTGACTCGCAGCAGAGGGTAGACACAGAGAACACATCCAGACATTCTCAGGGCCTCATGCCTATCGATTCTACTGGATTATCTGATGGATTCCTTTTTTCCAAAACATTTCAACCCATGGTAGATTGACTCCAACAGCAAGGCTGACGCTGTTCCCTCTACATCACCCAATGACCTGCTTTGATACAGGGCTGATAACAGAGCTTTCAACTGGTGGACATTCCTTCTCCCTTGACATTTAGCTTTTCCCAGGGGACATTTTGGTTGTGGGTAAGCGTAGGGACAATGCTGAACAGCCTACAGTGCTTCAAGCAGCCCCCTCTCTGCCAACAAAGAATGAACTGACCCAAAATATTAATAATGCCAAGGTTGATGCCCCTATTTGTCTTCTGTTGCTCTGATAAAATACTCACAGAACCAACTCGAGGAGGAAAGGGTTTACTTCATCTTACAGTTTGTAGTCATTGGTGGAAGCCAAGGCAAGAACCTGTGGAGCGAACTGAAGCAGAGACCATGAAGGAAAATGCCGCTTGTTACCTTGCTCCTCCAGCTCTCATCCAGCCATCATTCTTATACTTCCCAGGACCACCTACCTGTCCAGAGATGGTACCACAGTGGCTGGGCCCTCCCACATCAATCAAGAAAATGTTGTACAGATGTACCTACAGGTCAATCTAATGGAAGTATTTTCTCAATTGAGGTTCCTCTTCCTGGATAATCCCAGTTTGTATCAAATTAACAAAAATAACCAGAACAGTCAGGAAACCTTGATGTGCGTGTGCGTGTGCGTGTGCGTGTGCGTGTGCGTGTGCGTGTGCGTGTGCGTGTGTGTGTGTGTGCGTGTGTGTGTGTGTGTTCTGTAAAGAAAGCAATCTCAGCTATTCATTCTTAAGTTCCTAGTGCCTAGCTCAAAACCTGAGCAGATGAGACATCTGCTGTGTTCCTCCTACCAGCACTACTGGTAAGTGAATGTGTGAGAGAATGAATTTTCACCTTCCTGACGCATCCATGAATGCCGGACCCCAGCGTTGGACCAAGCCAGGCCTCCTGAACGTGGGTGTCAGTTGGGAGGCCAGGGCAGTCTATGGGTCCTCTGGCAGTGGAACCAGTATTTATCCCTAGTGCATGGACTTTGGGAACCCATTCCCTATGGGAGGGATAGATTCTCAGCCCAGATACCCAGAGGAGGGCCTAGGCACTGCCGCAAATGATGTGACAGTCTTTGACGATCCCCCATGGGAAGTGAATTGTAGGATAGGTGGGGGGGTAGTGGGAGGCATGGGAGGACAGGAGGGAGAGGGAGCCAAGATTGGTATATAAAATAAGATTGTCTTAAATTTAATTTAATTTAAAAAAGCCATCTGTGCATGCTCCTTCACCTGCTTCAGGCACATTGTCAGGCCCATGAGTGTGTAAGAGTGTGAATGTGTGTATGTGTGTGAACACCATTGCAAACACACATACACATGAGAGAGAGAGAGAGAGAGAGAGAGAGAGAGAGAGAGAGAGAGAGAGAGTTCTCACTTTGCCGAGCCTTCTAGCTGCAGGACTCTTTTTGCATGGATGGACTCAGCAAACTATTTTGAAAAAATAATGGTCTTCTCTAGGAAGTCCTCCACTTGATTTTAGGGGCTCTCTGCATACACACAAGACAACATATGCCTGCAAAACACAGGTCTCTTTTCCTTCTGGGTGGGGGTGGTGGGAAATGATGACTTTGTTTCTCCATTTTGTTCCCTTCTCTGGAGCTATGACTCTTTGTGTCACAGTGGCCTCCCCCGTTAATGGCAGCAATCATGAGGACATTCACATTATAAAAGTTGGAAATAAATGAGCCCAAATTTGGTTTTGGTTTTTCTCTGGGATAATTTCTTGCCTACTATCTTCCAGATTTTCCAGAATAGGTTCTGGTTTCTTGACTATGAGGTTTTAAAATACTCAATTAAAAAATTAAAAGATAAGTAGCAAAGTAGAGAATGAATGCTCGGAGGGATAGCCTAGGGGCAGAGGACCAGGGATGGTCAGGAGGCTGAGGTCAGGCAGGAGCCATGAGAGAGAAGAGCAGGTCAGGTCATCTTAGACTCAGGAGGTGTTGCTAAGATTCTTTCCCAGAGAGACATAAACATTGTTTTACCTCTCCCCCTCTTACCCTCCTCTCCCCCTCTTACCCTCCTCTGCATCCTCCCTACCCTCCTCCTCCCCAACCTCCACCTCCTCCTCCTAAAATCCCACCAACAAATTGAGGTAAAATTCTAGCAAAAGGTCACTCTAAATAATCAATGCATTTGTTGAGCTTATTTACAGAACATAGGGCTTACTTACAGGAGTATGGGTTGCTTCCCATGGAGGGGGAAGCCTGGATGGAAAATCTTTACCCAGCAGGCGATGGCTTTCTCACAGCCTTAGATACACACACACACACACACACACACACACACACACACACACACACGCACGCACGCACGCACGCACGCACGCACGCACGCACACAAGTTCTTCCTGGCCTAAACACTCTTGCCTCTCCCTGAAGCCATGTACATTTAGGGAAGAATTGTATTGTGTGTAATAGGTACCGTGGAGTGACTGGATATTCAGATGAGGGTCTTGTGACATTCCCACCTCCTTCTATGAAGAAATGTCAACAATCAATGAGCCTGGCTGGAAACAGCTGGACTCCCAGTATTGGCCGTTGTTTGGCTCAGAGAACAGACCTATACAACAGTGGGTCTGTGTCTCCATGACTCAATGGAAGGGGTCTTCGTCTGCACCAGTGCTGGGGAATATAGACGTGTTTCCAATCGACAGAAGACATGACACCAAGACATGGCTCCAAGAGTCACTGTTGGGTACAGGACTCAGCAGAAGTTTCTCCCCTGGACCAACATCTGTATCACACCCAACTTCTGCCCTTGTGAGTGGATCATAGTCTAGTCTTCCAAATACTGTTTTCTTGTTTACAAACTGTCATTGAACTCCCTTCAGAGAGCAGGGTTTGATGGACTCTGGGTGAAGTCACTCACCCATTCCCTGGCTATTAGAGGAAGAAAGCCCATATTAAGACCCTTATGACATTACAAAGGATGTACACTCTCAGGGCAGGAGTTACATTCAAATAATGTGATCTTGGGAAAGTCAGATAACATCTCTTAGATGCAGGGAAACCTTCATCCCTACTCAGAATGTTTTTCAGAGTAGAAGCACCTCTGAAAACATCTGGTATGGCTGTGCGTGGCATACTATTGATCATTACAATGTCCGAGGATGCCTAGGATATTCTTTTATACAACATTTAATGACATTTACTTATTTATTTTGTGACCAGGGGTGGGGGACATGTGTACCACAGTGTGGGAGAGTCAGTTTCTTCTTCTACTGTGTACATCCTAGAGATCAAACTCAGATCGTCAGACTTGGCAACAAGCACCATTGCCTGCTGAGACAACTCACCAGCCCTGCGTGACACATTCTCAACGGCCATAATTAAGGTAGGGATGCCTTGTGGCACAGAATGACACTATAGACCTTTATGCAGAGAACTGACTCTGGTGAATACTTAGAGTCACGACTGAAATCACAAGTAGAGACCACCTGGACATTACCTGGCCTCTCCACCACAGAGCAGCAAATTCTCTGCTGATGCTGAACCCACAAAACCTGTCCTGACAGTGACTCTGGCTTGGAACCATACAGTTCCACCCAGAGAGCAGTCCACAAGTCTTCTTTACCTTGAGAGTGTCAATCTCCCGAGCCTCGATCCATACCTGCTTAAAACAGCAGTGATGAGTAGTGTTTTGCTTAGGACCCAGTTTGACAGTTACTCGGAACAGCAGCTCTGGCCCATAGAGTTGTGGTGGAGTCAATGTTTGCTCCTTCTGACTGGTACTACTGTGTTTTATCACCTATGGAAAGGCGTGCTTTTTTTTTTTAAACAGAAAGGATAGTTTCCCCAGATTCTTACTTTTTATACTGAACCATGATACCAATAGCAGTTCTCTCTCTCTCTCTCTCTCTCTCTCTCTCTCTCTCTCTCTCTCTCTCTCTCTCTCTGATTTATGATACTAACTAGAGAGACAAGCCACTAGAAAAAAAATGAGTAGCAGTGTGAAGTGGCATTCGCTCCTGACACCCAGCTTGCTGCTTCTGAAGCCCGTTCCAAATGTCTAACTCTCTACAGAAGAAACAAATAAACAAAAAAGGTCCAGGCCCAAGACTGCGCAATCCAGAATCATTTGAAGACCTTTTGGAAGAGGGATCCTCTACACTGAGCCCGGGTATGGAAAACCTTGGCCCTCTTTGTTACACTAGAATTCTGGCAACATAATATCACAATAGAGTCTTACTGAAGAAGCTGGGTCAGGGTGGGACTCACCACGGCTGAGTCCAGTCCCACGTGCACTGACTTCCTGCCTTCTGTCTCCACACACAAGCCATACTCCCGTAGATAGCATTCTATCTGCTTGCTTTCCTCATCTCTGCATCCACAGGAGTAAGATTGCATGTAGTGTTTCCATCGCAATGAAGAGCCCAGTTCTCTCCGCAGATCCCCCCTTTCCACCGTAAATGCATAAACAGTGCTTGCTTCCCGGCCTCCGCCTCCTTCACGCAGCCTCCCTCCTGGGTGGCAGCAGCTGCCACTTACTTTGCCTGATTGCTGGAATTGACATCACTCCCTCACTCCCCCAGCCAGAGTACATTTTAGCAATGGGATCTGGCCACACCCCGGGCCTTCAAATCTCGTCTACAACAGATGGGTGAAGGGAGTTTTGAACGAAGTCTGTGAATAGTCACTTCTCTCACCTGCCCCACCCCTTACACTTCACATTCCGACCATGTCATATGGCCTCACACCTCTACAGCTTTCTTACCTCCAAGTCTCTGTATGTGCTAAACTCTGGAGAATTATTACTTGTTGGACATGAATACGTAGGTTAAACGGGCCAGCCAAAGAAACACACCCTGACCCTGAAACCAGAGCCAAAGAAACACACTCTGCCCCATGACGAACTGAGTATGAAATCCAGCCAATCTCTGAGTTTGTCCAAGCTCAGGGGATTGAAATCCAACCAATTCCCACCCTGAAAATCTTCTCCCTGTAAAAACCCCAGCCCTAAGAAGTCCTGAGCCTGTTCAGTTGGCAGCTTCCCTTCTCCACCCCGGCAGAGGTAGCCACCCTACTGGATTCCTCCTTCCAAAGTAAATCTCTTGAAGGAGTCTTGGGTAAAGGCCTTCTTTTGCTGGGATGAATCAGGGCAGAGAAGTAACAACTTTTGCCTGAGCAGGAGTAAAACTGCTACATTTCTATTTAGGGGTAAAACCATTTACCACCAGATCAGAGCTCTAGGTATAGCCAGCTTCTGAAGACCAGGGTACCTTTCCCTTCGGAGCTATGGGTATATAAGAAGCCTTTCCTGGCTGCACATATTGTCTCTGACTTAAAGCACAAAATACTTAGGAGCTCTGTCTATTTATGGACTGTGTGGCCTGCACTGGTCCCAGAAGATATGGACAGCTATACCCCTCACCATCTCTGTATCCGGAGCACATGGCATGATACACACAGCACAGTGTGGTCACAGAAAGCCATGACTTGGGTGGGTATCAATAGCCTTGCAAAATGAAGGATGCCACAATAGAATGTAAGCCTGAAGAGTCCTTGGTCCGATGCTACAAGCATCCAAAGAGCACACTTGCTCTGGGAAGATGCCTTGATGATCCTCAGCTGATAATTACTGCCTTTATTGGACAGCTAAATTTGGTCAGGTATAATTACAAGCTAGTCTTCTAAGACACAGTCTGCCATCTCTCCCTTCCCCACCCCTGAATGACACCTCCTCTGATAGGTATCATAGCTTCAGGTTCTACTTACAAAATGGTCAAGAGCCCAGAAAAAAGATTAAACGTCCAAACACACAGACCATATTGGCCGTATTATCCTAGGACTTGGGAACCAGCAAATGGGGAACAGGAACTAGAAGGAACAGCCTTCCAAAGCCATGAAACCAATCCCTCTGCAGCTCTGGACTCTCCAGGGTCAGCAGCAGGAAGAAGGGTGAAGACAGAAACAAATGTCTGATCGGGGAAATGCTTCTGTGTATGTGTTTGTCTTACTGGATGATAAATAAAATACTGTTTGGCCAATGAGGCAGCAAGTTAGGAGGGACTAGGAGTCAAGGAGGATTCTGGGGAATGTAGTAAGAAGTGGTGATCCAGGCAGGAAAAGACATAGCAGGGAGACTCATACCTAAACAAGGGAAGAAGGAAGTGGGCTCTCTCTTGCTCCAGAGTCACCATGTGATCCTGGGATGAGGACGCCAATGGAAGGCATCCAATAAGATAAGTCTTATAAAATAAGTAGATGTATGATAATTAAGATGGAGCTAACAGATGAGAATCCTAGTCATTGACCAAGCAACATCTGTACCTAATAGAAGTCCCTGTGTATTATTTGGGGCCCTAACTCCGCAGACAGAACTCAGGCAGCTGGCGGAAAGCGCCCACGTGGCGGCAGGGCTCCGGCGGCTTTTGGAGGAAAGATTTATCATAACAGATGTCTTTCTCTTTAGCTGTACTTGGATCCTGCTTATCAGGCATCCTACTGGTGCCCCTTGAAACAGTTCCCTAGAGACCAGGCATAAACCATGTCCTACCTAATATCAGTAACATATTGTCATCCTGTCCTGGATGGCCCAGATAGCCCACTTGCAGGCACTGCCTTCGTCTGGTCTCCACATACCCAACAGGCAGCTGTCTAGAATGGGCACCTGAGAAAACTGAGTCACCCATCTTTGCCTAGGGAGCCTACCCACTTCCATCTCCTACTGGAGCTTCACATATCTTCTACCTTCTTGCCACTGTAGGTATTCCGTGCTTGTGAGGGCACCGGGGTCTTAGATTCTCTTATGTCTCTGTGGGATGAGACATTTTCATGTGTTCCCCATTCAGACTCTTGTCCACATTCCACAGACACCTTCTTGGAGCCTAATGTCTTATCTCCATTCCCCATTGCTCTTAGCCATCTGACCTTCCTACAGAAGCCCCTAGTCTCCTCTCACATGGAATGGGTCCCTCTGTGGACAGACCTGCCTTTCTCACAGTAGATGGCAACCCATCCTTAGCTTTTCATGTTGGGGCTCCATGCGTATTCTGAGACAATAGGGCGATACGTCTGCCGTCTAGTGAATCACATTTTGATGGTAGCAGGAGGTGGGGCAGGCAGGAAGTTTGCTTGATGAGTGCCTCTTTTGGCTATTGAGATATTTCCTCTCCCTTTCCCTCCCCCCAACTACCCTCCCTAGAACCACTCCTATGTCCTTTCCAACTCTTAAGTTGATAGCCCCTTGTCAAGACCAAGCTGGAGAAACCCACAACAACAGCTGACCTGAACAAGTGGAAGTTCCTGGACACCAGACTGATAGCTGGGAAACCAGAATAGGACTGATCCAGATACCCTGAATGTGGGTGTCAGTTTGGAGGCCTGGGCGATGTATGGGGCCTCTGTTAGTGGATCAGTATTTATATCTACTATATGAAAGGACTTTGGGAGCCCATTCCACATAGAGGGATACTCTCTCAGCCTAGACGCATAGAGGAGGGCCTAGGTCCTGCTCCAAATAATATGTCAGACTCTGAAGATCTCCAATGTAAGGCCTCATCCTCCCTGGGGAGTAGAAAGGAGATGGGATAGGGGGCTGATAGGGGGCAGGGTATGAGGGGAGGGACAAGGAACTGGGATTGACATGTAAAACAAGCGTGTATATAATTTAAATTAAAAAACATCACAAAAAATTCTAAAAAAAAGTTGATAGCCCCCTTTTCTTTGATTATTATTGTTCTGTACATGTATGTGTGTATATGTGTATGTACCATTATATATAAATACAACCTGTTTTGTATTTATACAAAAACAAATCTGTTTTGTGGGTGGTATGTCAATTGTCTCAAGGCTGACCCACTCTGCATTGGACCCCCAGTAAGAGAAATGAGTGCTCCCTAGTGATGTCACACTATGTGGACTTACAAGCAGAGGTCCAAAGCCTTCAATTCCTATAGATGGCACAGCTCATACCCCTATCAACAGTAGATAGTGTTTGTCACTTACTAGGATTGCTTTTTGATAATCATAGTTTAAAGTGCTGGCATCCATTTGGATCCATGTATGTCTTAGTTTGGTTTTTAGTGCTACGATGAAGACCATGACTAAAACCAACTTGGGGATGAAAAGGTTTATTTCAGCTTACAGCTTATATCCCATAATAGAGAGAAGTCAAGACACGAACTCAAGGCTGGAACCTGGAAACAGGAACTGAAGCAGAGGCCACGGAAAAATACTGTTTCTGGGTTTGCTCCCTATGACTCCCCTTACCACCCAAGATTACCGAGCCCTTCTTCCCCTCTGGTCATCACCTTGGGTAACCTCAATCCAGTGACAGTTCAGGTAAGGAGTATGGTTAAAAGATAATCCACTGTAACTAGAATTGTTCCTGAACACCTGTAGAGCCTGGTATGATGGTCCCTGAGCTTAGAGATCAACTACAGACAAAACTGGTTTCAGCACAGCCTGCCCTTCTGACTTGCTGAAGGACAAAATCTGTCTTGAATGTGGGTCAGTGCAACAAGTGCCAAAATTTTACTTCTGAAGAGCTGCTAGACCTAGTCTTGCTTCCAGACCAAAAAAAATTAGTGCCCCTGGGTGTTACAAAACATGGATGGGAGGGCTTCCTTTCCCTGGGATCAAGAGCCAAGGCTGGCTCCAGGTGCCCTTGACTCTGTGAATCATCAGGACATTAGTCAGTCTGTAGAAAAGTTAAGCAGTTTTGTACCATCCTCCAGGAGGCCCCAAATCTCCAACCCCCATGAATCAACCTTCCTCCTCACTTAGAGGCTCCGCCTGGGTGGCTCCACCCAGGATCATGGCCAGGGTGTGTGATCAGGGTCAAGGGAAGGGCAGAAGCTATGGGAAACAAGCTCTTTGGTGAAGGTGGCATCTATTCTATGGCCAGCCTGTCATGGCCATGAGGGGTGTAAGAGGGATAAAATGCACTCCTGCCCTCCAGGAGCCACAGTCAAGGATAATACAGACCCGGGACACACAAACTTTATGTAGGTGTCTGGTAGTGAGAGATTACATGGGCAGTCCCCAACTCTGAGCTCCATGATAAAAAATAATTTTGGAGGAGTCACGGGGAAATGATGCATATTGGAGAGCAAAGGCACACTCCCCGTACCTGGTGCTATGGGAACTGCAGTGTCTGACCAGGAGCTAAAGGGTGTGAACCTACGAAGATCGCTAGATCTCCTCCCCAGAGACTGTCATAGGCCCAGAGGTAGAGCCAGAGCATCCGGTGGCTCTGGAGTGTGATTTTATCCATTTCTACCCCAGCACTACCTCCATGCAACCCCAGGAATGTGACTGAGTCCCTTGTCTAATGCTTTCTGAGCTCAGCACAACCCATACGGCTCTGCTGGTTCTCCTTCAGGCAGAGCTAAAAGATGGGTCTCCTTCCAAGGCTGTGGTTCTTCCTGGTTCTTCCCAGTGCCTTACAAAGTGTGTGTGCTCATTCCCGGGCCTCTGGGAAGCATGAGGAGCCCAGTCCTTATCCTTTGCCCCCAATCGTCTCTTAGTCTGTGACTTTGACTCCCCTGTCACCCTACCCTTCGTTGTGAATGTATTTTGGTCATCCTGTCTAATGAGTAAGCTAAGAGGTGGAAACACAGGGTGATCAGCATCATGGAGACTGAAAAACAAAGGTGCCAGAAAGAAGAGGAAGTCGTGCATAGGTCCTGAGGCATGCTTCCTGGGAATAGCATGAAGCACCTTCACCACACAAGCATGGACTCAGTGGGAGAAGTGAGAAACTGAGCTAGGCCAGCCTCGTGGGGAGGCAGGGGCCTGGGGTGACATTATTAGGTTCCTATTCTAAAGATACAACACCGGGAGGGAAAAGGCAAGAGATGACATGACACACTAACGGAGATGATCCCTATGGTCGGGGTGTTTGACTCTCAGTCTGCCTGGTCCACACAGGTGGGCTCCAGTTCCCGAAGGAAGCTCCTGGTGGAGCAATATCGGGGGTAGAGGCAGGAAAGCCACAGTACTGAACACCAGCTCTGTTACTTAAGTGTGTCTGCTCTGGTCCGGGCTAGGTACCTTCAGTGTTACAGGGGCCTGGGCTCACCTTGAGTATGGTGCCTTAGACCACTCAGCCATCCTGACAACTTCCTGGGATCATTTTTTTCTTTTTTATTTTTTTTATTTAAATTAGAAACAGATTGGTTTTTTGTTTGTTTTCTTTTTAAAGATTTTATTTATTTATTATGTATACAACAATCTGCTTCCATGTATATCTGCACACCGGAAGAGGGCAACAGATCTCATTATAGATGGTTGTGAGCCACCATGTGGTTGCTGGGAATTGAACTCAAGACCTCTGGAAGAGCAGGCAGTGCTCTTAACCTCTGCGCCATCTCTCCATCCCCAGAAACAAGATTGCTTTACATGTCAATCCCCATTGCTTCTCCCTCCCCTCCTTCCCTGCCCCCCAATAACACCCTAACTATCCAATACCATTTCTGCTCCCCAGGGAGAGTGAGGCCTTCCATAGGGTGTCATCAGAGTCTGTCCTATCCTTTGGGATAGGGCCTAGGCCCTTCCCGGTGTGTCTAGGCTGAAGGAGTATCCATCTATGTGGAATGGGCTCCCAAAGTCCATTCCTACGCTAGGAATAAGTACTGATCTACTACAAGAGGCCCCATAGATTTTCGAGGCCTCCTCACTGAAACCCACATTTATGGGGTCTGGATCAGTTCCATGCTGGTTTCCCAGTGATCAGTCTTGGGGACGAGCTCCCTGTTGTTCGGGTCAGCTGTTTCTGTGGGTTTCACCAGCCTGCTCTTGACCCCTTTGCTCATCACTCCTCCTTCTCTGCAGCTGATTCCAGTTCAGTTCATTGTTTAGCTATGGGTGTCTGCTTCTATGTCCATCAGCTGCTGGATGAAGGCTACAGGATGGTATATAAGTTAGTCATCATTCTCGTTATAAGGGGAGGGCATTTAAGGTAGCCTCTCTGTTGCTTAGCTGGTTAGTTGGTATCACCCTTATAGATCTCTGGACATTTCCCTAGTGCCTGATTTCACTTTAAACCTATACTGGCTCCCTCTTTGATGGTATCTCTTATTTTGCTCTCCTCTATTCTTCCCCTGACACAACCTTTCTGCTCCCTCATGTCTTCCTCACCCCTCCTCTTCTCCCCTTCTCATTCTCCTAGCTCTCTCCCCTCCCCTCATGCTCCCAATTTATTCAGGAGATCTTGTCCCTTTCCCCTTCTCGGGGGACCATGTATGTCTCTCTTAGAGTTCTCCTTGTTTCCTAGCTTCTCTGGTGGTATGGATCATAGTCTGGTAATCCTTTGCTCTATGTGTAAAATCCATATATGAGTGAGCACATACCATATTTGTCTTTTTGTGACTGGGTTACCTCGCTCAGAATGGTTTCTTCTAGTTCCATCCATTTGCCTACAAATTTCAAGATTCCATTGTTTTTTTCTGCTGAGTAGTACTCTATTGTGTAAATGTACCACATTTTCTGTATCCATTTTTCAGTTGAGGGGCATCTAGGTTGCTTCCAGGTTCTGGCTACTACAACTAATGCTGCTTTGAACATAGTTGAACAGATGTCCTTGTTGTATGAATGTGCTTCTTTGGGGTATATGCCTAAGAGTGGAATTGCTGGATCTTGTGGTAGGCTGATTCCCATTTTCTTGAGGAGTCACCATACTGATTTCCAAAGTGGCTGTGCAAGTTGGCACTCACACCAGCAGTGGAGAAGTGTTCCCCTTTTTCCACATCCTCTCCAGCATAAACTGTCATTGGTGTTTTTTATTTTAACCATTCTGACAGGAGTGAGATGGTATCTCAGAGTTGTTTTGATTTGCATTTCCCTGATGGCTAAGGATGTGGAGCACTTTTTTATGTGTCTTTCAGCCACTTTAGATTTCTCTGTTGAGAATTCTCTATTTAACACTGTACCCCACTTTTTAATTGGATTATTAGGTGTTTTGGAAACTAGCTTCTTGAGTTCTTTGTAAATTTTGGAGGTCAGCCCTCCGTTGGAAGAAGTCAAACTTTCACTAATGGCAGATGATATAGTTTACATAAGTGACCCCAAAAAAAACTCTACCAGGGAGCTCCTGCAACTGGTAAACACATTCAGCAAAGTGGCAGGAAAAAAGATTAACTCAAAACAAATCAGTAGCCCAACTATATACAGATGATAAGAGGGCTGAGAAAGAAATCAGAGAAACATCACCCTTTACAATAGCCACAAACAACATAAAATATCTTGGGGTAACACTAACCAAACAAGGGAAAGAACTCCATAACAAAAACTTTGAGTCTTTAAAGAAAGAAATTAAAGAAAATACCAGAAAATGGAAAGATCTGTCGTGCTCTTGAATAGGTAGGATCAACATAGTAAAAATGCCAATGTTGCCAAAAGCAGTCTACAGATTCAATGAAATCCCCATCAAAATACCGGCACAATTCTTCACAGACCTTGAAAGAACAATACTCAACTTTATATGGAGAAACAAAAGACCCAGGTTAGCCAAAATAACTCTGTACAATAAAGGAACTTCCGGAGGCATCACCATCCCTGACTTCAAGCTCTATTACAGAGCTATAGTCCTGAAAACAGCTTGGTACTAGAACAAAAATAGACTGGTAGACCAATGGAATCAAATTGAAAACCCTGATACTAACCCACACACCTACGAACACCTGATTTTTGACAAAGAAGCTAAAGATATACAATGGAATAAAGAAAGCATCTTCAACAAATGATGCTGGAATAACTGGATGCTGGCATCTAGAAGGCTGCAGATAGATCCATGTCTATTGCCATGCACAAAACTTAAGTCCAAATGGATCAAAGACCTCAACATAAATCTAGCCATTCTGAATCTCTTAGAAGAGAAAGTGGGAGGTACCCTTGAATGAATTGGTACAGGAGACCACTTCCTGAACATTACACCTGTAGCACAGACACTGAGATAAGCAATTAATAAATGGGACCTCCTGAAACTGAGAAGCTTCTGTAAGGCAAAGGACACAGTCAAGAAGACAAAATGGCAGCCCACAAACTGGGAAAAGATATTCACCAACCCCACATCTGACAGAGGGCTGATCTTCTGGGCTCATCTTAATTCTCATCACCTTCATTTGGGACCAGGACTTTGTCAGGATCAAGCCTCATTTCACAGCTAGAGAAACTGAGGAACAGGAAAGCAATGATGAACCTTGGATTTTGATGCATGAAGCCCTTGAATGCACAATCCCACCCCAGTGATATAGTAGGGCTTAAGGTCAAAGGTTACTCCTAAATTATGGCTGTTTTGCCATAATTGCAAAATTGCATAATTCCTTGAAGGAATTGGTTCCTTCAAGGGTAATGGAGCAAACCAGTTCCTTCAAGTCATAGTTGGAGTGATGAAGAGAACCAGGCAGAGTTCAGGACCTAGACTTGACCTGCCAGGTCATGTGGAGACAAAAGCAACCCTATACCCTTCAGCCACTACCATGGCACTGGTACTGAAGATGACATGGTCAGAGCCTTTGGTCTCCAAGGCTGAGGAGAGACTCAGCTCATGACAGATTAAGCCCCCAGAACCTGCAAGGCTGATTAGTGACAGGGTCTGTGTTATATGCCAGTGTTTGAGGGACACTCCTATCTGTTGCATCATGAGTGTTAACTGGAGCTTCTATGCCTCCACATGGGAAGTAAACTGCATACTTTAACTCAATGGGCAAAAGAGGCTGTCCCTCCTTGAAGTCTCCTTTGCTTCCAAGCTTAGGCATCTGGACAAGTTCCTGCGACAGCACCTGGAACACTCAGAATACACTGTCCAGATGGGTGACAGTCCCTGCAGTCTCTCTCTAATTAGAAGTGCCAAGCCTTCTCCTGGCTCTCCTTAGCTTGGGTCAAATGAAGGGCAGGGTAATGAGGTTAACTCTGAAGAATCAAGGCAGGGATGCTCTTTGAAACACCATCTTTGACCTTGAGGGAGGCAAACATCCTCGTGGTCTCCACCTAGAAGCGGGAATCAAAACATCAAGGTGCCACCCCGCCTCCACCCCCTCCCCGCCGCCGCCACCGCCGCCGCCGCCCATTGGGTAAAGATTGAATGATACGGACTGGCACGTCTCCAAGTGGGCCCTCAGCAAAGAGCTACTTGTCAGTGTACAGTTCTAGAATGTTTCGTTCTTATCTTCTGGGTTTACCTGTTTCCAAAGCCAGCTCTAGTCTGGTCCTGATCTACAACAAAAGGCACAGGTACGTCCCAGTGTCCCAGGATGATGCCCTGGGTTGAATAAGCTGATGCTCAGGGACGCTGGATCTTCTCCCCAGCTGCTAAGGAGTCTCCAAGGAGATGGAGTTTCTAGATGTCCACCAAGAGCTGAACTTGGAGGGGAGAGAGACGTGACTGAACATGGGAGTAGATGGAGTCTAACAGAGGCCCCAGTGATGAGGAAGCCATGCTGCTCGACAATTCTGCAGTCTGTAGCAGGTTGCCACCTATTTGACCGTGGCAGTCACTGTCAGGGCTCTGCCCATCCTTCTAGGGCAGTGCTAACATCTTGAGGTATGCTGGTTCTTGAGTTCTTGACTCTCAACAATCCCTGCATGTCTAGTGGATTCCTTGGAAAGCTGTCAAGAGGCCAGTGAGGCTCACTCCGCTTGTCTGTGTTGAACGGTGTGCCTGGGAACAGCCTTGGTCTTATAGGCTGGGGGGTACCACCATCCTCCTGTTAGGACACCTCTAAATAGTGACCCTCATTCTTTCCCAGGAGCTTTATCTTCTGCGTGTTGACGTTTCCACAAAATGTTCTCCAAGTTTCTGTTTAATGAAAGACAAGTTAAGACCTAAGACATTTTGTTTTCTCTGTGGGATAACAAAGAAACTTTAATGAAAAGATGATTCCAAAGTGCTTAGCATGGAGTTCGGCCCCAGCATACGGGTTGATAAATGTTGGCAAATAGGATTAGGTATTTATAATGTACCCTTACGATTTATATGTACTTGCTATAAACATGCCATCTATAATTTAAGGAAACAAATAATTTATGCATTTCCAAAAGTTGTAAATACTCAGTGTCTGGTTAGTAGAAATAAATTATAGAAGCACGCAACGTATACGTGCATTGTTCCTGCATATTCATTTAGTTTGAGATTACAAGTGTCGCTAAGGTGGGCGGGGGCTCCATGGAGGAGTGATTTCTCCTTAAGAATGGGGCTAATTATCGATGGTGTACTAGAAACCAGTGGCCTCAGAACAGAACGATGACTCTTTGCAATGAACACTTGCAAGTTAAGATATATGCACAAAGGGGTTTACTGCATGTCACATGGCAGCTTCCACAACAAGATTTTCCTTTCTTTTCTCTTAAATTCTGTTTTATTTTGGGACGGGGGGGGGGCGTTGCAAGGGCAGAGGGTGGATACAAAGGGGTGAGAAATAAGTGTGGTCGGGATGCACGATGTGAAAATCATATTGAATAAATAAAAACAAAGAAAAATGGGGATATTAAGCTAGCACAGTTGAGGCACAACACTGGCTGGAGATTGGCATGACCTGGTGGCTGATTGTAGTATGGGATCCTGGATGAGCTATGTGGCCAGAAAGAGAGGCCATGGACAAGCTGGAGAAGCTAGATTCCTGTCTGTGACTCAGTTAGTTTTGTCCTAAAGATGTCTCCTGAACTTTGGCAGAAAAGTTATGGGTATACACAGCATCAACACTGTGGAAACAGGCCAAGAGCTCACAGGAACACACTGGACTGTCTTTGTGACTCTCTGGTCAACCTAAAATTATTTCTGAATTTAAATAATATTAAAAACAATTTTTAAAAAAACACCATCTTGCATAGCTGGGCTAGGAACGCTAAGAAAATATTGCTGTTGACTGCCGAGGTAGCTCTGGGGACCTTAAGTGACTTCACCTTGAGTGGCTCAGGGCTTACATATTCTCAGCAAGCAGACAACCTTTGTGTGCTGACAAAAAAAAATCCTCTAGGCTCTGGCCAGCAGCCTGTGGTCCAGTGAGGAGGACATTTGCAACTGGGTTCATTCCAGACTCTACCCTCAAGGATGTCTGTGCTTTCCGCTGCTAAAACCCTCATCATTTTACTGCAGCTCATGTCTTCCTTTTTAGAAGGGGGTTTGTGCATTCGAACCTATCTCAATCTCCATGACAAGGTTTTTTATCCCAATAAATATGTCAGGAAAAGCAGGCATACTTCAGAAATTGGTAATTTGAATCTACTCAACATTCCCAAGCAGGTCAGAGAAGACATTTTTAAAAAAGGCATTCTGGAGCTGCTTTTGCAGAGTGGTAAGAGATCATTGGGTAAAGAAGAAGCCAAACACTCCTAGAGCAGGAAAAAGGCGTTTAAGTAAAGAGAGGAACCGATAGACTCTAGAGAGCTCATCAGCTACACAGACACAGTAGCTAATGGGTACCAGTTGCACTCTGCTCTGTGTGCCTGAGGACATCTCAGGCCATAGGAAAACAAACTGTTAAGTGCTCCTTGAGACAGGACGGGCTAGCCATCTCTTCTCTCTGGAAGGCTATCTAACCAGGATCAGTTATCTCTTTCTGTAACTAATATATAAACCCTAATTATGAGAGCAAGATGGGGGTTGTGATAACATCATCCCCAGGAGGGTTCTTAAAGGTCATCCCCAGTTCAGTTTTCAACAGCAAGAATATGGCTCCCTGGCTTTCCCCAGAATGCACAGGTCAGAAACAGACAGATCAGCAACTAGTCTCCAGAATCCCAGAACAGGGACCTTCTCCCAGCTGTCTGTGCCTTGGACATTGTAGGTGAAATATAAATGTGATCTGGTTAGAGGCATTCCTGTCCCATGAGAATGAAAATTATCCTGCTTGGACAAGGGATGGTGCTGTACGCACGCACGCTCGCGCGCACGCACACACACACACACACACAGACACACACACAGACACACACACACACACACACACACACACACACACACACACACACACACACACGCACGCACGCACACACACCCATACACACACAGAGAGAAATAACTCAACATGATTCGGGGATGACCACGGCTTGCTGCTACCAGGAGTCCCTGAGAAGATGCTGGTCACATGAATTCATTTCCAGTTCCCCAAGAGGCTGATGGTACTCTCCCATCCCTGCTAAACTGGGCTGGATGTTGGAAGCACAAGGCTGGAAGCAGAGAGAACCATATTCTCTTTGCACGAGCAGCTTTCAAGACACGAGCTTCCCACAGCTCCAAGGTTCAAAATCAACCAGCAACTCCTTTGTCCTTGCTGGCTCACAGGCCTGTGATTTAGAGTCATGAGGCAAGGCTGTGTCACTAATCATTACCCACTGCCCCTCCCATGAACACCCCTCCAAAGTGGATTTACTAATGCCACTTTGACCATGTTGGACAACATGAACAAATCATGTCCCCATCCCTAGTCTTTCTCCCATCCCACTTTGAAAAGCCAAATCAAGTCCAGAAAAATGCAACACTTTAATAAAAACAACTCACACTTAGACCCTGTGTGTTTGAAGTAACAGGCGATTTTTAATCAAATGAGATATTTAATTGACTACAGGGAGTGGCTTGCTGAGCGTTATCCATTTGAAATGCTAATCTGTAAAATGGCACAGGCTGCTGTCTAGCAGGTAGACAAATGGCCACTCCAACTACTCCCTGTTCCTGAAGAGGCTTCACACACTGAGAGTTAGAGAACATTCAGCACCTAGGTGTTTAGGTGGAACAAGTCAGAAAATAGATGAATTGCTCCATGAAACTGCCCAGGGGGATGGAAGAAGCTCTTGTCAGTCATTCAGCTCAACAAAACACGGACCATCCCCCTTCTGACAGGACTGCTTGTACACAACCTGTCTAGAAATGACCAGCCCTCAAGGAATGCCTGGACAGACGAGGAGTCCCACTGGCCAAATGGATGTCACAACACAATAATGAAAGGCATCTTGGAGAGACACACACTATGCAGAGGAGGAAGAGTGCAGACTGACCTGGCCTGCCAGGAGGTGAGAAGCACTTATGGGATGGGGAGTGTCTTTTCCTGGTAGCAGGAGCTATCTGGGACTTCAAACACAGAATCCGAGCGTGGATTGTTTTTATTAAACTGTTTCACTATTCTGGACTTGACTTTTCAAAGTGGGATGGCAGACAAACTGGGTTGGGGACATGATTTGTTCATGTTGCCCAACATAGTCAAAGTGTCATTGGTAAATCTTTTCTAGAGGGTGTACATGGGAGATAACAGGAGTTATCATAATTCAACTTGGCCGACACAGACAGAAATTCAAAGGCAGGGGTTCGTTTATGCAGGGAATGGGGGGAGGAGTGGAGGGAAAGAGCCACGCCAAGGTCCCGAGGTGAAGATTTGCTTGGCTCTCAGCAAGCTTCAGCCTTGGGCGCCGTTCTCCAAAGTTGCAAGAAGACCTCCTACGGCAGAGAGCCACATCCTGCCAGCTCGGCAAGTCTGGAGAGAAAAGAGCTTCTTTCCCAGAACGTCAGGAAGACTGGTGGCTTGACCATCCCTGCTGCTGGAGAAGGGATGGGGCACCCACAGGGAAAGCTTGGGCCCAGTGCCCATCGCTGTCCTCAGTGGACAGGGAAGGGGATGTGTTAGCTTTTCCAAGCTGTGTATGCACTGGGGAACACTGAGCAGAGATAACAACAGCACGGAAGGCCCTAGGAGCCGGAGGCTGCTAGGTAGACAGTTACAGGAAGTGAAGTCAGCAGTGAGGAGTCACTGGAGAGGAGGCTGTGTGTGACCACCAGTCGGCAAAGATCTCTACCGGCTCAGTTATGTCACAGAATGAACTGTTCCTTCCTTCCAGCAATGTGACAAGTATTAAAACGGCCTCACAGGTGAACATGTTTTGATCTCATTGTAAGTGAAGACATTACGTGGAAGTGGAAATTTAGAAGGGGTTTTCAAAAAAAAAAGGTGAAAGGCTTCGGTTGCCATTCCTTTCTAAAACCATGTAAAGTGCATATTTTGTGAACTACACGAGCACCACAAACAGCCAGTCTTTGTCTTTCCTTCACGGGAAAGGGTAGAGGGCATCCTGGATCCACTCAGGGGATGGTGGTGTCAATGACATCATCCAAGCGCTTTCCGAATGAGAAGGCACTCAGCAGCTATCAGGAGGGGGACTCGGAAACCCAGCACCTCTCCCAGAAGGATGCTGCCCAGGCCGTACTTTAGAGATTGGAGCACTGTGCTATGTCCTGGACCAAGAGCTGAGGTGACAGCCTCTGTTGGGTATCAAGACGGTCTCAGAAGGTAGAGGACATGGACTGTACTGGGTGGTTCTGTGTGTCAACTTGACACAAGCTGGAGTCATCAGAAGGAGGAGCCTCAGCTGAGGAAATGCCTCCTTGAGAGCCAGCTGTAAGGCATTTTCTCAATTAGTGATCAATAGAGGAGGGCCCAGCCCATGGCGTGCGGTGCCATCCCTGGGCTGGGGGTCCTGGGTTCTATAAGAAAGCAGGCTGAGCAAATCATGGGAAGCAAGTCAGGAAGCAGTTTCCCTCCATGGTCTCTGCATCAGCTCCTGCCTCTGGGCTCCTGCCCTGTTTGAATTCCTGTCCTGACTTCCTTCAGTGATGAACAGCAATGCTGAGGTGTAAGCCAAATAAACCCTTTCCTCCAAGACTTGCATTTTGGTCATGGCGTTTGTCTCAGTACAAACCCTAACTACCCAGCCCTGCAGACTAGTGAGGTCAAATGTTAGTGACCACAAGGCCCACCTTGACCTTACCATTCTGTTGCTAGAGTGTTTTGGAAAGGGCTTCCTTCCCATGGATACTGATCCCACATAACTGGGTGGAGTTGTAGCATGTGGGACATTGGCACTTTGGGGAATTGGACTTGGTCCTTGTCTCAAAACACCAACCAACCCCCAAGATCTAAGGTAGAAGACGATCTGATTTCTACACCCACCTCTGGAGCTAAGAGCTGTGTTCTGCATAGGTTTAATTCTCAGGGTAACCTATGAAGTAGGTACTGTCGGCAGTCCCTATTGTTGCCACAGTTGTTAGGGTCAGAACCTGGAAGTCCTATAAAGCCAGGCTCACATACCCATCCTCAATAAGCCAAATAAAAAGACAATTAATAGTGAAAAGGCAGAAAAATGAAATATATTCAGTGTGGCTACTTTGCGCAGAGGAACAAAGAGCTCCAGTGACAAGCCCCTGTGAGTCCATCTTCAGGGGCTTGATTGACATGAGGTTTAGGTTTAAATAGATGGCAAAGGAGCCGGGCGTTGGTGGCACACGCCTTTAATCCCAGCACTCGGGAGGCAGAGGCAGGAGGATCTCTGTGAGTTCGAGGCCAGCCTGGTCTACAGAGTGAGTGCCAGGATAGGCTCCAAAGCTACACAGAGAAACCCTGTCTCGAAAAACCAAAAAAAGAAAAGAAAGAAAGAAAGAAAAGAAAGAAAGAAAGAAAGAAAGAAAGAAAGAAAGAAAGAAAAAGAAATTTGAGTCAGGTGTAGATTAGAAGAAAGGATATGTGTGATAGGTAGGGTTTTAGTTGGGGGGTGGTAGGGGAGGAAGGGAGGGAGAAGGGAACTGGAATTGTCATGTAATTCAATCTTGTTTGTAATTCAAATAAAAAAATGATAAATAAAATAAAATAAAAAAATAAAGGCGTGCCCCACCACCGCCCTGTTGAATATGGGCTTAAAAAAAAAATAGATGGCAAAGGCTGGCGTGAGTAAGCAGTCCTGGTCAAGGTGTGATGCCACTCCAGTCACTGCCTGTCATTGTCTCAGCTCCAGACTCCCGTGCAAGGTAATATGACAAGTTGTCAAAACTGTGTGAAATGTCTCTTCAGGAGACAAGTTCCTCCTCTGACTGACTTTTCTTTCCCCCAGCATGAGATCCTGGAAAAATTCAAATCCTTGGGGGACCACTGTTTGAATCATTTAACAGCCGATGGGAGGGTTGCACCTGATGGTGTGGAGAAGGAGAGTAAATGAGCTGCTCCAAGGTCACCGCCTACACTACCTGACCCCAGACTTCACAACTCCTCAGTCTGCTCTCTCCCCTTCCTCCATGGACCATAACCTGAAAGACTCCTGTAAGGAAGGCTGAGAAGAGGCTGCTCTGATGCCAAGAATTTCTGAGGGAGACTCAAAGAGAAGGTTGGTTCTGTCCTCCTTGGGACTTCAGTGTCATGCAGAGGACAGTGAGTGCCTTGAAGATCTTCACCACACATAATAGGTGTGCCAGCTGCTCGCCCAACTCTGCAGGTTTGTTTGCCCTCAAAACGGCCCTCCTTCGGCCGTGTCAGTATGGATGTATGTCCCTACAGAGTGTGTGGGTATGTGTGCTAAGAGCCACACCACAGGAAGAAATGGGAAAAGTACCCAGGGGTGCTGATGAAACACTGTGTAAATAAGACAGATGCCGAAGCATATATTTTTCTTTGGTTGACTGGCCGGCCATGTTTGTAGAAAGGTCTTGTGGCTCCAGATTGAGAACTACCCAGTCAGCCTCTGGGCTAAGCCTGTCTTGCTGGCTTTGTTTACATCCACCAGATACCACAGAGGAATGCTAAAGCCCTGGAGGCCAGATGGGTAAGGTCAGCTCCTGGGGGAGTCAGGGGGAGACTTCTTTCCAACTCTTCAGACCTAACTCTATGAACTGTGCTGTTGAGAGGACCAAGGAGCCTGATATTAGGGGTGGGAAGCCAGGACAGGGGACAAAAAGCCTTTCTCCTTCCACGGTGAGCAGCACGTTTTCCAAATGTGCCTCTGGGTTGCTCAGCAGGGTGAAGGCTTGGGTCAGAAATTTAATATCCAGCACAACATTAATTAGAAGAAATATTGTCTGAGCTCAGAGGAGCTGGCCATGTTATTAAAATACAGAGCAGACACCGTCTAACCCCCACATGATAGCAATCCTGTAGCCCGGGGAAAGCTTCCCTATTTTTAAGATAAAATGGGTGTGTAGTGTTAAATAGGGAGCCCACCATCACAGAAGATAAGTCAACAGAGACAACTTTGGCCAAGTCCCATGGACTCCTATGCCCAAACTCTTACACATTCTTTTCCTGTCACACCCCTGTCTGACACACCCTCTTTCTGACATCCTGATGTTCTTTCTCCTTAACTTAGCATCTCTCTAACACCTAAATCTCTCCCCTACACACCTGTCTTAGTCACCTTTCTGTGCACACCCACCCACCCACGGAAAAAACAGACCCAGAGACCACACTTAATTCAGGCACAGGGACAAGAGAAGGCAGTCTGCTGCACCTGAAGGAAACAGGAAGGAGCCTCTGGTACAGTCTGACCTGGACTAGAGCCTGTCTCCTGCCAGCTGTGTGGCCATAGGCGAGTCCCTGGAGGTTCTCCCTTCACCTTAAAACAGAGCTAATATGACTGCCTCTGCCCTTAGGACCTGTAACCTGCCTGCCCTGCCTCTGCTTCCTGACTTAATCCTCTGCTCTAGGGTCTGTGTGTCCTCTGAGCCTGGGATTTCAGCAATGAGCCATCCCCCACGGTGATGGAGAGTAAAAAAGACCAAGTTTCCTGGCCAGTGTGGTATGAAACAGTCCAATCGCTCACAGGAGTACAGCTGGAAATCACAACCACCGTCTGCTGCTAAGTGGTTGTGGCTCCAACAAAGGCCGAACACGGCATCCTCGTGGATCTGTGTGGCTCCGTGCCTTGTGTGGTGTACTAGAATACTCTTAGCACCAGTGGCCGTGCCCAAATGCCCATCCAAGGTGGGATTAATAAATGAATGTGTAGAGCCTCCAGGCATGGAACAACATACAGCACTGAGACTGTAGCCTCCATAGCCACAGATCAGGTTCATGACAGACCCTTTAGACATTCTGAGCCACGGGAACCAACACAAGTCTGCCTGTGGTGGCATTCAAATACAACACGGAAAAGAACAAAGAGCTGATCGGTGCTGATAGTGGTGAGAAGAGCTCCTGGGGGAGTGGGTGGCCATGTGTGTCTTCACCGGGTTGCTGACTCTATGGTATGCTCTGATTTTGAAAGCTCAGCAAGCCGTATGTATGCCTAAGGCAGCCTTATATTTCAATAGAAACCATGTGAGCCAAGAGACAATGGAGTGACCTCTTCAAAAAGAAAATACCTGTAATTCCACATAAACACTAAAAATATCCTCATAAAGAAATGGGGCAAAATTTGATTTTAGGACAATCAGAGCAGAAACACAAAATAGCGTCCTTTAAACAATAGGAAAGCAAGCCTAGAAAGACACAATGGAAGAAAGAAAAGGTGGATAGACAGGAATGCTGGCTGCAGCAAGTGATTATAAAATACAAAAGGTGGAAGCCAAGCCAATAAGAACAGTGCTGTTAGGGCTGGGAGTGTACAGTCCTGCTATATAGAACTTGTCTAGTGTAGGTGAGGTCTTGGATTTTTTCCCTCCCTCGTTGTAAACATTTGGGGTTGGAGAGACATCTCCCCTTGCAACAAGAGTTCTGATGGGCCTTAATAATAAAAGCCTGGAGTCAGATAGAGGGTAGAAGCTGAAAGATTAGAGAGACAAAGGAGTGGTTGTGCTCCTTCATCTCTCTGATCTCTCAGCGTTTTCCTCAATATCTGACTCCGGGCTTTTATTATTATTAAGAACTATTTGAGTTTGTGTTACATCCCCTCCCTTCACTAGTAGGTGAGAAGCACATGCATCCCTAAAAGTTGCATTGACAGGCAGCAGAGTCCTCTGTTGAGTCCTGTCACCTCGTCACCTTGGTACCTGTTGTCCTATGCAATGAGCCCCACGAGCGTTCCAGACTCAGGCTTACTGGGTAGGCTGCATCTTCAAACTGCTGAGCCATGAGGCCAGACAGTAAGTCACAGGCAGGGAGGCTCTTCTCCAGGATGACACAGCACCAGGGTCAGACTGACTACAGAAGTTGTTGCAGCCACTCTTTAAAAAGATGCAATCAGGATGTGAGCTTGATGCCAGTCCGATATGCTTGGGGTGGTAGATGTGTGGCCATACTTACCTGTGAATCTGTAATTTGTCTTTGTGTGTGATAATGGGATGGTCAGGATTGGTAAAAAATGGTTCACAGGTTTACCCCCAAGAGCATGTGGCCCTGCCACACGCCTGTTCAAACTCAACCCACCAGCCAGAAACTTGTTTACCTTAAGGTCACACATAGACTGTCCATCAGCCTTTGCTCACATGGAGGTGAGGGCACATTAGACTCTGTAGTCTTCCTCGTCTTCATGGTACATCTGCCCACCACACTGTGTGACATCAGAGTCATGCTCATAGGCATGCTGCTGTTAGAGCAGCAGGTGGACTTCATCCAGAGGGTTGACACCCTTTCCACGTACTCTGTGGTGTGCGCTCGGGGAGGGGGGCATAGAGGAGGCAAACACTCCATATCCCTTTTGTATTAGAGTCTACCTACTTGCCTTTTCTGCTGAGTTTTCAGCCTGAAAGGGGCCGAGGACAAGGGTATATTCATTAAAAAAAGTTCCTCAAGTGGCTAATTTGTTCACTTGGGGCTTTGCAAGGGCTGCTGTGATAAGGCCAGAAATTAGGGCAGGGCAGTGCTCTATTCATCAGATCAGCCACTGCCCTAACCACTTTAGACTCCACACAGAGGCTAGTGAAAATTCTTGCTAAACTGACAGAAAACAACAAAACAAAAAAGAAAAAAAAAACAGCTGATGGGGATGTTCTGTATATATGTTTCTCTTATTGATTGATGAATAAAACAGTGTTTGGCCCATGGAGGCAGGAAGATAGGTGGGACGAGGAAACAGGAGAATTCTGGAAAAGGTAGGCAGAGAGTCTCTGGGCATTGCTGGACACGCCTTTAATTCCAGCACTCAGGAGGCAGAGGCAGGTGGATCTCTGTGACTTTGAGGTCAGCCTGGTCTACAGAATGAGTGCCAGGACAGGCTCCAAAGCTACACAGAGAAACCCTGTCTCAAAAAACAAACAAACAAACAAAAAAGGTAGGCAGATAGGTGTGGCGAAAGATTCGTCATGTGGACCACACAGGCATAACAGGTCCGGGCATTCTCCGGTAAGCCAAGATCATGTGGATATACATAGATTTATAGAAATGGGCTAATAATTGAAACAGAGCCCCTGGAAAAGGGGAAAGGGTCAAGATCTCCTGAGAAAATTGGGAGCACAGGAAGAGGGGGGAGGGAGCTAGGAGAATGAGAAGGGAGAAGAGGAGGGGTGTGGAGGACATAGGGAGGAGAAAAGTTGAGTCAGAGGAAGAATAGAAGATAACAAGAATGGAGATACCGTAATAGAGGGAAACAATTTAGGTTTAGAGAGAAATCAGCCACTAGGGAAATGTCTGGAGATCTACAAAGATGACACCAGCTAACAATCTAAGCAACAGAGGACAGGCTACCTTAAATGCCCTCCCCTCATAATGAGATTGATGACTGACTTATATGCCATCCTATAGCCCTCATCCAGCAGCTGGTGGAAGTAGAAGCAGACACCTACAGCTAATCACTGAACTCAACTGGAATCCAGATGCAGAGAAGGACGAGTGAAGAGCAAAGGGGTTCAGACCAGGCTGGTGAAACCCACAGAAACAGCTGACCTGAACGGGGAGCTCTTGGTCCCCAGACTGATAGCTGGAATACCAGCATGGAACATGGGTTTCAGTGAGGAAACCTCAGAAATCTACAGGACCTCCTGTAGTAGTTCAGTACTTATCCCTAGCATAGGTGTGGACTTTGGGAGCCCATTCCACATAGAGGGATACTCCCTGAGCCAAGACACCGGGGGTGGCCTAGACCCTATCCCAGAGGATACGATAGACTCTGATGACACTCCTCACCATCCAGGGGGAGCAGAAAGGATATGTGATAGGTAGGGTTTTAGTTGGGGGGTGGTAGGGGAGGAGGGGAGGAAGAGGGGACTGGAATTATCATGTAAAACAATCTTGTTTCTAATTCAAATAAAAAATCTGCAAAAAAATAATTGAAACAGAGCTAGCCAATAAGAAGCCCTATCATCGGCCAACACTTTTATAATTAAAATAGTGTCTGTGTGTTCATTTGGGTCTGAAGTGGCAGGACCTGGTGGAACAAGAAACTTCCATCAACAGCAGCCTTTGCCCTGTGTCCTCTTGGAGAGAAATTCAGTCACACACTAAGCTTCCCAAGTCAAATCCAAACTCTGAGTCACTCCAAGTGCTTGTATAGAAGTGTTGCTTTCTTCATCATGCTGGCGTTTACCTTTGAGACTAGCACTTGTCCATGGGTTCTGTTGTGCAATTGTTCCAAAAGATAAATCCAGAAACTTCAGAGCAGAGCAGACAAAAGCCAACGAAGAGAAAGCAGAGATCACCACCAGGGAGTGTTCAAGGTGCAGGAAATAGGCGTCTAGAGGGGGAGCAGATCAATTTCAGGGCAATCTCAGAGGAAGTTCAGAAGCTCAGTGGGGTAAAGGGAGGCTGCAGGTATTGGCTGAATTTCTCAGGTTCCTGGCTTTGAGTTCGGGGTTATCTCCAAGCTGCATGGTTACCCTCCTGACCTTGTACAGGAAGTCTGTCCCTCTTTTGCTGATAAAACACAGAGGCTCATGATGTAAACCCTCAGGAGTGACTGGCTGAAGGTCAATGATCCAGCATGTAACTGAACCTAGTTGTTTCTTGTTTGTTTGTTTGTTTGTTTTTGTTTTTTTTCGAGACACGGTTTCTCTCCTGTGTAGCTTTGGAGCCTATCCTGGCACTTGCTCTGGAGACCAGGCTGGCCTCGAACTCACAGAGATCCCCCTGCCTCTGTCTCCCAAGTGGTGGGATTAAAGGCGTGCGCCACCAACGCTGGGCTAAACATAGTTTTAAAGTGTGATGTTCCTGGCACAGGCAGAGTCATAGGGTAACAGACTGTTCAGAGCCAGGCCCAGTAGGCTCCTGCAAAAGGTTTGCACTTTATCCCTCCAGTTAATTTACAAACCAGCGGCCCACATGGGTTAGGGCACTTCTTAAAGGGAAAGACAAGTCTAGAGCATGACTCCCACTACCAGAAATCTGGTCTTCAGTCACAGTGCCACATCATGTCACCTGTGGGACACAAGGAAAGACCCCAAACCACTCTGAGTCTCATTTTCTTTGTCTACAAAATAGAGATATTCATGAGAATCTCTGTCTCGGGTCTCAGGTCACTGTGTCTGTTGTCCCTCTTTGGACTGTGCCTGGAACCTAAGAAGTGCATCGAGTTATGACAGACACTTGGTGCTCTACCAGCCTTGAGGCACATAGAAATGGCACATTTTATCAATTGTTTCCAGTCTCTTGAATGTGTAGTTAACCTATTTAACAATAAGGCAAACGAGGGACATCACTGTCATTCAGTGGGCCATTTTGAAGAAGGTGGCATCCACTGATAAACTGAGTCTAAAGCCTTTTCTGGTGGCTCACACCTGAGAACCACTGGTCTACCAGAGGCTATGCTTCCAGATGTGTAACAGAAGTGGGAAAGGCTGAAGCACCAGGCTCATGGATACGGTCTTGCTTTCCTGTGCCTGGTTTGGAGATACTCTGAATTCTCTTCCTCAGCAGTGCTGATTGGATGACATCCAGTTTCTAGGCTTGTCTTTACCTCGCCACCCTTCACTACAGCATCTCGGAAGAGTTCTTTCCTGTTCGTTTCTTTTATTTAATAAGTGGAAGAGAGACAGAAATTAATACATGTACTTCCAAGTGGCAGGTGAGAGAAATCCAGAACCCTGGGAACTCCTACTCACACCTGGAGGTTAAGAAGCCCCTAAAGCCTGAAGAAGCAGGTGTATGAGGTTACCCTCTATCCTGGCTCCCTCGGTTCTCCGCCAGTCTACCTGGTCTCTACACCTTGGCTTCTTTCTCACCCAGCTTCCCATAGCTTGGCCCCTTCCCTTAGGACCATCTCAAACACTGATCTTTCTATTCGTGCTTACTAGAAGCCTGTTGTCTGTTGCCAGGTAGAGTGGCCTGGCCACAACTTTAAATCCATGGGGATCGAGTCCTGGGAGGAAGTCCCTGCCACCACCACCCTGATTGGAGAGAACACCAAGAGATGGAATGGCCAATGGTCAACACAGGGGCACAAGCTTCAACTGGTCCTCACTCCTGTACCCCCGCCCCCTTCAAGTCCTCCATGGGAAAGTAGAGCTTTGCAAAGGAAACTTGGAAAGATATAGCAGATCCCTATGGAAAGCCATTCCAACTCCCTTTTCACTGGGAGTGAGGAGAGGGGAGAGGGGGGAGGAAAAAGAGAGTGAAGGGGGGAGGAAAAGAGAAAGAGAGAGGGTGGACACTGGACTTCTGTAGGGAGAAACCCTGATTAGAGGAGGTACAGCTGATCACTCCCTACAGACTTCCAGTTGCTGTCAAGGGACAGTGATGAGGGGTGTCACAGAACAGAGACTGGGGTGGTGACTTCGGCAAGAGCCCAGAGCCCTTTGATCATGTCTGCCTCTTTATTCCTATAGCTACACAGTCAGAATTCTTTAGGTAAGTTTGCATTTTGCCTCCCTTCTATAAAGTGTGGCTCGAGAGACATTAATATCCCAGAGATTCTGCGTCTGCTAATATTGCTGAACCTGGTGGCACAGGCTTGCATCCAAACTACTGGGACATCTGAGACAGGAGGGTCACAAGACTGAGTTCAAAGCCAACCTGAGCAACTAAGTGAGACTCTAGCTCAAGTAAACAATACAAAAGGTGTCGAGGTGGGAGGTATTTCATCAGGAGGGTGCTTGCCTAACACGTCTGAAGCCACCAGGCATGATTTCCAGTAACACACACAAGAAAGAGCACTAGCGTTTGTAAATAACCTGAACCAGTACTGATAAGCATTGTCTAAGTATTCATTAAGAAAATAAATAAGTAAATTTGGTTTATTAGAAGTAAATAGTATTTTTTTTGTTTTTGTTTTTTTCAGGACAGGGTTTCTCTGTGTAGCTTTGGAGCCTGTCCTGGCACTGGCTCTGGAGACCAGGCTGGCCTCGAACTCACAGAGATCCCCCTGCCTCTGCCTCCTGAGTGCTGGGATTAAAGGCATGTGCCACCAACTCCCAGCTGAAGTAAATAATAATTTATTAAGAAAATAAATCAACACAGGACTCCATGCGAATGGATTTCCACTCAGGAATCTTAAGAGGCAGGGAGTTAGCCGGGCGTTGGTGGTGCATGCCTTTAATCCCAGCATACGGGAGGCAGAGGTAGGCAGATCTCTGTGAGTTCGAAACCAGCCTGGTCTACAAAAGCTAGTTCCAGGACAGCCTCCAAAGCCACAAAGAGGCAGGGAGTTGCCCTGGGCCTTGGTCTCTTCTGCAATGAAAAGAAAGGTTTGAGTGAAATGGCTAACAGTGTGACTTCGGGGGCCATAGGTCCAATGCCAGCTCTTTGATACTGTGCTGTGACATTGTCATTTACAAAGTTCATGCTCCCAATCAAGTTACAAAAAATTAGGGGAAAAATTTTTGTGTTTTGAGTGCATTTATGACTTAGTGTTTGGCCACATCTATAGCTGTCCCTGGCCCCATGCAGCCCATGGACCACAGGTTGGATGTGCAGGCATGTGGGAGAAACAGATACAGACACAGAACCAACTCATGGCTCAAGGGTAGATAGAGCTACACAAACTGATCCGTGGGGTTGAGGATAATCCGTTGGGTGGCACTGATGATGAAAAGAAGGAATGGAAAAGTTGGAGGATTGGCTTTATGTGATCACAGAGTAAACTGCAAGACGAATGTACAGCTGGTCCCTGAATCTAGTGCCCAGGCTAAGCACAGAGACCAGTTTTGGTGCTGAAGACAGGTAGCAGGCTGTCTTCATTATTTTTCTATTACTTCGATAAAATGTCGTGATCAAGACAACTCTTGGAAGTAAAGGGTTGTTTGGGGCTTGTAGTTTCAGAGGGTTAGAGTTGGTGACTGTCATGGCAGAGAGTGTGGCAGCAGGCAGGCAGGCAGGCAGGCAGGCATGGTGCTGGAGCAGTCGCTGACAGCACACCTCATGAGACAGGACCACAAGGCAGAAAGAGAGATATTGGTAATTCCTCCAGTCTTTTGAAACTCCCAGTGACACACCTCCTCAAACAAGGCCACACCCCTACCCCTTCCCATGGAGTGCCACAACTGGGGACCACGTATTAAAACATACGAGGTTATGGAGGCTGTACTCATTCCAACCACTCCACAGGCTGGTCCTCCTTTTTCAAGTTTTAGGTAACCAAAGGAGTACTTAATGGATCCTAACCAAGAGGTAAAAACTGTCCAAGGGTCTGGTCGGATGGAGACAGGAAGGGACAATACATGCTTCAATACAGAGTAGAGTGAGAACCCAACCAAGACTCTGTAGAGAACTCCAGTTGGGGTGAAAATCACTGTGGTGTCCGATCCTCTGCCAGCCACAGACCATGTCAGATCTGACATATGGCAGGTAGCCAGCACACGTGACCACTGCAGATTTCCCAATGATTCTGGATGAACGAGTGCTTTGGAAGGATCTGTTCTTTTTCAGGGAGCCTTAGAGGACATGGGGCCTACACACTCCTTTGTCCATTAGGAAGCAAAGACGACAAGAGGTCCTGGGTAACGGGAGTTGAAGAACCTGGCACCTGACACCTTTGTACTTATGGTCCCAGCTGGATTATACTCGGGGATCTGCAGGTGCTCGTATGCCTGGATTGTTGGATTGTATCTAAATAATGTCTAACTTAGAGTCTTCTTAATTGACTCATGTTGGCACCGGGGACTCATCGATGGAAAAGAAAGTCCCCCTCACTGAGCAGAGATGCAGACACTAAGCCAGGACCTCTACTCAGAAGCCAGCCTTCTGGGAAAGGTTCTACCACCAGACACTTGAAGAAAATGTCCGTTAGAGAGACAGACAGCGTGGACAGGCAAAGGAAGTTCAGGAGCTGTTGAGAGTGAAGGAATCTGTGTCAGGGACCAGACTGACAGTGAGCACGAAACAAGCTGAAGGAACAGATCTTGTGTTCCTGTTCCTTCCAAGGAGGAAGCTGGGATCCACCTGAGATCCAACTAGCAGCCAACAGTGTGATTCAATAACGTGCTGGAAAGTCGGGGGTTTATCCGGGGAAGGATGCAATTGAGCTGAGGCTGCAGACGTTGGGCATAGGGATGGAATGGAGACGGAAGAAAAGAGCACAGAGATATCTCGATGTATAGAGCATGGAGCAGTGGCGTGAGCAAAACCTGTTTCTGCTGGGCACGGGGTGAGACGGAGTGTTCTAGTTACCTTTTGTTTCTGTGACAAAAGATCACGAGTAAAGACAGCTGAAGGAAGAGTTTATTTGTGTTGGCTTACGGTTCCAAAGGGATCAGAGTCCATGACGGGAGACCGGAGGCATGGCAACAATCAGTCGTCGTGGCAACGAGCAGGCATGGTGGCAGAAGCAGAAAGCTGAGGGCTCACACCTTCAAACAGAAGCACAAAGCAGAAAGAATAAAAGACAAACTCAGATACAGAGCAAGGCAGATGCCACGGCACCACCTACACCCCACCAAGCAGGGACCGAGTGTTCCAATTCCCAAGACTATGGGGGGCCCATTTCTCATTTCAACCACCTCACGGAAGAAGACGAGTGGCTGTCTGAGGGAGGGGACAAAAAGAGCACAGGAGTCTGCCGACACCCTGCTGAGGAGTATCTTTACTCCACAGATGAGAGAGGCATAAGGGTCACAGTAGATGGTTCCATGAATGCCTGCAGGGACGTGGGTGCTTTTGTTCTCCTCATCCTTCTCTTCTTCCTCTCCCTTCTCCACAACTTTGTCCTCTGCTTTTTCTTGTATTGAGACTTGCTAACTAACCATCCTTTAAATTCAAGTTGAGTTCTTGTCTTAACAAGAGCCATGTGGACACCCACTTCTTACGCTCCCAGTCTCAAGTCCCCTGTGACCCAGAAAGACATTCTTGGGCAAAGCCATCAGAGCCCTGGGAGTGCATTAAACTGGCTATCTAATGTCATCTCGGTCTGTAGGTGGAGTGTGTTTTGCCTGGGGGGGCCTGAACCCTGCACAGAGTAAGAATAGGGCAGTAAGGCAGACAGGGAGGTCAGAATTAGCACAAGAGAAAAGCCAGTGGCAGAGGGGAACACGGGAAATGCTTCTCACTTGGACCGAACCGTGTTACAGTTCGGCGTGCTCAAGTGTGGGCTGTGGGAATGATCCCAGTGCCCTCAGTACTGGAATGTGGAAGTCCCAGTCCTACCAACGTCGTTGCCTCTGAACCACTGACATTTCCCCCAGCTCTGGTACACCTCCTTCTTGGGAAGTTATCTCTTTTTATCCCCCACCCCCATCTCCGGTGTGTGTATGGAGGTCAGAGGTCAACCTTGGGCATCATGACTCAGGTACTAGCCTCCTTATTTTTAGGATATGATCTAACTCTTGAGGACTAGGATTAGCCTAGGTAACCAGCGATT
This sequence comes from Cricetulus griseus, assembly GCF_003668045.3. NCBI lineage: Eukaryota > Metazoa > Chordata > Mammalia > Rodentia > Cricetidae > Cricetulus > Cricetulus griseus. Next base: position 21,414,054 of record NC_048603.1, read on the forward strand.
ACAGGGACCATCTGTGTCAGTCTCCCTGGTTTCAGTATTAAAAAAAAAAAAAAAAAAAAAATGGCCACCATCCAGGTGCAGCAGCCAGGAGGCCCAAGCATACAAAGAGAGTGGGCAACCCAAATGGTTTACATAGGGAAGGGTAACTGGGGAAAGGCCATCCCAGCCCCAGGGCTGGAGAAGTTTAGGGTGGAGAGGGTGTGTCAGCTAGGAGGGTCCTGTAACCCGCAGGGATTAAGGCATGCTGGGAGAACCTTTCAGTCAGCCTCTGCTTTGATACGATAAATAGGAACCTCAGCCATTTATTTGTTCCAGATTTGAAACCTAACATATGTGTGTGTATAACAAGATTGAATTACATGACAATCCCAGTTCCCTTCTCCCTCCCCTCCTCCCCTACCACCCCCCCCACTAAAACCCTACCTCTCACATATCCTTTCTTCTAATCTACACCTGACTCAACCTTTCTGCTCCCTCATGACCTCTGCATCCTTCCTCTTCTTCCCTTCTCATTCTCGTAGCTCCCCCCCCCCTCTTCCCATGCTCTCAATTTGCTCAGGGGATGGTGTCCCTTTCCCCTTCTCCAGGGGACAAAATTTGTCTCTTTTAGGGTCCTCCTTGTTTGCTAGTTTCTCTGGCAGTGTGGATTGTAGGCTGGCAATCCTTTACTCCACGTCTAAAATCCACATTTGAGTGAGTACATACCATGTTTGTCTTTTTGTGATTGGGTTACCTCACTCAGAATGGTTTCTTCGAGTTCCATCCATTTTCCTGCAAATTTCAAGATTCCATTGTTTTGTTTTTTTTTTCTGCTGAGTAGTACTCCATTGTGTAAATGTAGCACAATTTCCCTATCCATTCTTCTACCCACTGTCTTTATAATGTTACTGGTATGTGTATGTTTTCAGGGATGGTCATTGGATAACTGGTTGGTGGGATCTTCCCTGAAGAGGACTGTTTCTCCCACTCCCAGAATTCTGCAGTTTCTCGTCATTCCTTGTGTAAGGCTGAGAGGTCTCATGGGCTTTACCCTGTCCACTTTGGCATGTCTATCGTTGTTGTCCTTGTTCCGTTTGTGGTTAGGCAGCCACCCAGAGCTAGGGAAATCATGGATCTTGGAGGAGAACCTACAACCAAAACTTTACTAAGCCAGCATAATCTCTAAGTACACTCTAAATATTTGTCCTTGTGCCCACAGGTAAGTATAGTCCACAACTTCTCTTTGCCACAGATAGAGACCGTTACAGAAAACCACAGCCAATCAAAATGCAGAGTCATGGAACCCAGTTCCTATGGGTACATCTACAAAGTAACTCCCACCCCTCGGGCTCAGGGAACATTGCAGAAGAGGGGGCAGAAAGCTTGTAAGAGCCATGGGACACAGGGTGAGACTGTGTCACCTAGTGATGTCAAAAGCTGAACCCAGAAGTTCTCACCGACCTTCCCAGCATTTTTACACGGGCTCTAGACGTGGAACTCAGGTCTTTGCACCTACAAAGCAAGCATTTTGCCCCCTGACCTCTCTCCCCAGCCCACAGAGGTGATCTTTCTTTTTTTATTTTATTTTATTAGTTCAAATTAGGAACAAGCTTGCTTCAGATGTCAATCCCTTCTATCTCTCCCTCCCCTCCCCCCAACATCCCACCTGCCCCTAGCCATCCCCCCTCCACTCCCCAGGCAGGGTAAGGCCCTCAAAAGGGGCTCCCCAAAGTCTACCACATCATCCTGGGCCAGGGCTAGGCCCTTCCCCATGTGTCCAGGTCAAGAGAGCATCCCTTCATATGGGATGGGCTCTCAAAATCAAAGGTGCTCTTTCTTAAAAAGATGTCTCCGCATCTATCCACACATCCCTTTCTAAATATTGTCCTAGGATGCCTGGTGCAGGAAATCCCCAAGGGGGATTCTTGCCCATGACACTGGAGGGATCTTCTCTTGTTGCAGAAGGCAGAGGGAGTCTAGAGATTGGGCCTGGGCCCTGATCCTGCTACATGTACCCAGCCTACATCCTTAGGGCACTCTGCTTGCCTGCTGGGAGCAGGTTTGAAAAGGGATGGGGGCCTGGTGGTGGTGGCACATACCTTTAATCCCAGCACCCGGGAAGCAGAGGGAGGAAAATCACTGTGGGTTTGAAGGTCTACAGAGCTAGTTCCAGGACAGCTACGGCTACACAGAGAAACCCTGTCTCGAAAAACCAACAAAGAAACAAAAAAGAGGATTGGGAGGAGGTTCAGCGGAGAGAAAGCTCTGCACTGAGACCTTCTTCTATAAAGAAATGTGATATTGAAAGGTAAACTCTGGTAATTCACTTATGTACAGCAGACTTGGCTGGGCACTGCCAATGGGTCCTGCAAGCATCCCATTGACTTCTTACAATAACTGGAGAAGGATGCAAGCACTTTCCTGTCTTCACAGATGAGGGATCAGAGACTCAGAGAAGTAACAAACCCAGGGTCACACAGCTAGGAAGCATGGGTGCTTGGTCTAAATGCACAAAGTTTGGCTTCTGGGTTGGACACGTAGACTGTTAATGGGAAGATAGGCTGTACAGGAAGGCTTGGGACCTGGAGAGGAGGTGAAAAGGGGTTTGCTTCTCCCAATGAGTACCAGCTATGATGGGCCTCACTCAGACCACTGCAAAAAGGAAGGGGAGGTCTCCCAGTTACACACTCCTCAGACAACTTGCAAAAGTGAGTGTCATTTCCCCAAACAGAATCAACACCGCACTTGGCATAAAACAGCTCTGCCAATGAGAGGGAAAAAAGCAATCCCAGGGCCTTCTTGTTTTGTACATTAGCAAATTAAGATAAAGGTGACTATGTCAGTGCGCATTAGAACCTGCACTCTTGGCTGGGGGCATGGGTCGGTTGGTCATGTGGTTCCACATAGAAAGTCAACTGTGATGATGCACACATGGAATTCCAGTCCCAAGAAGGTGGAGATGGGACTCTTGCTGGTCAGCCAGTCTTGCCCACATGCCAAGTTCCAAGCCAGTGAGACATCTTGTCTAAAACAATGAGGACAGTACCTGAGGAATGACACCCCAAGACTGAATCCTAAACTCTCCCAGCTGCATCCGCACTCGAGCCCCCAGACACGCACAATGTATACATACATACACATAAGTATAGACATAAATATGTTATCTATCTATGCAGCATCTATCTATCTATCTATCTATCTATATATATATATATACATATATATAATATTTAATTCTATTGTTACAGATGTATTCATGTGAAAATTACTTGTTTTATTTTGAGTATGAGTACTTTTGCTTGCATTTATGCTATGCACAGAGGCCAGAAGAGGGTGTCAGGAGTGATTGTGAGCCACAGTGTGTGTCCTGGGAGCCGAACCCTCGTCCCCTGCAAGGACACAGAAAGTGATCTTAACTCCCATGTTTTATCTTTCCAGTCCCTGAGTTTTCCAGATCCAGATTTCTTCTGACTTTTGAATTCAACTCACAAATCCATGTCAACATAGATGAGATCTTAACTGTGTTCCCCTTCAGGTCTCCTGTTAAATACTCACTTTCAGCGGAATTCAGATAACAAATTCATTAAATGTCACCCCTGTGTTTAAACTGACATGCCAAGCCAGAAGATCCGAGTCTAAAGCAAGAAAAAAAGGAAATGTGGCAAGGTTGGTAATATCTTATTTAAATTCCCTTGGTGAAATGCTAGGTCCAAAATAAGGGACAACTCAGTCACATTTGAAATAGTTATTGAGACCAATTAACCTTGAGTCTATTGGAAACCTCTTTAAGGACACCTCCCCCAACCACAAAGGGGCTGGTTCTCACCCACAACCATCCCTGTCATTTCCAAATCTTGCTATAATTCTGAACTTTTCCAGTGTGGACAGGGGCTTGGAGTTGGAATAAACAAATTGAGTTTACCATCACAGGCAAGTTCCATCCTGAATTTAGGACTGAACAGCCGGAGGCTTCTGGCTGCAATGCAAGGGCAGTTTCCTTCCTCTTTACAGTTTGATTCAGACTATTTTCTAGTTACCGTAGCAACGAGAAACTACAAGCCCACATTTTATAGATGGGTCTGGTTTTCACACCCTTAGCCTTGATCTAAGTTCAGTGGTTTAGCCTCTTCTACCTTGCAGCACAGACTCCTAACGGCCCCCAGATGCCCACTGCCTTCAGCACCTGGAAACTGGGGATAGAAATGTTTATTCAGGACCCCTCAAAGCTACAGAAGTGAAACTAGCCTAAGGAGGGAGATGTTAGTGGAAGTGTTTGGGGAAGTGTTTATAGACACACCCCAGATACTGCCTTTAAAGGGCAAAGGGGGTACTCTTCTCCCCAAATATCCAAAATAAAGATCTGATGCCTAAAGCTACAACTATTTGTACTGTGAGATTTTACTGTGGATAGCTCCATCTTATTATTAACTGTCCTGGATCAAGGTAGATGAAGCCTGAGGCCCCAAACTGTAAAATGCCATTACCCGCATTGCTGTCGGAACTGAAAAAGGGAGAAATTCACGTCTACATGACTAAGCAGCTATGGACAGAAAATGTCCTCCATAGTGTCATGTGTTTGAACACTATTCTCCAGCTGGTGGCGCTGTTTTTGAAGGTTGTTGAAGCTTTAGAAGATTTGCCAGGTCTTGCTGAATGAACTGGGTTGCCGGAGGACCATTCTTGTGGTTTTCTAGTTCAGCCCTGCTTTCAGCCCCAACCTCCCTGCTTCCTGAGCCACTAAGATGTGAGAAAGTGGCCTTAGGCCTGCTGCCACAGGCCTGCTGCTGGGATTACTCACTATGATGGACTATGCCCTTCAACTGCGAGCCAAAAGAAACCCTTCTTCCCTTAAGTTGCTAATTGCCAGGCACGTGGTCCCAAGAGTGAGGAAACTAAGATGCTCATTAATGTGTCATGATACTGAACATTCCTGGCAGTCCTAGACTAGCCCTACCATTCTTCATGTTAGAAGCCAGAAGGCTGGGTTCCAGACACCTAACCTGTGTATAAAACAGTTCCACTTGATAGGGCATAAAATGACAGAGATGTCCCCACTGGTGCCTTCTGGGTACTGTTTCAACTACCAAAAGGGAAAAGGCAAAGCTTGTTGGGCTTGTCCTTAGTAGAGTCAACCTTTTCTACTAAGGTTCAAAAGGCAAAATAAAACACCAGAGAATTTGCTTAAGGAGTTCTCATTTATTTATTTTTTTCCCCAGGAACAGATACAGATGCCATCTACGTCCCTTTCAAGCACTGACATCTTTTATTACACATTTAGATATTTACACTTGGTTTTGACTGGAGGAAAAAAATGCTACTTTTCTTGTTGGCACAAAACAAACAAGTAAAAACCACAAAACAAAAAGAGGAGAAGGGAAAATATCAGTGTTGAGGCCACTGCCATAGACATTATATATATATATATATATATATATATATATAATATATATATTTGAAAGGCCAGGATAAAGAAGACCCGACCCCCTCCCCCCCAGCAGACAAAATAAGGCCTAGGATATAGGGTGGCTAGCTGGTTCAGCAACTCTGTTTCAGGAAAATGCTAGCCATAAAAAGTTAGATTAGAATCTTACAAACGATCTTAAGGAACAGGGAGTTTCCCGTTGTGATTTCCCTCCGGACCTTTCACTGGTATTCTTGGTATTTTGGGTTGTGGATTCTTCCTTTAAAAAAACCCTATTCCCAGCCATTCAGGGTCAAAACTCCTCTACCCCTGCGTGGGATATGAGTCTCGGCCCCAGCGCACTGGTTCCTGTCAATAAACCTTGTGTGATTGCAGCAAGGACGGTCTCTCTTGAGTTCTTGGGGGGGGGGGTCTCATCATCCCGAGACTTGAGTGAGGATCTTCCCTCTCGGGGGTCTTTATATACATATACATACATACATACATACATACATACATACATACATATATATCCTGGCAGAGACCTGGCATGTCCTGGCAACTCACATACTGTACTTCTCCATTCTTCATCTACAAAACGTTCACAGATATGTTGACAAGCACAATGTACATCAGAAAGATAATTAGATTAATAACGGTCATCAATTATCAGAGGCTCTCCGAGTACATGGTGCTGGGGTAGTTAATTCCTTAGGACATCTGGCCCCTTCAAGCAGCTGAGATGCCAGTTTTGAGGAAGGAAGCGAAGTCTACATTGTAAGACGCTGTGTAGGTGATTGCCTTCGGGCTACCGGATACTGATAACAGCAGGGATGGGCTCACCCCTCTTGAGTCTCAGGCTCAGTTCCCCCAGGCTCAGGTGCTGGCTGCAATTGTCATCTGAACCATGACAGAGCATTCTCCATCTTGAGGAGCCTCACACTTTCCTCGAGAATGAAGTCACAGATGACCTTATGGTTTGGGGCAGACTTCAAATCCAGTTGTTTCCTCTTGCCTGTTTTGACTTCAGTCAGGGAAAAGAGCATAGAACAAAAGGTTTCCATGGCAAGGACTGTTAAACCTCACCTAAGACAGTGTTTCGACCCTGAGGACACTTCACCCGAATGCTGGCACTGGTACAGGTGCGCACACACGGCTGACAGCGTCATCCTTGACCATCATCATCCTTGTCCCAGTCCATCTCATGCATCTGTGCCTTTCCTCCAAAGCCCTTTGTGATGTTTACTGCTATCGGGCTGGAGTGCCTCACAGCACCTGACTCCCAGGGCAGATGCAGTAGCTAATCTGCCTCTCCATGCAACCCAAGCCCTGTGTACCACCAACTCTCCATGGCTGTGTGCTATCATGGGTTGACACCAATCAGTGTCCTGCATGGGAGCCCTCGGTTTCACGGAACACGGTGGTTTGGAATTCTCACCATCACTTAACCTCCTCACTGTCTAAGCAAGAATTTAAAGTCTCCTGCTCAGTCCTCCCAGGCCCCAAAGCCATATTACAGCTGAAACCCATCTTTTAAAATGTCATGGATGAATAGGACTCAAAGGACCAGAGTCTGACCCCAGGAAGGAGCTGGAGGCTTCAGTTGAGTCCTTGCCTGCCTGGGCTAGCTAACAGGAATACTGCCTTGGGTGAGTCTAGCATCTCCATGGTCCAGTTGATAACTGTTGACAGCCTGCATTGTACACGGCCATCTCCCAAGGTGCCACCCTGGGCTCTGTTCATTTCCTGCTCCCACCCCATCTCATCCTCACCTGTCCTTCTCTCTCTCTCTCTGGCTGATCCATTCTGACACCCACATCCTCAGTATGCAACTGTCTGGCTTTATAAATCATAGCCACCAACTCTTAGCCACTCCCACCTGTCCAGGGGAACAGAGAACACACCGAAAAGCTGTATTTGGCAATGTTTTAAAAGTATGTATCAGCACTAAATCCATATATACCTTTTTCTATCAGTCCTCCAAACAATACAGCATAGTGACTATGTAACATCTACAAATGATTTATTAGAACTCAGAACAAAGAACACCCAGGTTATGTGCAAATGCTGTTCCATTTGACAGAAGGGATTAGAGCCTCAGCAAGTGTGTGGCATCCAAGACGGTTTCCTGGGCTCAGTCCTTGTACATTTCGAGGACAACTGTACCATAGCATGACATTGTGTCTGAAGGTCAGCTATAAAAGCCATACCTCCTTCCTGGCTGTGTGATGCTGCTTCTTAGGATCCAGGCTCCATGTTGCAGGGAGGCCATCCGTATTGGGGAAGCTACTGCACACAGTGGATCTGGATGGCACTTGATGAGCCGACCTTTGAGTCATCCATGGCCATGGCTAGGCTGAGTGGAGGATCCTTGGCTACCTGAGTGTCTCTTAGATTCCAGTTCTTTCAGACATGGTGGGCAGGCAAGACATCCTGTTGGGTTGTCCTGATCCCAAACCAAAGGACCCAGGGTCACAAGCTGTTGTCTGTTTCTATGTCAAGAGAGGTTGTTATGTGAGACTGGCAGTTATGTGCCACACTCACACACAGACACACACACATGCACACACTTACACACACACATGCACACATACACACACACTCACACACACACAAAACTCACACACACACACATGCACACATACACACACACTCACACACACACACAAAACTCACACACACACATGCACACATACACACACACTTACACACACACACACACAAAACTCACACAGACACAAACACACATGCACACACACATTCACACAAAAAAACACACACACACTAGCATGTGGTTATAAGAACAGTGCCTATCCATGCTCCTCTTGAGATGACAAACTGTGGAAACTGACACCCCTGGCCTCATACCCAATGTCAGTTACAACTGTGATAAAGTAACAGAAAACTTTCCTTAACAGAGCAAAGAGAGTTTGAGGTAAGCTTATGGCATGGACACTCAGTGATGGCCTGATTCAGGCCTTGACACTCAGTGATGGTCAAGATCTTTCTGTCTTGGATGTCTGTCATTGGGGACACCTCTCCAAAGAGGTCTGTGGCCTCTCCAGATGGAACATGTGTTAAAATAAATAAATAAAACAAAATCCCAGCCTGCTGGTGAAGCAAGCATAAGAGGTGTCAAGCTGAGGTAGTGTGTGACCAGTAATGCCTTTCTGCTTGGTGGGGTAACATGGATCAACCTCTTCCGTCTTCCTCCCCTCTGCCCCTTCCAGCCAGGGATGTTGTAGTTGTTAACGATTCATCTCTATGATCAAATACATGACAGGAAACAAGCCAAGGAAGGGGTCCCTTTGGCACAGTGCATGGAGGTGGGGAAACCATGGCGTGCAAGACTCCCCACTATGATGACGGAAATTTGAGACAACTGGTCATATCACATCTGCATTATGGAAGCTCACTTGCTCCTTTTCATTGGTTCCAGAGCCCCGGGTTGTGGGATGGTGCCACCTACATTCAGGACGGGGTTTCCCTCCTCCACTAAACCTCTTCGGAAACACCCTCAGACACACCCAGAGGGGAGTTTCTTAGGTGATCCCCAACCCCAGCAAGTGGGAAACAAAGATGAACCATCTCAGCCCTGTCACTACTTCCTCTGCTTGGTTACCTCTTTCTGGACCCTCGGGTGAGCTTATTCTACACTCAACACCATGTCATAGTCCTGCCCAGAGTGCTGAACTGGGCAGCTCTCTACCAGTGATGGATTGCCCAAAGCATGCCCACTTTCACACCCCCAGCATTCGGGAACGTATACGGCACACAGTACATACTTACTTGTTGCTGGAGTTCCTTGTCCCGCCAGGTCACACCGTTTCAGCCCCAAATGAACACACAGAGGCATATTAATTATTAATTGTTGGCCGATGGCTAGGCTTCTTATCGACTAGCTCTGTCTTCATTATTAACCCATTACTATTAATCTAAGTATTTCCATGTCTTCCCGTAGAAGGGTCCGAGGAGAGGGCTGACAGGGAGATCAAGTATCCTGGACACAGTGGGTCCAAAGTTGTCTCTCCCAAATTCACGACCCACAGGAACCTTGGAATCTCACTTTATTTGAAAATAGTGTTTTTGTAAATTCAATTAACTAAGCTGAAGATGATGTCATATTGGATTAAGGTGGGTCCTAAATTCAAAGACTGGTAGGCTTACAACACACACACACACACACACACTCACACACACTCACACACACACTCACACACACTCACACTCACACACACACTCACACACACACACACACTCACACACACACTCACACACACACACACACTCACACACACACACACTCACACACTCACACACACTCACACACACACTCACACACACACACACTCACACACACACACACACACTCACACACACACACTCACACACACACACACACACACACACACACTCACACACACACTCACACACACACACTCACACACACACACTCACACACACACACACACACACTCACACACACACACACACTCACACACACTCACACACACACACACTCACACACACACACTCACACACACACACTCACACACACACTCACACACACACTCACTCACACACACACACTCACACACACACACACTCACACACACACACTCACACACACTCACACACACACTCACACACACACACACACTCACACACACACACACACACACACACAGAGAGAGAGAGAGACAGAGACATAGAGAGAGAGAGACAGAGACAGAGCCTTGGGATGCTACAAGTAGGGATTGAGCCACTAGCCAAAGGATGGCTATTAGTCAAAGAGGCATGTGGTGGCTTTTGTTCAGTTACCCCAAAAGGCCCTGTACTGCCTATGTGTTAGATCAAACTCTGAGCTTCTTGAATTGCTCTTTTCAGCCACCCATTTCAGCTCAAATAAACTCCTTCAGCTGGGAAGGCCCCAGGGTAAGGATGCTTCTAAACCAAGGTCCCTGTGCATCTTACAGCAGGGGAAAAAGCTGCAAAGGCAGTGAGGTCTACCGAGAAGCCAGACCCTGCGTGAGCCCTCTAGATTCGGAGGCTGGGGGGATACATGCTGGCTGACACTGAAGTGTTCCACAGCCCAGCAAACTGTGTGGCTGTCCAGAATACAACATGTAATTTAACCAACACACCTGCTAACCTAGGATTCCAGAGTTAGACAACAGCTGAGGAGTACACGGGGCCACACAAGGAAGGTCTGGGACTTCCAGGCTTTAGAAATTTAGAGTTGATTTCTCCAGGTAATGGAGATCCATTAAATTTTAAGAAATTGGGATTTAGGAGTGACCTAGGAAAAGGTAGGGAAACGGTCCTGGAAAATAAACCCGGCTATACTAACTCAGTGCTTGGTTGGCTGCAAGTCACAGAACTGTGACCTGCAGGAGCTTAGGCAAAATACCTTTATTTACTCATGCAATAAAAAGTCTGGAGATAAGCCAGGCAGTGGTGGTACACACCTTTAATCCCAGCGTTTGGGAAGCAGAGGCAGGTAGATCTGTGAGTTTGAGTTCAGCTTGGTCTACAGAGGACAGGCAGCACACCTACACAGACACACTTGACGCCATTGACTTAAAAAGCAAAGGTAGATTTATTTAGTTCCAAGGTCAGGTGGCCCCACTGGTTGGGCTCTCTGATGAGGACAGCTGACAGCAATACTTTGTATTTGAATCCCAGGTGGGAGCATGTAGTTAGAGGGTTCTGGTCCCACCCTTCAGTTTCTAAATAACCACTCTAAGTCTTAATACTAATTATAATTGTTTGGCCAATGGCCCAGGCATATTACTGACAGCGCTCACAATTAAATTAACCCATTTGGTTTATATTTTACCACAATGCTCGTAGCTTCTTACCTCACATCTTGCTTCCATGGCGTCTGTCTCCGCCTTCTTTCCTTTTCTATCTCTGTTTGGATTGCCTGCCTAGCTATACTCTATTTGGCCATTGCCCAAATCAGCCTCATTATCAACCAATAAAAGCAACACATATTTGCGGCATACCGAAGGATATCCCATATCAGGAGCAGGTGTAGGGAGAAACCCTGATTAAGAGGTACCGCTGACCACGCCCATTTGGCGTGGTCAGAGTGACCTAACAAGGGTTTAAGTAGGAGGGAGGCAGGCATGCTGTCCCCTTCGCCTGGCTAAGCTCACTGGGAAGCATCTTGTAGGTCCCTCCCGCTGTGGGGTAAACCTGGTCAGTGGCTCCTTTGTGAGAGTACTATTCCTTAATAAACTACCTGTTGTCAATCTATTTCTGACTCCACTTTGTAAACCTCATTAAGCAGGCATAGGTCTAAACAGAGCAGAGAGGACAGGAAGACTCCCACAGTCCCTTCAAGAGCATTCTCCAATGACCTAAAGACCTCCTACAAGGTACTACCCCTTACAGGTACAGAGAACATCTCACTGTTTTCATACTGTGATCAAACCTTAACTTAGGATCTTAGGGGGCACAATCAAGTGATGAACACCACCCAAAGACAACCACTGGTCTTCCGATTTGGCTTATTTCACGAGCACAAGATACCTAACAGAGAACATGAATTAAACTTTTCCTGTTCGGGCTAGTGAGATGGCTCAGCTGGCAAAGGCACTTGCCACCAAGTCTTCTGACCTGTTTGATCCCAGGGACTGACATGGTAAAATTAACCAACTTGTGCAGGTTGTTCTCCGACCTCTACGTGAGTGCCCCCAGATAAATAAATAAAGTAAATTTGTTGTTTTTATGCAAGTGGACAAGAGATTTCCACTTGGAAAGTCGTTGGGTCTACTCCAACGACTGTCTTCCTTCCTTCCTTCCTTTTGTTTTCTTATGCAGTACTGGAAACTGAGTCCACACCTCACACGTGCTAGACAGATGCTCTGCTATGGAGCCAAATATCCTGCCCAGAAGCCAAGCACATTTATCTCCCTTTTCTGGTGGCTCTCACTAGTTTTAAAGCTTATCTTTAACACTGTAATACTCATCACACACACAACAAGAGCCAGAACAAAGCAGCCTCTCCTTCCAGCTTCCCAAGCCACACTGTTTTGGACATTTCTACAGGAACCACTTTTGCTGAGGAGGCTTCAGAAATTCTTCATTGGGTAGTCACAAATGACTGACACCAATTGCATGCTTGGGGGGGGGGTCTGGGAATCTGACACCAATGGGAAACTGGGCTTGGGAATGAGGTTGATCACAGAGGACCTGCTGGCTCAGGAACCCTTTGGGATTCCAGGGACTGCAGGGGTTAATGTGCCACGTTCACTACATTCCCTCAAGTGTCAAATCTAGAGGGTTCTTCTTCCCCATGGTCAACTCAGTGATGGACACACGATGCTTGGCTGCCTGTGCAGGTTGGGTTGGTGACCCCATTAACTCCTGGATGGGCTTGTCAATGTGATTTCTCTCCTGAACAAAGTCAAATATGGGTGGGATCAACAGCCAGGGTGTGCAACTAAAATAACTGTCTCTACTGTTACAGTGGTATCAGAGGCTTGGGAAGAAACCAAAATGAAACAAACAAACCCACTCAAAGTATTAAGGGATATTCCAGAAGAGAAAGAAAACCACACACACACACACACACACACACACACACACACACACACACACACACGAGAGAGAGAGAGAGAGAGAGAGAGAGAGAGAGAGAGAGAGAGAGAGAAAGCGCTTTCCTTCCAGCTCCCCAAGCTGCATTATTTTGGCCATTTCCATATTAAGCACTTAAGGAGAGTTCAGGAAGTCCTCACAGCCCTGAGACCCAAGAAAGCACCACCCAAAACACAAGAGAGCGTGTGCCAGCCCCTCTGAGAGCCTCCAGCAAGCCCCATCACCTGCTCTTTTCTGCACAATCCCAGTGGGATTGGAACCCATTAGTACTTTTCCACTCTGGTGTGCCAACAAAGGGGGAAGGGAAAGAGAAAATCAATTTCCTCAGCCGTCAGTAGAGCTTTGCTGTGCTCTGAACTCATGGGGAGGTGGTGGTGGGCACTAAATCCCTGTCAGGGGCTCCCCAGGGGACCTGCTGTGCAGGCACTCCCAGTAATGACTACTCCCAGTGGTTCCCCAGCAGGGCATGTTGGGAGACACGGATCAGGGTGACAAGAAGAAACGCATCCATCCACCCTTGGCATGCAGCCTGTTTCCTTTGCTTCTGGAAATGGTCCAGGGTGTCTAAAGTGCTGCCTGAACAGAATATCACGACTCAAAAAAAAAAAAAAATTGAAGAGGAAGGAACAGAAAAGAAGGGAAGGAATATGGAAGGCCCATCCTGTTACCTAGAAAGAAGTTGTGTTGTAACAAGACAGCCAGTGGGTGGATTTAAAAAGGTCCTGCCTGCATTCCCTGACTAGAAGTAGATGCATTTTACATGGGTAAGGCAGTGGCTTATGCACATTCACCAGAACTCACCGGAGGCCCCTTTGAAGTCATCCGGAGACCCACTCTGGGGGTAGAAACAGAGCTGGCTCTCAAAGTGCAACAGCTGGATGCCCCGGGGGGGCTGTCAATTTGCCTAATCTAACCCTCCCTCCAGGGAATCCATTAGAATACAAAAGCAGTCTCCTACTCACCAAGTGTGGTTCCATTTGCCTAAGTGATTCCCTTTGCACCCATGGTTCCTTGCAAGACTAATTCACCCAACACTTCCTTACTACCTTGTGAACCACACAGAGAGAGGGCTGCAGTCAGCAGGAAGCAGGGTTCCTTAGCCACAGAAAGCCTCATCAACTCAAGAGGCACACAGCCAGTAGACACAGCCTTGCAAACCACCAGACTCCGTTCTCTGCAGTAAGGTCCAGCTAGGTGACCATTTAAATTGCCTTCTGAGGGTCTCCCGGGTGTGTGCTCCTGCTCCAAACCGTACCACTGGCTACCAAGAATCTAAGTGGCCCACACTAGATATGGTTGGAAGATGCTGTGCTATGAGGGGCAGTAGCTGACAGGATTGGAACTCTGCCCTCCTCTCCCAAGCACGCAAAAGAACGCCAGGTGCTGCAGTCTGACCAGTGTCTCAGAAAAAAAAAAAGCTTACAGAGACACTTTCGCGTGGGGCAAGGACCTCACCCCCTGTATAGCATGGAAACCCAAATCAACCAAGGACAGCAGGGAAGAGGATTCAGCATGGGTCATAGAGCACCTTGGAGACCTCTTCCCTCAAATTCCCAGCGGGTGGGGACAGTCAAGTGGCAGGTAAGGCCTCCCCCAGGGGGAGACTTACCTGAAGGAAGGACATCTTGCGCATTACTCCCCCACCCCCTGACTAGTGGAACTTGTGGGTCTCGGTTTCTTTTATTTCCTTTTCTGGTAGTTTGTTTTCTCTTTGTCCTCCCCTTCCTCCCTTCTAATTGAGTCTGCTTCCCCGGTCTTACACAATGCTTCCACCCTATCTATCTAGGCAGGTCAGGAGCACAGTTGAAACCCGCTCCTTCCTCCTTCTGCAGCGGGCTTGGGCTGAGCTCTCAGAAGATGCCACCAACGACAGTTTCCGGAGCTCTGCATGCCTGTATCCACTTGCTCAGCAAAACAAACCCTAGCAAACAGACGCCGTGATTAGATTAGGGCTATTTTCAAGTGAGGACGTCAAGGCACCAAGCAAACCTAGGAAACGGAGGACATCACCGATGAGTCCAAGATCACACAGTCGTGGAGAAGCGCCGCAAATTCTCCCCTAAATTACAATCTCCTTCTGATGAGTGAGCAGCTAGGCAGCCCTAGCCTTCTCCACTGCAAAGGTTTACCCCAGAAGCCTCAGCTGAAAACGGAAAGAGCCCTGCGCACCCTGTCTTTCCTCTTAACGTTCCACAGAAAAGTTTCCAGGAGAGATAGTCCCAGTGAGAGGATACGAACGGACAGCCGAGATTTCACAAATGCCTTTTTAAACCTACTATTTAGGGTCTGTGACCGGCACTCGGTAAATTGTATATCCAGCCTCACTTACCTATTAAAACGGGGAGGGCAAGCCTAGTACCCAAACTAAATCCCCAGCCTCAAACTGCCTTGGGAATCCCTGTAACTCAAGTTCCCACTTAGCCCAGCTTAGGGCCACGCTGCTGCCTGTCCATCCGCTAGGAAAACACCCGCGGCGAGCATCTTGGAAGGGCGGGGGTGTGGATGCTACCGAGCCAGGCTCTGAGGCTCCGAGTCCTGGCCGCGCCAAGGCGCTAGCATCCGCGATCCCTAATCCCACCGAGCCCCTTCCCCAGCTTCCCTAAATCCCACCTCCAGTCCCACGCCCTTAGAGGAAGAGGTGGCTCTGCAGGGGGGATCGCCACCTCTCTCCACCGCACACCCGACTAGGGATCTTCTCGGCACCGCCAGCCACGTCCTCTCGGCGCACGCCCATCGCCTTGTCCCGGGGGTTGACCCCGCGAGCTTGAGGCCTCCGGGGAGTTCTTCCCTAGCCTCGCGCGCTGTTCCCGCAGAGCCCCTCTCTCGGGGCGGCGATCCGGTCCCCGCGCCTCCTCCTCCGGCGTCTCTTAGGCCGGTCCGGCCTCCACCCAGCCCGCTGCGGTCCACGTGGCTCGGCAGAGCTATATTGGGCTCGCAGGAAGCCCCAAGCAAGGGGAAAGCCGAGCCGAGGCCGGCGGGAGGGGCGCCGGGGCGCCGGGGCTCCGAGGGGCGGGCGCTGGGCGGAGGAAGGGGAGGGCTGCGCGCTGTGGAGGCGGCCGCGGGGCTGGGCGCGCCCAAGTCGCCGCTTGGTCCCAGCCGGCGGGCGAAGGCGGCCCCTCTCCGGACGCCCCGCCTCCGACTCCCGTTACACCCGGGGGAAGGTGTTCCAGAGGCCGCTCCCATCCTCACCCCGCCTCCCGCTCTCCCGGCGCTAGCCTCTGCCGCCGGAGCCCACTATGCCAGATACTTTCGACACTTTGCAAAGACAAAGAGCCCTAGACCGGAGGGAGGCGAGAGGAGGAGGCAGAAGAGGAGGTAGAGGAGGACCCGGAGGTGTGAGCTGGTCGGGGTGAGTATCCCGGACGCATCTCCTTAGATACCCCTCCGAACCTCCTCTGCACCCCAAGCCGGGCAACTCCGGTGTGTCTCCGGCGTTGGGCGAGTGCGCACCCAGCTGGTCGCTGTCCGGGTGCCCCAGGGACGGCGCCGCCTCGTGAGTTGGGGCTCGGGAAATTCCGCATGTGTTCTCTGAGTGCAGAGGTGATCGCCCGGACCCCGGCACAGCAGGGGTGGGGAAGGGACTTAGGAAGGTATGGTTGGCAGAGGAAGTGGGGCCGAAGACCCTAGGCGCCGAGAGGGAGAGAGCTCCGTCTCAGCCACGGCCACCACGGTGGTCTCAGGAAGAGTGTCAGGGAGGAGACTCCAGCTCTGAGGATCCAGGCTCTTTGGCGCTTAACGGAGGAGCCTCCCGGAGCTCAGTGGGGGAGCCTACGGTGATGGTGGCAGCTATTCCCGGAGCGGCCGCGGTGACATTGCACCCAGCACCGCAGTAGCTCCTAGCCCGGGCCGCGGGTAGCAGACTCCATCAGGGGCTGCTTGCCCACACTCTCTAGAGAAGCCGAGGTCTTGGGCTGGGACACTGTGGGGACGCTTGGAGGCCGTTGGTTATCTAGACCAGAGATAGTGGGACAGTGTCCGGGATGGAGTCTCCCAATCCGCTGTGAGCAGGCGCAGACCCGGGAGGAGGCTGTGGGCCCCCGGGACACCTCTAATCCCGCGCTGCGCCGGATCTCCGGGACAAGTTGGCTCTTAGGACAGGACAGCTGCATGAGGTGTGTTGGAAAGCCGGTGGATTAGCGTGGGCAAAGGGAGCAGGCGGTGGCAACTCGAAACTTGGGAGTCTGCCCCAACCCTGTTAGGCGCCTCAGCTGCCAAGAAACAATGTGACAAAAGTTAGCAACTTGTCCGTGTCTCTGTAATGTGACGTGCGCAGGGCACAGTCCTCCGCCCCTTTGATGAGTGCACCGGGGTGGGAAACCGTTGACACCGGGCAAGGCGACTCGGTTGGAGTACTGTTAGCTCCGAATCGGACCGTTGCGCAAGCAACTTTGAGCCCTTGGAGTTTTTTATTTGCTTGTTTGGTTGTTTTTTTTTTTTTTTATCTTTTCTACGTGTGAGTGTTTGAGCGTGACCTTGCGGGAGGCAGCGCGGCTGAACTCGAGATGGGCATTGAGTTGACCGGTGCCCCCCTCGTGGTACAGGTAAGGCGTCATCGCCTTGACTCACGGAGATTTCGGGAAAGGGTGCCCCGACCTGGAATTTCTCCAGCCTCTTGCACAAGGGTCCTAGCCAGCTCCTACCGCCAGTAGGAACTGGTGGCACTCCATGAGAGGACGTGCGCGCCCCGGAGTGCGCGGGTGAGTGGGGGCTGGGCTGGCCCCGGCATCTCGGAGGCTGAGTCCCAGGAGACCTCAGTGACCCCCGAGGACGGGAGCAAGCTCGCTCAGTCGCTACAGCAGGCTTTCGCCGGACTTCCACTGTGTTTATGGGGTACCCTCTCCTTTCCCAGCTCCGCGCCCCCTCGCCCTAACGGACTTGTGGTGAGATGAAGCGCCCACCCCTCCCTGCGGCAGGTGAGGGGCCGCTCCCCAGAGGAAAAACTGCTAGGAGCCGGGGACAGGGCTATGCGATCTCTGCCGCTGCTCCTGGCACACAGTAGGTGCTAAGCCTGCGCTCAGTGGGAAGGCCTCTGGGACACAAGGCGCTGGCCGGAGTCGGAACGCCCCTCGTCCCTTACCGTTTACTACTAAATTTAAATTGATCCAGCGGCTTCTAGGAGCGCGCTGAGCACCTACTACCTCCCTCGCTAAACCAGTGTGCGTGTTTCTGGAAACCGGGGGCGGTGTCCCCTGATTTTCTTTCTTGGATCATGGCCCATAGCGCCCCCAGGTTTGAAAAAGAGAGATGCACTGCCCCCTGCCGGCGTCTTTGGAAACAACGGCTAGGCTAAACTGTGAGAAAGGAAGACCAGAGCCTCAGGGCTGGGCCCCTGAGCCTCCCTGCACTTCCCCTTCCTGCCCAAACACCAAAGCCTTGTCATTTTCTGAACTTCCGTGATTGGCTGAAAAGAAACAGTAACTAAACTTCACCGTCCTGTGTCTCCCGCGTGTGCCTAAAATTGCATGGAGGGTGGAGATAGCATTTCGGAGCCTCAGTTTCCTTATCCCAAATGGGTCCTGCAGGATAGATATTATGCAGAACTGTGTGTAGATGTATATCGTGCAGACATATGCTTACAATATGCTTACAATGTGTGTTCACATGTGCGCGGACAGGAGCTGACTAAAGGAATAAAAGAATGAACGGCGCGCTTCTTCCCTCAGCTTTCTGACAATTCCTCTTTTTTTTTTTTTTTCTTTCCCTGAGGTCATACTGACTATTAAAGCCAGGGCCTGGGTTTAGCAGGGGGCTTCCCCACAGTGGCTTTGCTTCAGGCAGCAACATCCTGGAGCTTGAAAACAGGAAGTGCCCCTGGAAGTGAACACGAGGGTTTAAGTGTGTGAGCTTGCTTGCTCTGCAGCAGCAAGCGGAAGCTGACTTTCTCTGAGCTATTTGTAGATGGTGCTGGGGTCTAGTCTTTGGTGCAGGTTGCTACCTCGCCTATGTGCCCCCTCCAGTTGGGACCTCTGAACAATTGCCTACCACCAGTGTCAGGAGTCCTTGTTTCCCCTCTTGTCTGCCAAGGCTTGGGGAAGTTATCCGTGTATGGGCCTGGAAGGAAAGGATGCCTTGGGGTCCTAGATTCTCAGTATGACTTTGACAAGTGCATCTCCATCTCTCCTTCCACCAAGAAGCCTGTCTTGTCAGGACTCTACCCTAGAAACAAGTGTCGGGCAGTCCTCCCCTGGAAGGCACCTCCAGTTGCATGACTTTGGTATCTACCCCTCATCAATTTACCTGGCTAGTGTTACTAACTCATGGGTTTGTGTTTGGACAGGGCTGTTGTTTGGTGGAAGCTGAACCTTAACTTTCATCCCAAGCCCTTCCAGTCTCCAAAAAGCAAACAGAAAAAGAAAAAAAAAAGTAAAGTCCATCAATCATTGTACAATGGTCTCTTATCCACAGATATTTCCCAAGATACGGGTAGATATCCAAGACCTTAGCTACCATGGAGTGTTGTGACAAAGTCCAAATTTTAAATTAAGCCGCAGCAAAAGGTTAACCGTAACTAGCAGCGAAATGGAGCAGTTATAACAATATTCAGCAATAGGTTGCTTCAAACCTATCAGTTTAAAAGTTGTAGAATTGTCTGTGTAATTTTTTGGTCTTGAGCTGATTGTAAAGTTACTGAAAATTGGGAAGTGAGACTTCTAGAGTACTTCCCAACGACTGCTTTGTGCATGGAAAGCTGGCCAGGTCAGAAGAAACCCAAAATCAGACTTTCAGGACCTTTTGATCATTTGCATGACCCACATGGAAACTGCATTCCTGAAATGGCCTGAAAACCCACGAGAGAGCTTGCTTGTCTGTTCTAATTTGGTCAGAAGAACCCAGACGTGACCCCAGTGAAAGCCTGCCTCTGAGTCTCAGTGCCAAGGCTCCGTTGCTTTGCAACGTGGCACCCAAGCTATTCTGGGTCCTGGGTCTCGGTTTCACTGTCTGCAAAACAAGAAGCTGTAGTGTTCTGCTGGCAGTCACCTGGGGCCTCTTTGTAAAGAAAGTCCCTATCTCCTTTAAGTTCACTCGGATTCTTTCTCAGAACTAGTCTGCTTGGGGAGACTCGAGCATGCTACCCCCAGGTCTCAAGCTCCTCCCTTCTCCCTGAAAGGGTGGCTTCCTGTCTTTCTGAGTCCTCTCTCACTTGGTCAGGTGTTTGCCAGCATTTCTAATGCTGGGTTTGGAGAGGTGAGGTTTGGCACACAAACTGTGCATTTATTGTGATGTCTTGGGGCTCCTGTGTGCAGATTGCAAAGAGGCCAGGGTGACCTCCTTGTCCATGAACTGAAAGTGACCTTAGACATTATTCTGTTCAATCCCTTAGCTTTAATGCAAAACTGTGAGCCCCAGGGGATTTACTGCCTCTTTGGTTAAAGTTGGTGGAGACCACTGCCTTGCTTTGGTTCCATGTGAGCCTGTGTTTATGGGGACTTTGTTTTGTCCCAGATACCTGGCAGGGTGCTGGAGATACCAGGAGTGGAAAAACACATGGTCCTTGAACTCCTGCTGTCCCGGAGGTTTCAGGCCTCTGAGGGAGGTTCAGGGGATGACAAAGAGTCATGTCATATGTGGTATTTATCTCGACCAAAGCCACTTGTGTTGAAAGGGTCACTAGATTGTGAGCCCTTCCTCCTTGAGGGATCCACAGAAAGAATCTGGGGCGGGGCGGTGGAGTGGTACCAGGCCTTGGTAATGCAGGGTTGGTTCTATCAGTCTGCAGCAGAGCAGATGTCTTTCCTTGGCGGTAGAGCTCGGTGGTAGAGCATTTGACTGCAGATGTCTTTCCTTGAATGGCGTCAAGCAGATATCAAACACGTCTTACACTGTGTGTGCAAGGAAACAGAGGGCCCTGAGACAACAGACTGCCTCTGCCTTCTGCACAAAGAGCTGAGGCCACTGGAGGTGGTAGGGACTAGATGCTTTGGTCCTTCACTGTGTCCTTTTCTCTGGCTGTTTTTTGTGCTAGGATGGTTAGAGCCTGCAGGACCCTCGCTGCAAGCTTCTAAAGAGTATGACTATGGGAAGCTGAGAGGATGAGCTGGATTTGCTTTGAAAATTCATCCTGATGCTCTGTTTCGAATATTTGACTCACACCTATACACATACCTCCCATGTAGATTTGGACAGCAGATCTGGGAGGCTGGAGCAGCCAGCTGTGGGAGAAAGTGCTGGCTTTCAAGGGGACACTGCCACAGGCCAGCTGCGTGAGCCGGCCAGGACTTGCTCCTGTGTGCTACTTGTTGCATGGGTGCCTGGAGATAGAGAGAAGGTTGGAAGTGAAGGTTCACTCGTGGAAGCCCCAGAGCCTCCAAGTTCCAGATGAATGAAGTCTGCTTATCAGAGAAAGTGACTGTGTCAGGGCTCATATGAGTCTGTTCCAGGTGGTGGAATGGAGTTCCAAAGTTCTGGAACTCTCATAGGGAAACCCTGTAAATAGGCAGCTGATTTTTCAGGTAAAGCAGCTCATTAACCTCTCTGAACATTCCCCAGGCTGCCGTGGAGGACTTTCTCATTCCTCTAAGTTATATAAAAACCTTAAAAAAACAAAAACAAACAAACAAACAAAAACAAACCTTCTTTCCTATGGAAGAACAATTACTAAGTGGTCAGGACAGGGGCTGAGAAGTGGTCCCAAAGCACTGTTACCAAGAATAGTAGTCAGGTTCTGGTACCAGAACACTCTGTAGTCAGGCTGGGAGAGAAGGATCATTTAGATTGGGTTTAAGGGTGCCCAGAGTGGACTGCATCTAGGCACCACATCCTGGTGGTGAGGTGTGACGATTAGTTTTAAATGTCAACTCCACACAATCTGGAATTAGCTGAGAAGAGACCCTGGGTTGAGGGACTTGCTAGATCAGGGTGGCCTGTGGACACTTCTTTGGAGAGTTTGTCTGTCTCTATTGCTAATTGTTGTAAGAAGACTGAACTCATTGTGGGTGGAATCATTCCCTAGGTGGGGTGTGTGGTGTGTGTCTGTGTGTTTGTGTGCGTGTGAGCTATATGAAGCAAGAGAGAGATAAACGAAAATTAGTTAAGAAGCAACATCTGTGCCTTCCAGTATCCCTGCTTTAGTTCTGCGTAGACCTTGTCTCGGTGGCAGACTGGAACCTGGAACGGTAGATGAGAATAAAACCTTTAGTCTTCTCTGTTGCTTTTGGTTAGGGTATCTTTCATAGCAACAGGAATGAAAGTAGAACAGGAAGGCTCAGGTGTCAGAATGTTTCCCAGGTGTGTGTGTGGTGGGGGCAAGAAGGGAAAAACGGTGCCTGGGACATAGAACTCCTGGGTCTTGGGTTTGTCCCCTCTCATATGCTCGTCCCTCCAGGTCCTAAGTAGGAGTCAGCAAGGTAAAAGGCCCTCCTTGCCTCTATCCCAGAAGCTGGAAGGAGCCTAGGAGACAAGTCTATGTACGCAAATCTAATTTGCTCCCCTGAGAAGGATTTCAGTAGCATCTACATTTTACTAAGTGTTTAGTGTATGCCCCGAAGTATGTAGCCTTTTAGACATCTTGACATTTTGGATACAGACAGGAAATTCAAGTGGAGATTTGCATAAAGGAACCCCCCTCCCCCCAGAGGTTGGGGCAGCACCTGGGGTGGGGCATCAGCAGGAAATGACAGCCGTACCTTCTCTACATCTGGAAAGGGGGCAGAGGGAGCCGCTGGGATCGAGGACTGCATAGCAGTACAAATCGGCAGAGGCCCTGGGGAGCGACCTGGGGGACTGGACAAGGAGGCCACGCACTTTGCCCTAATCCAACCTGCTATGTACAGCTTCAAGCTTCTGGAAAGACAGCCACCCAGAAGCCAGGGATTCTGGCAGGACACGGGGCAGGGAAGTGTGTGGGGGGAGAGGGGGGTCTTTACAGTAGCTTCCTGGGAAGGGAACTGGGTGGAGTCAGGTATAGAGAGCTTAGAGAGCTAAGACTGAGGAGATCCAACCCACACCTGTTGTCTCCCTTGATTCTGCTACAGCCTGAGGCAGCAGTATGTCAGTCCACATACTGTCAATGAGAAGCCAGAGGGTAAATCCCTTAGGTGAGGCCACAGAGTTGCTAGAAGTCCCAATTCAACCCATTGTATCAGATTACCCCTAGTGTGTCAAGATAAGGCAACGTCCCTTATTGTTTTCCATTGATAAAGCAAAATGCCTGAGGCTGAGAAGTTGGAGACAAAAGAAGTTTATTTAGTTCATAGTATTGGGAGTTGAGAATTTAAGCTACCCGGTGTTGACTCTGGTGATAGCCCCTGGTTCAGGTGCTAATGAATGGCATTAGGATAGTGCACTAGGAAGAGATAACTAGGAAGCTAAGTGGGGTAGGGTGGGTGTGGTCTAGTCTGTGCCCTCCCACCAGGTCCCCTCCCTTAAAGGTCCTCTGTAGGGAGACAGTGATTTTGGATGTTTTACACTATTAAGTTTTAGACTAAAAGGGGAATTGTAGGGAGGCACTGTAGGCACGCTCCTAGGAGCTAGCTACAGGTGTGCTTAACTACTCCCTTCAGGGCGTGGTCAGGGGAGGTTCAGGATGACTCGGGTGGGGAGTTCTTAAGGGGTGGCAGACACAGACACGTGGGGAGCCCTCTCTCTGGCCTCCCTAGCCTGCTGCCTCTGGGCACGCTCTGGCTTGTGCTTGGCCAGTATTACTTGAATAAAGATATCCTAACCTGTAACTTCTCCCTATAGTCCTCCATTCCTTTAATACT
This sequence comes from Cricetulus griseus, assembly GCF_003668045.3. Classification (NCBI taxonomy): domain Eukaryota; kingdom Metazoa; phylum Chordata; class Mammalia; order Rodentia; family Cricetidae; genus Cricetulus; species Cricetulus griseus. Next base: position 21,437,739 of record NC_048603.1, read on the forward strand.
GCTTACTGGGTACCGAGTTTCCAGCATGAATCCTTAGAGGACGGACAGAAACCCCATCCAAACCCTGCAGACCCTCAGCTTGTCTGTCTCCACTCACCTCTCAATGGGAAGTGTGAAGGTTTGCCTGGGTTTCAGGGCCTCTCAACTAGACACTCCAGGGACAAGATCACTCACTCAGTTTCCTCTTTTGTCACACAGATACCTTTTGTACAACTGATGTGAAAACAAGTTTATTTATTAATAATTTCACCATGCATCTTGGGTTATCAGAATTGCCCAACAAATGCTGGTGTGTGTGTGTGTGTGTGTGTGTGAGAGAGAGAGAGAGAGAGAGAGAGAGGTGCACACGTGTGTGTGTGCTTGTGTGTGGTGCATACATGTGAGTGTGTGTGTGTGTGTGTTGCAAACATGTGACTGGGTGTATGCCCATGAGAACACAAGCAGTGATAATTTTGTGCAATGCTCCATTCGGAACAAGTGGGGGCAGGACACGGGGTGTTTTCCTGTACCATTCTCTCCCTTATTGTCTTGAGATGGGGTTCCTCACTGAGCCAAAAGCGAACTGTTTTGCAAAGGCTGTCTGGCCAACCAACTCTTGGGGTCCACCTATCTCTGACCCCCAATGCTGAGGTTACAGGTATGTACAGTCACGCTTGGCTTTTTACGTGGATGCTGGGAATTCAAGCTCAGATGCCTCTCTGAAAGAACAAGCACTGTTACCCACTGGGCCATCTTCCTAAGTGCCAGCTTTTCAATCCTGAGGACGCTGATTTCTGGACAGGTTGGTGTGGGGACAGACTGTGCCCCACAAAGGCATTAAAAAAAAAAAAAACCCATTCAAGGGGGCTGGAGAGATGGCTCAGAGGTTAAGAGCATTGACTGCTCTTCCATAGGTCCTGAGTTCAATTCCCAGCAACCACATGGTGGCTCACAACTATCCATTATGAGATCTGGTGCCCTCTTCTGGTGTGCAGGTATACATGGAAGCAGAATGTTGTATACATAATAAATAAATAAAATCTTTTAAAAAAAAAACCAAAGATCACATAATAAGACTGGAATATTTGCACATTAAAAGTGTGTCTTTCGGCTGGGTGATGGTGGCAAACCCCTTTAGTCCCAGTAATCGGGGAGGCAGAGGCAGGTGGATCTCTATGAGTTTCAGACCAGCTTGGTCTACAAGGTGAGTTGCAGGACAGCCAGAACTGTTACATAGAGAAACCCTGCCTCAGAACAAACAAACAAACAAAACAGCCCACAAAATGTGTCTTCCAATTAGTCAGAAGTTATTTGGAACTTTTTTTTTCTATTCTTTCTATGTATATTTTTGTTTTGCTTTCTTTTTTTCCCCCTCTAAGATACTGGTTATTCAACCATATAGGCCTGAAAGGAATTTTTTAATTGATGTTTATTATTTTTAATTGTGTCTAATGTGTCTCTCTGTGTGGGTATTTGCACATGAGTGCAAATGTCCACAGAGGCCAGAGGCATCAGATCCCCCTGGAGCTGGAGTTACAGGCAGTTGTGAGCTGCCTGATGTGGGTGCTGGGAATTGGAGCGGTGACCTGAGAGAGAAAGATGCCACATGACAGAGCTCACATGGAGGATTTATTTTTATTGGGGGAAAGTGAATGGGAAGGGGGGAGGGGAGGAGGGAGACTGGCCTCAGGGGACACGAGCAGCAGAAGAGAAAAGAGAGGCAGAGCGAGCGAGAGAGAGAGAGAGAGAGAGAGAGAGAGAGAGAGAGAGGTGGGCAGGGCCCTTTTAAAAGGGAACATAGTGAATGTGCACAGGTGGTGCTCTCAGTGGCTGCAGCTGAGGGTGTATCCTGTCAGAACCCCAAGGTCAGATCAGTACAGATGCCTGAATACTAAAAACTCTCCCATCTATAACTTGAAAGTTTTAAAGACAATATAAAATAAGGGTTAAAAAGCAACATCAGGGCTGGAGAGATGGCTCAGGAATTAATAACAGTGACTGTTCTTCCAGAGGGCCCAGGTTCAGTTCCCAGGAACCACATGGCATTCACAGTTCCAGGAGATCCGACACCCTCACGCAGACATACTTGCAGGCAAAATACCAGTCAATGCTCATAAAAATTTTTAAATTAAAAAATCAAATAAAAATGCCTTTAATTCCAGTACTGTGAGGCAAAGACTGTAGATCTCTGGGTTCAAGTCCAGCCAGGACCACATAGTAAGACATTTTCTCAAAAACAGATAGATAGATAGATAGATAGATAGATAGATAGATCATAAGAACAATTGAATATAATATTGGTTCCAGGTGACTTGGTGGAATTAAAAGGTGACATTAGGAAGGGATAGCTGGCATATGTCGAGAAAATACTTACTCTGAATTTCACTAGATACAGCCTTTAAAAATCTAACCCAAATAGATTGTATTGTGGTAAATTTGGCTTCATTGAAACAAAGCAAGAGAAATCCATTTGAACACATAAGGCACTAATGGAGCCAGTTTGGCTAAAAAGTTTACCTCCATGCGTATTTACTTAATAGAGAGCTCTTGAGAAAAACCCCATCATTAAAATAATAAATAAATAAATATTAAAAAATAAAAACAAAAGCAAACCTGTGACTTTTCTACCTGAGATGGAACGACTCCGAAATATTGACTCATGTTCAAGAGGCCCACATGAAAGATGGCAATTCATCTAATTGGCCATCTGCTTTTTCAGAAATAAAAGGGTCAGTGGTAAGAAAATAAAAACACAGCTCTTTCATTAGATCCTAAGAAGAGTAGCTGGGAGCTTCAAATGAATCTTCTGATGTCACTGGCTCTGCCCTCTCTCCTGCTTGGTGGACTGTGGCTACAGCAGGCCCTGAAAGAGCCTCCAGGGCCAGGGAACTGCTAACCTCAGCTCCCACGGACTTTAGTATCTGCAGCTGGGTTGTTTTCTGAGTGTTGCCCTTGACAATGGTTCTTCCTACTCTGCAGATAAACATGCAGACCATAGGACTGTCAGATGGCATATAAAAACACTTTTTTTTGATGGTTAAGGGCAACTTTGGGATTTCTGTTCTCTCCCTCCAATGGGAGGGTCCCAGGGGATCCAACTCAGGTAGCCAGACTTGGTGGCAAGTCCTTTCTTTACTTGCCGAGCCATCTAGCTTCTCTTAGATCCTCATCTTTTTCTACAAAGTTGGGAGACAAGGTGTCTGGGCTCCCACCTGACCACAGAGAGCCGTGATCATCGCTCTACTTGGCCTATCCTGCAAGCAGGCTCCCTGGTAGGAGATCCTGACCCCTCTGACACTCCTCATCCTCACAGCAGCCTGGGTGGTCTCTAACCTCATTTCAGCGAAACAGAAACTGGAAGCTGAGAGTCAGCAGACAGGTTAGGTTAAGACATTGATGTGGATAGATCCCCAGAGCCAAAAGTGGTAGAGTTGGAATTTCCTGGCACTTTCAGAGCCCAGACCCAGACCACATGCAGTGTGCATAGAGCGTGATCCAGTACCCAGCAGCTCTGCATTGTGGAGGTTTGGGCGTGTGGGAGAGCAGTACTGCTTCTGACAGGACGTCAGCCCGGCCCCTAGGGCTCAGATTCACCCCATCCGAGCCATGTTCAATAGTGACCTAGGACTCAATGCATTGACTACCTAGTTAGGCAGAGGTCCTGAGTCTCCGTACTTACTTCTCCTGAGTCTAAAATCAGCAGCTTCACCCTCTGGTGGACTGGTGCATGCCATCAGTGTGCTAAGTGCCTGCCATCAGTGTGAGCTAAGAGCCACATCCCAATTGCGATTCTTGGGATGACTTGGTTGGTTCTGGACTCACGGGTCTTTGCCATTTTCACTTCCATCTCAGGTCTCTGATGGCAAGTGCTTTTTTAAAATTTTATTTATTTAAACTTTATTTTATTTATTTATTTATTTTGGTGCCAGCACGCGCAGAATCCAGACACCCCTATGGTGTCTGGGGACCAAGCGATGTTCAAAGCCGTGGTGAGTCTCCCAGAACTGGAGACAGGACCTGGCAATAAGGCTAAGAAAACATTTGGTTTGCAAGCCAGCCTGCAAATGTCGTTTCCTAGACGGGCACCTGGGGAGGCCGATTTGCTTCAAGTGAACTGAAGAGCAGCACAAGACTGTGATTTTGGAAACCCTCCTTTAATAACATCTTCACAAAAGACAGGAAGATGCCTTGTTCCTTTAGGGGAAGATCTGCTAATCCCACCACCTGTGGGAGGGTCAGAGGATAGAGCCCTTGGCTTGGGAAATATATTAGCTGCCACAGCCCCGAGCTGCTCTGTGGGGTGCGGAGCTGGAAGTTTCAAAGGCTAATCTCCAAGGTAAAAATGTGGTCTTTTGGCCAAAAAGGAAATTAAAATGAGGAGAGAAGATAAGAGGGCTGTTAGTTAGCCTTGCCACCCACTTAATAGGAACTTTGGATTAAAAAAAAAAAAAAACTTCCCGGACGTGGCAAGATGGGCAAAAGTGTTTGCCAGGCAAGCCCGAAAACCTGTTCCGTCTCTACGTCTCTAAACCCATGTTCTTAGGGGAGAAATGACTCCCAAAGAAAAGTTGTCCTCACTTCCACACGTATGCCATGTCATGTGCACACTTGTGTACACACAGACACACACACAGACACACACAGACACACACACACACACACAGACACACACACACACACACACACACACACACACACACACACACACACACAGGAAAAAGGAAAGAAAAAAGAATTAGCTTCTGTCTGTAGTGAAGGCATTGGCCCCGACATAAAGCCTGGTGCTGTTTTCCTGTCTGTACCTGTGACCTGAAACTGGAAGCAGCTGTGAGCCCAGAAGTACGGGCAGGATTTTTTTACAAATGAAACTTATTCCTCTCTCATGCCAAACCCACAGAGCCGAGAAAGTCCTGGAGGCTGTGGAGAGAGTTTGGAATACAGACAGGCAGCATGGCTGGGAACCGTCCTTGGGGTGCAGTCAGGCAGGTTTCCTCTTTTGCCCTGAGCTATGGAATCCTAACTGTTGACTTAGACTGAGTGAGGATGCCCTGAGTTCATTCGGTGATAGCAAGTTACAGCGGTTGCACGCTAAGAAAGCGTGAAACGAAGAGTTATGAAACCCTACTGGGTGCCCTTGTTCAACCTTCTCCTCCCCGATAGTTCAGTTATTCTTCTGCTGAGTCACTCACTGATTCATTGGGTCATTTATTAAAGTTTTAGCTCTGCTGCTTCATAGCTGTGTGACCTGGAGCCAGTTGTTCAGCCATTCTGTGCTTGTTTCCTGTCTGTAAAGCAGTCCTCATAGGGCCCATCTTCCAGGAGATGCTAAGTGATACCAAGGGAGTTCTTGCTCCTGAAGTGTTTGGAAAGAGCTATCAGAGGAGCCATGCTCTGAGCGACAACCTCAGTCAGCATTATGGTGCCTGTTAGTGCCCTCTTGCTTAGAAACTTTGGGGCCATTTCCTTGGCTAAACTAACTCCCTGTGGATATCCTGACTGGGCTGCACACTCTGCATGTAGGGACCTCTGTGTCCACAGAAGGCCCATAGGGTAGAAACCAGTCCTCACACACCTTTTGAAAGAGGAGGACTTTCTAGAGGAAGCAGCAGGCTGGAGCCTTCCTGGGTTTAAAAGGTCAGAGTGGGAGTGCAAAATAGCTTCAGTGCCTGACCTTTATTTAACTCCGGCTGGGCCCTCAGGGGTGCTCGCTCCGCCCCTTTAGTGATAGTGTTGGTATCCGTGTCTTGCTCTCCTCACACATCAGAGTGGGCCAAGGAGCAGGCCTCTTGGTGGCGGCCAGGCTGCCACCCCACTGACCCTTCTGAGAGGAAGTTGGTGTTGGCTTTTGTGTATTCCAGCCTGCATGCAGTCTGCCCCTTATCTATGTAAGCACCTGTCAGGGAATGCACTGGCGGGCTGCTCTGGCTCATTTCTCCTTCTGGGTAGTGTTGGGGACACCATTGTTATTGGTGTTTTGGCATCGAGACGCTGAGGCATGGAAACCAGTCAAGACCCAAGACTCCAGGCCAGGGGAGATAACTTCATCTCTTGCTGAATCGAGTCCCCTGCTCATCTCCCTGAACCTTCCTGCACCTCGTTCCTTCAATCAGATAAGGACAGTAAGGAGACAAACAATGCTCCTACCCCATACATTGAGCTGTACTTTTGAGAACTGAAGAAAGGATGGTTGATGGTGGCACTCCAGGTGACCTGCACCAAGGTTCCCATGGTCATAGGCAAAAGGCAAGGGTTTCTTCCTTCCCTCCCTTTCCCTCTCTCTCTCTCTCTCTCTCTCTCTCTCTCTCTCTCTCTCTCTCTTTCTCCCCCTTCCCTCCCTCTATCTCCCTCTCTCTTTCTCCCTTCCTCCTTCCCTCCCCTTTCACTTTCCCTATCCTGTCTCCCCCCCATCCACAAGGTTACGTTCACAGACCTCCTCCTTTAAAGAAGAGACTGGCTAGAAGACATTGCCCACGTCACACAGCTCCCAGGCGTCCTCGGGAGATGAAGAGAACATGCACTGAGCTGCACCTGATGCCCACAGAAGAGCCACTCAGGCTGCTGCCAGACCCACTGAAAAAACCAAATCACTTCACATCCCAGGAATGGCCAGGAACACCCTACCTGGACATCCTTCCTTCCTCCCGACCAAAACCCCAAAGGAGGAGGAGGCTGGGACAGTGAGTGACCAGCCCTCTGCCTGCAGCCCAGGGACAGCAGGGAAGAGCACCCATAATTCCTGCGTTGTCATTCTCAGCAACTCTACCTTGCAGATGAGGACAGCTGGGGTTAAGATGTCAGAGCAGCCAGAGGATGCTCAAAACAGGAAAGAGACTCAGGCCCTGGAGCCAGGGTCCTGCCCGGCTGCTGGAGGAATAAATGGGCTATTTCAGTGTTCTCTCAGATGGGCTGCCTGGCCAAGCCATCTCTACTCACTTTCCTGGCATGCCAAAGCCAGCATCGGCAGAGTGATTAGGTAGGACGGTCACCTTGCTCACGGTGTAGGTCATGAGCTGGGGAATGAGGCAGGTGCACTTCTGTTGATTATCTGTCTTTGCCGTTGACATGGGCTGAGGCTCAGCTCTGAATGTGAGTGTTGAGGCCTCCTACGAAACGGCACCCTGGCTTTGAGTTTCACCTCCACCCATCCGTGTGTGGCCCTGAGTAAATCATGGAACCACTTCACATCCTCAGTTTCCCACATCTGTGTCATGGGGACGGGCTGGGAAGTTTCAGGGTTGAATATGAAGGTGGAGAGAAACTGTGCCCACGAAGCGCTTAGCATGGCGCCAGCCTCCCTAGCCAGGCTCAGCCGTAGCCACTGTTGTTAGTGATAATATTTCTCCCTCAGAGGAGCCAGACCACAGCATTTGACTTTCAAATTCAAAGATACACACTGCTGTGAGGAGTCCTGTATGTGGAGCCTTTTTCAGACATGGAGGCTTCACGGTAGAGAACAGCCCCCCCCCCCGCCCCCAAATCCGTGGCTTCCTATCCCACGAGAGTGTCACTGTGACACCCAGAGGAGAGCCGTCCTCCTGTTCTCTGAGCGTTTTGTTACTCTCTGCATCTGCCTGTGGCACCAACACTGACTTTTGTAGGTCTCCTCTTCAGCTCTCCCTAGCTTCTCCCTCTGGCCTTATTCCTAGGACAGTTATCCCTTTTGCACTCAGACGCAGACAGACACTCATCATGTCGATCCCATGGTCCAGGAGCATCTTGTTGGGACAGGGCTGTAGTTAGCAAACAACACACTTGTGCATTCATAGTCTCCTACAGAGTATAGAGTGATACAGCTCCTTGTGTCTGAGTCCCCTCCCTCCACAGTGCACTCCTGGAAGGCAGTGCCCAAAAGTCTACTGTTGGTCTCACTAGGGCAAAGTAGCGTGTGACACAGCCTAGTTAAGCCTCGTAAGTGTTCACATGAGTAAATTTTGCTGGTTCTGGCCTTTAGGAATAACTTCAGCTAAGCCTTGGTTTTCTATTTCAGACTCCTGAGTATGCTAGTCATATGACCACGTTGCTTAATCCCAAGCCTCCAGATATATTCGTACTCAAAATGACAGAGTATACACACACACAGTATGAAGGACAGTTTAACAACGTGTCCTCAGCACTTAAAGATACCACCTACTATTCCCACTACTGTTTTAATTTTTATCAAAGTGATATCATGTTCTTTTCATAATTTTCATTCTTTTTCTTTTAATCTGTGCATTCATGTGTGTGTGCCTGGGTCTGGAGGCCAGAAACTGATGTTCGTTGTCTTCCTGGATTCTTCATCGACACCTTAGTTTTTTTTTTTTTTTTTTTTTTTTTTTTGGTTTTTCGAGACAGGGCTTCTCTGTGTAGCTTTGGAGCCTGTCTTGGCACTCTCTCTGTAGACCAGGCTGGCCTCAAACTCACAGAGATCCACCTGCCTCTGCCTCCCGAGTGCTGGGATTAAAGGCATGTGCCACCAACACCCGGCGACATCTTAGTTTTTGAGACAGTCTTACACTGAATCTGCAGCTCACTGTTTCAGGAGGCTGGCTGGAGTCCTGCTGACCTGGCTGTATCTGCTTGGCACTGGGGTTACAGGCCGCCTGGGTTGTATGTGGCTTCTAAGGATCCAAACTCAGTCCTCATGCCTGTGCAGAAAGCTCCTTACTCTCTGAGCCACCTCTCCAACCCCCAGGCTCTTGTTAATTCACCTACTTTCCGACAGGGCCCTGCAAGACCGTTGAGGCAGGCATACTTTGCATCTCATCCACGAGTACATCTGAGAAAAGCTGCTAGTCTTAGATCACACACTTGACTGGACCGCCCTTTACCTGTGGCACACCTCGAAGCATCCGTGCTGTGTCAGAACACGACATGCCCACGGGCCCTTGAGTAAGGAGTCCCGTAATTCATAAATGCACAGATACTATCAGGCCAGGCAACGTTAAAAGTTATCCAGATGAACATTTTCTGCTTGGAGGGGAAGAGCTATGATTTATTAAGCGAGCTGTCTCTGTCTCTCCAGGAATGATGTTGAGCTTTATCTCCAGTTCCCTGTCCTGCTCTGAGAAGGAACAAAATCGGAGAGCAGTCTCTTGTGAGATTTACTGTATAATACTGTGCGGTAGACAGCCACGCCTGGTGACACTCGGGGACTGTGAATGCTGGATGCACAAATAGGGTCAAAGAAACAGTGACTTATGGATCCAGGGCAGGGAGTAAGAACACAGAGCAACTTAACCATGATTTGTTTGGCTGGAATTTGTCCTAATCGGTGCTCCAGTTAGTCGGTAAATGTTTTTCTTGTCTCTGAGTGTCCCTGTTGGAGTTGAGCAGCTTGGGTTGGCACTCCTGCCTGGTGGGTGGACAGGATGAAGAGCTGAGTAGCCTAGAGCACATTGACACGACCTGGAATCTACACTCTTCACTCCACAGGCTACGAGAACCAGCTGGGTAACAGAGGTAAAAGCTTTGAGGAAGCCACCCCCTTGGAACTTGGATTTCCTGTTGGGGATGTTATCCCTGGCCCCATGGAGAATAAATATTAGGTCTGATTTGCCCCGTGTGTGAAGCTCATGTGTTGAGGGTCTGAACACACCTACCGGTGGTGTTTCAATGGTGAGGATTTAGTTGTTATCTTTGTTGGAAGCTTCAGCCTTGGACAAATAGAGGCATGCCATCAGGGCTTGGTGGGGACAGAGCTGCGAGGTGGTCTTTCAGCAAAGTTTTTGGGGGGACTTTGGAAAAGTTAAGGAGTACAAGGCATGGGAAGTCACAGTAGAACTGGCTGTCCTTGGCGTCAACGCGGGCTTTCTCTATGTTCGAGAGCTCAGTGCTAGACCCCGAAATTGGGGGGCTGAAGCTGCTGGAGGTGAGCTGGGCTTAGACGCCCAGAGATGTTCCCTTGGAGGAAATGTCTGAGACGATCCACGTGAGTGGGGAGAGTCAGTTTGGCCCATGGTGTCTGAGATTTCCATCCGCTGTGGCGGCTTCCATGGCAGTGGGCCTGCGGTGAGGCAGAACCTGTGCGATCATGCGGCAAAGGCAGCCACTCAGGGCCTCAGCCACTCAGGGCCTCAGCCACTCAGGGCCTCAGCCACTCAGGGCCTCAGCCACTCAGGGCCTCAGCCACTCAGGGCCTCAGCCACTCAGGGCCTCAGCCACTCAGGGCTGCCAGGAAGCTGAGGCAGACGGGAAGGGGAAGGCACGCTGCCAGTGACCTCCTTCCTCTGACCAAGCCCATACCCTACTTTCCATCTTTCCCCAATGAGGCCATCAGCTCAGAAATCCATCAGTGGACGGTCCATGGGCAAAGTCAAGCCTCTCAAGAGCCATTCGCTTCCCTGAGTCTCATCAGCTGATAATAGAGCTTTTGACCTACAAGGCTTCAGGAGATATTTTGGATCCAAACCAGCTGTGTCCAGACCAAAGAAAGAACTGGTTCAGGGTTGGTTGTATTGTTTCAGTGAGATCCCTGATCTTGACTTGATGCCCACCGATGTCAGTCTATAAAGAGAGGCTCAGTGGGGAGCAGGCCTCCGTGTTAAAGTGATTCTCAGCTTTCTCCCTATGTCTTAAGATATAGGTTATACGATATAATCAAAGTATTATCTCTAGGGATGCATATATACGTGCAGGCCTTTCTATGGTGATGTTTCTCAACTGTTCAGATATATATATATATATATATATATATATATATATATATATATATATATGCCCAAACTCAAGTACAGGCATCTATTAAATTGTAAACCGGCCCCACTCCAATTGATGCTCGGGGCTTTGTCTCTTCATTATTCAGCAACCACCAAGTTCCTCCTCAGTACTGTATATAAAATATATAAAATTGTATATAAATACAATAGGTAGCGAAGGTGGGTGAGGGATCCCTGCTGGCAAAGTTTGGCCCCTCCTCCACCAAGGGTCTCATTCTAGGGAGAGCAGTGACAGCAGAGTGGGGAGAGGCCTAGTGTTAAGTAAACCTGTGCTGTATTAAAAAGTGAATAGCCAGTAAGTGGGTGAAACAGAAGAAACAGTGGGCAGCCAGGGTAAAGTCTCTAGCCCAGCTTGTATGCCTGAGACACAGGGTTTTATCCTAGCACTGGAGAGACAGACAGACAGAGAGTCAGAGAGAGAGACAGAGAGAGAGACAGACACACACACACACACACACACACACACACACACACAGAGAGAGAGAGAGAGAGAGAGAGAGAGAGAGAGAGAGAGAGAGAGAGAAATAATAGTAATTAACTTTCCCCATATACCACACCAGGGACAATGATGAGAGTCAGTCACCTCCTCCCTTCAGGGGTTAGCAATCCAGGGAAGCATTTTGTAGAAGTACAGATGCCAGGAACTACAGGGGCAATGTCCCCTCTGCCAACAGAGGGGTCCTGGGAAGTGCCCTTTGAACTGGAATGTGAGGGGTGAGTAGAAAGAGCAAAAATAAAGGGGATTGTTCCAACCAATGATGTGTAGAGGTCAGGCCAAGGTCAGCAGGACCTACTCTAGCTGGCTGCTACTGAGAGAGTCAAGGCTTCCTCCAGCTAAGCAGCCAGGCTCCCTCCAGTTCTTGGTGAGACTAAAGGCACCTCCAGCTGTTGAGGCAAGTCCCAGCCAGTTGTTGCTGAAAAGCAAGGTCCTTCTAGCTTTTAATTGTAATCAAGGCCCCTTCCAGCTGTTGATGAGAGGCAAGACTCTCAGTGGAGGCAGTGGTGGCCAGAGGGTAAGGGGGCTGGGGCTGGGGCTGGGGCTGATGGCCCCTCCCCTGCAGCCAGCTCACTTAAGACAGAACCGGAAGGAGAGGTTTTTTTTTTTTTTTTTTTTTTTCCCATACTGAGACTCTCAGCCCTTCTGCTTATGTCCCTTCAGTGGTGTATCTTCCCTGTAAACATCCTGTCCCATCAGCAACTCCTAACAGACCGTTTACAGTCAACACCGTGTGGGGTTTCCAGAGCCAGACCTAAGTCTTTAGACAAAGCTGGCTCCTGTTGATCACTTGCCTGCCAGTTCTTCACCTGAAACAGCTCTCCCGGCTCCCATCGTCCCAGCCCTGCCTCCTCTCCATCCTCTGTAGGCTAGGTTCCTTCCTAATTTGCCCTGAGCTGCTATGGAGAGCTACCAGGGTGGGTGTGTGGTTAGCAGTGCTTTCCCTCAAGATGCGTAGTCCAAACCCCAGGGCCTGATGGGGCTCGCTGCTCTCATCCTCCTGACTCTGGGAGAAGCTCTACTTAGGTTGGCTGGGACTCATTGTATCTGACATCCTCAGGGGCAAATCTGGGCTCTCCATGATGGTTTATATCCTCCATAGGGCTGTCCCGGGCCAGTTAATGTGATGGCAGAAAGAGTCCCTGCTGTGAGGAAGTGGATTTGTTGCCTGAGTACTGCTTGGGCTGTGTGTATCCTGGGGGTGGAACCTGGGCCTCCTGAATGCTAAGTATGTGTTCTAAGGCTAAGTGGCACCCCAGTCTCTGCCGCCTTCTGTGTTTGAGCCTTTGTGGTCCATCTGCTATCTTACTACTGTGAAGTCAATCTCAGGATCAAAAGGTGGAGAAACGGACTCCACCTGTGAGGAAAGGCTGAGAATACAGACAGTCTGGGGAAATTGGGACCTTCTCTGCAATGATGGTCACGGTGAGACGGTGTGGGCTGCTCCCGTGTTGTGCTAGGCTAATTTGCATTCATAATGTGGGAATCTTTGGGACGATGACCTTGGCAATGTCAGGGATGCATTGCAGAGCTGGGACCAGCACAAGCCCAGAGGGTCTCCGATGTTACACACTATCCAATAACCCTCTTAAACTTCCGTGCTTGCTTTGTTTTTTGTGGTCCTTGTGGACCCTTCCTTTAAGACTTTTGTTTTTTTTTTTATAAAAGTGACATCTCTTGTGTGGTAGTGGCTAGCATCCCATGCCCTTTTCCTGTCACATCCTTCTTTCAGACCAACTTGGTCACTTGCTCCTCCATTCTCCCAAGTGTCCCTTACAACCTGTGTCCCATTGCCCAGCATTTTCTGTGTAGTCATCTATCTGCCTCCCTCCCAGTAAGCAGGTCTGAGTCGGTTGTTTGGTTCTCCCTACTCTGACCATGGGACAAGAGTGCGGTTGGAACCCCCTTTGTAGTGTGAATGTCTGGGTGGGCTAGTCGGTTAGTGCAGTCCTTGTCATTTGTCTTGAGTTATCTCAGAAAGGCCTCGGATGGGATTAAGGCCAAAACTAAGTTATAATTCCTCTCTGTTTTTAGACTTGACTTTGATGAACTGAAAATGCCATCAAGAAGTGGCTGTCATCTCCCCGGGCTGTGCTAAGTGAGCTAGGTTCAGAGCTGTGGAACCGGAAAGTTGTGTCTGTGTCTCAGCCTCCTGAGGTGAGTGACTGCCTCCACCATGTGAGGGAGATGTGCTGTGTTTTCCAGACTCTCCCACGAGGCTATGCTGTGGCTTGCGTTGGGGGATGAGAAAAATAACCTGTCTTTTCCACACTTGGAATTATGTTGAGGGCTTGGACAAGGGATGAGACATGTGCTGTGTTTTCCAGGCTCTTCTGTGGGCTGTGTAGCAGAGCAAGGGGTGTTGCCCTGTTTTCTTAGACTCTTTGTAGTGTGACCTGCCAGCCATGTGGGCCTGCTCTCCTCTGGAAGTGCAGAGCGGGCTTCTAATGGAGAGCTTTGCAGTTCTTGTGGACAGTGGCCATTCTTCCATGACAAGTGAACATCATTACAGATAAGGCCTGGCCTGTCACTGCTGCAGTCTACATCAAGTGCTACACGGTGGCTCTGAGGACAGACCTCATGAGACACACTTGTCACTTGCTCTGTGTCCTGGGCATCTAGATCTGAAGATGGCTTGTCTGCTGTGAGGAAACAGTTTTCTGTTGGTGCCTTGGTGCCTCTCTGGGGAAAATGGTGTGGCAGCCACAATGAGGTCCTGCGTGTATGCATTCCTACCTTACATTCTGAGCACAGTGCTAGCAAAGATGTGTGTATATATCTATGTAGGACAAATGTGTGTGTGGTGTGTGTGTGGTGTGTGTGTGTGTGTGTGTGTGTGTGTGTGTGGTATGTGTGTGTGTGTGGTGTGTGTGGTGTGTGTGTGTGTGTGTGTGTGTACATAAATTCACATCTATAAACATCATCCAGGTTATTACTAAGTAAACTGTATTGGTAACTTTCCTCCTCACTGACAAAAGGTGACTTAAGAAAGGGTTAATTGCAGCCCACGGTGTGAGGTCTAGTCAGTCCCTTATGGCAGAGAAGTTATGGTGTCAGGAGTCTGATGCAGCTGGTCACGTGGCATGCACAGTCAGGAGCTTGCTCTCTCCTTCTGATTTAGTTCAAGACACCAGCCCACTCATGGGTACCACCACGATTAGGGTAGACATTCCTGCTTCAACTAATTCAACCTAGAAGTCCCCCACCCACAAAAGCAAAGCCAGAGGTTTGTTTCTGAACAATGACAACTCTGACTAACCCTCGTCAAGCTGAGGAGCCGACCGTTGTGTTGACTTACCTGCATAGCCACTACATCAGGAATTCCTGCTGATGATGCTAGAGCATCCGTGAAATTCCAGTCTATATTGCTGTATATGGCTCAGCACCACGCCAAACACCAGATTCACTGAACTGTCAGTCATGCGGCAATATGGTACCATGAACGCACTGCCTCGGAAAGCAGCCATTTACAGTGAGCATCTGTCTTAGGGTTCTGCTCACATGGAAAGGCCCAGGGAGGCTTCATACGTGAGAAAGAAAACCCAAAGCAGAGGGTGAGTGTCACAGATGTCACCAAGTACCTCACAGACACTCCCGAAGGGAAGGTAGACTTGTTTCGGCTTATGATTTAAGGGGACATGAGCCACCATAGTGGTACAGACAAGACGGCAGTGTGTGAACACAGTGAGAAGGCAGCACATGGCGGCATTTTGTCCTGAGCTTAGAGTGGGAGGAAGACTTGAGAACTCTCTTCTCTTGCCCTGGATCTACCTGGCTGAGTTGCAGGAGTAGCAAGGAAGTGATGGGGAAAGTACTTCTGTGTATGTTCATCTTATTGATTGTTGAATAAAATACTGTTTGGCCAATGGCAGCAAGTTAGACAGGACTAGGAGTCAAAGAGGATTCTGGGAAATGTAGTAGAGAAGTGGTGATCCAGGCAGGAAGTGACATAGCAAGGAGACTCATATTTAGTAAGGAGAAACAGGAAGTGTCCCCCCTCCCCCTTGGCCTCCTCCAGAGGTGGAATGTGAGCCACCGGCAAGGAGGGCGCCAATAAGGCGTCCGATAAGATAAGTCTTATAAAATATATAGATTTATGATAAGTAAGACTGAGCTAACAAATGAGGATCCTAGTCATTGGCCTAGCAGCTTTGTACCTAATATAAGTCTCTGTATTATTTTGTCCATCCACGTGGCGGTGGGTCTCGGGCAGCCTTGGCGGAAAGATTTATCGTAACAAGGAAGCCTTAACTTGAACACGGCTGTATTCCCAACATCAGGCGACAAACACTAGTTTCCCTCATGGGTCCACAAGTGTTTCTGTGTTCTTGGAGGTGTCAGGTGCTGTTCTAGACCAAGACCCAGAGAGTTCCCGTCCTAGCCGGGAGTGGCACGGGGGGAGAAGGAAATATTCGTAGAAGTGGCAGGATAGTGGGCAGGGGCCCAGGGGTGTGCAGTTGTGTGGGCAACAGAGACCTGAGCATGTGCCTGTGGGGACCCCGCCCCCACTGCCAATGGGTGAGAAATGTCTATGACTGTTGGTCACACATCATGACAGGCATGTTCCCTCCTTAGTAGGGGCTATGGCCCTGTAGAGAACAAAGCTTGTTTCTGCCCCCACACATTCAGGCGTGGAAACTCTCAGGGCTAAGTTATTTCCTCTAAAAACAGCAGGCCGTGTTATCAGCCTGACCAGAGACAGCCTGCAGGCCAGGCTCTGGGTAACTCAGATAAGAGGGCATGGTGACAGTCCCCAGATACTGACCTGGGTGGGGAGGACCCTGTGGAATTTCCACTGTTGATAGCTTTTGAGGAGAAGGTGGCAGTGTCAAGAGCAGGTGCCCCTTCCCTGGAAGAGGGGAGACACAGGGTATTTGCCTGTCCGAAAGGCCCTCAGATGGCGAAGGAGTAGCCTGTACGGGGGATTTAACGAGTGAACCGGATGGGTGTGTGAGAAGGAAAAGAAGATAGCTTTTGTTTCTGTCTGTGCTTCCCCTCTGTGGTTTCTTGGCAGGCACTCATGGGCGCCTCTAGCCCCGGGCACTGGGGGTTAAAGGAATCGGCAGGTGCCTTACCTCTGGGATGCTGATAGCCAAGGCAAGGAGAAACAGACAGATCCATCGGTTATTGGCAGGCACGGAGCATTGTTCTGGCTTTGTGGAGCTTGAGACATTTGCAGTTTGGAGCTGGCTATAAAGAAGTAATATACTAATTCATAGATTTAAAATAAAATATAAGCCTTGGTAAGTGGGGTGCTCTGGGGATGGGGTACCACTGTCCTGGCATGGGCCAGTCTCAGTCTCCAGTGGATTTGCAGCTGAGGGACTATTATCAGGTCTTCTCTCCTGGGTCTCTGGAGATTGTCAGTGGGGAGCAGGTCATTTTCCGATGCCTGGACATATACTCAGAAGGACGGCCACTGGCTGGACAGCAACGTCCACACTAGTACTTGGTAGCATGGGTGTTCCTGTCCTCATTTTCTGTCTGATGAGATGGGATAAAGTCTTTTGTTCCATTTGTGCTGATGGGGTGTTCAACGACACATTCTGTACAGTCTTCAGGCCAACTGTGGTGCTTTGAGAATGGCCTGGCCCCCTGAGGCTTATGTATTTAAATACTTAGTCACCAGGGAGTGGAACTGTTTAAGAAGGATTAGGAGGATTAGAAGGCGTGGCCTTGCTGGAGGAATTATGTTCCTGGGGTGGGCTTTGAGGTTTGAAAAACCCACACCAGGCCCAGTCTCAGTCTCAGTCTCAGTCTCTCTCTCTCTCTCTCTCTCTCTGCCTGTTGCCGTCAGATCAGGATGTAAAGGTCGAATCTACTGCTCAAATCACAGTGCCTGTCTGCCTGTTGCCATGACGATCATGAACTAGCCCTTAAAGACTCTAACTCTAATTAGATGTGTTCCTTCATAGGACTTGCCTTGATTGTGGTGTTTGTTCATGGCAACAGAAAGGTAACAAAGACCTAGTGATCCCACTTCTGGGCTGCGCCCTAAGGACCAGCTGAGCTGCTGGAGCACTGAGCTAAGTGTGCCTGGAGCATGTGGGAGTGCCTCCCAAGGCTTGGCTGGAGGTAATTTCTAAGAGTACATGGTCAGTCACTTTGGGAACTAGCTAGTGCACCCCAGGTGCACCCCACTTACCAAGAGCTTGTATTTTGCTTTAAATATGCGACTTTGAAGGGACCAGCTCCCCTTTCGGCAGTCATAGCGGCCGAACACGTGCTTGTATGACCTTGTCCTGGACACTAGAAAGTCAGATGCCTGCCTCGTGACAAGGAACCAATCAGAAGTTAGCTGGTGGCGCTATGCTTTACAACCCTGGCTGTACTTTACAGACAAACACACAGCAATGACGCAAAGCATAGCAACCACCCTGGGAGGGCCTATGGGCCATAACAACCAGTTGGCCAATCAACACAGGGCAATCCCTCCAAGGCTGGAGGCACACCAATAGTGAGCCTGTGTGTACCCCTAGACACTCCCCTTAAGCTGCCCTATAAGATCTCCGTCCTGTGGCTTCTCAGAGTCTTTTGCGAGCCATCCACCATGGCTGAAAGACCATGAGTGAAAGACCCGAGCTAACATGGGGTTAGCTCGTTAAATTACAATAAAGCCTCATGCAATTTGCAGCAAGCTCTCGAATCTGCCTGGTGATTGGGGTGACCATGGTCGTGGCCTGGGACCCCAGATACCTGAGTTTTCCAGGGGTCTACAACTTTATATAGTGTTTTCTTGGAGATAACTCCAAACTGTGCAAGATTTTTATGGAACACAGGCACAGGGTTGTTTAGTAAGGAACCCCCAGGCCCATGGCTTTGAGCTGGGCTTTGAAGTTGCAGTGTGTTTCCAGAGCCTTGCCCGTAAGCTCTGTTGCCTCTAGGATTCTTGTTTCTAAGTCTTTGACAGCTTCTAGTACTCAGGGAAATAGCATGAGTGGCCAAGTCCAGGAACAGAATTAAATAAAATATAACTTAGAATGGAGTCATTCATAGTGAGTCCGTGTATGATTTCCTAGAACGATGGGGTGTTCCGGATACTAGATGCTAAGGGGAAAGTCCTGTGTATGTCCAGAAAAAAAATGGAGAGAGAGGGCAGGGCATGTTAGTTCTCTATCCAGCTTACATACCCTCAGTTGGGCTTGTTACAGCAACTCATTTGCCTACACATCCCAGTGCCTGTTCCATTGTCCTGACCCTGGAGACACAGCAGCTTTTAAAGGTTGGGACCAGGAGTGTTCCTGCACTTGTGTGGCCTCTCTGCTCCTTCTCTCCTGTAGCAGATGTAACTCACACCAGCCTCCCTTAGATCTGCCACTCCCCTCCTGGGGAACGTATATTTCCAGTCAACCACTGTGGCCAGGCCCAGTGTCGCAGGAAGAGAGGGCCACCAGGGGCATGAAATTTTCACAGGTGCTTTTAGAAGGTAGCCCCATACATTTGAGTCTTTCACTCTTCACCAATGACCAGTTCTGGGTCTGCTCATGCCCAGATGGCCGGTATTCAGGCATTTACAGGTTCTGCAGATGATCTGAGTTCCAGACACACTTCCCTCTGCATCCTTCTTCCTTCTTGTAACCTCCATGTTCATAATATCCCTGGGATAGAGTCCGAGTTCTGTGGGAGGAAGAACAAGACTCCCAAAGTCCCTAGCCTCATCCTAGCTCTCCCAACCCCCTGCTAGGCACAGAGCAACCTTCAGAGCAGCGATTAGTGTGGTCTGGGTGCAAATCACATGTCTGCTACTCACCGAGTCATCCTGGCCTCACTTTCCTTACCTGTGAAATGGACAGAGTCGCTAGTGATAGCCTGGATTGATTACTTTACAAAAAAGGGCTGAGTCCTTCTAGATACAGCCCACGCCGTTGGGCAGCATGAGACAGAGGAGTTGTTGGTAGGTGTCGATGGTGTACAACAGTTTATTCTGAGCCAAATATAAGTGCCCGTGGGTCCGTCGGGAACACAGATTCAAGTTGCCCCCCAAAATGTAGTTCCCCATGAAGTGGTAACATGGACTCAATGTTACAGAACAAAAGAAACTCCTAAAGCAACACTTTTGCCTAAGACTTTAGTGGGAACATCAGGCAGGCGGGCAGGCTACATCAAAGGGGGTGGAATATCTCTGCTACAGATCTCAGCAGCTGTGTGATGACATGCTTAGCTTTTGATTCACGGGTGGGAGCTGGTGGAGTGCTAACACACACTGAAGGTTTCACTTGAAGTTAAAAGGACATGCGGCCAGATATCAAGGTAGTTGACAAATGGATATTAAGAAGACTTAAATGTCGCCCATAATATTGGCTTAGGAGATGTCTTGTGTAGCCAGGCTGGCTTTGAACTTGCTTTGTAGCTGAGGTTGACCTTGAACTTCTGCTCCTCCTACCTCTGCTTCCCCTGTGTTGAGATTACAAGCATGCCACACTATGCCCTGGACGTGGTAATTAAGCACTCTGCGAACTGAGTTGCACCTCCAGTGCAGGCCAGGATACTTTTCTCTCTGACTACAACAGTTTAGCCACCCACAATTACTGAGAGTCTGCAAAACCTTCAACATAGGCATGGCTTTTTTTTTTTTCTTTCTGTGAACTTGAGTCCACAACAAAGGGTGGAGTGGCCGTGGAGTGGACATAATTGTGATGTCCTAGTTCTCGTGACCCCTCCAGATGGGAACCTGCTGTGTGCCTCAGGGACTTCAAGCCCCTGGGGTTTGCATATGCTCTTCCTCCCTGAGGGGGGGGGCATCTTCCCCGACCTCCTAATGAGTCATTTGTCATCTCTTCTTCAAAACTCAGTGTTACACACACACACACACACACCACACACACACTCACCCTGTCTTCTGGAAATCATCCCTTCCCTTCCCATTTCCATTGTCACCTCATCTGCAGCCAGGCTTCACCCTTTGACATCTCCCATCCCTCCTGTTGCACCACACTGTCACCCTGGCCAGTCCTCAGTAGCCCAGTGCACGCTCCTGGGAGGGGTAGGACTGGTGTCTCCTTCCCTTGTGAGCTCTTACCTGTGCCAAGTGCAGCTTTTCCTTTCTAGTACTGAGGAAGGTGGTGAACCAGGCACCAGTCATTCCCAAAGCACTAGAAAGCGCAACCCAAAGCCAGGCTATTTCACACCGCTCTCAGCACCACAGGCTGGCCCACCTGATGTAGTGTTTAGCACTACTTTCAGAGTGTGTCAAGCTGAAGGGGTGAGGGTTAGGCAGATCTTCCGGGAATCTGTCACTCTCCTCCTCAGCCTCCTCAGCCTCCTCAGGTCCCAGCTATCCTGTGACACCAACTTGGACCTAGTTTTAGGGCAATGGAAACTGAAGATTCTGTGGGCTTGGGGGTCTTGACTTTGGGAACCTTTGCTCTTTTTGGATACTGGCCCAAACCCTGCCACTCATATGTCTGCATGCCTCCCACTTTCCTAAGCAAATACAGCCAAGGAGCCTTCAGCCCTTTCTGAAACCAATGCCTGGGTGTGGAGCAGGAGAAGGAAGGAGGAGAAGGGTAACAGAGCCAGCCTGCCTGTGATCCATTTGGCAAGCCTTTATTCTGCATCTCACAGCAAGTCCAAGAGGACTGTTCGAGGAAGACACGTCACTGTGTTGCTCAATGGTTTTTGTGTAAACACTTTCCTAAGCACTGAAGTTACCCTCTGTGTCCAGAGTAAAGGCCATCAGGAAAAAAAAAAAAAAAAAAAAACAGGAAAGGGACTTCAAGGCTGGAGGCACAGATTTGCTTTTCTTTGTCAACTAGAATAGAATCTTTTCCCTTCTCATAGCAGCCTCTACAGATGGGCAGTGTGCTCAACAGGGGCCTCTAGGGGTCAGGGACCATCTCTTTCCACCTCGAGTCCTGTACTTGGGTCAAGGAGTCACTCTGAGAGTATTCCAGGAATCACCGTGAGCAGTCATTGTGCTGCACCGTTGTTGCGTAATATCCCAGCAAACAGCGGTAGAAGCTGGAAGTTTCCGTCCCCCTCTGTTGCTGTATATTTGTATGTCATGCATATCAAGGTACGTGATCGTCATGGTTACTGTCACCGGCCCTGTGATGTTGTGATCATTTCCCTCTGTTTGAACTGTGTTCCTGGGATGAGGAGCGAGCGAGACACTGGAACTGCTTTGATAATTTCTGCCACCTGTTTGCTGCGGTGACCTGGCTGTGGAAGAAAGCCAGGAAGACTGGGAACAGGAGCTGGAAAATGATCCCAAGAGGCTGGGAGGGGGACAGGGCAAAAGCCAAGGAGATTCCACAGCTGGTGGGATCGTGTGACAGGCAAGTGGATCTTTTTTCTGTGGGGTTCAGTGTCCAGGTCATGGAGAAGTAGGAGCAAGGGGTCAGGCCAGGAAGAGGCAGGAAATGGGGCTAAGGGTGCTTGTTTCTGATATGAACAGAACCCATTCTCCAATCTTGCCCTCATTAGGGGCTGTCTCGTGGACAGGTAATGAGCTGCACTGGACTGTGACCCACTTCGGGTCAGCCTTGGTTGTTGATGCCCCACAGGGCAAAAAATGGCACAAGCATGGCCTGTGGTTCTCTGTGTGCAGGGCCTGCAGGCCATTTGTACCAGGTGATGGTATTTTAGTGCTCCATGAAATCTCGAGGGCCTTTGGACCACGAAGGAGGAATGCCCACATTCTGTGGAAATTCAGGGGCTTCCACGATTCCAGTATCCGATGGAAACCAGAGAGCCCTGGCTCTGCTAAGTGCCCTGAAGTCCAGAAATACTTAATAGTGTACACCAGACTTCATCTGTGTATGCTCGGATGTAAGAAGGAGGGAGGGAGGGAGGGAGAGATGGAGGGAGGGAGGGAGGGAGGGAGGGACAGCAGGGGTCCTTCGAATACACCCACAAGGCCTGGAAACTGCCCCTTGTTCTAGCTGCAGGAAACATCTTGCACTTTGTAGGAATACCAATCTGCCCTGCAGACAGGCACGCAGGTGTCAGGAAGGGTACCTTGCAGAAATAGCTGCCTAAGGCAACTCTCCACTCTGCTCATCATAGGACGCCTCTCCACAATCCACACTGGGTCTGGATGGCCCCAACTGCGTCACTCACAGAATGCAGATCTGTTAGTTTACATTGTACTGGATGAAAATATTGAAGAATATTTGAAATGTTTGTTTCATTGCTCAAAAATAATAGTAACAATAGCCGGGCGGTGGTGGCACAAAGCTTTAATCCCGGCACTTGGGAGGCAGAGGCAGGCGGATCTATGTGAGTTCGAGACCAGCCTGGTCTACAAGAGCTAGTTCCAGGACAGCCTCCAAAGCCACAGGGAAACCCTGTCTCGAAAAACCAATAATAATAATAATAATAATAATAATAATAATAATAATAATTGATTATTAAACCCCCTGGGGGCTTTTACCTAACGCCCTCTGTTAGATGGACGTTACCCACGTTCCTGCCTTCTCTAAATTAAAATACATTCATGTCTCATTAATACTTTTAGTGGCTTCATCTTTGCAACTGCTCAGATGGGGGAAGCTACCAAGGATGTCATAGCTCATCTCCTTGCCACTATGTCCACCTTAGGCAAACCCACCAAAATAAAAACTGACAATGGGCCTGGATACACCAGCTCCAAGTTTAAACAATTTTGCCTTACATAACACATGTAACAGGTATCCCTATAATCCCCAGGGGCAGGGTATAATTGAAAGAGCACATCAAACCCTGAAAAATACACTCCTCAAATTAAAAGACTCTTCTCTACCTCACAAACCCAACAAAAAATAATAGTAATAATTGATTATAAGGTGACAAATGCAGCATTTTAATGAAAAATGCATACGAATTGGCTTAGTGAGGAGAGTGGTGTTATTGGACAGATCCAGTCAGTGTTTGGCTTGCAAGACACCTGGAAGGCCAGTCTCTGCCTTTGCCTCAATCTGTGGTGAAATCAGATGTCATCTGCCCCCCAGGGTAGGAGTGAAAGGCCAGGAAGCCTGGTGTTAGTGTGGAATGGTTCTGAGAATGAACTCCACAGAGGGGCTTTAATCCGTGAAGACCTCCCTCTACTTGGGGTGTGATCTGAGCTTTCCTACCGCCCAGGCCTCCTCTCCTTTGCAGCCCTGAGGGTGGCTAGAAGAACAATGGGCACAATGGCTGGCTGGGATTTGGTGTGGAGCGGCCATATTCCTCACCCAGCTGCAGTGAGTCCCGTGAACACAGCCAGCTGTCAGGATTTCCTGTGCCTCTCTCTCTTTCTCTATAAACTGGGGTAGCAATACCTACTTAGAGGATAATTGTAAGAGTTAGCAGGTTAATAGTATAAAACTCCAAGAGACATGCAGATCGGAAATGCCGAGGAACTTGTATGTATCTGTGTGTGTATTTCTACACACATTGTATGCATGCACATATGTGTGTGTGTGTGTGTGTGTGTGTGTGTGTGTGTGTGTGTGTGTGCTTACTGTAATCATGTACTGAATGTATATGCAGATACCTAAGCACTATATGGTATGCAGTACTTTATTCCATCCTGTTATGTGTATCATATGCACTTATAAATATATTAAATGTACTGCGCGTATACTAAAGCCAATTTAAACAAATCCCACTGGTCACTCTAGCAAGAGTGACACACTTCATGTCCTTTCTGAGATTTGGAGTATAGACTGTGGAGTACCCAGAATGAGGGACACCAGTGTGTTCAAAGGTACTGTACTGAATGTAGTTTCAGAGGTGGGGTACAAATGAGTGACCCCTGATGACAGCCTGCTCCCCTTTGCTTCCCTGGAGCTCCTCTTTAGGCTAGTGATGACTCCTGACTGACTGACTGTCTCCTGCTTTTGGCTGCTATTTCTTCAGTGCCTGGATGCCCTAGAAATCAGTATAGGAAACACCAGAGCTAGCCCAGGACCCACAGAGCCTGGGCTGGGAACATTTCCTAGGGCTCCCTGCCTGGATGCTCTCAGTGTGAGTTGTACAAAGGTGTATACACCTCCACCTGTGAGACTCTTTAGGACCGGGAGCAAGACTGGCCTTCCTGTTCTGACACAGCTGCTCCTTGGGAGGAGGGAGGGAAGTCCCCAGGGGCCATTGGTGAGGTCCTGAAGTGACACTTGCCTGAAGACATTCTATGAAGGCCTGTGCTGGAGTGCCTGGCCTCCTGTTGTTTTTTCCATTAAGTTCAGCTCACAGTATCCATTGGAGAGCCCATAGGGAAGACAAGGCTCAGAGAGCTGAGGTACTTCCTCACTGTAACAAACCAACCCCCCCCCCCCCCACACACACACACAAGTCTGGGTGCTCCTGGGGAGGATCATGTGATACTGACAGAGTCCAGAGAGTCCTTGGCATACAGGAGCCTGTGAGGAACTGAGCGTGGGAATATTGACTGTCTAGCAGGAGTGGGTTAAGAGCATGGCCATCAAGGGGACAGAGCTGTGTTACAGAGGGGACAGAGCTGTGAACACTAGGGACACAGGAAGGTCCCTGGAGGACAGAAGGGCAAAGCTCAAGGAGCTGCCAGCAAGGCAAGATCAGTAGATGAGGCAGAGAACGTAACAAGGGATGATGGGTCGAAAGGGCCGCAGTGGCCTCTGGTGACGCTCTGCCTCTACAAGAATGACACCCCGTTCCTCTCTGAACTTCAGCAACTTTCTGGGGCCCTCTGAGCTCGCACTGGGTCAGAAGCCTCTGCCAACACCTCACCAACTTGGACCTATAGTGTCCTGTGTAGACCTCGAGCCTCAGCAGGGGCCTTCTTCCGTGTCAGCCTGCCTCACACAATGTCTAGGTCTTTCTGTGGGGGGTGGGGGACAGCAGATGGGGCCTGCTTTTTATAAACTCCAACTTCCCTTAGGAACAGCTTCTGGATCTCAGTCCCTACAGCCCTACCCAAGTACGGTATCCTCAAGGACTCTCGTCACCCCCACCCCCAAATGCACCCACCCATCTCTCTCCTTGACGAGAACCCGTTACACGCCAGATGCTGTTTGCCTATCAGATTCCCCCTGTAGATGCTACATTCCACAAGTTCTGCCTCAGAAACTGCAGCCCATGCCCACTCCACTCATATCCTCTGCCTTGCTGTGGCCAGACAGATGTAGAGAGCCATTCCTAGGTGGCCTATCTCTAGCAGCTTGAGGCCTACAAGGACAGGGTTGGGCCCCAAGCCTTGGCTGCCATGCACTTAGTCTCCTATGGCCACATATTGCCTCCGGAAGGTCCAAAAAGTCATCTCTAGTGGCCTCTATCTTTTCACAGGCTAGCCTCGCTGCCCAGATGCCTACCCCTGATCTTTCACCTGGAAAGTGATCCATTGATCCTAACTAAATCACTGCAAGTCCAGCTATCCCACTCCCTGACTCCATGAAAGCCCTCATGCCTCGATGGACTGGGCCATCCTGTCCTACCTGGAGCTGTTTGGGACCCTGGCTAGGGAGGGCAGATGGAATGGTGCACTCCAGCTTTTATGAGTAGGGCTAAGGCAAAAGACAGTGCAGTAAACAGACAGTGCAGTAAATAGGTTTGGCTGGCCAGACCTTCTCTCCTGGTTACCGAGGTCTCCATGATTGGTTAGAAGTGGCTACAACAGGACACAGGCAACTGGGTATGTCTCAGTAACAGACACCAGAGTTACAAACATGGGCAGCAGGCCGTATTTAGCCTGTGAGACCCAGTGCACCTCTGATTACTAATGATTTATGTCGCCATCAATAGACAGGGACCCCTCCAAGCCCCCTAGACCATGCTGCTGCCCCCACGGGCACCCTCAGTGCCTTGCAGTATAATCTGCTCCCCACAATGGAATGTGTGAATGGGTCAGTGAACCAGTGGTGCCATGCCTAATGAGTACCAGCCTAGCATAAAGGCTACAGAGGGAATGGCTATAGCCTTCCAGGTTTGGGGTTAATCTAAAGCCCCTCCTCATATGTGCTATTAAATCCTGGAAAGGTTTAAGGAACTCTGGCATAGGGGTGGCCTAGTGCCCTAAGCTGGCTGGGTAGGGGATTCAACCTCAAGCTTTCAAGTCTTCCATGTCTAGGAATGCCTAACTCCTTCCTGGCAATGGCCCGGGATATCTAAATCCACAGTCTTGCTCAGGGCCATTAGGATTGGCTTCTCTGAGAAACTGGGGCAGGTCTGGAGATCAGAGGTACTGAAGCTCCCCAGGGCAAGCTGTTCCTGCCTGAGCACAGCCTGGCTCCGCATTAGCATGGCGGGAGGGGTCCTAGTACTCACTCTGAGGTGCCTGTGTGGCCGTATGCCACGCTAAGGCCTCTGTATGTATCCACTTACTTAGTTGTCATAGCAACTTATGAGGCAAATGGTATTGTTCTTACCCTCTTTCTTCCACGGAGTAAACTGAGTCACTGGAAAGTTACTTGCTTGAGGTCATACAGAAGCTGGGGGCAAGCTGGGATTTGCACCTGGCAGTCTGATGTCAAGATCCTTGCTCATAGTGGCAAGCTGATACACCCCGGGAAGTGCTCCCCAAGGAAACAGGGTGATCTTTCTCGCCCTCTTACCTCCAGGTCCTTTCTGCAGATGAGAGCGTTGCTGTATGGAGACAGAACTCTAACTTAGATCACTCAGCATGCAGAGTGAGAAACGCCACATCTACTTCAAGGCTTTGTGTCCCCCAAACAGTCTCATTTTGAACTGTGGACAGACAGACAAAAGTCCCACCTTGCTTTCTCTCTGGTGAGAGTGAAACAATCCTGTCAAGCCACCCTTTGCTAAAATGCAGGTGACAGACAGTACGTGCTCACCTGAGTGAACCTGGGTGGGCCCCTGAGTCTTGAATCAGCCCCAGGATCAAGATAGTCCTAGGGTGGGGTTTGATGAGTCTTCTCTCCTCTCCGGCTCTCTTGTCTGGCCAATGAGGAGTCGGAGCAGGATTGCCTGGGTTGTTCTGAGAGCCGAGCTCTACCACCGTGGCTCCACCCTGACCCTCCACACACATGGCCTCTTGTACTTCTCATTTCTTCCCTGTGGGGTTCCCTTATCCCTCTGTGAACCAAGAGGACCCCACCTTCCATGTCAAGCTGGAGTGTTCATGAAAGAACCCACTAAACTCTTAGCCCTATGAGTTCTTAGCCCAGGAAACCACAGTGAGCTATTTTTGCCCAGAGTCCTGACTGTGACCTGGTGCTTGCCTGTAATCGAAGACCTTCACGGCAGGCACTAGTCTCTGCTGCCTGAAGCCCAGAATTCTCTGTTCCACTCTGACTTTTAACTGCATCTCAAAGAACTCACAGATGTTAGGCCCTAGGTCCTCAGAGATGGTTTGTAAAAAGATGGAAGTCACGGGCACCTTGAAGCAAACCATGCAATTGGACTAACTTAATGTGGAGGCCTCCCATTGGAAGTTGACGGCTCCAGATGGTTAGGGAGCCTTAATGGTCTTCGTCAGTTCTTTCTGCCTTCCCACCTCTTACTCCAGAAGAGCCTGCAAGCCCTGGGTGGTACTGAACAGTAACTGAGGGTGAGGATCTGGGCTGTCTAGAGACAGGGTTTGTTGTGTTTGAGGATAGGTGCTACAGAGAAATCAATGCCTCAAGCTGGGCCCTGCCTTCCAATTTAAGGCTTCTTTTCCATGGCCAGGCACACTGTGAGGGCCTCGGGCTAGACAGGTGTGCATTTTAGTCTGTCAACCTCAAGCAAGGAAGCACCTCTTTCATCTCCCCATAACCCTGATGGACTTCCAGAACCATCACTGCTTAGCTATGTGATTGCTGGGAGCCATTTGCCTTTTACAAGTTGGCCCAAGGCTGTGTTCAAAATCCCACACATTGGATCCCAGGCTCCAAGGAGAAGGAACCCTAGCCTATCTGGGGCCCTGATAAGCACCAGCCGTCAGCTAACTTATCATTGTTTCCATTGGACATCTTTGCTTACCCTTCCTATGACATGGGAAGGGTTTATCTGGGCTCACAGTTTCAGGGAGTTCAGTCCATCAGGGTGGGAAGACTGGTAGAGCAAAGGAGTTCATAGGTGGCCAGGAAGTGGAGAGAGGGTCATACCCTCTTCCAATATTAATGAGGGAAACCTGTGCTCCCAAGGGCTAACTGCCAAGATACCAGGGCTGGGATTTTAAGCCCAGATTCAAGCACTCCTTCCTTGATTGTGTAAAGTACCAGGAGAGTTGGGTCAGAAGGTAGATGGCTGTTCTGTGCGCCGCTCCACACCTGATGAGCTGCCCTGGTTAAGGTGGCTCCCTCTTCCAAGCCTGCGATTTTCAAATCTGACGTTCAGTCACAGCACACCCCTACTAGGACAGGCAGCAGAGCAGCAAGCAGCGGACTACACCTTGTGGGGGACCCTGCTTTGCAGCTGAAAAGAGGCCTCTGTGCTCTGGGAACACACCCTGTCTCTGGTGGGTTTGGGTCGGAATTTCAGACAACACTTGGGCTGTGCTCCTTGTGGAGTCTTGGATGCAGTGCAGCATCTTCTAGCCTCTGTCGCAAGGCGCCTGCCTTAAGTGCTTCGGTTTTGACCTTGAAGTGTTGCAGGGGCAGCATTCTCACCCAGCTGTCCTAAGCTCAAATTCCTAGGGGGGTCCTTCACTGCTCCTTGGACTTCAAGCTGAGCCTCCTCCAAAAGTATTTCCTAGGCTGCCTGTAGCCTGATACTCAGTTTCTGGAAGTCTCAGTGGGGTCAAGGTCCTTAGAGTGGGGACTCCCTGCCTAGTGTTGGGCACCACCAATTTTCGGTGTTTTAAATTAGCTAGACGGTTATATTTTCCCAATAGAAAATTGCTCTGTGGTCACTGAAAGAAATCTTGAAAAAGCTAAAAGGACTATGAAAACTCAAAAAACAAAAACCAAATAGACACCCAGATTCCCATGGACTGCCTTTCCCAGGAAGTACCCCTGCCTGTCCCTGTGTGTTAAGCTCTTTTGCTTCTGGAGTTCTGGCTCGGTAATGGTTTCTTCTTTCTCCCCCCGGCTGTGCACACCGTGCAATATAGCAGATATTTCCAGTGCTGCTGGGAATTCTAAGTGTTGGGAGAATGCTGACAATGCACGGTCCGTCTGATAACCTATGACTTACTATCTGGTGACTTCCTCTTTTTTTTTAAATAGAGTCTTTTATATCTCAGGCTGGTCTCAAATTTTCTGTGTAGCCTGAGCTAGCTTTGAAATGATGATCTTACTGCAGCCACGTCCCAAGTGCTGGGATGTCAGCCTGCACCTGGCACCACCTCAGCCCATCCTGGTGATTTCCTTGCAGTGGCATGTGTAGAAGAACTCTGGCGTGGTGCTCGCTAAAACGACACAACAATAAACGTCTCCTCACACAGAGATGGTGGTACACCGAGCTGTTTCCTGGAATAGGTTCCTAGGCGATTTTCAGGATGGAAGGGACAGTCTTTTTCTAGGCTTTTCATGTCTGGGTGACTGTTCTTTTGTGCCAGACAGAAAGCTGTGGTGGAGCAGACCTGGCAAGGACCAGACCTCCTGGCAGGGGCTTTAGGCTCTTTTGTGCAGAGCAGGGACCAAAACCCTAGGCACTCCTGGCTCAGCGAATGCAGAGATGGGCTCTGACTCAGCATCCTACCTTGATGACTTGGCAGCTGTGTGAGTCCTCATGATCTTATCAACTTTGTCTTAGGGCTGGCATGACTCAGAGTTCTTGGAAGGCTGACCTGGAGTGGCCTGGGCACAGAAGCTTCCAGGCCAGCAAAATAGAATTCACGGGAGAATAGCCACAAAACAGTACCAGCAGCAATCTACCCCTTATGAACCTCATTCCCAGTCCTAGTCTGAATTCTTCTTCAATGGCTTTAGGAATAGCCAACCTGACATGCATTCCTGCTTTCATTTACTCTGCCTTTCCTAGAATCAAGATTCACTTTGTGGTCGGGGTTGTTCCTCCTGCACCAAGGACATCACCCCACCCAATGTAGGGAAGGGCTCAGTCATCGGGGACAGAATGAATAGGTGAAGTTGTGTAGACCCACACAGGGTCCCCTGTTACGATAAATCTTTCCTCCAAAAGCCGCCTGAGCCCCACCGCCATGTGTGAGCTTTACGCCAGCCACCCGCCCGAGTTAGGCCCAAATGAATACACAGACACTTGTATTAGGTTCAATGCTGCTTGGCCAATGACTAGGATTCTAATCTGCTAGTTCAGTCTTAACTATCACAAACCTATATATTTCATAAGACTTATCGGACGCCTTATTGGCGTCCCTACTTGCCGGTGGATCACATTGCACCGCTGGAGCAGGAGCAGAGGGGAAAAGAGGGACGCTTCCTGTTTCTCTTTCTTTAAATATGAGTCTCCTTGCTATGTCACTTCCTGCCTGGATCACCACTTCTCTACTACATTTCCCAGAATCCTCTTTGACTCCTAGTCCTAACTTGCTGTCTCATTGGCCAAACAGTATTTTATTCAACAATCAATAAGATAAACATACACAGTACATTCCCCATCAGTCCCCAGATGTGAAAGTTAGTAGTAACAGTAGTCCTTCACCTGGTTCAGCTTTTCAGTTCTAGAAGTATGCCCTAGGCCTTCTTAGACACTATGAGTGACAAAGGGTGACGACCATCTCCTTGTTTCCTGATTCCTGCCACTTGGACCCCATAGCAGATGATGATATAGCAATACAATCACGTGCTATATTGTAAATGGTGTCCTAGCAGGACAGTCCAGTCCCATGCTAATGTAAATGGTGTCATAGCAGGACAGTCTCGTGTCATTGTAAATGGTGTCAGGGCAGTGCAATCCCATGCTGTTGTAAATTCTTTGCAGACAACCGTTTTTCTGCTTTGAATATGTATGACAACCTCCTGGAGTCTGCTTGATAATTTGGGCAGCTCTGGGACTCTGCCAAGTGGGGAAAGCCTGGATGAAACATGCCTTAGTACTTCCAGAAGGTTCCAGAAGGTTCCTCAGCATAGCTAATGTGTCCCTCCCCCACCCCCCGCCGCCCTATTACTAAGGATGAAATGGCAGGAGCATGTTACAGCCTGCCCACAGCATCCCCGTGCCTTCTCATTTCCACCAAGCGGATGAGTGTCACAGGATGTCACCTCCTGTCTTCATTTGCCTTTTTCCAGTAGCTGAGGAAGGCTGTTTGCCTTCCCCACCTCCCGTCTGGCCTTAGCTTGCTTCCCTCCCTCCTCACCCGCTGCTTCTGGCCCTTCACAAGTCAGCTGGACAGATTAACTTCAGCTGCTCTTCCTGCGTTCCAGGCTGAAGTTAGGTTTGCAAGCCCGCCTCTGAAGTCTCTCGTTCCTGACCTGAAAGCTCGCTCCAGAGCATACCAGGCTGTGCAGTCTCAACCAGAGGCCTCCACCTCTCTGAACTTTGGGTCTTTACCTGCACACTGGGGGTTAGAGTGGAACCTGCAGGGAGAGTCTTCTTGGGAACCAGGAGGTATATCTGAGACATTATACAGCCTAGCAGGGGAGGAGAGTTCCAGCCGCACCAGAATGGCTTTGTAGTCCCCGCTGGGTGTGGTGTGCCTCGTGGCGGGATGCAGTTGCAGTCACAGCTTCCGCCAAGCATACCTCCAAGGAATCACCAGCCTCCCTGTAGGAGAGTGTAGCTTGAAATGCTGGGTTAACTCAGCTGCTTTTATTCAAGTGTCTTCCAACCCTGGAATCCTACAGGCAGGATTATTGCTGGGATGGAGCTCCCAGCAGGAGCTTTCCCAAGCATCTCAGCTGAACCTTGGGTCCATGCAGAACATAAGTTATAGGAAGAGGCCTTGCTGGTGGCAGAGCTCTGAGTGTGCCCTCTGGGGTAGTGTGTTTCCAATGGCCCCTGAGTGAGGCCCAGCAGAGGGAGGGTAGGGGGACAGTTTCAAGCTTAGTGTTTTGTCTGCCCTGAGGATGATGGGGCGGGGGGGGGGGATCAGGAAGGTGAGGGACAAGAGGACTGTCAAGGATCACAGTGTTACAGCTGTAGGAGCCAAACGGGCAGTACAGGTGTGACTGGTCTGGGTGAGTTAAGAGGGAGCAGGGGCCTGAAGTGGACTAGGAGAGCCTGCAGGAGCTAGAGACAGGCATGGCTGCCACTCACACAAGAAATGAAACTGGGGCTCCCAGTATCCCCTTCCTCCCTCAAGGCAGCCAGGATCTGGGCTTGCATGTAAAATGTCTGCAACTTTGACATTTCACCACTTGCTGTGCAATGGGGACAAGATACGAGCTTTCCATAACTGAGCTCAGGAATGATGTGTGGGGAAACTGAAGCCCAGAAGTCAAGGGATTCCCAGAGTCCTGGGGACGGACAACCCAGGCTTCTTTGTGGAGAGCTCTGGAACCTCTGTGCTTGAGTCCACCTGAAGGTCCTACTCTTGCCCCCACTCCTGAAGAGGCTGCCTGAAACGCTCAGACCAGGGCAGGGGTGGGTGGGGGCTGTGTATCCTTCTGCATGGACAGCCCTATGGTTGAGCACAGAAAGCTATACCTGGAATTATGGGAGCTATAGACAGACAGTTCGCACTCACAACAGAGTATGGCTACGATTCTGTGAGGACCGTTCTCTCTCTCTCTCTCTCTCTCTCTCTCTCTCTCTCTCTCTGTGTGTGTGTGTGTGGGGGGGGGGGCAACAGAGGGCTTTGGACCCCTTTTGGAGATAGAGTTGCAGGTGGTTGTGAGCTGCCAGATGTGGGTGCTAGGAACCGAACTCAAGTCCTCTACAAGAGCAGCAAACCTTCTTAGTCACTGAGGCATCATCTCTCCAGCCCTGCGCTGGCCATTTGGGTCATCACTGCCAGGTTAACATCACAGTTGTCATGGGGTCTAGCAGAGAGTGGCTGTAACGTGCCCAGGAGAGACATAGAGAAATATAGGTTGTGTTTTAGTCTGTGTTCTTCTTCCTGAAGGATGGCGTTTGAATTGAGGTAGGAAAGAGCCGGAAGTTTCAGCCAATGCCAAGGCCCTGGGGCAGGAATGTGCTTAAAGGGGCGAAGAGCAGATGTGGAGCTGGTGTGACTGGAGTTGGAAGACGGAGGGGAAACGGGAGGGCAGAACAGAGAGAGGAGAGCTAGGAGTACCGGGAGGGGGAGCCAAGAACAGGACACAGTCTTCAGGAGGTGTTTTCTAGTGATGGTGGCTTGGAACTTATTCTCTGAGATACACCCTTCCCCTGAGACCAAGACAGGACGGGGACAGTGGAGGAGTCCAGAAAGCAGACACCAGAGGCAGTTGCCTCACTCCAAAAGGCATCTAAGCGGGCAAGGGTGGGCCACCTGTGCTGTGACATAAACAGTGCTATTTATTTATTTATTTATTTATTTATTTATTTATTTATTTATACAACATTCTGCTTCCATGTATATCTGCACACCAGAAGAGGGCACCAGATCTCATTACAGATGGTTGTGAGCCACCATGTGGTTGCTGGGAATTGAACTCAGGACCTCTGGAAGAGCAGTCAGTGCTTTTAACCTCTGAACCATCTCTCCAGCCCAAACAGGGCTTTCTTAATGGAGCAAGGAGGTGACACTCACCAAAGGAGGGAGGAAATGTGTGTCATTAAGTCGCTCTTTCTTTGGAGGCTGAAGATGCCCTGCTAAGAGGTTACCAGAAGCCTAGAACCTGATCTAGAAAGTCCAGGAGCCCAGGATTTTCAAGGTGAAAGGGTACCTACCACACTGGGTTGCCCAGTGGGACTCTTCATGGGGTTCCTTGCTCTGTGCCTCTCCTGACCCCAGCTCTCACCTTGTTCTTGATTTGTGTGATCGCAGGGGACATTGGGCCTCCTGAGGCTTGAAACACATGCCCAGTCAAACACGTGGTCCTTAGCAGCCCCAGCAAGACCCAAAGAAGATCCCATCTTCCCTCCGTGGAAGTCACCAGCCCCTCTATCCCCTTGCTTCTAGAATGGCTGAGGTTACTGTTGTGAGACAAACTTCTCCTCAGAGATGCAACATACACACATATCTACACACCCCAAATAGGGAACCATGAATAGACCAAAGTATGGATACCGTCAGAGTCCAGCTTGGTGACCCAGTGAATTTTATTGGAGTTACTAAGGGAATCTGGGTGAGGGGTTTCTTACAGGAACAGAAATGACTCAAAGACAGCTGCATCACCAACGCAGGATAGATGACAGCCATAAAACCTGGAAACCTGGAGCACTCTGCACAGCACGCTGCAGGCAGCTCAACAGGTTGCAGAGTGTCCTTTTGTGCTTGTTCTGAGGCTCTTCCAGGCAGGACTCTGCTGCTTCTAGTGGGGTGGGCTTGTCTGAGACTGACCCAATGTAGCTTTGCATAGGCTCCTCTGGGTAGCTGTGGCTCTGTTACACTTGGTGACCTGATGACATGCTGAAGAAGCAAGCAGGCTTAGGAGTTGGGTGCAGCCTGCATAGATGCCATCTGGGAATCCTCCCTGTCCCCTTCCTGGTCTCCATGGCCTCTTTTTTACAGTGGAGGAGACTGTGAGTGGCACTGAAGATCCAAGTCAAAAGTGAAGTCTTTGGTGTTTCTATACTTTGGAGGAGAGAGGAACTTAGCGAATCTGGTCAGTTTCAGGGACTTCCTGGAGCCATTTTGAATCCTTGACTTCCCGTCTTCCTAAGCTTCATTGGAGGAGGGATGGAATGTCCTGATCTCAGAAGAACATAGGAGGATTTCCCACCTTGCCAAGCCCCTCCTCTCCCTTCTGACCCAGCTCCAGAGATGTTTCTGCAGTCAGGACTGTTTCATCGATTTTCATTGTCAACTGGAAAACCCAATTTGGCTTTGCAGAGGCCTTTCTGGGTGGCTCTTTTCCCATTGGCTTTGCCATGCTTGGTGACCTGGTGACATATCTCAGAACCAGGCTTGAAGAACTGGGTAGAGCTTTTAAAGACCCCATTTGGAGATCACTGTCTCCTTCCTGGTCTCCATGGCCTCTCGTTAAAATGGAGGGGACTGTGAGTGGCACCGAAGTCTGAGTCAAAGGTGAAGTGAGACAGCTTAGGCTCATACGTATCTTTGGGAATCAGCTCTGGAGTCTGGAGACCTGAATTCAGGCACTGACATCTGTGCCCTCCAAGCTGTGTGATCCAAAACAAGGAGCTTCTCCTCCCTGTGCTGTGTAAACTTGAGATGACAGGAAGTCACCTAACCATGACTCATCCGCAAGGGTCGAGGGGTTCATTGGCAGGACATATTTGAAAGTGTGTGTACCTAAGTAGGTAGCATCTGCTAGCATAGAAAGTACTGAGGGTACAGTAGGTGATCAGGAAGTGTAACTGCCCATCTGCTGGTAGGTGACCCTGAAAAGCCACCCTATACTGTTAGTTTCTGTTTTTGCAAGAATTTAAGGCGCCACCAATCTCACTCACCTGAACCTTCCATCCTCCCACCGGACTCTCCCCCGTTTTGCTTTCCTGTCCTCAGCAGATATTGGCTAGACAAGAATTTTCAGAAAGTGTTTGTGGATCTTTTGAAACTCTTGAGATGAGGGCACACGGCCAAGAAGCCCAAGTTTAATTCGGGAGCTGGAGATTAAAGAAAGAAATGGAAAGGTTTACACTTCTTCACCCCTTCTCTGCTGCAGTGATGGGCAGTTACGTTTATCCCTTCAAATCCCAGTTGGAAAGCTCACTGCCGGGACTTAGAGATAAAGACCCGGGTGCTGGCCGCCCCATGCTCTGTCTTCTCTCCCCGATTCAGCTTGTGAAGCCTGCCTGATGCCCAGATGCACAGTGAGCGTCTTTGTGCCCAGCATGGGATGCTATCTGTACTAATGAAATGCTAGGCAGATTTGCAGGTCACCTGTAGTGCAGTCGCTTTCCTCATCCTAGAGAGCAACCGCAGTTTTAGGCCCAAAGCCACGTCCCCAGAAGCCCCATCCCAACACACCCATGAAGGGATGAGAAAGACTGAAAAGCAGGATGATTTCATCAGTGTAACTGGGGAAGAGAAAGAGATAAAGGGGTTCAATGACCCCCAAGTTGGCTTTCTTCGGGGGTCCTGGTATACACTGTACTCCTGTGTAAGATGTATTCCCAGTCATCATTGTCTTAGCTTCAGTCATGCAAGGTGATCGATAAGTTATTAATCTCTGTCTTCACTGACTTCACCATCCTTGCCCAAGGGGACCAATCTGGTTTTTTCCAGATGAGCTGCTCCAGGGTACAGCCTCTCCTTCATAGATAATTGAGGGTGCGCTGTTTGCCTACAGGCCTTACTATTCCTGGAATTCAAGGTGACTGAAGGTTTAGGGCCATGACTTATCTTTTTACCTCCATTTGTTTAGTTTTGTTTGAGAAGAGATCTCAGTTAACCTGGGCTGTCATCGAACTTGTCTTTGTAGCCCTGGGTGACCTTGAACTTCTGATGCCCCTACCTCCACTTATGTAGAGGTTGTAAGTATGGGCCACCATGCTAGAGACGTGGCTCAGAGGTTAAGAGCACTGACTGCGGAGGTCCTGAGTTCAATTCCCAGCAACCACATGGTGGCTCACAGCCATCTGTAGTGGGATCTGGGGCCCTCTTCTTTCATAAAGAGCAAAAAAGAAAAGAAACAACTATCTCACACCTTTAATCCCAGCACTCTAGAGGCAGAAGCAGTCAGATCTTTGAGAGTTCAAGGCCAGCCTGGTCTACAAAGTGAGTTCCAGGACAGCCAGGGCTGTCACATAAAGAAACCCTGTCTCAAACAACAACAACAGAAAAATCAATAAAGGCTTAAAAAAAAATATATGGGCCACCATGCCCAGTTTGGGACATGCTGAAGAGCAAATTCAAGGTTTCAAGCATTCTAGATAAGTACTTTTCCATCTGAGCTACAGTCCTGATGCAAGTACCTGTGGTCTTCAAGGGGAATGAGATGGAGAGGTCAGTGGTCGCTGATTTCTAACATCCTGAGCATCTGAGGTCACATGCTGACTCAGAGTAAAAGAGCCTGAAAGACCCCCGGAAGCTCAGGCCTCCAGAATCTCAGCCCAGGACCAAGGTCACCCCACCATGGTGGATGGCTAGGAAAGACAGCTCGAAGCGTCTGCATAGAGATCTTATAGGGCACCATAAGGGGAGTGTCTAGGGGTAGGCACAGGCTCAGGATTGGTGTGCCTCCAGGCTTAGAGGGTTTGCCCTGTGTTGATTGGTCAACTGGTTGTTATGGCCCATAGGCCCTCCCAGGGTGGTTGCTATGCGCTGCTCATCATTGCTGTGCACTTGTCCGAAAAGCACACCCAGAGCCGTAAAGCATAGCACCACCAGCTAACTTCTGATTGGTTCCTTGCCGTGAGGCAGGCATCTGACCTCCTAGTGACCAAGGCAAGGTCAGGCAAGCAGATGTTCGGCTGTTATGGCTCCCGAAATGGGGAACTGGTCCCTTCAAGCCCATTGCACATTGCGGGTAGATGTCCCTAACTTTCCCCTGCAGTGGACCCAAGTGAAGAGTGAGAACATTTTAGCAGAAGCAGCCTCTAAGTGCCTGCTAACAGAAGCCATCACCTGGACTCTACACATTCTATCCTCGCCATTAATCAGCAAGTCCTCACAGTCTTGTTTTCTGAGAACAGTGACACAGCTCAGCGCCATCTCCCCGCACCTGTGTCCAGTCCTGCAGGTGTACCCCACCTCTGTGGGCAACCTTTTGTTGGTATGAGATTAAGGCAGTGACAAGCTGCTTCATGGCTCAGGTCCAGCATGGATGCTCACCTGGAGCCCAGGGAAGCCCGAGGGTAGAGCTGGTCTCCAAGAGGCCACCGATAGTTTCTTCCTAGGACTTCATCCATCTTGGCTAGCGTAAAAGATGGGCTTGGCCTGGGGACTCCAGAGTGTACAGGTTCCCAAGGGCAGAGGAAACCAGAGAAGAGATGTGAAAATGGGTATGCAAAGAGACTTCATCCTTGAGCAGTTTAATGGGTGAATGTGCCTGGACTGGCAAGGGACCCCTTATTTTGCCGATCTACAGAGTTGTTCTTTCTGCTCAATCCACTTGGAGGTTTTCTGACCAGGTCTTCCTGATCTCTGATCTTTGTGCTTTCTGAATGTCTCACTCAAGCTCAGCAAGATCTTCTTCTGGGGACCCAGCCAGTCCCCTCCCTCAGACTCCCACATTGACTCTGAAAGTCTTCGCCAGACCTCAAGGTATCAGTTATGTCCCATTCTTAAAAGTGAAGAAGCAACTCAGAGTTGGTTTCCCAAAAGAAAAACAGGTCACACAGCCAGGGAGCTGTAGGACGGAGATGTCACCCAAGGCCTTCAGCCAGACTCTACTAGGACCTCGCAGGTTTGCCTGTCCTGTGACAGCGAGTTGTACAGCCGCATGGGCTGTGGCAGTAGTCACTAGCCACCAGGCTAATAAGCACTCGAAGTTT
The DNA here is from genome assembly GCF_003668045.3 of Cricetulus griseus. NCBI lineage: Eukaryota > Metazoa > Chordata > Mammalia > Rodentia > Cricetidae > Cricetulus > Cricetulus griseus. The sequence continues at coordinate 21,476,154 of NC_048603.1, forward strand.
GCTGCCACTGAGGGACTCTTTTTATATTTAATTTTGATCAAATTACTTTATTGAATTAGTGGTGCTAATTGGTTCATTGATTAGTGAAACCAAGGAGCTGTTTTAATTCTGAGGTTGAATTTTAATTAGCGTTAGCTGCATGAAGCCAGCAGCTTCAAAGCCCGGAAGAGAATGTCGTGCTGGCTAATGGATCAGCCTGCTGGCAGATGCTGCAAAGTCCCTAGCATCTGGACCAGAGACAAGGACTTCATGCAATGCATCACAGCAGGGGACCCAAGCTTCCCACTTCCCATCCTCCTTCTTGCCTTCATTCCCTACAAACCTGTTCACTGTTTAGACTCACAGCCTTGAGAGAAGAGACTTCATCTTCTCCATGGAACCATTGCCAGGATCAGAAACGGAACCCAGGATGTATGTACTGGGGACCTGGTAGTTCTTTGCCAAGTGACCGCCAGCTTCTGGCGCAGCATATAAAACCAATGGACTGGACCAGGTTTGTGCTTGCTGGGGATCTTGCTCTAGAAAAATCTCGCCGAACTTGGAAGGGTCTTTCTGATGACGTTCACAGCATGGACCAGCTTTGTACTCTGTCTCGGTTCCTCCAACAGAGCCTGGGGCAGGGACTCAGTGCATGTGGACTAAATTAGGAAGTATTTTCAGAGGGGTCCAGGAACAGGGCCAGGGAGAAGGAGCTGCGGCGGGGGGGGGGGGGTGTGTTTCAGCTGGGGCTAGCCTTCACTCTGATCCGAGGAACAGGAATGGCTCCATATTAAAGCAAGGGGCCAGCTTCCTAGGATGGTGAGGGGCCCACCCTTATTCTGTTCCACTGCACAGGGATGGCCCATGTTGGGGCAAAGAGGCTAGCTTCCTGGGTTAGTAGGTTGGAATGGAAGGGGATTTCTCAGGTGAAGCAACTTTTATTTGACAGGAAACTTGAGCAGCAAGTAGGAGCTGGGGCAGGGTTTTCCTCAGGTTGCAAATGAATCCAGTGACCCTTGGGGTCATTTCACTGGACAGGCAGGTTTCAGGTGTTCATTTCTTTGGTTGGGATCCAGCTGCCCAAGGTCCCTTGGGTCCTGTGGATTGTTGTGGATTTGCCAAGTGTGACCACTCTTTTCCAGGCAAAGGCGGAGTTGGGAAGTAACTCAGAGCTTGGTTGTGCTGTGTAAAGATCTGGCAGCCCAGTCATGAGGGAGATGACACTTGGCATTGGTCTGAAGGCAGCATGGGGGTTAGGGCACTTGCCTCCCTTGTGTGAGCGTAAGGCAGCAATATCGTGCTTGGCTGATCCTAGGAGACCAGCGTTCCAGTCCAAATCCCTAGGCTTGCCACCTGTATAACCTGGGGGGAAACAATCCCCAGTCTCAATTTCTTCCTTAAGAAACAGATGGGGAGTGGGGTGATCACTTGCACCCCACATGTGTCTCACCCACTCTACTATCCCTTCTGTGTGCCTGAAGAAATCGTCCTTCCTTTCTGGCTGCCCTCACCCAATCTGCGGGCAATGTGAAATTCCCACCCCGTGGGCACAGAGTAGCTGCCGTAAGCACATGTGAAAACAACATCGATTTAGACACAGCACCTTGGTCCCCATCTTCAGCTCTCATACATCCTGATCTGTCCATCCCCGGCTCTCCTTTATCGGGCACAGTGCTGAGAACTCCATGTGTCCTTCAGCCAATCCTTGCAACAGCCTAAGAACACGTGTTTACCCCCCCCCCACTACATCACAGACCCTCCCCCATCTCTCTCCCAGTGTCTCCTAGAAGTCAGGTCACACCCTGCTGCAGCTCTCTTAATGTAAGAGTATAAATCCCGCTTTGTTCTTAGGAGTTCAAGGCTCTTTTCCTTCAGGACCTCCCTCTCTCTCTCTCTCTCTCTCTCTCTCTCTCTCTCTCTCTCTCTCCTAACAAAGTTCTGGAGGGTAACTGTGTCAGCTCTCTCCTGTAACCCTGCAGTAATGATTAACACCACCCTTATTGTGCGGGTGAAGACAAAGGATCAGAGAAGTGATATACAGTGGCTTTATTCATGGCCACTGAGGGGCTTGACTTCACAGTGGATAGAAGCAGGTTTCCCGACTCCCTCCTCCCTTCTTACAAGTCAAATGCTTGGTGGTAGAAAGTAGCAGTTGCAGAATCTGTAAGTTTAGCTGGGTCACAAACAATGCCCTACGCTTAGCTCTGGCGGTGGATTTTGCTCATGTAACAGGAGAATGAGCTATATTAGGTGTGACTGTGGCTCAGTGTTGTTCTGGGAGTTTAGTCAGCCTTGGTTAAGCCCAGGGCAGTCTCTAACTTGGACGTGACTATTTCCTATAATACCTGAAAGGACCTCACAGCCACATTTGAGCCTTGTGCCAGAGATGGCACGCATCATTGCCAGAGCAAGTGGCATGGCCATCCGACTTTGGTGAGCTGGTAGTCTATTGTCCTCCCATAAAAGAGGTGGGCTGGGAGGCTGGGAATAAATATTTGCACAGTAACTTTGTCTACCAGCCACTTGGCTATGTAGCTAGATGCCTGAGTCTTACCTGTGCCTCTGTCACTTGGCTGTTGTGGACTATCAGCCTTGTACCTCAGCTTCCTCGTCTATAAGGTGGGATCATGGCTAGAGCCCCGCATTCCTTTGCTGGGTGGGGCAGCCGTGGCAAAATACCACCAGCAGAGGGCTTATAGCACAGAAACGTAATACTAATGTAAAACTTCATGTTCTGGAGTCTGGAAATCCAAGATCAAGGTGTTAGCCTTGCTTCTGGGGAGGGCTCCTCCAGAGTTGCAGATGCCCCCCTCCCCACTTTCTCACAACCTTTCCTTTCTGCCTAGGGTGTGACTCTACGAGTTCTGTTTTCTGATGCCATGCATGTGTGGTCTTGTACTTGAGTCTGTTTAGCACAGGACCCAGTTCGGCAGTGTTGGCAAAGCACCATGTTCTCGATCCCCCTGAGCCAGCTCCCTGTAATTAACTGTTCTAATGATGACTGATTCTGACTGTCTGACTCTGACCTTCTCGCCGCAACTTCCTTACCTGGGAAGCAGGTACAAGGAAATGTGACGGCCACATCATCCGTCCTGGAACAAGATAGACGACCGTGAGGGTGGTGACAGTGAGGAGGGTGATGACTGTGGTGGTGACGATGATTTGATGGTAATCTTGATGGTTATGATGGTTCGTTTTTATCAACTTGGTATAGTCTAGAGTCACCTGGTAAGGAAGTATAGATTAGGTTGCCCTGAAGGCGTGTCTGTAAGGGATTATCTTGATTATATTAATGGAAGTAGAAAGACCTGCTCACTGCGAGTGGTACCATTCTATAGGAAGGAGATTGTATAAAGTGGGAGTTTTGATATAAAAAGAATATATATATATATATATATATATATATATATATAGAGAGAGAGAGAGAGAGAGAGAGAGAGATAGTTGGTAGATAATAGAGAGATACATGATTGATAGATGATAGGTAGAGAGAGAGAGAGATAGTTGATAGATAATAGAGAGATACATGATTGATAGATGATAGGGAGAGAGAGAGAGAGAGAGAGAGAGATAGTTGATAGATAATAGAGAGATACATGATTGATAGATGATAGGGAGAGAGAGAGAGATAGTTGATAGATAATAGAGAGATACATGATTGATAGATGATAGGTAGAGAGAGAGAGATAGTTGATAGATAATAGAGAGATAATGATTGATAGATGATAGGTAGAGAGAGAGAGAGAGATAGTTGATAGATAATAGAGAGATACATGATTGATAGATGATAGGTAGAGAGAGAGATAGTTGATAGATAATAGAGAGATACATGATTGATAGATGATAGGTAGAGAGAGAGAGAGAGAGATAGTTGATAGATAATAGAGAGATACATGATTGATAGATGATAGGTAGAGAGAGAGAGAGAGATAGTTGATAGATAATAGAGAGATACATGATTGATAGATGAGAGAGAGAGAGAGAGAGAGAGAGAGAGAGAGGGTTCCCACAGTGTTAGGTATCAAAGAAGCCAGGGACAAATGGTTAACTGAGGTGCCTATTAACTGCCTGTCACAGAGTCCTGGCTCCTCTGAGCACTTCTCACCCTACTCCTTACCCCAAACCTCTCCAGCCCCCGATCTTCACCGCCCTTTCCCCGCCTTCTCTTTCCTTTATAGCTCAGACATTTGGGCTACGTGCCCTCTTAGGTCTCTTTGCCATCTTGGTTTTCTTTTGTCTCCCTCTCTCTTCTCTTCCTCACTTGCTCTTCCCCTCTCTCTCCTCTCATGGTCCAGTCGACGCTGCTGGCCATGCTCCATCTGGAGTCTTCCAGATGGCTCTGGCTGTGCCCTTCCTCATAGCGACAATAAACACCTTCTCCTCAGCCACACCTAGAAGCGTTCATGTCCTCATTTTCATTCAGGCACCAGAGGTGTAAAGTGAGGACATGACCACTCCAAGATGCAGTTGAGGAGAAAGTATTTATTGTAGATATGGTGGGGGCGGGGGACAGCCAGAGGCATCTGGAATTGTCTAGAGTAGGGAGAGAAGAAAGTAGACTAAACATGGCTAGCGTGGGAAACCATAAACTGGACCATGAGGGGGAGGCAAAGAGGAGGAGAAATGAAGGCCAAGAGAGAGGAGGAAAGAGAGAGAGAGTAGAGAGAACGCATGACCAAAATGCAAGGTCATAGAGATGATGGGGGGAGAGTCTATTACGCTTGACAGGGATTCTGAACTTTTCAAGATTGGAGAAGGCGAGCTGACCACAGGCACACATCCATCAATCTCTTGCTCTCTGCTCTTGACTGGCTGTGATGTGACCAGGCCTCCTCAGTCCTCTGCTGACTTGACTCCCTCTCAGTGATTGACTGTGCTCGGGAACTGTGACCCCCACTGAAACCCTTTATCCCTTAGGTTGCTTTAGTCAGAGTATTGTAGCATCAGAAAAGGAACTGAGGCCAAAGGGGATCATGACCGTGGTGTCGGCGATGTTTCTAATGATGGTAATGGTGATGAGGTGATGTCATGTTTGGGATGACGGTGATTATGTTGGTGGTGATGTTTTTGATGATGTGATGGCCCTGGCAGTGATGAGGAGGGGGCAGGGAGTAATTATTTGCACAGTATAGCGGTTGTAATGTTTGTGATGACGGTGGTGACTGTGGTCTTGGCAGTGATGGTGATGAAGATGGTATCCCAGCTGCTAGAGAATGTTTACAGCACACATCTTAAATGCTGTTTTTATTTCAGCCTCTGGGTCATCCCAGGAACCTAAGGAGATGAGTACTATATTGTCATTCTTTGTAGATGGGGAAACTGAGGGGCACATGTCTGTGATGGGGGTGGGGGGGGCACAAAGCCATTGAGTGACAGCCCCAGGCATTTGGTCCCATGGTCGCTGCCCGAAAGCACACTTGTAACTGAGCATCTGGGCTCTGGGTCATCCACTCTTGATAGCAGCCCTCAGCTAACCCAGGTTCAAAGGCCACAGAAGCATTCTGGTAAAAGAGAAGGAAAGGCCTGGCCTCTCAGGAAGTTCTCCTCCTCCTGGCAGGAGAAATAGCCCCAGGCAGGTGCAATTGTACATGTTGGGTGATGTCCCATGGATCTCAGAACTTAGGATGCAAGCTCAACCAACCGACCCCACCCCCATTCTCAGATTCAACTTCTCTCTACAGACTACCTGGTTATCTGTTTCCTGCCCGCAAAAGAATGTTCTGCAGCCAGAACTTCTTTCTGCCTCCTGCCCCAGTGTTTGGGTCAGGGGCCCTTCAGGCCACGTTGACCTGTGGCAGCCTCCACACTCAGCTGACTCTGTAATTCCCACGGGGACAGTCAGTCTGCCTGCGAGTTTGGATCTCTCTTCCTTAAGGGAAGATTGCTAAGGTTGTATGCAAACGGGTCTGCATGACAGATATCCCACATGATGGATACCCATTAACTCTAGGGCAGAATGTCTGCCTTCCTCTGTTGCCTGGGATTTAGAGATAACCTGGATGCAGACACATACAATGGGGATAGAGCTACTTATCAACAGCCAGGCAGCAGAACCCTCCCCCCACCTCTGAAGCCTATAAGAGCCCCTCTCCCACCCTGTGCTTCTAAGAACTCACCCAGTAAATCTCTTACCCAAAGGGACAGCCTGTCTCTGGACCCCATTTCTGGGACCATTACTTACAGCAACTTTCAGCAGCGTCCTGCCTGGATCAGCGAGGTCATGGCCTTTGACCTGGGACCCGAGCTAGCTCTGGCCCAGGCTTTGCCACATTCTTCCTGCTGTCCCCTCCCTATGAGGCTGCTAATGCCCTGAGGTTGGGATGTGTGCTGGACCCAGGCCCGATTCTAGGGCCCAGAGTAGAGGGCTATTCCCTGCTTTCATGTCTGATTCCAGCCGCCTTCATCCTCCCAGGAGTGGGAGGAGCCAGACCTGCCAGCACCCCAGTAGTTCAGACTGGGGCAGGTGCTTCAGATTTAATACCTTGGGACTAAAAGTGGTCTTCGAGGCCTGGTCCCCAGAGCCTTGCTGTTCCAGTTTCGGACAGGAACTAGAAACATATGGCTGTCTCCGTCCTGCCCTATGTTGTTTTAGGTACTCGTGTGCTCTTCCCCCGGCACTGAAGGGTTAACCAGACATCACTCCACTTTAGAAGTTTGTGTTTGCCTATAAGGTTGAGCTGGGGGAACTGCAGGAAGCAGCTGAGCCATTGTTTTTGTTTTTCAAATGAAGACACTGGGACTCAGAGAGGTTAAGGAACTCCACTGATTTGGTACACAGCAGGTAAGAACTGCAGGTTTTCCTTAACTCTAAACTGTGCTCTGAGTTGTCTGGGACGGTGTTGGACTGATAGTCTCCAACAAAGGCTGGGCTGTGGCTTTTGTCACCTGGTGACCTCATACAGAACTGTGGACTTAGAGGAAAGAGCTTTGCATCCTTGAGCTGAGATGGGGGCTGGTATGTGGTTCGGACACTCCCTCAGCTTCAAGGCCCTGGTTCATGGGATGAGTCCTGGGTGATTGGCAGGACCATATCCACCTCCCAAAGAAGTCCTCTGAGGACCCAGCTCTCTAGGAAGCTGAACACTGAGCATCAGAGGGGCCAGGCGTCTCCTCATGCCTGTGTCACATCCTGCCTCAGCCACAAAGGTGCCCACAAGGCTCATCTCACCCTCTAGTGACACAGTCTTGAGTGGTTGGGCAGTTACACCACCTGGTTATTTTTAGTTGTTTGGTTTTGCGAAGCCAGAGGAAGCCCCTCCCCGGAACCCGTAATTTGCTCAGCCTGGGTCAAACAGAAAAGTCAAACTCCAGGGTCAGTCATAGGCTGCTTGTTCCAGGTGGGCTGTCTGACACAGGCTTTCTCTTCCCCTCTTCCTCCCATGAGGTTTCAACACCTGAGAAGACTGAGATCTCCCACCCCTTGTGAGACCCAGGCAGAAAGAACCTGAGCATTCCCAGGTGTCCCATGTCACTGTTCTCAACTGGGGGCCCTGGGCAAGGCAAACTAGTGAGCTCCAGTCCCCAGGTCAGCAGGGGACACATAGAAAAACAAGTAACTTGATCCCCAGTGCAGTATCATCTCATGGCTAAGGCAGGAGGGGAAGTGCTACAAAGGCAGGGGAAGTGACATCAGGGTGACTTTAAGGTGGCCAGGAGGGCCTTTGGGCAAAGTCACAGATTCAGTGAGGGCTCAGGATGATGTTCAGTTCAACAAAGTCCTGCCTCACAGATAGACGTGAAGACTTGAGTTTGATTCCTGCACTCACATTTTTTAAAAGCTGGGTATAGTGACCCTTGCTACCTTAGCACCAGGGACACTAAGATGGGTGGATCCCTGGGGTTCTGTGGCCAAGCAGCATAGCCTAATTGGTGAGCCCAGTTCCCTGTCTCAAAACATGAGGTGGATGGCTCCCGACCCAAAAAAAAAAAAAAAAAAAAAGACATCTGTCATTGACCTCTGACCTCCACATGTGTACCAGTGCACACTCATGTGTGTGTACATACATGTTGTACCTGCATAAACACAAAATAACAAGCAAAGTAGTTGCAATGAAAGAACGGGACTCTGGGGTAAAAGGACAGCTGTATAGAAGAAGGCAATGTGTGCAAAAGCCTGGAGTCAGAGAATGTACTTGGTACCCCATTGCCCAGTTCCACCTGGGTTCTCTGTGTGTTCAGTCCCCCCCCCCCCCCCCCCCCCCGCTTCTCACCAACACAGCCACCACTCCTCTCTTTTCCCTCTGTCTGTCTTCTCCGAGTGCCTACAGGACTGGGAGGGAACTAGAAAAAGCAGACAATTGAGTGGGGGCGGGACAAAGGTGTCTCTAACAGGAAGCTGTTTGCTCATCCTTAGTCGGCTGTACTCAAGTGAAATTTGACATTGTTTCATTTTGTGGCTTTGCATTTCGTCTCAAAAGGCATTTCAGAGTTAGGACGGTGAGCCCTCGGCACGTCACTCTGTCAGGCCCATGATGTCACGTGAAGCAGGAGACTCCTTTCAGAAAGCAAGGCTGGGCCACTGTGTGGTGCTGGCCTTGGGTGGGAGGCCCCAGCAGGCCTGGAGCTAGAGGAAGGAGTACAGAGGGGTGGCCTCTGTCCAGGTCTACTTCTCCGACATGTGGAGTCATTGGCACCCGCTATCTAGTTCCTACAGCTGCTCATACTATAAGGGATATATTCAGAAAGTCAGGGACCCCAAGTCCTAGCCTCAGTGTCACCACAGACTGGTGGGCATCCCCAAGCTGCTTACATCTCTGTGAAACTCAGATGCTAAAGCAGGGAGCTGGTGGCATTGGAGTGTTTCTCTGACCCTGAATTGTGACAAAGCATGTCTCTGAGATGAGCAGCGATGAGCAGGGGGACAAGCCCTCTGGCAGCAATATCCTTTTGATTCCAGGTTTCTGGCTCTTAGCAAAGAAAACCTAAGAGCTGCAAACCCTAGCAACTGCCTAGGGCTTCCAGGCTGGAGCTTTGGACCAGCCTTGTATCCCCAGACACTCCAGGGCCTGGGGACACAGAGGGTGAAACTCATTTGTGGGAACAGTTGAGCAGTTCTTTCCTGGGGGCCCAGGACTTATTAAACCTTCCATGAACTAATTTCATTCAACTGGAAAAAGAACAATCAGAAAGCAATTCTGCCTGGATCCAGGCTTGGAATGCCTGCTAGCATCTCATAAAGACACCGACCAAAAACTCGAGCCCTGTGGGATGCAACCCAGCCCTGCTGCACCCTCCAAGGGGCAGGCTGCGGCTCTGTCAGCCAGCCTGCTTCATTGAGCATCATCGAGCATCCTGATATGTTCACTTGTTGTGAAACAGATCCTCATTAAGGTCAAGGACCCAGTACGGGACTCCAGCATGGAGTCAGACAGTGCGTGTGCTCTCCTAACAGACCCTGGAGTAAGAAGACTGCTGTGAAAATCCCAGAGGCAGGAAATGTACTTGGTACCCCAGCCCCTTCTTCCAGCTTCCTCTCTGTGTCTTCACTTACCCGCCTGCCACAATCACAACCACCGTTCCACTCTGTTTTTCTCTGTCTGTCATCCCCATGTGCCTGTTGTATTAGTCTGTGGTAGGGAACAATAAAAATATCGGTTGAATGGATGCAGGACAAGGGTGTCTCTAACAGGAAGCTCTTTGTGGGGACCTTCATTCTAACAGATTTTCCCACTGGGCAAACTGCAGAAAGTTCTTGGGTAATCCATTTTTTAAAAACATTTATTTATTTATTTATTTATTTATTTATTATGTATACAGTGTTCTGTCTGCACATCAGAAGAGGGCACCAGATCTCATTACAGATGGTTGTGAGCCACCATGTGGTTGCTGGGAATTGAACTCAGGACCTCTGGAAGAGCAGCCAGTGCTCTTAACCACTTAGCCATCTCTCCAGCCCGGGTAATTCATTCTTGCAGTCTCCAAAATGTAATTGTTTAGAAATTTCCCCCCTCGCTGTCTTGTGTGTTTCCTTCCCCAGTATCTGCCTGGAATCCATTAGTTTACCGTGGTCCTAATTTTGTCTTTGTCAGGTGGATTTTGCTTCAAGTGTCTTCTATCCAATAACTCAAAGACTCTGTGGAGCTGGAGACCCCAAATCTCCAGAGAAGGTGGTGCTGAGACCTGGGGTACTCAGGGACAGAGATCTGCTCTGTCACCAAGATGTCACCTGGAGTGATTTTATTAATAAAAAATATTTGGACATGTAGGTAGAAGAATAGTGGCAGTGTATCATCTAATACTTGGTTTTTATCTAACTCTCAAGCAAATGCATTACCCAATCCCTGCTTCCTTGAGGTTTCAGAGGACATAGCACTCCAGTCTTACTTTCCTAAGTTCTGAGAGGCAAATAAAGGCCAGGACCAAGGCTTGCCCGTGCAGTGGGTTATAGTACGAAACAGGAACATGAGGTGTAAAGAACCACCATTTTGCAGCCAAGGAGCAAAGCTTTCCTGCCTGGCTTCGTAGGAGTGTCAGCACAATTCCTTAGAACACAAGAGATAGGAAGGAGGTCTTCCAACCATGGTGGCATTGGCAAAACTGGTTACTAGGTAGAGACTGAGTTAATTAAACATCACTAGATGAAACTGAGCATTGATGGCGCACGCCTTTAATCGCAACACTTGGGAGGCAGAAGCAGGTGGATCTCTGTGAGTTCAAGGCCAGCCTGGTCTACAGAGCAAGTTCCAGGACAGGCTCCAGAGCAATACAAAGAAACCCTGTTTTGAAGAAAAAAAAAAAAAAAAACATATCTAGATGAATCACAGCCTCATTTTCCTCATTTGTAAGATGCAGATGGTGCTGGCTGTGCAGGTGATTATTAAAGCCATTCCTGACCACTCTTGGAGCACAGTGGGAACAAAGAAAGCCAGAACTTGGGAAAAGGCAGAAAAGAGGAGGCTTAGCTTCAGGTCCACCCTTTCTGCCTTGCACAGCAGCCCATGATGTTTGCTAGTCACTCTGTGATCTAGAACATGAAGGTGGAGGAGATGCAGAGGAGACAGGGACGGTTTGTCCAAGTAGCTATCATTTGTCCAACCCAGAATCCCAGTTTGAATGAAGGAGCAACCTGTCAAGGAAGAGCCCCTTGTCAGGGAAGACAGACTGTGCAAGTCCTGGGGCCTGATGGCTTGAGGAGTCCCCTGGGGTCTGCTGTGAGTCTAGAGAGTGGGAAAGGTACAGAAGGTAGAATAGCCAGGCAGGAAGAGGACCAGCTTGAGCAAACTGCTTGTCTTTGTGATGACAAAAAAAAAAAAAAAAAAAAAAAAAAAAAGCATTTTCCCAGGGCAGGGCCTTTCTTTTATTTGTGGGAATTCAAGGCATGTTACAGCAACCAATCGTCAAGTGTAGTTATTCTTTGAGAATTTAATGTATGAGTACAACATATTTTGCCACTCACCTGTAGCTCTTCCCAGACCTCCCACCAAGTCCCTCTCCAAATTTCATATTTTTACATATTTTTACATATTTTTCTCTTTTTACATTTTTAAAAATTTTAACTATGTTCAGTTAGTGTTACCTTCATGTGGATGAGCGTGAAGCCATCCATGAAAGCATGGTGGACCTGCCAGAGGTCATAACCCTGAAGAAAAGTGACTCTCACTCCCCAGCAGCCATCGTGGGCCAGCAGCTCTCAGATGGAGGTAGGGCCTTGTGAGTGAGTGTTCTCTCTGTCTCTGTCCCTCTTTCTCACACACACAGATACACATGCACACACAGAGAGACACACACAGACACAGACACATACATGCACACAGACACACATGCACACACAGAAAGACACACACAGACACAGACACACATACATGCACACAGACACACACACAGACATACATGCACATAGACACACACACAGACACACATGCACACACACAGAGAGACACACACATACACATGCACACACAGAGAGACACGCACAGACACATAGACACAGACACACACACAGACACACACACACACACACACACACACACACACACACACACACACGCTGAAATGTTGGGCTTGATTCTGTGCAGACAGTCACAGCTGGTATGAATTCATGCCTTCAGTAGTCTTGTCATATCTAGAAAACAGTTTCTCCCCGATCTTCCATGACCTCTATCTCTTACAGTTTTCTCCACCCCCTCTTTTGCGACACCCCTCAGCCTTGAAGAGAGGAGATAGGAAGATGTAGACATGGCGTGTAAATGTGTGGTAGATTAACACCCCACCATCCACCATTTATTCTCTACACTTGACCAGTTGTGAATCTCTGTATTAACCACCACCGTCCAGAGTAAAAAGAAACTTCCCTGATGAAAGTTGAGTGATACACTAACCTACGAATGTAAAACAAGTGTTTACAGAGTAGCTTGATACTGTGTCTTTAGCAAAATCATAGCCATAAGTTACCTCCTAGGGCCTGTGGCTTCCCCAGCCATGGATTCTTGACCAGGTATGAGTTCTGATCTGTGGAGTGTGCCCCAAGTTCAATCAGAAAGCGATTGGTTACCCCCATAGCTGGATGCCACCGTTGCACTATTGCCGCTATCTAGCCAGGGTAGTCATTATTGTAGCTCAGAGAGTCACTTGGGTCAGATCTTGTAGAGGAGATGTGGGCTGGGATTGAATTCCAGTTGTCGGGGGGCCATGGAGCTTTGGGGGCAAAGAACAGCACAGGAAGCAAAGAAAGCAGGAATCTGGGGCTAGACTCTGTTTTATGTGTGGGAATTAACCAGTCAGGCTGTAGGTGATTTCAGATCCCGGCAGAGGGCATGGGACTTCTGCATCAGGCAGAAGGCCCTGCTGTGTGTGGAGACATACCATGGATCTTGTAAGTGGTCACTATCTATCTGCACTCATAGGAAAATACAATTCACCCCATAATTCACCCTTACAGGGTTTGATTACTCATTTTCTTCGCTGAGAATGATGTTTGATCTGAACTCCAGTGTGCAACACATAAACACACGTACACACACGTGCACACACATGCATTTGTCTGCACTGGAAAGTTTCAAAGTCCCGTTTTCCCATCTGTGAGTTTATTCCCTGACAAAGGGAAGGATGGGTCAAGAGAGGGAAGGTAACAAAGATCAACACAATGGAACAAAATGAATTCATACCGGCTGTGGCTGCCTCTGTTTAGCTCTGAGCCTCATTTCACACAGCCCTCTCAGAGCTATGCCTCGGTACCCACATCAGGGGAAAGATTTGTACCTCAGATTGTCTAGATGAGGCACTGTGTCAAAGAGGCCTTGCAGAGGGCCCTGACTGGCCAAATGTGAGAGCCGGGTTCAGGCGGAGATGTCCAGCCCCAACTGGTGTATGGTTTCCTACACCTGGAACATCTGTGTCCTCCTGACCTCCAACCCAGGCATCTGTCTGAGAGCCAAAGGGAGCTGGCAGGCTTTTCTAGAGTGGCCTCTCACTACTGGTGCCAGGAGGAGATAAAGGGACACCTGTATATTTTTAAACAAATGGACCAGAATGTGGTGCTGGTAAAACTGCACTCCCCACACAGAGGTCCTTTGATAGGCAGTGGGAAATACACACTCCAGTCCTCTAACCCCTCCACCATACTCAGGGTGGGCTCAGGGTACCTCTCTCCTCCATGCATGCTTCTTCTGTTAGTTCATTGTATACAATATTTTGGAAATCAGGCCTCTGTCAGATGTGGGGTTGGTGAAGATCTTTTCCCATTCTGTGGGCTGCAGTTTTGTCTTACTGGCTGTGTCCTTTGCCTTACAGAAGCTTCTGAGTTTCAGGAGGTCCCATTTATTAATTGTAGATCTCAATGTCTGGGCTACTGTCAGCACGGGACTGATCCAGACCCCTGAACATGGATGTCAATAAGGAGGCCTCCTCACTCTAGGGGGCCCCTGGTAGTGGATTAGTATTTTTCCCTGGTGTAAGAAGAGACTTCAAGAGCCCATCCCACGTGAAGGGATGCACTCTTGGCCTGGACACATGGGGGAGGTCCTAGGCCCCGCCCAGGATCACGTGGTGGACTTTGGGGAGCCACCGTCAAGGGCCCTACCCTGCCTGAGGAGTGGAGGGTGTATGGGGTGGGGGTCAGGACTGGGTGGGATGTCCCTCACCTTCCCATGTGGACTCTCTGGCGCAGGAGGCTGCTGTGCCCCAAGAAGGGATCTGGTACGAGATCTGAGAGGCAAAACCGAGCGGAAAGAGCTTGGGCTCTGCAGCCCCACTGGTTAGGGAGCCTTATAGTGTAACTCTTATAAAATGTTCCACCCTGGTGCAAGCGACTTCCTCTTTCTGGGTTTCATTTTCCTAACGTGTAAAGTGGACACATTGACGTGCGGATCTGACGATGTGGATTAAAGCTGCTGCTCCACGTGGGACACAGAAGTGCACAGGGGGCCAGAGAAGAGACAGGCAGGGTGACACCCTCTGGAGGCCAAGGCCTGCATTTTCCCACTCTGAGGTGTTGTTACCTTGTCTCATGCATGGGGAAGGGTGGCAGACTGTGGTCCTGCAGCTGACCCCAGACGTGGGGGCTGACCTCTTAGTGAGTTCCCCTGTGCCCTGAAGCCCTGTGACATGTGATGATTGATGAGGTGGCTACCCCATGACCACACAGATTCATCAAGTATCATGGTGCTGTCAGGGTGTCTCTGGCCCCCAGCATATGATACCCATCACTGGCGTGGGCAGCATGACCCAGGAGTTATGTTCTGGCTTTGACTGGGATCTTGTCACTCACAGTGTGGCAATGAATTATAACCTCGGGCCTTCCTATCTCCATGTCTCCGGTATACAAAGAAAAATCAGCTCTGTTGGAAATCTACGGGACCTCCTGTAGTAGTTCAGTACTTATCCCTAGCATAGGTGTGGACTTTGGGAGCCCATTCTACATACAGGGATACTCCCTGAACCAAGACATATGGGGGGTGGGACTAGGCCCTATCACAAAGGATACGATAGACTCTGATGACACCCTATGGAAAGCCTCACCATCCAGGGGGAGCAGAAAGGATGTGTGATAGGTAGAATTTTAGTTGGGGGCGGGGTGCTAGGGGACGATGGGAGGGAGAAGGGAACTGGGATTGTCATGTAAAACAATCTTGTTTCTAATTCAAATAAAAAAAATCGGCAAAAAAAAAAAAATTAGATCTGAGCTGCAAGGCTATAGTTGGCAGAGCCACCCAAGAGAGCAATCGCCATACTCAAAACAGGTCGCTGTGAGGTCCTCCCAGGCATGGGCTACATGGCTGTGTTGAGGCTTCTCTCACAAAGGGGACAGATAGGGAGACACTGATAGTAGCATTTTTCTTGTGGCTGTGGTGCTCCTGTCTCCAGGGCTACTCTAGGGTTGGGAAACACATTCCATGGTCCACCAGTCATCACTGTTTCCTGCTTGCTAGGCCTGCCTGCCCACACTGCCTGGCAGGCCACCCTCTATTTGCTGTCTTCACCCCAGGCCTCAGAAGGACTATCTAGCCTCTGCTTCTAAGTAATGGTTCCTAAGGCAATGACCTTCATTTCCTGAGTTTGGGGGGATGCCAATAGGCAACTTGGGTGTGGTAAGCTGTAACGGGCTTAGGCAGCTTCATCTAAGGCCCCGCTGCACACAGGGACATGGCTGAGCCCTCCGTGGCTCTCCCATACAGGGGCTGGTGAGTGCCGGGCTCTATACCATAGTCTGAGTGTCCATCCTGAACCCACTAGAGGTCTTCTGGAACCTTCTAAAGTTCTTGTGATCAGAATTGGGGGTTTGCAGAAAGGACCCTTTTGGAGTCACATGTCAGCCTTCTGAAGCTTATCTCCCAGCAGCCCGGCTGGCACTTCTCACTCACATGAGCTCCTTAGAAACAGCTGGCAGTCCCGGGGGCCACTGGGGTGGGGTGGAGGTTCGTAAGCAGCCTTCCCTGTGTGCCTGGGTACCCAGCAGGCAGGATCCCTCCAATTCCCACTCAGCGTCTTCATCTCCCGTGCTGTTTTTGCATCATCGTCTTCGGGCGCCAGGTTGAGCACCCTTGCATCCACATAAGAAGATTTGTGGACTCTAATTCCTTCTGTGCTGCTGAGAATATGAAAACATAACCTGACCGCTCCCCACATGACTCTAATCCTGGTTAATCAGGCTTCCGGGGAAGTCTAAAAACTGTGTCCTGAAGTGTTATCTGTGTTTCAGTGGAGTCTTTGCTCCCCATCCTCCCAGCAAGGAAACCACAGCAGGTGGGAAAGTCAGGAAGGAGATGAACAAGTGTAGCCAGGGGGTCTCCCATCTTTCAGCCCCTCCTGGTTATGGAGAGATGGATGAGAGAGTGCAGCAAGGAACAGGGGAGCCTGAGGCATCAAAAGAGATAAACTTCCTCGGGCTCTGAGGTGAGATAAAACTGCTCCCTGGCCTCCTTCGGAGTGTCCTGGACGCCCTCTGCATTCCAGCCTTGTGTGTCACGTGTCACTGTGTTCTGGACCGTCCTCCCACACTGGCTGTGCCTGCCCTTTGCCTTCTTCTCAAATCTGCATTTGCAAGCATCCCATGACTAGGCTGGGTCCACCGCCTTAGACACTCTAAGGAAACCCCATTTCTCCTGTCTGGTTCCATTGACAGTACCACAAGCTGAGCCGAGGGGACCCTCAGTCTTTCCCCTCATCCCTCATCCCTACCAAGCCTCAGATGTCTGCAGAGCCACTCGCTCCAAGGAACTTTCCTTGAGCTGTCACTGGTCAGGCATTTCAGAGTCACTGAAATCTGTAGTGGGACCTCCTGGGAGGCCCTGGTCCCTCTGAGGCGATTTAGCACAGGGGCCTTCATGAGACTTCTTGGCTCTGGCCCCAGTCTTCGGCTTCATCATCTGGTGGTGAAGGTGACACCCACAACTGTGAATTCGTTACTTTTCTATTGCTGAGATAGAACACCGTGACCAAGGCGACTTGTAGAAGAAGAGTGTATTTGGGATTGCAGTTTTAGACAGTTAAAGTCCATGGTGGTAGAGCAGAGGCAGGCATGGCAGTTGGAACAGAAACGGGGGTGGGGGGTGTCATGTCTGGAATCAAGCCCAAAGCAGAGAGACAGTGAACTAGGATTAGGACAAAGCCTTGAGCTCTCAGAGCTCACCTCCAGAGACACACTTCCTCCAGCAAGGAGGTGTCTCCTAACCCTCCCCAGAGAGTGTCAGCAATTGGGGACCATAGAGGACAATTTCATTCAAACCAACACATCAACCGTGTCAGAAGAGTACTACAGATTTCCAGGGGACTGGACTGGATGGGGGGAGGGGGAGAGAAGGACTGACTTAGAAACCAACTTCCTAGCTTTGACCCAGAGCAAGTTCCTTAAGTCAAGGGTTTGTACGTCATTGTATAATATGATATACAATGTTAAAAGAGGCTGCTCGTTCCCACCAGTTCCATGTAGTTTGAGAACTACTTCCAAGTCAGCTTCTCAGAGCCGGACTTCCTCCTCTACAAAGCAGGGCTCCAGGAAGCCACTAAGAGACTTACCAGGCTGCTTGAAATTCACATACTGGTTACTTTTCTCACTGCTGTCACAAATGACAAAGGCAACTGAAGGAATGAAGGCAGATGCATCAGTTACTTTTTGTAACTAATAAGTAACAACAACAACAGCAACAACAACAAAAAAAAAAACCCAAGAATTCATTTTGGCTTGACATTCTGAAAGGAAAGCCGCTAATGGCCAGAGGAGACAAGGAACAGGAAGTTGAGAAATCGCATCTTTATCTAATGCAGTGTGTGGAGGGAAAATGTGTGTGTGTATGTGTGAGTGTAAGTCAGCATCAGATCCCTCAGAACTGGGGTTACATACAGGTAGGTTTGTGCTGTCTAGTAGAGGTTCTGAGATCCGAACCCTGATCCCTTGCAAGAGCAGCAAGTGCTCTTAACCTCTGAGCCATCTCCCCAGCTGCCTCCCTCTACCTTTGTAAGGTTTATTTTATTTCCATGGTAAATCCTGAACCCAGCCTGCTTGACAATGGAAATTGTCCATCACACCGGGTGTAATACACACAAAGGCTGTCAGGTCGTAGGTCTGTCTGGGATGGACAGAGCAAGCAGAGATAAAATGGGGAGTCCGTTGGGCTTCCAGGATAGGAATAAGTAGACATGTGACCACTGGCTGCCAGGTTTGGTTGGAGATGTTATCCTAGGGATTTGTCTCCAGAGCAAGCACTGAGGATCCAAGATCTGAGAGCATGGAAGGGAAATGAGTGTTCCTCACAGACCAGTCCTTTGCAAAGTTGAGGGAATGGAGGGCCTCAGGTATTTAGGGTACCTGCTCTGGCTGGGACCCTGAGACCAGGAAGCTTCAGGAAGCCAGCACAGAACACAAATCTATCTTCAGGCTTTAGGTTGGGAAGGCAGGTCCCAAAATCCACTGCAAAGCCACCTGAAGCCTCCACAACTAAGGTGGAGCAGGAGAAAGGCGTCTGTCTCTTCTGTCTAACCAGGCATCATTGGCCAACTGCCTGCAGAGCTATCTTGGCAAGAGAAGCTCAAAAATGAGATTATTTTAGGGCCAGGTAACTGCCCACCATGGTAGACAGTGACCGGAACTGGGGTCCAGGTCAGCAAGAAGCATTTCTTTCTTTCTTAATTTCTTTCTTTCTTTCTTTCTTTCTTTCTTTCTTTCTTTCTTCCTTTCTTCCTTTCTTCCTTTCTTCCTTTTTTAGTTTTTGTTTTGTTTTTGGTTTTGTTTTTTTGTTTTTTGGTTTTTTATTTTTTTGGTTTTTCGAGACAGGGTTTCTCTGTGGCTTTGGAGCCTATCCTGGCACTCGCTCTGGAGACCAGGCTGGCCTCGAACTCACAGAGATCCGCCTGCCTCTGCCTCCCGAGTGCTGGGATTAAAGGTGTGCGCCATCAACACCCGGCAGCAAGAAGCATTTCTAAGCAGGGTTGGTACACAGTAGTGACACCTCTGAGTGGACACAGCCATTTGGAAGCAGCCACCACAAACTTTGACTTTAACTACAGTATCCTAGAGTTTTTCTGAACGTCTCCAGTCTCCCAAGTTCCCCAGGAAGTGGTAGGTGGGGAGAGACATCTTCAGGAGAAATCGAGTCACCTAGTGTCAGCAGCAGGAAACTCAGGACTCCTCAGCTGCAGGCTATGGGTGGTGCAGGAGCTGGGTCAGGCTGCATTTCTCTCCGCAACTGGGCTCCAGGCAGCAGCCTCCAGCTCTGACTCACTGGGCCATGGGTTCTCCAAATGATGTATTAGAGCAGAAGTAGGACACACCCCTGCATGAGAACACAGAAACCCCAGATCTGGCTCAGGAGACTCTGTTTCCAAGGCCAGCGTCTTCTTCCTGGAACTTTTTGCTTAGCGCAGAGTTAGATATACCAGACACGGGAAAGGGAGGGACATGGTGTCTACAGTCATCATTCTCAGATCTGAGAAATTGATGATGAGGACTCCGGTTCAAGCTCATGGTTCATTTCCTAGTGTGTAAACTGAGTCAGAGGCTTTCCCACTGAGTTTCATCCCCATTAACTGTGCATTGGTGGAGATGACTTTTTAGTGCGTGTTAAATACCAGAAAGCTCTGTTCCTCATTTCTATAGGCTGTTAGAAAGCAAGGCACACACACACACACACACACACACACACACACACACTTAAGAAATGTGATCACTCTGTCTTAAGGAGAAACCTGAACCCAGAGAGGTAGACTGTTTTACCCAGGGTCTCTGGACGAGGAAAGATAGGCTCAGCATTCACACCCAGGCCTAGCTGAGCACAAAGGCTATGCTCTAGTTATAGTCCAGTGCACAGGGATGCTCGGAGCTCTAACAGGTGGCAGCCGGGACCCTGAATTGCAAAGCACGAAGAACAGATTGGCCCCAGCCAATGCTGCTGCCCAGAGCTATGAGAGTGATGACCTCTCCATGGAGGTGTCAATCTTGTGGGCTCCAAAGGGCAATGTGTCTGTACTCCCAAGCATAGGTAGAGTCTAGAGGGGCAGGCAGGTGGAAAGTGGGAGCCAAGCCACTGTGAGGGGGCCCCTAGGCCAGTATTTCTCAATCATCCTAAAGCTGCAACCCTGAAACACAGTTCCTCATGTTGTGGAGACCCCCACCCAACCATAAAATTATTTTTGTTACTTCATAACTGTAATTTTGTTACTGCTATGAAACGTATTATAAATACTATTGAAGAAAGAGGTTTGTCAAAGGGGTCGCAACCCACAAGTGAGAACCACTGCCCTGGGGTGTGAAAACTAGCTACAAGCTCACTGGATCGGCCATGAAGCTCATGGTGACCACCCTCACCGGTTGAATAATTGATGTGTCTCACATATCATATGTCTCCCTGGTCCCCAGAAAGTATTGAAGAGCCAGCTGCCACCACCTCCAGGAATGGAGACACCAGAGCCAAGGGGTTACCCTGGCCTGTGTTCTTTGATGACTGGTGTCCTTTGGTCCTTTAAGTAACCTTGCCCTTACGACGGTCCAGGTGTCTTGTTGGGTTACATTTTATACAGGAAGCATCTGGGATTCAAGAAAGTGTGATGCCCTAAGCCAGTCACCTGTGTGCCAGTCATTCTTTCCACACAGACCTGGAGAGCGCTACTCTATTCTCTGGATTCAGGAAGCAAGGATCAGAGAGTTGAAGGGCCTAGGTCACGGCACACAGGGACTGTGGTGTGCTTATGACTTTTTTTACTCTGGGGCTATTGGCCAGGTTCCAGTGAAACACTTCCATAGTAAGAATAGGTGGCGCCGAGTATCCAGTGAGCAGGACAGGGCTGCAGAACAGTTTGGGGAAGGCTCTTTCTACTCTGTAGCATGTGGGAGGCCTTCCACTGGCCCAGGTCTTACTCTCTGCTTTCTGGTTCTGCAACATAAAGCCAGTGAGTCAGAACCCAAGTGATGGGGGTTGTCCTTCTGTACATATGTTTCTCTTATTGGTTAATGAATAAAACACTGATTGGCTGATTGGCCAGGCAGGAAGTATAGGCAGAGCTAAAAGATGAGGAGAATTCTGGGAAACATAGGCAGATGGAGTTGTCATGCAGAGCCTGGGAAGAGAGGACGCTCAAGGTGTTCCCCAGTAAGCCAAGGCCACGTGGAAATATATAGATTAATAGAAATTGGTTAATAATTAAGGCAGAGCCAGCCAATAAGAAGCCCTAGTCATCGGCTAGCAGTTTCATAATTAATATAGTATGTGTGTGTTTACTTGGGGCTCAAGAGCTGTGGGACCAACCGGGACAGAAAGCTCACATTACACCCAAGGGCCTGCAGAGGGTCTTCTTTTCAGTGATAAGAAAGACAAGATTTGGCCAAAGTTGCTGGGCCATGAGTCAAGGTGGGTGTGAAAACATTGTCTGACAGAAAGAGCTCCTACTGGGCCCTTCTGGACAGGGCAGGGGCTGTTGAGGCCCCCGACTGTTACTTTGCCTCTTCCTGCCCAGCAGCTGCTCTGTAGAGAGTGGAGGGGACACACGGGAGCTCAACAGGGCCTCTCTATGTGATTCTTTCTCCCAAGTGTCGGGGTGGCTGCAAAGCAGAGAGCTCCAGGTAGAAACAGCCAAAGCCTGAAGGGTGGGGATCCCTGAGCGATGGAAGATGAAGCAGAGTAAGGATAGGGCATGAAGTGGAGACTATCCACCCCCTGCAGGCAGCGGATGCTGACTTCCAGGAGGCAGAGTCCAGGACAGCAAGAGGATGAGTGGAGACGTGATTGAAAAGATAGAGAGATGGATTAAGTGGGCTCTGAGCCGTTTTTCCCTCATTGGACGCACTTGCTCATATGCAAATTGCGAAGTTCAGAGTTGAAGAAAGCAGGAATCGGTAATTGAGACGCTAAAAAGCTAAGCTCTGAGCTCCTGCCATTGTATTAGGGTATTTTTATTGTTGTTTTTCTGACAGAATACCTGCCAGGAACAGCTTGGGGGTGGGGGATTAGGTTTACTGTGGGCTCATGGTTTCAGAGTGTATCGGTTCATGGCGGTGGGCAAAGCGTGGCAGCCAGAGTGACTCCGTCCACGGTGGCGGGAGTGGTGGCACAGCACTGTCATACCCTGATGGGTTGGGATGCAAAGTTCAGGCTAGAAGCAGATGCAATCAAAGCCCTCAGGAAGCCCCGAGGCTTCTGGGAAAGGTGTGGAGAGAGAGAAACAGTTTCCATATCAAGGTCACGAAGCTTCATCTTTTCTTCCTCCTTTTCTCCGCAGACGTTTGTCATCCTCTGTACCTATTTGGAGATGTCCTTTAAGTTCCCATCCCTGGTGACAGCCTGGGAAACACAAAAGCTCTAATTAAAGACTGTCCTGAGCCACACTTTCTGGAGGAGCGCGGCCAAGCAGTGGCCCCACAACCTGCACCAAGACCTTTTTTTCGGGTCCTCCAGGGGTGCACTCAGGCTGGGGCTTAAACCCTGATCCCTTTTGCGTGGGGGAGAGCATTGTTCATCCCAGGCCTGATTAACGTCTCAAGCCGCGTTTTCAACTTTGCTTGGGGTTAAGAGGTAGACGGACCCGCTTACCACAAGGAAGACAATACAGGCACAACTGCATCTCATGAACCACACTCATGTGCCACACAGAGATATCCAGAGCAGAGACCTAGACGTGTCTCCAACGGGCTGGTTTGCCCCAGCTGCCCCGAGACAGCTACCTGCTCCTTAGTCTCTGGGATCTGCTCAGAACTAGGCAGGGTCCTCTCTGCCACCCTCCCGTCAACACAGAGGGCCCAGCAAAGGGGGGAGATGATGAACATAAGAAAGAGAACTCTCAAGTGGCTCACTTTCTTCCTGCTCCTCGTCTTCCTCACATCCTTTGTCTTGAACTACTCAAGCACCGGGGTGCCCACTGCCTGGTTCTCCAAGCACATGGTCCTGGGATTCTCAGACAACTTACGCAAGCTCATCAAGTCACAGCCCTGCACCTGTACACGCTGCATCAGCCAGGGCAAGGTCTCATACTGGTTCGACCAGCGTTTCAACAAGACCATGCAGCCGCTGCTGACAGCCCACAACGCTCTGATGGAAGAGGACACGTACCAGTGGTGGCTGGTGAGCAGAGTAGGGGCTGGCAAGGGTGAGAGGAGGCAAATGCTAGGTCTGGGGGGACCCAAGGGCCCACCAATCATCTGGCAGCATCCAGGGTGTCATTTCTTTCAGTCAGCAACTGTTTATTGAGCAACTATTATGTGTAAGTCAGAGAAAAACCCTACTGCTTTCCCTCCTGTGGCTCCCAGGACAAATCACCACCTGGTGGGTTAAGACATCAGAAGGGATCACATGGCACAGTCCTGGAGGCCAAGGGATTTTTACCCCCATGGCTTTTTCCTACTGCTGCAGCTGACCATTTGTGGTACCCACATCTGCAGGATCCAACCTCTGCTCCCATGTTGCATGGTTTTCCTGTGTCTTTGGTGTCCTCTCCTGGGAAGGGCGCATGGCCTTGGCTCTAGGGTACACCCTGAGGCTGGTCTGACCTGCCACCAGTAGCAAAACTAGATCTTAGCAGGTGTTGGGAATGAGAAATGCAGTCATTATTGCTGTCCTGGGTGTCTAGGGATTGGCCCTTGTAACTGAAGGTCAGCTAAAGCCCTAGTCTCGTACACAGTAGGTACCCAGAGAGTACCTGTAGAATGGATACATGAGCTTTCTCCCTGTCTCCTGTCTTGGGGTGGGGGTGGCTATCACTAACCGCCTGTGCCTTCACTGTTAGTAGCTGGGTTTGGTAGCATCGGAGCCAAGCTGACCACCCATCCCCTCTGTCCTCCGCCCCAGAGGCTCCAACGGGAGAGGAAACCTAACAACTTGAGTGACACCATCAAGGAACTGTTTCGCGTGGTGCCCGGGAACGTGGACCCCGTGCTGGGCAAGCGGTTGGTGGGTTGCCGACGCTGTGCAGTCGTGGGAAACTCTGGGAACCTGAAGGACTCCTCGTATGGGCCTGAGATTGACAGCCACGACTTCGTGGTGAGGTGAGCACTGGACCCTTAACCCAAGCCTAGGGATCCTCAGAGGTGCGTGAAACACCTTGGCTCAGCTCAGAAGGACACGGTTCCAGGGCCCCAGGAGTGACTGACCTCTGGGTCTCAGTTCCCCCATCATGCAATGAGAAAGCCTTGGCTGGGCGGGAATTTCCAATGGGCTGGTGACTTAGTACCTAAGGCGTAGCTATTGGGTGGGCAACACTGATTTGAAGCCTGTGCTTCTGTGGCTCAAATCCACCCCTACCCCCACCCCACCCCCCACCCCCACCCCCGCCGTCTTTCAATCTAGACCGAGAATCGGAAGCTTTTAATGTCAGCATTGCTTCCTCTGTCCCCAAGTGGAACTGGCATCTCAGGGGAAAAAAAGCACGATGTCTCCCTTGAGTTTTTCATAATCCCTACTCAGAAGTATTCTGGGGCAGAAAGCATAATTACAGGTGGGACTTAGTATCCTCGGATGGATGGATGGATGGATGGATGGATGGATGGATGGATGGAAGGAAGGATGGATGGATGGATGGATGGATGGATGGATGGATGGATGATGAATGGGTAGACAGATGGCTTCATGTCCATAGACCCCTTCCCTGGCTCTCAGTATACCTAGTATCAGTGGGAATGCCCACAATGAGAGGCCAAGTCGTGTTTGGGTCAGGCTGACTTCAGTTCAAAGGTGTATCTTGGTAGACAGCTTGTCTGGGTTCTGGATCATAAAAAAGGTTCACCTGGTAGGTGCAATCACACAGGTGGTCAGTTACTAGAGGGCAAGACCCACCCCCACTTGCTTTTACTTAAAAAACAAAAACAAAAACAAAACCAGGGGCTGGAGAGTTAATGAAGCAATTAAGAGCACTGGCTGCTCTTCCAGAGGTCCTGAGTTCAATTCCCAGAAACCACAGGGTGGCTCACAACCGTCCGTAATGAGATCTGGTGCCCTCTCTGGCAGCGGGCGTACATGCAGGCCGAACACTATATATAATAAATAACTAAATCTTTTTAAAAGGCCAACAAACAAAAAAGCCTTGGTGGCCTCTGTTTTGCTGAACTAGGGATGGAACTTGGATTCGTGCATGCTAGGCAAGCTGTCTCCCCCGAGTTTCTCAGGCTGGACTTGAATTTGCCATCCTCCTGACTCAACCTCAGTAGCGGGGTTTTCAGACCTGCTCTACCGTGCTTGTCTGGCCTGTGTCTAGAGTGTCCCCATTGTTCACATGGGGAAACTGAGGCCTAGGGAGCAAAGAGGCTCACCTGCGGTTATCATTCAGAGGACTCCAGCTACAGCCTTCTTACCTCGTGCTCTGTTTTCCTCTCCTCCCAGGATGAACAGGGCACCCACGGTGGGCTTTGAGGCAGATGTTGGGAGCAAGACCACCCACCATCTTGTGTATCCCGAGAGCTTCCGGGAGCTGGGAGATAATGTCAGCATGGTCCTGGTCCCCTTCAAGACCACCGACCTGCAGTGGGTGATCAGTGCCACCACTACCGGCACCATTACTCAGTGAGTCTCTCTAGTGACTTCCCTGTGCCCATCTGTCTCCTGCCACGGCTCTCTACTGCTGGACTGCCCCCTTGGGATTCCTGTTCCTCCATGCCTCCTGGTACATATGGAGCTGCTCCTGCCATCTCCTTGGTTGATCCTACTGGCTTGTCCATCCTCAATTATGACAGCACCTTATGTGGTAGCTCCATGTCTGTCTGTCTTCAGTGCTGAGAGCCCCTTGTTGTGGTAGCTGCGTGTCTCGCCTCAGTCCTGAGAGCCCTTTGCTATTAGACTGCAGCACAGAATAAGCAGGGCTGCTGAGCACATACTTTGAGGCTAAGTCAACATTGGTTCTCCAAGAGTAAGTGCTGCCATCTGCTCCCCAGGCACGGTGCCTATCGTTTGAAACTTTGGCATCTCCTTTGGTCCTCACAGCAGTGCTTCTCATTAGCTCTGGCCTCCAGGGAGCAACCATGGTTGGGCCAAAGCACTTGCCCAACACTGAACTTGACCCATAGCCCATGCAACCATCTGGGTCTAATTCCTCAGTCCCTGGCTTTTCTCGAAGGGGAGTGGCTTCCATTTTCAGATGTCCACATAACTCCTGGTCCTAGCCCAGGTCTCTCGGGAGCCGAGCCAGAGCCAAGAACTGTGGGTTCCAGGAACTTCATGCCTCTAGGGGACAGAGTGTGAGGGAAGGGCTCAGCAAGAGGTTGGGCCAAGCGGCTGGCTCAAGGTGCCCCTCTGGTGCCCAGATACATGGGGAGCCTGAATTGTACCAGTTATGTTCCATGGGTAGTGGATTTTCCACCTTGATGCTGTAGCTCCTGTCTGCTTGCATGAGCTGGAGACAGCCATAGGTCACCCAGTCAGTTCACCAGAGATGTTCTGACTCTGCGAGATGGAGAAAAATATCCCTAGACCTCGGAAAGGCTGTGCTTGGAGCCAAGTCCCCATTCTGGCCCAAATCAGTCAGGGTCGCCCCCTGGTGGCGCTCTGGAGCTACTGCAGGAGCCATGCTCTGGCAGGAAGGTGGTTTCTGAGAGCCTAAACCTCCCTACCCTCACCTTGGCTGTCACTCCCCAGAGCTTGTGGTACCCAGGTGGCCTCCTATCCACATTAAGTCCTTTCTCTTTCCTGATCTGCAGCACCTACGTCCCTGTGCCCCCGAAGATCAAAGTGAAACAAGAGAAGGTAAGTGGCCTCTAACTCGAGCGACTTCTTTTCCAAGATGTGGGTACTCTGTGGCACAGAGCTACACAGAGTACCCAGTCCCTGGCACTTGTGAAGCCTCACTGATAAGGACGAGTCCTCAAAGTGGGTCTCCAGAACATCCCCACCACAGGTGTGACTCTTCAGGAGTACCCAAACCTGCTACAGCTGGCCCAGGGTAGACCAGCTCTCACAAGCCCCTGAAGGGTAGGGCATGTGTAGGCTGCAGTTTTGTTTTGTTTGTTTTGATTTGAACTATTCCTGGGAGCTTCCCAAAGCCATACTCACCTCTTTCTCTCCACACCTCCGTCCTTGTGTGTGTGTGTGGGGGGGGGGTGGATATACTACACTGCCCCAGGTGTGTGCAAAAGCAGAAACATATGTGAAAAACACATCACACTGGATCTTCACACAACTGTCATACTTCAGGAGGCTCAGAGAGGCCAGTACTATGCCCAGGGCCACAGCCTAGATCATGCTTGTAACTGGAGTTTCTTTCTAGCCTGGTCCTGCAGCCAGTTCGCCTCAAATAAACACATGGACGCTATATTAATTATAAAACTGTTGGCCGATGGCTAGGGCTTCTTATTGGGTAGCTCTCTCTTAATTATTAACCCATTCCTATTAATGTATGTATTGCCATGAGGCTGTGGCTTACCCGTAATCCGACATACTACTCCTTCAGCAGCATGGCGTCTCCTTCTGCGGCCTCCCTCTGCCTTCCTCTCTCAGCCTTCTCCTCGTCTGGTCGCCCCACCTATGCTTCCTGCCTGGCTACTGGCCAATCAGTGTTTTATTCATCAACCAATAAGAGAAACATAGATACAGAAGGGCATCCCCCATCACATGCTAGGACTAGATGGGGTTCCCATGTGCCTTGGGTACCACAATCCCATAAAGAAGCCATAGAAATCTCCATAGGGTGGGTCTCTCTCCTAAGACCCCAATGCCCTGAAGCAAAAATGAGAACTGAAGAGCCCTCCACAGACCTGTGAACCCACTCATTCAGCCCTTCCCAAAGGAATAGTGTAAGGCTGCCTATACCCTTCGCTGCTCCCAAAGTCCCCCTCAGTGCCCCCAAGGCAGTCGCAGGGAATGAGGTCAAGACTGTGCCTGGCACAGGGAGACCTTCATGGCTGTGCAACATTGAACATGCTGCTTAGCCTCTCTGAACCTTGGTTTCTTCATAAGGGGAGAAGAAAGTCACACACATAGTTTACCTTAGGTCAGAGATTCCAGCCAATGCCAGGCAGAACAGGTGACCCATGGGTGTTTTTAATACAGTGTGACACTGTCATGATTGCTCACAGTGCTTCCTGGAGCACTTGTGGAGCTGTGGGTCACACTCCCTGACACCCCCCGCCCCCAGGGAATATTTCAACACCACTCACTGTCCACTTCAAGGCTTCGCCCGGCGCTATAAAGCCGTTCCGTGCTTATTCTTGCCTGTAGCCCTCATCACTCTTCAGCCCTACCTTGTAAAGATGCAGGATATCTGTAGTCTTCCCAGCTCTAAGTCCATAAATGCAGAGATGTTTGTCAGAGCGCTACGTGACCATGTTCTTACGATCACAGCAGGATAGCACCCGCTCGATGCTCTGTGTCTTTTTGCTGGCTGTACTCACCCAGTCCATTCTCCTGCAGATCCTGATCTACCACCCAGCCTTCATCAAGTACGTCTTTGACAGCTGGCTTCAGGGCCATGGGCGGTACCCATCAACCGGCATCCTCTCCGTCATCTTCTCCATTCATGTCTGTGATGAGGTATGTCAGCCTGTGTTCCTGCAGGCTACAGGAACAAGGGCTACCCATCCTCCCCACCTCCACCCCCGCCCTGTTTCCGTGGGAGTTCAAGATAGGGGTGGGGGCAGAAGGCATTTTCCAACCACATCTCTCCAAGGGTCTCTGGCACCTGTGTCATCAAGTATGTGGAAGAGTGGGCAGCAAAATGATACTGTTCCCAGGAGCAGGCATTCTGGAACATTCCAGGGAGGGTGGCTGGGCTCTGATTCAGCTCAGAATGAAGAAGCAGATTCTAACCAGGTTAGACAGGAAGAGATACAAAGGCCACAGTTACCACCCTCAGGTTGCTTGCTAGGGCCACCAGGGAACTACGTTCAGTACTTGGGCCATACCCTGACCCATTTCACCAGAATTTCTAGGAAGCTAACCAGGCATAGGGGGCTTCTATTACTCACCAACTGTGAGACCAGAGTGGGACCCTCGGAGACCTGCTCCCATCTCCTATCTGCCGTCCCACCTAAAGATCCCTGCTCTGTTGGACACACCCCTCTCTAGCTCCAATCTGTCCTCCAGCCCACAGCTAGATGGTATGCTCTCTCTTAATGGTCCTCAGAGTGTCTCCTTACTGGTCACCAGCTATCTACCAACTAAAACCCAACTCGTATGTCCCCTCCTTGTAAGAGGCCCCTGTCGCCTTGGGTCTGTGGCCTTTCCACAGTGTCCTGGGAGCTGTGGATTTAACCCTTGTCTCTCTAAGTGACATCCCGTCTGTGACTGCCATACATTGTAAGGGTAGAAGCCTGATGGGTATGTCCCCAGTACCTGCCAAGTAGCAAGAAAGAAAGCCTGCCTGCATTTGATTTGTCGGCACACTGTTAGGTGCAAAAGAAGTAGCCACCAGGGTTTGTCATGTGTGTGGTGACCCCGGCCTCAGATAGTGGCCTCAGAAGGAGGGGTTGGAAACCTGTCACCTACCTTCTGTGTTCACGACTCCTGGCCTCCTTTCTGCATGAGAAAATAAGACTCTGAAATGATGTGTCAAGAGTTAGCTTGGATGAGGGACAGTTTGCCTCCTTTCCAAGCCCCTCTCCCCAACTTCTCTCAGGACCCCTGGGAGCTCCAGTGAAGACTCAGTCCCCCTCAGGGTCACCTACCTAAGGTCACCCCTGGAGCTGGACTTGAGCGTTACTTGGCTTGCTTTGGCTTTCTGAAGGAGGTTCCCCTGAACCATGAATGTTCACCATAAAAATCCCAGGGATAACCGCAGGCTGCCTTTCCTGACCCCCTCTCGCCATGGTCACACTATCCAAGTCTCATCTTGCCCTTGCCCCACAGGTGGACTTGTATGGCTTCGGGGCAGACAGCAAGGGGAATTGGCACCATTACTGGGAAAACAACCCATCTGCGGGCGCATTCCGGAAGACCGGGGTACATGACGCCGACTTTGAGTACAACGTCACCACCACCCTGGAAGCCATCAACAAGATTCGGATCTTCAAGGGGAGATGACGCTGCAACCTGTTAAGGATGGACACACCGCATCTCGCTCTCAACTTGCAGCCCCAGTGTCTCACTGGAGCCATTTTGTTCTGGAAGCTTCCGGGGCTGGACTTGGGGTGTTCCCAGGCTTGCCGGCAGTCTCTTGCGCCCTCATTTTGGTAGCATCTATTTGACAAAGTTGTCCGACTCTCCCAGGGTACCGAGCAAGTCTCAGGCCTCTCCAAGGTGGGAGTACTTCCCCACTGCTCTCCCCTAGCTGGGGGACAGTGGGACGACACTGGGAAAGGTCTAACCTCGGAATAATGGCAGTTATTTTGACTTCTGGGGTGGGGAACATAAATCGTGGAGATTCCTATGTTCTCCTATGTTCAAAAAGGTGGACATTTCCCAGAAGTCATTTACAGGCTGCCATTGAACTGTAAGCCTCATACTCAACTCAGACACTGGCTGGGACGTTTGTGACAGTTGTCTCCAGAGCAGAGCCACACTGGGCCACACCAGCACTGTTCGCCTTTGCATGAAGCCTGGCCTGCCACTTGATATGACATCCCCATTGTCCCTTTCTTCCCAAAGCTCCCTGATGATGGCGGGCAAAGCTTCTGATTGCCGAGGTCTCCCACAGAAACCTGGCGGCAGGAGGGAAGCCCTCTCATCATCCTGTGTGATTACCTTCCGTGGTGATAGGGATGGTCGGAGCGGGTCTAACTACTTCCACGTGCCTTTGAACTTGAGGAAGGATTGCATGCATTGGCTGACATGAAGCAAGGTCCCCAACTGGAAAACGGGGACCTCGACCAGCGTCCCGCTTTGCTGTATCTCTCACAATCTCTTTTCAAATGCACTCTGCATCAGTCAGAGTGTGCCAGGCGTGGGACGGGTGCTCACTTCTATTTCCTCAGACTATTGGGTTCAGGACCACTAACAACCAGCATCCTCCCTGGAGTCCTGAACACTGGGCTGAGTCCCTAGCAGCCACCTTCCTGGCGTCCTTGGGGGTCTCAATAGGGACATCCTAGGGCCACAACTGAAAAGCATGTACCTTTTCTCCTTACTCCTGTCTGCTCTCCCATCCTCCCTCTGTAGACTTGCTGTTATTTATTGATTGGTTAATTCAGCTGACCCTGTCTGTGCACACTCTTCACCATCCATCACTGCTCACAATGCTTCTGTTGCCTTGCTTGGCAAATGGGAGCAGAAATGGAGAGGAAAGCCCCTGAGCTTCCTGGATGTGTGTGTGTGTGTGTGTGTGTGTGTGTGTGTGTGTGTGTGTGTGTGTGTGTGTGTGTGTTGAGGCATCTGGACAGGGTGCTTGCTGGTGAGCAGAACTGTACCACTGATGATCCCTCCTTTTGCAACCTACATCACCTCCTTTTCTGGCACAGCTGACTTGCCTGCTTCCTCGTTGCATAAGAGACTCAGCCTGGAACTCCTTGGTGAGGGAATGGAGACAAGGGTGAATGCACACTGGGTGGTAACTCTCACCTCCTTGCAGATGTTCAATGAGAGAAACCACTGTTTCTGTTGAAAGTATCCCCTAAAGACCACCACAACTTCATCAAGGCAGAACATGAGAGAGGTATCTTGAGGGTTGCGAGGTCTCCCCCTGCTCAGGTTCCCCTCTGCAATAACAGCTCAGGGGCCTCAATCAGGGGCCACACACAGCTTTGGTCCATTCACGGGCATCACCAAAGAGCGGACACCAAGATTGCCACTTCCTAGGAGTCTGTCCTGTGAGTGGCTTTGCCGTAGCTTTTGTGCGGTTCTCAACGATGCAGAATCCAGGCTTTTAACAGAGGAACGTGATGTTCCACTTTTAAAATCTATCTGACATAAGACCATTGACTGAAAAGGCTGGGCTCTTGTGCGGTCCTTGCTCCAGAGAAGCTTCCTCATGGGTCCGGGTGTGAGGAACTCAGCAGATTTTGTTTGTGCATCGCTGGGTAAATCCCTCGGACAAGTCAGAATTAGTGGACGTTGGTGTTGGGTGACAGCTCAGGGGCTCTACTGCACAAGAGCAAGTGTCTGCAGTGAGTGCAGCCATTTCTAGCTGAGCACAGCTCAGGAAGCTCTTCCTGTCTCCATCAGCGCCCCCCACTCCCCTTCTTTGCCTCTTTCCTTCCCTCCCTCCATCCCTCCATCCCTCTCTCCATCCCTCCCTCCCTCCAGTCTCTCCCCCAGTCTCTCCTCCAGCCAAGAAGCTAACATTTCCCTTTCCCATAACCCTCAGCTGTCCCCTGTGTCTCACTGGCTTAGCAGTGGACTCTTAACTGGATAAAATACAGTCCACTGTGGCCAGAATTAAGTGCACCAATTAGTTTAAGATAATTGGAGCTTTCCTTGGGGTGTGGGTGACTGAGAACAGGAAGAGCCTTCCTTTCCCAACAAGACTGGGCTGGCTGCTGTGCACAGAGCTGATCCGGAAGCTGCTAAGTCCAGGGGAACCAGGGAAGTCTCAGCAGCACCCCAGACTGCTAGCCTGCAGTGAACCAGGAGACCGGTGTTTCTCATGCTGGTGGCAGGCTGCCCCTGCCCTCAGCCTCCCAGGGGAGAAAGAAGCCCATCTGTAGCCCTTTAGCTCCCAGAAGAGACAAGCCAGAGAGGAAACCCAGACACGATGCCTTAGGTTGGCTTTTGGGCATCAGACAACATCCAGTAAACCATGTGGGCTGGGCTAGTAGAACAGACCCAAGAAAGTACAGGATGGATAGAATAAGGAGGCTGGGAACTAGCTGGGCCCTGAAGGTCTGGAGATGGCTTTAAGGAAAAGTACAGAGCGTGCTGCAGTCTCCACTGGAGCCACTTGGGGCTGCTAGAGGCCCATGGCACCGTCTGGGAAAAGGACCTCCCTGTCCAATGTGGAAAGGGCCACAGGGGATAATTGAGAACACAGAGGTTGGCTTTCCTGTGCCCTTCAAAGTAGTCACCAATATGCAAGGCGAGAGAGGCCCTGGGTGCCCACTGCCCACCAGAAGACAGAGTGACAGCTGTGTGTGATCAGGAGCTGGCAGCTAGAGCCATGGGTTTCATCTCAGCCACCATAGCTTGGCTAGCCAATTTTGAGATAATATCAGCTTTCATCCCCGTTGTTACCCTCTCCTGTGCCCCGGGTGCTGCCTAACACACATAAGAAACACGAGGGTGAGGAGAGAAGGCAGAGACCAGCAGAGCGGTGGCTCGTGACTTCAGCCTCAGAGTATACTCACTGCAGCCTCAGCCAGGCCCAGCCTACTTGGTGGTCTCCCTCCATCAAAGGGAGGACCCCATCTTCACCTCTCCAATCTCTCTGCTCACTTAGCTTTTACCTTGGCTCCTCCTGCCCAGGGTCTGCCCCATGGCACCAGCTTTAACCCTTTCTCCAGAGCCTCATCAGGATCTCGCTTGCCCTTCTAGGTTGTCGTCCGTCCCTCCTGCACCCCCCCAGACCCCTGCACAATCACTTTAGCCCTTTACCCAGAGCCTGATCTGGACTCTGCTCAGCTCACTCTAGTAGGTGGACGTCGGTCCCTCCTGCACCCCCAGACCCCTGCACAATCACTTTAGCCCTTTGCCAAGGCCCCTTCAGAGCCAAAGTTCTCCAAGCACTTTGCCTCCCAAGAGCTTTTCCTTCCTTGCTTCCTGTGGCCCAGCGTCACCCACTTACACCTTGTATTCTCGAGCTGCCCCCCCCATCTTGTAATCCTCCCGATTCGCCTGAATGCATTTCCAATGACGTTAGCGGGTCTGCCTTCCTCAGCCCCTGCTTTGTTTTATTTATTGTTGAATATTTCCAATGATCTGAATCAAAGTGAATAAAAAGAGCTATTTTATTGTTTGGGTGTGTTCAGAGTTCTGCTTTGGTGAAGTTTCTATTCAAGGGGTTGGGGTGGGGTGTTCAATGGCTGCGTGAGTCATCGCCTAGGGTCCCCTAGGATGCTGCCCTCCCGTAGAGGTTCAGGAGACATTGTGGGGCCGTTCCCTGCTGTGTGACTGTGGCCGGTTACTTAACCTCCCAGAACCTCTACTGCCCTCCAGCAGATGAACTTGACCTTGCCAGTGTTCAGAGGGGGCTGTGATCAGAAACAAAACACCCCAGAAGGCCAAGGTGGATACAGGCCAGTGGTTCTGATGTTTGCTTGGCTGGGGCCCAGTGCTCAGAGGAGAGAGCCACACCCTGGGAAGAGCACAAGACAGCTCTGAAGTTGATACAATCCCTCTTACTTGGATTTTTTTTTAAAAGAAATATCTCCAGAGGCCTTGAACTGGAACTTTGTCCTATGAGATAGGTGTCTGCCTGTGATGCTCCCTCACTTGCTCTGGCTGCCCCTTCCAACACAGCTCACCATGGATGGTAAACAGGAGAAGGCAGAGGTGAGCCTAGCTTCCTGGTCCAGCCTGCTGCCCCACTCCTGAATTCACTGCACGGTTTCTGAAGCCAGTTCCTAGAAACATGTAAGGATATCTCCACGTGGTCCCTAGAGCCAGGCAGTCTGGGGGCTATGGCCTGGCTGGGTTAAGCTGAGCTGATTGCTGAGCCTCTCTGTGCCTGACCTTCGTGGACAAAGCTGGGACAGTGATGCACAAGATTATACTCACGCATGCACCAAGCACTGAGTTAGCACGGGCAAGGGGCTCAGCAAGGAACCCAGCACTGGACAGAGGAACCTCAGGAAGGGTCGCCAGACTCCGTCCTGTCTGACCTTACCCCTGATCCCTGTGCGTCCCTCACTGCCTTCTGTCTTCACAGGCTTGCTGTCTCTAGAATTACTTTTCTTCTATCACTTCTGTTTCTCACCAGGGGTCATGCTTATTCATTATCAAAACACACAGAGACAACATACACAGTATACATACATGCATGCATTACATACCATGCATAACACACAATACAGAGACAATACACACAGCATACTATAATGTGCACTGCAGACAGAACACATACCACAACACATCACACACTTCACACATACAATACATGAACACATCGTAACACAACACACACACTACACATAATACAGTACACCCTTACACACCATGTGCCACGCACATAAAACACAACACACATACAAACAACACAACACACACAGACCACACACATATACAGATACCACACCACACACACTTACACTATAACACACACACACACACACACACACACACACACATTGGAGACCCAGTTGCCTTAGACTGGCTTATGGTTTCAGTTGCACAATGGACAAGCAGCCACACGGTGGCAGCATAAGGTAGTTGGTCCCTAGGGACCCATGTCTGGCTCCCTGCTTTTGTCCCCTGTACGACACCCATGCCAGAT
This sequence comes from Cricetulus griseus, assembly GCF_003668045.3. Lineage (NCBI taxonomy): Eukaryota > Metazoa > Chordata > Mammalia > Rodentia > Cricetidae > Cricetulus > Cricetulus griseus. Next base: position 21,511,269 of record NC_048603.1, read on the forward strand.
CTCAGGCCCAAGTCCCTGAAATATACAGTAGCCAGAAAGCACTAAGGGCCTGCAGACATTTTTTCAGGACTTTCCTGGCACCTCCTGCAGGCAGGGACCTTAGATGTCACCCAACCCTCTGGACGTCCCATCTGACCACAGAGACTCTTGGAGAATCCAGAGAACCCTCCAGGCTGCTCCTGTGTTTGGTCCACTAACCTCGGGGACTAAAAAGTTTCCTTACTTAGATATTTGCTTATTTGTTCTGGAGATACAAGAAGGAATTACCCAGACAGCCCTCTGTCCCTGAGTCCCTGTGTCCAACCGACCACATGTAGTAAAGAAAAAACATCTATCTACACACATACATCTTCACACACACACACACACACACACACACACACACACACACACACACTGTATATGTGTAGGGAGACACCGTAACCACGCCTCCTAAGGACTGACTACAGGTGTGCTGGACCGCCCATCAGGGTGTGGTCAAAGTGATGTCAGGGTGGCCTGAGAGGTTTAAAGGGACCGACAAGGCACATGGGAGCTCTCGCCTTGCTGTTTTGGCACGCTCTGGCTTGCTGTTAAAAGTTATCCTAACCTTACGGATTTTGTATCAGTTATTCACCGCATTATATGCGTGTATGTATATATGTATGTATAGTCTTCGGAGAGTATATGCAGACCTTCTTCTCCATGTGGTGTGAGTGTGTATGTGTGTTGTCTACGATGTGGTGGTAGGGGGAGATGTATGTGTATGGTGTGAATGTGTGTGGCATGTAGTGTGTATAGTGTATGGTGTGTGTGTGTGTTATGGTGTGTGTGTGTGTGTGTGTGTGTGTGTGTTAGGTCTCATGTGTTGTCTTATTCAGGGATATTATTGTCGTGATGAAACACCATGGCCTGAGCAAGTTGCGAAGGGAAGGGTTTAGTTGGCTTACACTTCTGTATTACTGTTTACTATCAAGGGAAGTCAGGACAGGAACTCAAACGGGGCAGGAACCTGGAGGCAGGAGCTGATGCCGAGGCCATGGAAGATGCTTCTTACAGACTCACATGACTTGCTCAGCCTGCATCCTTATAGCACCCAGGACCACCAGCCCAAGGAGAGCACTACCCACATGGGTTGGGCTCTCCCTATCAACCTCTAATCAATAAAATGCCCAACAGTCCAATCTTATGGAGGCATTTTCTTAATTGAGATTCCCGCCTCTTTAGCTTGGGTCAAGTTGACATAAAACTATCCGGCACATGTGTGTAGAATATGTATGTGGTATGTATTGAGGTGTGTGTGTGTGTGTGTGTGTGTGTGATATGTGCATGTGGAGTGTGTTTTGTTTTATGGATGGAGTGTATGTACATGTTTTTGTGGTATATATGTGATATATATTATATAATATATATGTTATATATATATATAATGGTGTGTATGTGGTATATGTACATGAGTGTTTTGTGTGTGGTATGTATGTGATATATATATAATATATGTGAGGCATATATATATATATATACATATATATATATGTGTGTGTGTGTGTGTGTGTGTGTGTGTGTGTGTGTGTGTGTATGTGGTATATGGCTGTGTAATGTGTTTTGTGTGTGGAGTGTATGCACATGTGTGTGTGTGGTATGTGTGTCTGGTGTACATATGTACAGGCTGCTCACAGAAGCCCGGGGAGGATCTATGGTGTCCTGCTACCCCACTCTCTGCCTTGTTCATGCTGACACAGGCTCTCCCCTGAGCCTGGAGCTACTTTGGCCACCCACAAGCCCCAGCCAGCCTCCTGTCTCTACTCCCCACTGCTCTGGTGTTGTGGACCCAGGATTTTCACGCAGATGCCAAAATCCAAATTCGGGTCCTCATGATTGCACAGCAAGGAGTCTTGCCCACGCACCATCTCCCCAGCCCCCGCAGACCTTTCCTCGTTATTATTCCCTGAACGGTCCAGTTTAACAACAATCCACACAGCTTTCCCACTCCTTCAGGGTTGTAAGGAATCCAGAGATGGCTTAAGTGTAAGGTGTGGGGGAGGGGTTCGTGCACATTCGCTGCACTTGGAAATCATCAGAGTGCTGGAGCAAGACCCCTACTGATACCCAGGGTGGCTGGGTCCTCAGAGGCCCGCCACTTGCTGAGTGACAGTGAACCTGAGGGGCCCAGCGCACCTGTGCCGGGGGAGCTGAGTAGGGGCTGCTGAGGAGGGACTGGCCTCTGCTTCATCCTTATTTCCTTGCCATAGGTACCTCCGAGGGACGGGATAGAGCATCCTGCCACCATGTGGATTTCTTTTCCCTCACTTCCCTACCCCTCAGTTCCCCCACAATGACTGCCCAAGGCCTAAACCACAGAGTGAAGTAAATCTTCTTCCGTGTGTCATGCTAAACCCAGTCCTCCTAATTCTGTCACCTCACAGAGGCTGGCTGTTACCAGTTCTCACATCTATCATTTTGTAAACTTTGATTAATACTGCAGGCTAAGGTACACAAACACACACACACACACACACACACACACACACACACACACACACACACACACACAAAGCCCAAAATAAACTCCAATTCAATTCCATGCAATTCCCTGTGACATTTGGTGATCAGGTCTTTGGGAGGCAACTCAAGCGAGAGGAGGGCTGGAGACATAGCTGATAAGGACATTATAACAAGAAACAGAGACATTGAATACCAGTCTCTCCTTCCCTCCCTCCTCCCTCCCTCCTCTCCTCCCTCCCTCCTCCCTTCCTCCTTCTCCTCTCTCTCTCCCTCTCTCTCTCTCTCCCTCCCTCTCTCTCCCTCTCCTCTCTCTCTCTCTCTCTCTCCTTCTCTCTCTCCCTCTCTCTCTCTCTCTCTCTCTCTCTCTCTCTCTCTCTCTCTCCTCTAGTCTCCATCTCTTCCTCCCTCTCTCTGTCTCCACCGTGTAACGCCACAGCCACCTATGAACCAGGACAGCCCTCACGGGGACCCACCCACCCTGCTCTCTGATTTCTAGCCTCCACAACCCGAACAATTAAATCTCTGCTGCCGAGGCTCACGGTGGGTGGAACTGAACCCATGGCCCCAAGTTCCTCAAGGAAGTCCCACCCTACTCGTCCCCTCTAGAAGGTAGAACGTCCCATTCTTCTGACTTCCTCGCTGGCCGCTCTCCAGCTGACCTGGCCACTGTGGGCAAGGCACTGCCATGAATCTAGACGAACACTTTAACTGGTCAAGAAGAGGAAGAAGACTTTTGGTACCTCCTTGCAGTGCTGAGCCGTACGCTCTAGTCTATCACAGCAGAGACTATGCTTAGCCTCCACTGATTCCTGAAGTAGTTTTCCCGTCACTCCAACGGTGGCCTAAAGTGGGTTGGAGGATTTGAGCACTGAACACTGAGCATGACACTTGTGACATGGGGGACAAGGACTCTGGGTGGGGTTCCTAGCAGAACTCTGGACACGAGTCCTGCACAGTGGCTTGGGGAAGAAAATCTGACCTAGCCCTGGGCTGCCCAGATCCTTCTGGCCTTGGGTTAGAGCACCACTCAGAGTGTTCTGTGGTGGTGGCCACCGGAGGGTACAACAGAGCCACCTGTTTGGTCACAGGAATGGGACCTCATCGTGCTGTAGGTCATGAAGCCCCGAGTCTAGATCACAGCTGCGTACAGGCAAGGCAGTGATCTGAAGAGGGGCAACGATGCAAGAAACAGGAGAAAGAGGCCACCAGTCCCCAGGGATGTGTGTGAGTGCCGTGGGACCCCGAGGACGATAAAGCTTTGAGCTGACCCACCTGCAGTTCACCAGGGACAGGGGACACAGGCAGGCAGTGGTCGGGGCCAGGCTGCTGAGGCAGAGAGGCTGCCTTGCATAGAGAAAGGATCACAAGCTCCCAAGTGGGAGAGGGGTGGCGGAGTCCTTTTCTGGATGGCGTCATTAGATCTAGGATGGAAAAGTGGCAAAAGACAGAGCTGTGGGACCCTTGGATACTGCAAGTGTGTTCTACAATCAGGGAGTCAAGCTGTTCCCACTTGGGTCCCCACGAGCTTGGCACAGACACATTCCTGGCCCTCGGCAGACCCAAAGCAAAAGATCTTGGTGTCAACTTGGAGCTCTCAGGTAAGGATTCCATAAAAACTATTGAAATGGAAAGTTCCAGGGGCTATGGACTTCTCGGCCTCAAGCTCCTAGGCTCAACCTCTTCTGGTGGCCTTCTTGGTTGCCTCTGGAATCAGAGACACTCTTTCTGCCATCCTTTCCAACATCTGGACTGGCTTTGTAGAAGCATTGTCCTAAGCAAGGAGCTTGAGTTGGTCTGAGTTTGTTCATGAATGGATGGTTTCTTCCCCCAAGAGGAGCTGTGGTGGGACCAGGGGCATCCAAAGGTCCTGAGAGTCAAAGGCCTGCATCCAGAAATGGGCTTCCAGAGAGTAGAAGGGATGCCTAGTTTGTGCTGTGAGTGAATGAGGCCTTGGTATCTGCTTCATCTAACACAAGAGCATCAACGGTAATGGGCAGGAGAGACAGCTGTGAACAAGACTCAGGCTCTGTCAGGAGAAGGTTGGAAGCCACTGTAACTGGCAGACAGACAGATGGCAGCTACACCCATAAAAACAAGAAAGTGTCCTTGCTTATGGCCCCTTCTATGCGTCAGTTTGACAGGGTACACCACCTTGAGGAAGAAAAGCAGGCTCAGGAAGACTTGCAGGAAATTGAGTCTGAGCATAGATCCAGAAAGCACATCAAAAGTAAAGACTGGCTGAAGAGATGGCTCAGACGTTAAGAGCACTGACTGCTCTTCCAGAGGTCCTGAGTTCAATTCCAAGCAACCACATGGTGGCTCATAACCATCGTTATGAGATCTGGTGCCCTCTTCTGGTGTGCAGATGTACATGGAAGCAGAATGTTGTATAATAAATAAATAAAATCGCCGGGTGGTGGTGGCGCACGCCTTTAATCCCAGCGCTCGGGAGGCAGAGGCAGGCGGATCTCTGTGAGTTCAAGTCCAGCCTGGTCTACAAGAGCTAGTTCCAGGACAGTCTCCAAAGCCACAGGGAAACCCTGTCTCGAAAAACCAAAAAACAAACAAACAATAAATAAATAAATAAAATCTTTAGAAAAAATAAAGGAAAGACTGGGATACTACATTCTGAACACTGAGCATGACATTTGGGAGACAAGGACTCTTGATGGTGTTCCTAACAGAACTCTGGACACGAGCCCTACACAGTGGCTTGGGGCAGAAAAGCTGACCCACTCGGGGGCTGCCCAGGTCCTTCTGGCCTTGACCTAGAGCACCACTCTAGAGTGTTCTGTGGTGGTGGCCACCAGAGGGTGCAGCAGAGCCACCTTTGTGACACTTGAAAACCACAGGAGTCAGAACTTCAAAGGACTTTGCCTTAGAAGTGAGCAAGCCTTTCAGACAAGAACACTGTCTCTGTCACTTAACTAAGCAAAATAGTCAATGCCACTTAACTAACTAAACTACATAAGAAAACAGGTCTGGGCTCAGTAGGAGAAAGCCAAAGGCAGTGTGGACAGGATGATAGGCACTCTGTGTGTCGTCTTCCCTTGGGTCACATGAAACCTAGGTCCACTGGGGCCCTGGACCTGAAATTTGTTCTTGGCTTCCCACTCCTCTGGTCTTCTTGGCTCTCTGTGATTTCTGAATCATATGTTTTTGAGGGAGCCTGACCTCTCTGAATCTTGGTTTATCAATCTGTAAAAGGTACTAACCAACATGGTGGGCAAAAGACTGAAAATTAGACGTGCCTAGAGTACCCAAGATGGCAATGCTATTTTGCCTATGGTCACACCATTTATAAATACCAAGCCTAGAATAAAGGCCAGAGGTGATGGTGTAACCATCAGGCTGGGGCAGGCTAATGCAAAAACAAATAAACAAATAGTCTCCAAGTCCCTCTAACTTAGAAAAGCTTCTTCTTGGGGCAATTTCAGTGGGTTTGTGCATCTCCCCGTGTGGTTATCCAACCTGCCTTGTATATTTTGTCTCATGAAGGGCATCGCCAAGTTCACCTTCAGCACATAGCCCTCAAGGTCACTGCACAAGAAGCTGGTAATGGCTCATAAGCTCTCAAATGTCTGCAGTTTGATCTGATACCCATCACTTCCATGCTAGGTCCATTGACCCAGCATGAGGCTCGTTGCCCAAACAAAACCATAAAGGGAAAAAATGAATAGAGGGGGTAAAACTTCCGGAATTCTTGAGGGCAACTGGCCTCTTCTGCCAAAATCTTACCTTGATGTTCGAGATACTGTCCTAGACTTAGAGCCACTTAGTGACAACTTGATCAGCCCTGGATAAGATCCAAAGTCTTAGAGAGTGCAGGCAGCAGGGCAGACCCTAGAGAGGCATCCCAGGGGACAGGAGATGGAGGCTGTGCGCCCTAGCTGCCATTGTGTGCAAGCAAAGGCAGAGAGCACTTGGTAGAGACGCTGAACGATACCTTGAGCCTCAGGGAGAATACAATGGATGGTGCATTGGTCGCCCAGGAATCCAAGCTGTTCCCGTTCTCAGGAACTTCAGGGTGGATCTTTTCGAGTTCTGGCCTCAGAAGTTTAGTTCCCAAACTACACACTGAGAGGCTTGAGCCAGGTATTTGCGTCTCAAGGTTCCCTCCATCCCTGCCGTTCCACTCCCAGAGGCCACCCCTTGAAAGGCAAAGACACTAGAGGTGTCTTTGCTTCCAAATAAATGTCCAGCATCTAGCAAAGTACCCAGTGCCTGGTAAGCAGATGAAACAGAATCATGTTGATTGTGACGTAATATTTTGTTTCAATGGGATGAACGCTAGCCTGTAGTGAGAGCTTAAACATTCCAGCCAGATGTTAAGCCACCCCTCCCTGCTTCTCATAGGACCCAAATCAGGAAGCCTCACTGACAAACACATTTTATAGAAATCTAGCATTCTAAGAGGTGAGCACTTCGCCCAGGGCCACACAGCTCAGCAGCTGTGGTCCTCAGTGGGAAACAGGCACTCAGGCTCTGTCTTGCCCTGTCCGGGCACCTGATCCTGGAATAGCTATTAGGTGCACACACCATCAAGGCACCTGACACGGTGTGGGCAAATTCAAGGCCAAACTCCCAGAGAGAAGCTGGGATGAGTATGGAGTGATATGCTAATGGTGAGAACTGCCCCGCCCTCGGAGAAACTGATCCCTAAGCTTTGCTCTACAGAGTCCCCTTGGACAGGAGCTACTGGGCTGGTTCATTACCCCAGAGCTGGCCAGACAGAGGAGCCTGGGTCTTCCAAGAGGTTCATTTTTCAGAAACCACGGAAGGGCAGGTACACCAAGCTGGATGCTGGGGGTAGCATCAGACGTCACCAGAGCGTGAACAGGCAGGCGTAAGGACCTTCTCTATGGAAGCCTTCTTATTTCCCATGGCTTTCTTCTGTCCTTGTTTACATCCTTCTAGGACGCCTGGCAGGTTCCTCATCTCCCAACACCACACTCACCCACCTGCACTGCTCAAGACTCCATCCCTAGCCAGTGTTGGTGGCCCACGCCTTTAATCCCAGCACTTGGGAGGCAGAGGCAGGTGGATCTCTGTGAGTTCGAGACCAGCCTGGTCTCCAGAGCGAGTGCCAGGATAGGCTCCAAAGATACACAGATAAACACTGTCTCAAAAAAAAAAAAAAAACAAAACAAAAAAACAAAAAGACTTCATCCCTTGTCCTCCTCCTCACACAAAAAAAACACTCCTCCTGACCGCTGGAGACAAACTCTCCTCACCTAGGTCCCCATATTCATCTGGCTTCTAAGATGTTTCCTGGAATGCTTAATGTCCCTTCAACTCCACAGACCTTGTCTTCCTTTTGTGCTCTGCCCCTGTTCCTCTGCGGTCTCCATTACAGGACAGGTGTGACCAGTTCTCAAAGCAGAGACCCGAGAAGTCTCACCTGGTCACCTCCACCCCACACATACCCAACATCGGCCCTGCCCTTCTGCTTCTAGAAGAGGCATTGCTCATATCCACACTGCCACAGCCCTATTCCTCCAGCATGTGCTCAGAGTCAACTCACTATCAACCCCTCTCTCTGCTACCTGTCTCATCACTCACCCATCCATTCTGCATGCTGCATGCAAACAGTTCTGTCTAAAACCCAAGCCAGAGCGTATCGGCCCTCTATTGCAACAACTATGCTACGTAATGATCTCATTGACCAGGCTTTGGCTCACTTGCACTTGGCTTTTATCTACAAGAGGTCCAGGACTTGTCTACTTGCTCTCGTATTTCTTGACCAGACAACTATGTGGAAGACAGGAGCGCTACATGGAAAGCGTTACTCCCACCCCAATGTACATTCAAGATCTGGTTCCTATCATGTCCTCTAATACCTGGTGGAAAAGATCAAAAATAAACAACCTCGGATTCTTTGAAATTCCTCCTATTAAGTTTCCCCCTACCATGTATGAATTGGGACAATCTGGTGACTCTTTCAGCCATTACAATGCCTGGCAGAAATCCATTGTGCTATTTAAATCGGGTCTTCAAAGGGTGGAAGCTTCAAATTCTTGGTTCCACAACTTTCAGACACACCTGCGGAGACTGTGGCGTGAACAGGAACCCTGGGTCAGAGCAACTGGGAGAACTGTGTAAGCACAGGTGGGAAGGTGTTCTGTGTCCCCAGAGAGGTGCCCCAGTTTGTATCATTTGGGGCAGAGAAGAGTCCTCTCCACTCAGACCTGCCTTAAGTATAGGCTTGTGAACTGAGGAAGTGAGAATTGCTGCCTTGACCCTATGTTTTGGGGCAATTTTTTTATACAGCAGTGTGTAACCAAAAGAGATGGCTAAGCTCAAAGTCAAGGGTGAGAAGGGACCCTCCTCCCACCATGAAGTGTAGCAGGGTACACAGGAAATGGGGGCCCTGCCACCACTTCCTCAGTGCCTCATGGTGACCGTTCTGACCCCACACTCGCTCACACTTCCACCGTGAGCCAAGCAAGCCAAGAACAAGTCACAGCAAGTGCCCTGTTGGAATGTAAATCAGTAATAGTTGCTGTGGAAAACAGTGTGCAGATTCTTCAAAACAACTAAAAATAGAGCTTCCGTGTGGTCCAGCTCTTCCTGTTCTGAGTATATAGCGAAGAAAAGTGAGGTTTGTCTCTACATACCCTGTATCCATGTCAACACTGCTCACAGTCAAGAGATGGAATCAACATTAGTAACCCTACCCTCATTCGAGTGGGTGAGGAAGCAGGAACCCAGCACACAAGAGTTCTGTCTGCCTCAAAAATGAAGGAAATCCTGTCAGCTTGGCACGATAAACTCAAAGGACACTGTATGCAATGAGATGAGTCATGAAGACACCACCATGTATGACCTCACCTTGGTATGGAATCTGAAGAAATCAAAACAGGCGAAGGGTAGAATGGTGGTCATTGGAAGTTGGGGAGACACTGGGCAGATGGGTCAAAGGATGTAAAGCTTTATTTGAATGTGAGTCATGATTCCAAGAGAGCTGGTTTGTTACCTATTATACCTACCATGCAATGTATTCTTGAAAATTGCCAAGTTGGCTCTAAGCGATGAATGGAGCCAGGTTGGGTCAGAGAAGAGAGTCCAGGGAGATAGAAAATGTAAGCATTATAGCACTGATAGGAAAGGTATCCCGGGAGTCAGGAACCAAGGAATAGACACCACAAAGTCACATGACACAACAAGTCACACAAGAGATTTATTGGGAAAGACACAAGAGGGTGGCTTCCTCTGCTTGGGAGAGAAGCAGTCAAGAACTGAGCCAGAGGCAGGCTTTGTGTGTGGGGGGGGTGTCGTGTGGAGCTTTCCAGGGTGACCTGGGATTGGTGGGATTCTGTGAGATGATCTTGGGGGAAGCTCAAGGATTGCTGGGATTCTGTGACCTGATCTTGGGGGAAGCCCAGGGATTGGTGTGATTTCAAACTCTGGGATTTGGTGAGATTCCATGGCCTGAACTTGGGATTTTTGGCTGGAACCTGCTGTTCCAGCCATTAGAGTAGTATAAGCCCTCACAGAAAGCCCACATGCAGAGGCTTCCTTCAACTCTGTTTCTGCCTCTTTGAGGGAGACACAGTTAAATCTCCTGAGTAAAAGGCAAAGCGTGTGCAACATCCTTCAGATAGCTAGTAGCATATGTCAAGTGTCCTAAATAAACACCAGGGATGAGGTGACACAGAAGCTACCAACAGTTTTCTTCATCTCTTCTGAGTAATTTGTTACTAGCATTAAAAATAAATTAGGCTGGGCAGTGGTGGCACATGCCTTTAATCCCAGCACTCAGGAGGCAGAGGCAGGCAGATCTCTGTGAGTTTGTGGCCAGCCTGGTCTATAGAGTGAGTTCCAGGACAGCTAGGGCTGTTACACTGAGAAACCCTGTCTAGAAAAACCTAAATAAATAAATATTAAAATAAATTTTTTTTGTGTGTGTGTGTGTGTGTACATCCAGGGGGACAGTCAGAGGACATGCCACTGCACACATGTGGAAACCCAGGGACAACTTTGAGGAGAAACATAAATTTAGTTCAGGTTGACAGGCTTATATCAAGCACTTCTTCCCACTAAGCCATCTTGCCAAAATAAATTCTTTAAAAGACCTACAGGATAGGAGAAAATAATACCCCCCTCAAAAGGTCCAGTCCCAAGAATATGTAAAGAACCCTGAAAACTCAACAACAAAATCAAACAATCTAATTAAAAAGAGGAGAAACTGGGTGGGGAGACAGCTCAGTGGGTAAACTGTTCTCTGCACAGGATCCTGAGCTCTGATTCACAGAATCTGTCTGACCAAGTCGCATGTGTCTGTAATGCTGGCCTCCTACAGTGGGGTGGAGATAGGAGAACCCTGGGAAGTTTCCAGGCCAACGAGCCTGGCACACACGGTGTGGTTGGGAACAGCGGGAGGCCTGTCTCAATGAGGGTGGAGGCTAAGATTCAAACTGAAAGTATTCTTCTGAAGTCCACTGTGAAACAGGTGCCTCCACTCACAACAAGAATGCATCACAACACACACACACTAACACACATATACACTAACACACACACAAACACACATATACACTCATACACACACTAATACACACATACAGTCATACACACACTAACACACACATATACACTAACACACACACAAACACACACATACACTAGCACACATATACATTCATACACACATACAGTCACACACACTAACACACATACAAACACACAATGCACTAGCACCACATACACTCATACACACATACAGTCATACACATACTAATCCACACATACACTCACACACACTAACACACATATATACTAACACACACACTAATTCACACACACTAACACATATACACTAACACACACACACACAAGCACACACATACACTCATACACACATTAATACACACATACAGTCATACACACACTAACACACACTAATACACACACACACAAACACACACACTAGCACACACTAATATGTACACACACATACACTGACACACACAAACGATTTTAAAAATACATAAGTGGCAGAGTTATTTGAGTACATGATTCTCCAAGAAAGACACGGACACAAGAAAAGATCCTGGAGAGTATTCATCACTAGGAAAAGGCGAACTCACAACCACCCACTCAGCATGGTCAATGGAAAATAACCAGTGTTGATAGGAGGGCGGTAAGCTGGCACACTTGGGCCTTGCTGCTGGGATGGAAATGGCACTGCTGCTGCAGAAAATAGTTTGGCAGATCCTCAAAAAGTTAAAGTTAGCCTGTGACCCAGCAGTTCTGTTCCGAGATATGCATTGCAGATCATTGTAAGCAAGTTCACAAATATTCACACCCACGGCAGCAGTACTCCTGACTGGTGAAATGAGGGAGCAGCCTCCACACCCATCAGCAGGAGGACCGAGGGAGGAATGGCGGCTCCATCCACTCAGGGGCATGGTAGTCACACTTTGAAGGAATGGCACTCAGTCTCACACTTCTGTGTGCACAATCACCAAGAGCGTGGTGGCGGAAGCCAGATCTGGTTGCCTGCTGTATGAGTCCTTAGTGTCCATGAATGTAAATCCACACAGATCAAAGGCAGAACAAGGGCTGGGGATTCGATTCAATTGGTTGCCTGCTTGTCCAGAAGGCACAAAGCCGTAGGCACAGTATAAACCAGGCGTGGTGAAACCCACCTGTAACCAGGTGCTTGGGAGAAGGAGGCAGGAGAATCAGAAGTTCAAGGTCATCCTGGGCTATAAAGCAAGTTCAAGGCCAGCCTGGACTACATGAGACCCTGTCTCCCAAAATAAAAAAACAGAACAGTGGTTTCCAGGGACTGAAGGTAAGGAGGGGGTGGTAGGTCGGGGGTATGGCGAAAGAGCTGTTTAATGGGTACAGGGGCTTCGTTGTGAGCATGTGGCAGTTTGCTTTTTGTTTTACAACTAGGTAGAGGTGACAATGCTATACCATGAATGTATTGTGCTGGTCAGAATTAAATTTCCAAGTGGCTGATTGAATGCTATGAGAATCTAGCTCAGTTTTCAAACCCATAAAACCAGCGATGGCATCTCAAGGATTTCTTCTTATTTGATTAAATTCTCTCCTTCAGGGGCATGCTGATCCTTTCCCAAGAATGTGGAAGCCTAGGAAGGCCCTGGAAGGCTAACAGGTTTGTTAAGTCTCACGGTGGGTTTCGGGGGGGGACCGGGGACCTCTGCAAGAGGTAGAAGGATTAGACTCAGACTCCTCAGCTTCCCCTCTCAGGGAGAAGCAGGGGTGGACCCTCAACAGTACTTGGAATGGTGGGAGGCCAGAGAGTACCTGAATCTCAAGTCAAGACTGAGTTCTTTGAGTCCCAAATGGTAACGTTCAGGCTACACATTTTGGGCAGCAAGCCTCTCGGGATGGAAGAAGAGGGCAAAGTCGGACACAGAAACGCTACACCAGGAAGCTGAACCCTCTCACCGCCTGTTGACTCCAGCAGGCTTCGCGTGAGCTTCTGAGTAAATCAGAGCTCATAGGAGTCTTCCAAAAATAGAGCTAAGATTGCATTGCACATCCTGGAAATGGGCTTCCGGGTGCGCCAGCCAGCTTCCCTTTGTCAGCCGAGCTCTCTGAGTAAAGGTGGAAAAAACGTGATGTGAAGCCACTTGGAGCCACTATGACGGCAGACACCTGGATGTCCTGATGCACGGAGGCATAGCTGAAGATGGGTCCTAGAAAGCAGGCATTGACCAGAGTCCTCCTCCTGCCTTCGTGCCGAAGATTAAGTCCAAGATGTGGTGGAAAAGCCACCCATCCCGCAGCAAATGTCCTTCATCCCAGTGGGGTAGTTGCAGTACTACCCCACTGGGGTACAGGAGCAGCCTTCTGGCTCTCTGGAATATCCCTCTGTCCTCTCCTTCCTCATCAGGAGGATCAGACACCCTGTTCTATCCCTTCCAGGTTTCCAGAGCCCACAGTACAACCACTAGTCCTAAATATATATATATATATATATCTCCCTCCCCCAAGTTCTTATAGTTACATTTCAATTGTCTGCTCTCTCTGGGAGCTCTCTGTGTATCTTCAGGGCCTAGAATAGTGCCTGGTATCAAGTAGGTGATCAGCAAGAGCTGGACAAATAGAGAAAGACATTTTTTCTATTTTAATTTTATTTATTTATTTATTTATTGGTTTTTCGAGACAGGGTTTCTCTGTGTAGCTTTGGAGCCTATCCTGGCACTCCATCTGTAGACCAGGCTGGCCTCAAACTCACAGAGATCCACCTGCCTCTGCCTCTGCCTCCCGAGTGCTGGGATTAAAGGTGTGCGCCACCAATGCCCAGCGAAAGGCACCCATTTTTAGAAGGTGGAAGAGTGTGTACGCAGGTGAGCGCAAGTGCTGTCACCAAATACGAAGACAAGGGGTGTCATCCCCAACCCACTAGAAAGCTGTAAGACGACTCCAGGATCTCATCTAGGACTTAAGGGGTATATTAGTCTGTTTTATGTTGCTATTACAAAACTCCTTGAGAGAAGCAGTGTCAATCAGAAGCAAGGTTTATTTCCACTCATAATTTTTCAGGGGTTTCAATTCATTGCTTTGGAACTGTGGCAAGGCAGAACATGGCACCAAGGACCTTGTGAGGAAATGTAACCACTCACCTTATTTTGCTTAGAAGAGGAGGAGGAAGAAAAAGAGAAAAATAAAAAGAACAAAGAGAAAGTGGGAACAGAAGGAGTTCACAAAACCTGCTCCGACAGCATGTCCCCACTGACTAAACTTCCTTGCAAGGCTCCTCTGTAGAAGGAGACTTTTCTCTGTCCAGTCTGGTCCCACTGGACTGGGTTCTTTCCACCCACTGGGTCCCCACAGCCGATATAAAATAACCACTCAGAGACTTAATATGCATTTATAATTGTTTGGCCAATGACTTAGGCTTCTTCCTGGCTCGCTGTCTCTTATCAACCCATTTTCTATTCATTTGTGTATCACCACGTAGCCTTGGCTTATCTAGGTGATGCCCTGGCATCTTGCCTCCCCAGCAGCTATATGGCATCTTTAGCTCTGTCTTCTTTCCCATGTCTCTTGGTTCGGAATTTCTGCCTAATTAAATTCTGCCTGTCCATTGGCCAAAGCAGCTTTATTCATCAACCAATAAGAGAAACACATAGTCACAGCATACAGAAGGACATTCCCTCACGGCTCCTCCTCTTAAAAATGATTTATTATTATTTTATTATATTATGCTTTTCGGAGTTTTGCCTGCATGTATGTCTGTGAACCACATATGTGACCAGTGCCCATAGAGGCCAGAAAAGGGCACTGGGTACCCTGGATCTGAAATTACATAGTTTTGAGCTGCCATGTGGGTTCTGGGAACCGAACCCCGGTCTCTGGAAATCAGCTGAATCATCTCCCCAGCCCCACCCCTCTTCTTACTGGTTCCACCAACCCGCAATAGAACTACAAGCTATTGGGCCTACGAGTCCACAGCTGTGGGCATGCCTGGTGCTGTGGAGGTCTTTCTGGCTCTGATTCTGGTGTTCTAGGCGCGTATGTCTTAAGTGGGGTGGAGGAGAAGAACCACAGCCAGAGGCTCAGGTCAGAGGGGAGTTTCAGGCAGAGACCTCCTACAGAATGTCCTCTTGATGTTGTTGTCTAGAACAAAAGAGTCCTTTGTGCTAGACCAGAGTGTGCTCAGGAATTTTGTAAAGTATTCCAAGTTCTGACTTTTCCTGTGTACTTCGGGGTCTATCATCCGAGTGATTTCCCACAACCCTGCTGAGAGCCAAGGAGCAGAGGCCACAAGTTCCTCACTGGGAAGGCGTGGACAGTGGTTATGTCCAAGGGCTCCCAGCAAACGACCCCGATAGCCTTTGGGAGACCTTGAAGGTCTCTGTTCCCACTGCAAAACAGACCGAGAAGGAATTCAACAAGCTGTGATGCCAGAGACCTCTGTGTGCACTGCCGAGCTAACCACAGGGCAGAGCAGGGTGGGTCCTGAGGGTGGGAGACAGAGGTCAGATTCGTTTGGCAGGAGCTGGACAGGGCTGGGAGCCCTGGAATGTAGCATCCTGCAAAACTGGATACTACCTGGGGAGCATCGGGTCAGAGGAACAGCAAGATGCAGGCTGAGGAGGGGCTGCAAAGAGTGAGGAGAAGAGAGGGTCTGGCACCCAAGGGCAGAAAGGAGTCTTTCCTTCTAGCTGGCTCCCTCCTGTTCCCCCATCCACCCAGTCCAAAATCAGTGTAAGCAAAGCAATCTCTCCTTCTGAAGACAAACCATTGTTCCTAATAGGCCTATAGCATACGCCTCTTGCTAACCTTTCTGGGTTCTTTGCCACATGACATCTGCGGTTTCATCTTGCCCTCACTGTACCCCTCAGCTCAGCATTCTCACACGGTATGCCTGCTCTCTGCCAAGTCCTTGACCCCTCTGTCATCTGTTTCTAATATTGTTCCCATATCTTCCACAAGACTGCCTCCTCCTTGGCCTGATGGGAATGGCAATCCCACTGCCAGTAAGAACCGGTCCCTTCTGTCCTTAGTGTGCCCAGAGGCTCATGATGGACAAGCATGCAATATAACATGCTTTCCTCATGACACCGCATGGGTCCTTCAGCTTTGTGTCCTGGAGACCCAGGGCACAGCCCGGCACGTAGACAATTCTATACCATGTATAACAGGGGTCACTATTTTAAAGACACAGATTGTGTGCCTGGATTCCTATTGATGTATCCATCCATCAGCCCTTCACAACAGTGAGCAGGGCAGCTGCCAGCCCTGAACCTTGTGTGAAAGTATGGCTGCATTTGGTGGGCCCAGCTGAGGTGCGGACACCATCGTCATTGTGTCATCCTTGCCATGCCAGCTCCATTGTGTCCATAAGGAACAGGGGGGTGGGGTGGGGTGTTACACAGACAACCTTAGAAGCTTGTCCAGTGTCCAGAGCTCGTAACCGAAAGCCAGGATTCAGACTGCACACTGACAGCTGTTCTAGCTTTATTGGATTTGTCTAAAGCACACATGCCCGTTGAGAATTAGGGAGGAAGAACCCCTGAGTTTCTAAGTTCCATGCTTTTTGTGAAGAGTGGGGCTGAGAGGCCATTTCTTTTATTTAATTAGAAAGAAAATTATTTTACATGTCAATACTAGGTCCCTTTCCCTCCCCTCCTCCCCTGCCCCCCCCCACAGCTAACACCCTACCTATCCCATACCCTTTCTGCTCCCAAGGGAGGGTGAGGCCTTCCATAGGGGGTCTTCAAAGTCTGTCTTATTCTTTAGGATAGGGACTAGACCAACCCCTTTGTGTCTAGGCTCAGGGAGTATCCCTCCATGTGGGATGGGCTCCCAAAGTCCATTCCTATGCTAGGGATAAGTACTGAACTACTACAGGAGGCCCCATAGATTTCCAAGGTCTCCTCACTGACACCCACACTCAGGGGGTCTGGATCAGTCCCATGCTGGTTTCCCAGCTATCAGTCTGGGAACCAAAAGCTCTCCCTTGTTCAGGTCAGCAATTTCTGTGGGTTTCACCAGCCTGGCCTGGACCCCTTTGCTCATCAGGCCTCCTTCTCTGCAACTGGATTCCAGTTCAGTTCAAGGTTTAGCTGTGGGTGTCTGCTTCTGCTTCCAGCAGCTTCTGGATGAAGACTATACAATGGCATATGAATTAGTTATCACCTGAGAGGCCATTTCTGGTGCACTGGTAGATAAAGAATGTGGTGCAGGGTGGTGCTAGCATCCTTTGCAGACCTCCTTGTGTGGTGAACGGTGCTGCCAGTGGGTCCCTGTCTTCTGCTCCTCCTCCCTCCTGCTGCCATGCTGAGTGGAAGACGGGCTGGCCCTGGACCTACTTCTGCATGCTCTTCAGGGCGCATTTCTTAATCTCCCGGAGCCTCAACGTCCTGATGAATGTGAAACAGAACTTGAGAGAATGTGTTAAGATTGCTCAATACTGTGTTGCAAACGCTTCGAGGATTGACGCGGCTGAGGTATCGGATACAACAGTTTTTATTAATATAATAACATTTAGAGTGTAGCGGTTAGTGCCTTTGTTGTGCCCTGCTGAGTCCCCACGGGGAGCCACTTCTGCAAATCACATTTGCAAGGATTCCTGGTCAGTGGCTCATGCTGGGTTCAGCCACCAGTGAAGAGCAAGAAGGGCCAGAAGCTGCAATGGGCTCAGAGTTACTCTCCAGTTGCTACCCAGGCAACATCTCCATAGTAGAGATGGGTGGTGCTTCCTTCATCCTAGATTTTGCCAGGCAGTGCCTGTCTGGGTCACCTGACAGGACACCCTTGGTCCCTGAACTCAGGCACCACCCATCCTGCAGCCCAGGGAAGGAAGTTCCCTGCTGCTCTAACCTCTGGCTTCCCAGTAGGTCCCCAGAGCAGAGTTACCCAAATTAGCAAATAAAAATACAGGAAACCCTGCTACGGTTACATTTGCATTGAGAGAAACAGCAAATTCCAAATCATTTTTTAGTATAATCATTCTCATTTTTTTTCATGGGACATAGCTTTCTCTCTCTCTCTCCCTCTCTCCCTCCCTCCATCCCTTCCTCCCTCTGTCTCCCTCTGTCTTCCTCTGTCTCTCTCTCTCTCTCTGTCTCTCTCTCTCTCTCTCTCTCTCTCTGTGTGTGTGTGTGTGTGTGTGTGTATGTGTGACAGAGAGACATGTATGCATGTATGTGTACACACACACACACACACACACACACACACACACAGGAACGAGGGCGAGGGGTGAGGGGCGAGGGTGGGATGGGGACATGTCTTTGCCTGAAATGCAAACTTAACTAGCTGCCTGGTGTTTCATCTGGCAACCTTGCACCTAAGGCTTTCCTAACAGTCTATTGCCTCACCTGTGCTGTTTCCTACCTAGTCACCTGGTGGGAACTCTTCTATGGCTGAATCCTGCCAGGCAGACATGTGGTGTATATCTGCATTGGTTCTTCCCTCACCCAGAGCTCTCCTATTCACCCTTCTGCTCCTCGGGTTCAAAGAAAACCAGGAAAAAAACAAACGAACAAAAAAAAAACAAAACCAACAGTTATTGAGTGTCCCTGTGTCTGTGCCAAGGACTCAAAACCTTGGTGGAGGAAAAAGTCTTTCTATTTTAATTGCTGGCATCAGAGGCACCCCGGGAGGGTTTTGTTTAGGAAACCATCTTGATAAGTCACCCGAGGGCAGTGTGTGAGACTGGCAGGCAAAGGCCCAGAGAACAAAAGAAATGACCACACAGCACTACAGCCTGTGGAGAACAGAAAAGAGACCTCTTGGTTTCTCTTTTACTGTAAGGCAAAATGCTCCAAAGAGCTAGTGACGTCAAATGACAATTGCATTATGCTCACAAATTCTGTGGGTCAGGAAGGAGGACAGGGCCCAGCAGGGAAGCCTCATGATGTCTGGGGTCTCAGCTTGCTGCATGAGCCAAACCATTCATCAGATGTGTCTTCACTAACTCCTTTTCACAGGCAGAGCTTTGGCTGGGGGCCTGTGACCAGGACATCTATCAGGGAGCGTCATGTGGTCAGAACTTGCTCTCGGTGTCACAGTTAGAGCTGGGCTCCGACATGATAGCTCCTGTTCCCAAAACAAAGTCTTGTGGTCTGTTTGATGCCACCATAACCGAATACCTGAGACTAGAATAGTTATTAAAAATAGGTTGGGGGCCAGCAAGACGGCTCATCGGGTAAGGGACTCTTGCTGCCAAACTTGGCCTCAATACACAAAACTCATATGGTGGAAGGAAAGAACTGATCTCTCTCTCTCTCTCTCTCTCTCTCTCTCTCTCTCTCTCTCTCTCTCTCACACACACACACACACACACACACTAAATAAATAAATAAATAAATAAATAAATAAATTCAGATTTGTTTCTTACCACCTAGGAAGAAACTGGGAAATCAAAGGTCAAGACCTCGAATCTGGTTAGATTTGGTGAGAGTCTTTCTAATATTTTATCCCATGGTAGAAGGCAGACAGGCAAGAGAACATGAACGAGAGAGGCAGGGAGGAGGGAGACAGACAGAAAGAAAGGAGGAGGGGAAGAAGTGGGGGGGGTGAAAGGAAAGAGCCAAACTCATCCTTGGCCCAATCTTTCAATCGCATCGTCCACCACTCACAAGGACAGCCCTTTCCTCTCAGTGCAGTCACACCACAGTCTAAGCTTCCAAGGCGCACACCTTGGAGGACACTGAAGCCATAGCAGCAGAATTTTAGTAGTAGTTGAGGAAGAAGCTGCCATGCCCCAGAGGCCACAGGTGGTCCCTTCTTCCCTTATTCTGTCTAGGTGGAGCCACCGAGTCATTGGAAGGAGACAAAGGAGAAGCGTGTGCAAGATGGGAAGCCAGGCTGCATTCATCTCGAAAGCAAGTATATTTGGGATAAGAGGGTGGAAGGGAGGCCAAAGAGGAAAAGGAAGAAGAAAAGCAGCCTGCAGGAAGAACAATACTGGAAGGAAATGGCAGTAAAAATGCCTAGGCCAGTGAGAGAGGGGAGTGGAAGAGGCCTGGGAGCTGAAAACCGGTTGTCGATTTTATTTGGCAGCACTAGACATTGTTGTGGTGTGAACACCCTTCCCTAAACTTGAGTTGAATATCCTGCACACAAAGGCCTCAGGAAGCTGTGTGTGTGTGTGTGTGTGTGTGTGTGTGTGTGTGTGTGTGTGTGTGTGTAATAGTATGCATGGGACAGAATGGGGTGAAGATGCCATGTGATTTGTTGTAATGTGAAGAAAGAGTGAAAGTCATTGAACTTAGTGAATTCAACAGAAAGGGAAGGAGAACGGTAGAGCTCTGAGCCCTTGGGCCCACATCCCTGGGAATGTGTAGAGATGGGGTCTGAGGCGAGGGTGGACATCCACAGAGCTTAGAATTGGACTTGCTTGTTGACTCAGCAAGCTTTGGATAGACACCTACAACAAGCCAGAGACTATGCTTGGTGCCGACCAATAAGACCATGATAGACAAGACAAATCCCTCTTGGATTTGTGTTTCAGTGAAAAAGGCAGGAAATGAACAAACCAAGAGGAGCAAAAACACCTAACAACCAAAGACCCCAGTATCTCAATATTGGAATCATGTTGAATTGTGTGTTTGGGTCCTGTATAATCTCACAGAGGTGTCTATCAGAGGTCTTGCCTTGGCAAGAGGGTGCAGCCTGTATCCTCTCTCGACTTCTCTCTGCCTTTGGGAGGAAGCCCATAGAGTTCCCCGATGCTTGGCACCTTGCTCTACAAGGTGAGCTGGGAAGATCACAGAGCTATGAACTAGGACTAGGGAGACCACATCATACACCAGGGCCCCACAAATTCCCAGGTCACAGCCCACGAACACGTATCTTGGATCTGGAGTCAGTCAGGTTCAGGATAAGAAGAGACATGGCAAGTACAGGGAGGAAATTCAGAAGGAATGGAGACAGAGAACCAGTGGGAAAGACAAATTCCTACTGAGGCAGAGGCGGAGAAGAGCCTGGACTAAGAGGTGAAGGACAATTAGGACTCAGCTGACATAGTGGCTGGGTTAGAGTGCTCTGAGGCAGAAAGCAAGCATATATTCCAGAATGGGACATTTGGTGGGCTTGAGGAACAGAAAGTAGGCCCGTGTAGCTGTTCCTCACAAGCAGGAAAGAATGTGTTGGGGTGAGATTAGAAAGGGCATGGCACAATGCAGCCCATGTCCCTAAGGAGAGACTCTGGATCTTAAGTGGATGTGTTCCAGGAACCTGTTGAAAGACCTACAGTGACAGGGTGAGAGAGGACCAGAATCTGAGCTGTTTCAAAAACTTCTGCTTGAATGCAAGGGACAAGGAGACTCTTTCTGGTGCTTAAATTAACCAATGAGCATTCCAGGCTGTTCCCATGAAAGCCATAGAGATGGGATGTCATTGTGTCCATGAAGAAAGAGGGAGTCCAATGGTGGCAGAAATTTGCCTAAAGTCCCTCATGGCCTTGTCTAGGCCAAATCTGGATTCAAACTCAAACCAAGAGAAGAGCCAAGGTTCTCCAGGATTCGAATGTGGGAGGCAGCCAGAGGGCTCTGTCAAGGAGCCAAAGCCTTATAGCATAAGGTCCTCCAACCCTGTCACCCTAAGAGTCCCAGGGTGTGTTCTACCAACCCTAGAGAGAGATCTAAGGGCTACCGGGAAACTAGGGATTGTTAGAACAAAGGATCCATCAGCTGGCCATTGAAGAAAGAACAGCCTCAAAGACGGTCACTTCCTCATCACCAGAATCAGGGAAGACTTTACCTGGCATGGGCAAAGACA
Source organism: Cricetulus griseus (assembly GCF_003668045.3). Classification (NCBI taxonomy): domain Eukaryota; kingdom Metazoa; phylum Chordata; class Mammalia; order Rodentia; family Cricetidae; genus Cricetulus; species Cricetulus griseus. The sequence continues at coordinate 21,532,968 of NC_048603.1, forward strand.
CATGACTGAATTGAGGATCTTGAGATGGGGATGTTATTCCGGATTTTTGAGGCAGTTAGTCCCAATGTCTACCAATTGCAGACTGCAACAACTTAATGAATAGGGAGGGTATATTTTGAGCCCATGGGTACAGCCACTCTTGGCGGAAAGGCTTGGTGGAGTTTGTGACAGTGGGAGCCTGTACTGAAGGCTCTTTATATCCTGGTGTATTAAGAAACCAAGGGTCAAACTGATACCAGGGATGGGCTCCACCCCTCAAGACCAGGCTTCAAATGGCCTGCATCTGCCACCCAGACTCTATATCCGAAAGGTTCAGTGTTCTCCCATAATAAGATTACCAGCTGGGAAACTACCAGCTGGGAAACAGGTGTTCAGAGAGATATTTCACCTTCAAACTATAGCCACATCCAACCATCAACCAAGACAATGTCTCTGAAACTTTGTGTTTGCATCCCTCAGAGGTCATTTCTCTCTCTCTCTCTCTCTCTCTCTCTCTCTCTCTCTCTCTCTCTCTCTCTCTCTCTCTTGTTTTGTTTCCAGCACAAGGACTGTTCTTGGACACTTTGAGTAGAGAGGAGTTCTTGGGTCTGTCCTGGGGTGCCCAAGAATTTTTACCAGAGCTCTCAACTTTGATTCAGTGTAAGGAGTAGAGTAGAAGTTCAAGGTGAGGCCCTAGGCCCCGTGAAAGGGGAGATGAAAATTTTCCTATAGGTCCTCGATAGGACATGAGTAATGTCCATCTCCCCACAATGGGCTTCATGGAGACAAGAAAGGTAGAGTCCAGGCATAGCTTTTCTGGGCCTTTAAGACTATAAGAGAGTCCAGGAGTTGCCCAAATCCAAGAGCAATGTGTAGTTTCCTGATGAGCAGGGCCCATACACCAAGGGCAACCTCTGACCCTTGGCCACCTTGGCAAGGCATGGGCCCTAGTCTCCTCCATGCTGCTAGGCAGCTGGCAGGTTACTGTAAGGCTGGTTAATCAGTAAGGCTCTCGTTTGTCTGGTTTGGCCTTTGGGTGACTCACTGCTTCTTAGCCTATTTATGAGGGTTTGAGATATCAGCGTTTCATAAAATGTAATGAATAACCAGGGCCCTAAGGCTTACCACCTGCCTTTTATAAACATGGCTGATAGGCCCCAAAGCCCTAGGGACTTTAGGCTGGGGGTCTAACTGACCTGCCTGAGAATACATGGTCTCCTCTGGACAGAGAAGCCCTAGTCTTGAGCCAGCCGGCCATGGGCCCAAGTGCCATTCTCTTTCCTAGCTTTGGGGCCACCATCAAATGGCCTCTAAGAGCTCCAGAATCCATCTGAAGAGATATACTCATGTCAGCTCAGGGGGCAGCATTAACCAGAAGTACATGGAATATCTATTTGAATGGAAAGGAAATCTGAGATAGCATCTAAGCGCCCAAAGGGACCATTCACTCCCATGAACTCAAGGGCGTCCATGCAGAAGACTCAGAGGGCCAGGACCTCTGAAGAAGAGAAGGACATCATCAAACTGAGGGCATCAAGCCAACTTGCTACAGGTCCATGACTGCACTTGTGCCCTGGCTGATGTCTATAGCACTAGAGGTCTACAGAGGAATGCCCCCGGTGGCCGGTTCAACCTGGGCTCCGTTGACTTCCATAGCCATAAGTTCTCTACTGCCTTTTTCTCTATCCACAGCACAGGACTCGAGCTGACTGCATATGCTTTGGGTTTATTTCTTCACAAGAAAAGCAAGTCCTCTGGGTCAGCAAGATGACTCAGCAGATAAAGGAACTGGATGGCAAAAATGACAACCTGAGTTTAGTCCCCAGAATCTACATGGTGGAAGGAGAGAACTAACTCCCACAAGTTGCCTTCTGACCTCCAGACATGCACCACCCCCACCATGGCATAGGCACGTGAACACACACACACACACACACACACACACACACACACACTCACAAGCATGCCCACACATACACACACAAACACATTCACTCACCAAATGCATAAATGTTTAAAAATAAAAAAACATCAGCCACTAATAGTGGCACACTTTTATAATCCCAGCGCTCAGGATGTTGAGGAAGAGGGATTTCTGTAAGTTCATGGCTAGCCCAGACCACAGAGATAAACCTTGTCTCAAAAAAAGAAAAGCTCTTTTATATATATATCATGCTGGGCAGTGGTGGTGACTGCCTTTAGTCCCAGCACTCAGGAAGCAGAGGCAGGAGGATCTCGGTGAGTTCAAGACCAGCCTAGTCTACAAGAGCTAGTTCCAGGACAGCCTCCAAAGCCACAGAGAAACCCTGTCTCAAAAAACAAAAACAAAACAAAAAAATATAACATATAGCCAGGTGTGATGGTACACACCTTTAATTCCAAGACTCAAGAATCAGACACAGGCAGATCCCGGAGTTCGAGGCCAGCCTGGTCTACAGACTGAGTTCCAGGGCAACCAGGAATATACAGAGAAACCCCGTCTCAGGGGATGAGGGGAGGAACCATAAATGAACATGTTATTTTAGACAACACAGATAATTATAAGTTAGAAAATTACAAACTATGCCTCAGCCACAAAGACAACCACACTGAGTGTTCTGGAACGTTCTTTGGGAAGTGTATGTGTCCACTTGCACGCACATCCTTGCTGAATCACACAGTCTCCCAGGTTTGCCTTGGGCTTCCTGTCACCCTGTTTTTGTTTTTTGTTTTTTGTTTGTTTTGGTTTTTGAGACAAGGTTTCTCTGAAGGTTTGGAGGCTGTCCTAGAACTCCCTTTGAAAACCAGGCTGGTCTCGAACTCACAGAGATCCACCTGCCTCTGCCTCCCGAGTGCTGGGATTAAAGGCGGGTGCCACCAACACCCGGCTACCCTGTTTTAAATGTCATGAAACCCTCAGCTTACAGCCACTTTAGCCTACCAGCTCACAGAAATACCAAAATTCATTGATCCTATATCCTGCCATTTCGTTTGTATTGTGTCTTAAATTTATTCATAGAAACAATCCTACAATGATAATTTTTTTCAACAAAAATCATGATCCAAATGGATCCATTTGTTTTCTTCTTATTATTCCTTTGTATATTTCCCTGTGTAAGGAGTGTAAGGAGTGGAGCAGAAGGACATTTTTAGAGGAATCTATCAGGCTAAACTGGCATTTAGAAAATGTGTCTCAATGGGTGGTGGCGCACGCCTTTAATCCCAGCACTCCAGAGGCAGAGGCAGGCGGATCTCTGTGAGTTCAAGGCCAGCCTGGTCTAGGGAGCTAGTTCCAGACATCTAGGACTGTTACACAGAGAAAGCTTGTCTAGAAAAAATCAAAAGCAAACAAAACAAAAAACAACAAAAAAAGAAAGAACAGTGCCCATCAATCGGTTTTATAGCTGCAGGATTTTGTAGGCAGCTTAGGTGTTTTGCTTCCTTCTTCACTCAGGTGTCTGTTGTCTCCTCCTGGGGGCCTTTGTGCTCTCTAGAGCCAAAGGTGCAGACCTCCACAGTGAGTGCTGACTCTGGAGTTGCCTTGGCAGTCATGCCTGGACGCCTGCCCCTAGCACAGCCTCTCCCCACCACCCGCCCCACCCCATTGGCTCCCCTGGAGGAGATCAGAGCTCACAACAGGAATCTGCCTGGCAGCATAAACAGGCGGATTCCAGGAGAATTTGGCACAGCACAAAGACTTCTGGGAAAGCCGCAGCCCACCTGGCTGGTGCTGGAGGCTGACTTGGCACCTAGTGATGACCCAATTTTCAGCCTCTTCCTCCTCTCAGTGGGAGGTCAGTCTTGTGGGAACAAAAGATGGAGGCAGGAGGTGCAGCCTGCTGGCTCCTGGAGCTTCTGCTAAACCTGAACAAATCTCCCACTCCAGGCTGCTCTCTTCGTTTGAGCCGGGGTCTCATGTTGAGGCTGGCCTCAAACTCACTAGGTAGCCAACACTGGCCATGATTTCCTGATTCTCCTGATTCCATCCCACCCCCAACCCCATCTCTAGGCCACTGGGCCCCGCCAGGCTGTATTCTCAGCTGACCACAGAAATGGAAGGGGAAACAGAGATTTCCTCCTCTGGGATCTGGACTGAAGAAAGCAGTAAGGCACTCTGCATTCTTTGTTACCAAGCTCTGGGTGTCTGGACAACAGGGGCAGGCGCTAGCAGCCTTTTATTCAGAGGGGCTGAGAGTAAAGCCCTGGAATCCAGCCGCTGCCAGACAAGAGGGTTGCTTTGCTTCTGTCTGTCCTGGGAGCTGAGTGAAACCAGTACACTGAGGAGGTGGGCATATGAGGTCCAACAAGGGCTAGCTGCTGTGTTGTGCCTTGCTATCCTGGGGCTCCTAGAACAAACTCAGGTTCGGTGTCTGAAAACAAGGGCTGGGATATGGTTCAGGTGCAAAAAGTGCTTCTCTTGCAAGCACGAGGACCTGAGTTCAATTCCCAGAGTCAGTAGAAAAGAGCCAGTTATGGTGGTGTACACTTGTAATTCAGTGTTAGGGAGGCAGACACAGGTGACTCCTTAGGACTTGCTGGCCAGCCAGCCTAGCCTCTTTGTGAGCCCTGGGACAGGGAGAGTCCCCGCCTCAAAAAAAAAAAAAAACCAGTATGGAGAGTTCTGACTAATGACACCAAAAATTGATCTTTGTCGTATGCGCGCACACATGACACACACACACGCACACACACACACACACACACACACACACACACACACACACACAAATGCACACACATGCACAGATACAAACATATACACTGTACACATCCATGCACACAAATACACATAGGCATCTTGCATACACAGACACACACACGTGTAGAAACACACAGACACAAATTCAAATGAAAGCCCAGAGTATAATCTTACAGCTCTGTTACTGCAGGTTCTAAAGTGGACTTAGTGGGCTGAAATCGTGCGTCAGTTGGCTGTGTTCTTTCCGGGTCTCGAGGAGATGTATATTTCCTTGCTTCTTCAAACTTGGAGATCCTGCCTGCATCTTGAACGTGGCCTTCCACCCATCCCCAGCATCACCACTCCTATCACTGACCCCAGCTCCCCGTATCCAAGCTCCATCTCTGACTCTCTTGTCGGCTTCTGCACTGTAAGGACCCGTGAGACTGCCTCGGCCCCTCTGCAAGGACCCTGTCCCTCTCTCAGAATCCTTCCCTTCGTTGTGCTTGTAAGGTCCCCTTTCCATACCTACAGGCTCTGGGGAAGGAAACACAGATCCTTACAGGTCATTATCCTGCCTCACCACACCCACCTTGGAGCATACGTTCTTGTTGAGCACCTACTCGTTTTCCAGGTGCGGTACTTTACCCTGAGATTCTCAGGGGCCTCACAGGCTGGTGTTGAAATAAGCGGGTAAGCAAAGAAGCAAACTGAAGCATTTGAGATGCCGAGGTGGGAGTCTGTACAGAGAAAAAGAGGAACAAAACAAAGAAAGAGAAAGTCCCAAGTAAAGGAGGTCAAAGCACAAAGCGGGCGGATGGCAGACAGAGGCTGTGGCAGGGGGCTCAGCGTTATTTCAGCTTAGAGCATGTAGATACTCATATAGGAGGTGTTGAGTCAGGGGTGAGTTTCTCTGCTAAAATAATCTAAGGAGAAAGGAAGAAAGCTGGCCAGGGAGCAAAATGTATGCAGTAGTAGAGAGGTTGCATTTTATTTAGTAAGCCATAGAGGAAAGATGATGTGCTGTGGTTGGATTTCTCGTTGACACAAGCAGACCAACGGACGGACAGTTCTCAAAAGATGAAATACAAATGGAAACAAATACATGAGCATGTTTTCAACGTCACCAGACTGCAGAGGAATGCAAATTAAAACTACACCGAGATCCATCTCACCACAGTCAGAGTGAGTCACTAAGAAAACACATATCAACAAATGTTGGTAAGGCTGCAACCACCGTGGCAGGCAGGACGGAGGCGCCTTGATGTTCCAAATGACCCCGCTATACACTCCTGAGTACTTACCCAAAGGGCTCTGCATCACCATGTCACAGAGACACCTGCACATCCAAGTTTACTGCAACACTAAGCACAAAAATGGAACCGACTAGTGTTCATCGATAAGGGAATGAGTAAAGAAAAAATGAAGACACATCTTGGAATTTTATTCAGCTGTGAAGAATGAAATTATACCATTTATAGGGAAATGGATGCAACTGGAGAGAGTCATAGTAAGAAATTTCTCTCTCATTTCTAGGTCCTAGAATTGGTGTAGACACGCACAGACAATCACATATGTGTGTATGACATGAAAGTACATACAGAATGGTCTGGGAGAAAGAAAGAGATGGACAGGGGAGTGGAGAAAAAAGGGGAAGGGTGAGGATTACGGAGAAGTATGGTATAAATAAATAATGTACTTGTATATATAAAATGAAGACATGGCAATTAAATAATGGAGATTTCTAATTAACGGTGTAATATGAACTGTAGTGAATGCCCAAGGAGATCCAAGCTTATTCACCCATCCATTCTATCATTCTTCTAGCTGTTCATGTATTCTCTTACTCATCATTGATGGGGAGGTCCTTCTGTGTATATGATTGTCTTATTGGTTAATAAATAAAGTACTGTTGGCCAATAGGAAAACAAGATAGGTGGGGCTAGGAGTCAAGGAGGATTCTGGGAAAGGTAGGAGAAAGCGCAGAGTCACCACGTTATCCCGGGAAGACAGGATGCTTCTGCTGGCATCCAATAAGATAAGTTTTATAAAATATATAGATTTATGATAATTAAGACTGAGCTAGCAGATGAGAAATCCTAGTCACTGGCCAAGCAGCATTTGTACAAAATATAAGTCTCTGTGTGTGACTTGGGACCTTAATGTGGTGGCGGGCGGAACTTGGGCGACCTGGTGGAAAGCACCCACGTGGCAGCAGGGCTCGGGTGGCTTGGTGGAAAGACTTATTGTTACACATCATCTCTACATTCCAACAATCATCTAGTTGTTCACTGATATGTGCATGCAAACCACATCCCATACATTTGCTAGGTCGTCTCTCTCCATTCTTTGATTCATAATCCAGTCATTGCCCAGGTGCACAGTCATCCATCTATCCGCCTACGCATCCACTCTTTATTTTGTCGTTCATATGCCCCCCATTGTACATCTGTATCATCCGTTCTCACTCATCCAATCCCACCTTAGTAGTGACGAGAGCATAAACAAAAGTACTGTGCTGTTTGTCTCAGAAAGGCAGAGCACATACAGTTATATGCAGTTTATAACAGTTGATAGTTATATTATCAAGTGTGTTATTAGTTGTGCTGGTTACTTCTCGTTGCTCTGACCAAATACCCAAGAGAAAAGCAACTGAAAGGAAGAAAGTTATACCTAGGCTCGTTGCCGTGACCTGCACAGCTTAGGGAGTGACTGCATCTAAGAACAAAGCCAGGCACACAGTCTGTACCTTTAAAATATTGATTGTTATTATACACATTATAGAATCATCTATGTGCCGGGCTGTGCGCTGTGTCTCCAGGACACAAACCTGAAGGACTCATGCGACGTCATGAGGAAAGCATGTTATACTGCATGCTTATCCATCTTGAGCCTCTGGGCAGACAAAGGGCAGAAGGGACCGGTTCTTACTGGCAGTGAGATTGCCATTCCCATCAGGCCAAGGAGGAGGCAGTCTTGCAGAAGATATGGGAACAACATTAAAAATAGAGAAGAGAGAGGTTAAAGACTCAGCAGAGAGCGGGCATACAGTGTGAGAATGCTGAGCTGTGGGGTATAGTGAGGGCTGTTGTGCAATATTTGATCTCACTCTGACACTCCCGAGGCTTCCAATAAAGTTTACTTTGAATCAGAAGGTGGAGCTAGCTACTAGCTGACCAAAATTAGCCATAGAGGTTTTGGAGGACAGAGGACCAACAGGAGGTAGTAGGGTGGGGCTTAGACAGACTGGATTAAGGAGAGAGGGGTGGGGTCACTGGTTGCTTCTCCTTCACTTCTCTCATCATTCAGGTTCTTACCCCGATATCTGACTCTTGAGTTATTATTGATAATAAGATTATTAGATAAACGCTTCAGACGGCAAGATGAGAAAGAGGGATGGCACGAGGCGCAGACACTGAGGTATGCTGTGGGCCTATTCGGGGTCCTTGACATGGCTGTGCTTGTGTCAAAGAATGCACATTTGCTCAGGCCAGAATTTCATACACACCCTATAGCTCATGATTGCAGAGGTTTTGACTCATGGTCAGCTCACTGCATTGTTCTTTGCTAATTGTTTGTTTAAGACAAGGCAGAATCATCATGGTTGGGGGGGGTTGCAGCGGTGCTGCTCACCATGTGGCAGCCAGGAAGCAGGAAGTGCAGTCGTGAGCTTGTGCTAGTGGGCTTCTTCCTCTTTCCAACTGGGCTTCTTCCTCTTTCCAACTTGGTTGCATCTGGTCCCTAGCCTGTAGGCTGGTGCTGTCTGTGTTCCTGGGGTCCATCTCTCTTGCTGTCCTGCATGCCAATCACCTCAGAAAATGTCTTTTCGTACACATCCTGAAGCACGTCTTACTGATCTTTTGGGAATTTCTCAATCCAATCAAGTTGACGTCACCCTGGTTTATATAGTCACTGTACCACAGTTTTCATCCTTGTGTCAGAGCACATGGTTTTGGGTTATTTTTAAAGTGCACTGAACATCTCATGTTTACAGCATCTCTTTGATTACATCATGTGGTCATAATGAAGGGACCAGCTTCCCTTTCGGCAGCCATAACAGCCAAACACGTGCTTGCCATAAACCTGCCTTGGTCACTTAGAGGTCAGATGCCTGCCTCGTGACAAGGAACCAATCAGAAGTTAGCTGGTGGCACTATGCTTTACGACCCTGGGTGTGCTTTACGGACAAGCGCACAGCAATGACGCACAGAGCATAGCAACCACCCTGGGAGGGCCTATGGGCCATAACAGCCAGTTGACCAATCAACACAGGGCAAGCCCTCCAAGGCTGGAGGCACACCAATCCTGAGCCTGTGCGTACCCCTAGACACTCCCCTTACGCTGCCCTATAAAGATCTGTGTGCAGCGGCTTCAAACTGTCTTTTCTAGCCATCCGCCATGGCGGGTGGGTGAAAGACCTGAGTTAACATGGGGTTAGCTCGTTAAATTACAATAAAGCCTCGTGCAGTTTGCATCAAGCTCTCGAATCCGCCTGGTGATTGGGGTGACCGCAGTCGTGGCCTGGGACCCCAGATACTTGAGTTTTCGGGGGTTTAACAATACTGAGTGGCTGATCTCCACCATGTGGGTTTATATAAGTCCACACTAGGTCAGTCACACTCGGAGGAAGTCCCCTTAATGCCATGTCTTTCGGAACATGCCCTTACTCTTCAGCTTGCATGGCTGTGTGCCATAAAACAAAGACTTTGGGATTTTCCTGGGCTCTTACCTGGTCTAAGGTGGAGAAGTGTCTGTGAATTTCCCACTGTGTTGGGTGAAGAGGACTGTGCCCTTCGTATGCTTCTGGTGTCCTTTTCACCGCCTGGTTCCTGCATATTTCACCATTGGTTTTTCTCGTCACTGACTTGGGTAGAACCTGATCTCTGCTTCAGAGCTGTGATACTCTCACTCCTTGTGGATTGCTGCAATGTCTCGATAGCTCCTCCACCTCTACGCTCAAGAGCGCCCATCATTGCTTTGCTCTGTTTCTGGAGTAAGATGCAGGAGGAGTAGAGAATATTCCAGATGCTGGAACAGAGGCATGGAGAGACATCATGTCTTGGGCTGGGTTTCCCAAGAGTCGGACATTAAAAGGAGTCTGAGAAGGTATTTTATTCTGGAAATGACCTAGAGAACTGTAGGGACAGGGGAAGGAAAGTAGGCAGAAAGAGACATGTCCTTGCCGGGTGTTGGTGGCGCACACCTTTAATCCCAGCCCTTGGGAGGCAGAGGCAGGTGGATCTCTGTGAGTTCGAGGCCAGCCTGGTTTCCAGAGCAAGTGCCAGGATAGGCTCCAAAGCTACACAGAGAAACCCTGTCTGGAGAGAGAGAGAGAGAGAGAGAGAGAGGTCCTTGTTGGAGATGGAAAGATTACCACTGGAGCTCCATAACCACACTGGAAGGTGATACAGTGTAACAGCGTGGGTAAGGGGGCTGCACCTATGCCTGCCACCTCCTGCTTCTCCAGCCTGGTCCACGTAGGAGCCCTGTGATGGGCAGCTTGATAGGATTTAGAATCACCATGAACACAAGCCTCAATGCACATTTGTGTGGAGGGAGTCAACCCTAAATGTGGCAGCATCACAGACTAGATCTGAATAACAAGAAGCTGAGCTGAGCCCAAGGCTTTTTCTCTTCTTCTTCTTCTTCTTCTTCTTCTTCTTCTTCTTCTTCTTCTTCTTCTTCTTCTTCTTCTTCTTCTTCTTTCCTCCTCCTCCTCCTCCTCCTCCTCCTCCTGCTCATCCTCCTCCTCCTCCTCCTCACTGTGGATACAGTGTGTCCAGCGTCATGCTCCTGTTGCACTGCCTCTGCTGCCAGGATACACTAATGTTGAAATTTAAACCAAACAGACCCCCTTTCTTCCCTCCCTCCCTCCCTCCCTGCCTCACAGCAAAGAGGAAGACTATTAATACGGCCCCACCAGCTCCTGCTCAGGCTGAGTATCAATCACTAATGCAGTAATTGCCTTCCGTCTGTGTCAAGTTGACACGGAAACTAGCCTGCACAGACACACACAAAGAAAACATGGCAGCATGTGTAAACTTCAAAAAGGTGCCTGAAAGACCCGGAGTGTGCGTGTTCTTTAACAGGAGCTGTAGTAGCTGCCTTGCCCATGAGGTTTTAAATCTGGCTGCTTCTCCAAAGGGTGGAGCACAGAGAGGAGAGCCCTGGGGTCCTGATGCCTCTGCTCCACTGCTGTGCAATCCCTGCTGCCTGTCTCGGGCTTCTTCCCAGTGAGAGATACACAATTTCTGTTTGAGCCAGGTTGTTACTCCTTTGGAGCGCTCTGTCACATTGAACAAAATGAGACACTAACAGAGGCAATCATGAGGTGGTAATCCAGATTGGATACCTGGATTTGAATACTGGTCTGCTTTTCCCAGCTGAGAGAGACAGAAATTTCCTTTACTCACACCGCCGCCCCCCCCCCTGCCCCCCGTGCCCAAGCAATCAATAATTACTTCATCAGCCTGTGGGAAGAATTAAAAGAAATAATGGAAGTTATGGCGGTTTGAATGAAAATGATCCCCACAGGCTCATATATTTGAATGGCTGGTTCCCAGATGGTGGACTGTTTAGGAGGGATTAGGTGGTGTGGCCTTGTTTGAGGAGGTGTGTCACTGGGGGGGTGAGCTTTGAGGTTTTAAAAGCCCCTGCCAGGCCCAATCTTGTACTTGCTCCCTCTCTCTCTCTCTCTCTCTCTCTCTCTCTCTCTCTCTCTCTCTCCCTCCCTCCCTTCCTCTCTCTCTCTCCCTTGTAACTTGCAGATCAGATGTAAACTCTCTTCGACTGCTCCAGCACTTTGTCTGCCTGTCTGCCAGAGTACTCCCCACCATGACTAACTAACCCTCTAAAGCTGTAAGCAAGCCCCCAATTAAATGCTTTCTTTTGTAAGTTTCTTTGGTCATGGTGTCTCTTCGCAGCAATAGAACAGTAACTAAGACAGAAGCAAAATGTGTTCACACGGCGCCTGACCCAATACAAGAGTTTGATAAATGTTAATATGGTCACCAACAGTGGTCATTCAGAAGGGACAGAGTTCCTGCTCCACGCTTGGCACTGTGCTTGCAAAGTCAGGGTAAGGGTAAAGTTTCTACTATCAAAGAGTCACTGCCTTTTACACAGAATGTTGAGTTGTAGGCCAACTTATAAAAGTTTAGTGCCAGGAAGTAGCTCTGAAGGTTCCAAAGACACCAAGAAGAAGGCACCAACCCCAGAGAGGAGGAGTCATAGGTGGCTCCACTCCACTCTCCTCCAAAGACAAATGGTGTAATGTGGTTGATTGGGGAAAGAAATCTAGGGTTCACCAATGTGCTGCCTACAAGAAACTCACTTTAGATACAGGGCACACAGACTGGAAATGAAAGGACAGAACACAGTCTGTGCCGATGGTAATGCAGAAATAGCTACACTAATCCCTCACAGAGTGAATCTGAGTCAAAAATAGTCACAAGAAAGGCTGGGCATGATAGTGCAGTCATGTAATCCCAGCACTCATGACAGACAATGGAGGGTCATAAGTTTGAGGCCAGCCTTGATTACATACCAAGACTGTTAAAACAAAACAAAATAAAACTGCCATAAGCTAAAAAAGGCTCTGTGTAATGATAAGGGATCATTCACTAGGAAAATGAAACAATTAAAAATACGTATGCATCAAATCAAGGTTCCTCTCTTAATTAAGATTTCCATTGCTGTGAAGAGACACCATGACCACAGCAGCTCTTATAAAGGAAAACATTTAGTTGAGCTGGCTGCTTACAGTGCAGAGGTTCGGTCCATCTTCTTGGCTATAAGCATGGCAGTGTGCAGGCAGACATGGTGCTGACTACATTTTGAACGGAAGTCAACAGGAAAAGTGAACTGAGCGTAGGAAACCTCAAAGCCCGCCCCCACAGTAACACACTTCCTCTAACAATACCATACCCACTCCAACAAAGCCACACCTCCTAATAGTGCCACTCCCTATGAGATTACAGAGTCAATTACATTCAAACTACCACAGTCCTTGATTGTATAAAGCAAATGGTGTCACGGTTAAAGAAGCAGCTGGCCACAAGCTAGATGAGCCTAGGTCTTGTCAAGTTGCCAACCAATATTAATCCTCAGAGACACTGATGCACATTCGTGCATGGGAGCCAGAGAAGAGGAAGAAACCACGAAGGGAAGGACATTGTAGGTGTCTACACATAAGAAAAGCCACCTTGATTTGACGGTCACAGCTGGATGAACCCCTTCTCGTTCAATGGAGAAAGCTGAGGTCTAAAGACTGTAATATATTCAGCAGTTAAGAGCACTGGCTACTGTTAGTCTCAAACCCAGGACAAGTCTCAGTAGCTGTGACTCCTCCCAACACCTCTCAACCCACCCTTTACTGGAAGCCAATCCCTCCCAGGGACTGGGCTTCCACTTCCCTTCTTCCCTTCCCCCAGCCTGATCTCTGAGTAACCCAGACATTTGGGTTACACTAGTCTCTTGGCCCTGGCTGCCTACTCTTGGTCAGCGGCTGCTCTGTTGCTCTCTCTTTCCCTTTCTCCTTTCATGGTCTGGTTTAGTCTGCCAGCCGTGTTCATCCTGGACTCTTCCCTCTGCCTTCCTTCTCCCTTACATCTACAATAAAAATCTTTTATTTCATGTTTTCATTCACTTACTTTTCCAGAAGACCTGGGTTCAATTCCCAACACCCATGTGGCAGCTCACAAAGCATCTGCCATTCCAGTCCCAGGGGATCTAACATCCTCTTCTGGCCTCTGAGGGCACTGCACACTTAGGGTGCACAGATGCAGGCAAAGCACCTGTACGCGCAAAATAAAGGGACAAATTTAAGAGTGTAGTGTTTTGCACAAGATTATTAGTAAGTTTATATCTGAGCAATGATTTAAAGCTAAGAAATTTCTGGATGACCAAGGAACCAGAGTAGCAGTTGTGAAACAAGTTTAGTCGACTATTTAATAAGCAGGCTTGAAGGTCATTGAGGATGGCCCCTCCTTCGTAAGAGCCTTTGGACTAGACTTGCCACCATTATAGGGCCAGGCAGTGATGGGTCAAAGCCTGGATCTTCATGCATGTGTTCTTACTCCTTCCAGGGAAGAGCTGCTCTGTGGAGGTCTCCCAGGTCAAAAGGGCTCGGTCACTGAGGAGCAAGCTGGGGCTGCTGCTGAATGTGCCTTGGAGTTTTGGAACGAGAACAATAAAAATAAGCGTGTTATGCCGACTCTTGTTTCGTTCACCAGCTGAGGTTTCCTGGGGCAGAGTTCTTGAGGGCAGGGTTGAGTTGTTGAGTGTGGGGAAGGCGTTCTTGTTTGGAAGTTCAAGCTGCTACACACACACACACACTAGGGGGAAAGAGGGGTGTTCTGTAGGTCTGGAGGAGACTGAGTATCCATTCTAGCCTGTGCTCATCACCATTGATCCCATGGTCACCTCTATTTTGAAAACTGTTTGGGGGGCTGGCTGTCAGGGCTCTGTGGTTTGGCAGAAGTCACTGGGATCCTAGGATCCCCCTTTTCTCCTGGTCCAGCAGGCTCTTTACCTATCTGCTCCAAAGCCTCTGCACTTGGGAATCCAGAAAGACCCAGGCTCTCTGGAGTCCGAGGATCCAGGAGAGACAGTTATTTGAACACACTACACTCCACGCTTCTCCTATCCAGTGCATGAACAGAAACCCAGAGTGCAGAGATGGCTGTAAAGCCTTTCTGGAAGAGAAGACGTGTCAGAAGAAGGTGATTCTCTGTCCCCTGACCTCTGGGAAGAGCTCCAGGCAGGAGAAATTTACAAAATTCCTTTCTTTACCCACCCAGCTTTGAATTTCATGGAAAACAAAAAAGACAAGCCAAAAAACGAAGAAGCTTTGCTAGAGTCTGTGGAATGATTTGAGTGTCTTGGATCTAGGTTTCTGTCCTTGTCAACCTACCAACTGGGTGTGTTTGGGTAAGAATTCTCTGCAAGCCTCAGTTTCCCCAAGTATGAACAGACGGTAGTATAGGATCTTCTGTCTTGCTTAAGGACAGACACGTCAGTCTTGAGGTAAGACAGCCCAATTCTTGGTGTAGAGCAAGGGGTCAGTGTGACAAGGTGGTGGCTGCTGTGAGGCAGATCCTTCAGCCTTCCTTGTTCACAGCTACAGTGTGAACTGATTTGCTCTTGCCTCCTCAGGTCCTCAGTCCTTGTGACCTCAGGTAAGATGGCATGTGACACTCTCAAGGATGAGATCAGACAACGGTAGAAGGAAAGGTCCATTGTGGAGGGAAACACTCTCTAGAGGCAATAATCTTACAGTTACTACTGATCAACCCCTCAGATAGAGCCTTCTGATACAACAGCCTTTTGACAGCCTGTAGACTCAAACCTTGAAGGCAAAGAATGGTAAAGAGAGGGCTGTAACAACTTTGTCACCTTTTGTCACTGTCTTGCCTCATGATGCTGATGTTGCAAGCCCTGCACACCTGTAAATCCAGCAGGCTGAAGGGTTCATTGGGTCTCTTTGAGGAGCAAGTTCTGTTCCAGGAAAGTGGACATGGTCACACGATAGGCGCCACCTGTAGGGTGAGGACTGCCCTGTCCCAGATGGCACAATGGTGGCTCTTTGCTAGGGCCTTCTACTTGACCTCTTTTTCTTCAGGTCCTTAAAACAGGAAAGTCCTGCCTCAACTCCGTGTCCCCTTCAGGGAATACAAACTCCGTTGATTCTCCTGAGATATCCATTAATCCCACCAGTTGAAAATAAGACTACTATCACAATTTCTGAGCCTAATTTGAAGCAAGCTTTCATTAAATACTGGCCAGGATGGTGGACTCTGGCTAGGGCCACTCCAGAGTTCCCAGGAAATGGCCACAAGTCACATTTTGCAGAAGTTTTAAAAGGCAAAACTACAAGGCCACCGTATTTCCCATCAGATCCAATCAGAGGCAAGAATTTAGCCTGATGTAGTTACTGCCTGTGACCCGCCCTCCTACATCCAACCAGGCACAAGCATACATCCTGACGTATTTCCTACCTGTGTAACTCCCACCTATATGTGATCAATCACATCCAGTGTAGTTAAGCCAATCAACCTAGTTTAGGGAAGCGAAAACACGTGGCTCGTTGTCTCCCTGTAAACAACAGCCTCCAGCATTTCAGGAAGTATCTGTCCTTGGGCAAGGGGCTTACAGGTTAGCGGCATTATTGTTTTATGAATCTCTTAGGCCCAGTAATTAAAATGAAACATAGCATGGGTTCTCACATGCCCTGCTTCCTGTGCTGTCCACTGGTATGTGGGAAACTGCAACCAAGATCTCCCACTGTCATTGAGAGGGCACAGTTAACCAAGAGAGTTAGCAAAAGAGAACTCAGCCACTCCTTGAGCCCTGTACTAGTTGGTTTGGATCGACTTGACACTCTAGGAAGAGAGACTTTTAATTGAGAAAATGCCTCTCTAAGATTAACCTATAGGTGAGTCTATAGGGTAGTGTTTTGATTAACAATTGATGTGGGAGGGCCCAACTAACTGTGGACCATAGCATCCCTAGGTAGGTGGTCCTGGGTTTTATAAGAAAGCAGTCTGAGCCAGCCATGAGGAGCATGCCAGTATACAGCAATCCTCCGTAGCCTCTGCTTCAGTTCCTACAATTAGGTTCCTGACTTCAGTTCCTGCCTCCAGTTTCCTACCTTTAAGTTCCTGCCCTGATTTTTTTCTCCATAATAAATTGGAATCTGAGAGCTGTAAGAAGAAATAAATCTTTTGTCCATAGTGTTTTATCAGTAGAAAAAGAAAAAAAAAATCAGACAACCACGAAGCTCTTGAAGGTAATAGACCCTGTACATGTCACCCTCCAGGGACCCTGCTGCTCCAACTAGTTAGGTGGGACACAGTTAGTGCACAGAGTTAGTCAGCTGAAGCCGAGTCACAGGGTTCCTTCTCAAAGACCTTCTCTGGAAGTTGAGAGAGGCTTTGACCTGATCCGGCTTGAGTGGACCCTCCAGAGCTGTCATTTGGAAACAGCATCTTTGCTGACTTAATGTCTACAAGATGAGTCACTCTGAGTTTATGGAACTCTTACTAGAATATCGAGAAGACACAGACGGAGTACCGTATGAAGCTGGAGGCAGTGATCTGAGGGGTATGTCTAACCATCCAAGGAAGGCTATCTTAAGTCAGGGACAAGAGAGCAGATGTCAGCCTCTGAATTACCTCGTTCTTAGCCTCTTAGCCTCAGTGGCTTGGAGAGAATATGCTTCTGTCACCGAGAGATTATTACAATAATCTCTGATGCTAACACAGGAACTTGTCAAAACTGTTTTCAAAAATATGCTGCACAGGCCTTTAGTCCCAGCACTCAGGAGGCAGAGGCAGGTGGATCTCTATGAGTTCAAGGCCAGCCTGGTCTACAGAGCGAGTTCCAGGACAGCCAAGGCTGTTACACAGAGAAACCCTGTCTAGAAAAACCTTTCCCTGGCAAATGAAATCAGTACCCACGCCATGCTCTTCTGAAGTCCTCTTCAGAACTGTCCCAGACCCTTGCAGAGAGCTTGATTTTCCCACTGCTCCTGCTATACCTGAGATACAGGGTTGTTTGTGTGTAGCAGTAGTAGTGAGTGTGTGTGGTATGAGTATCTATGTTTTCATGTATGATGTGGCGTATTATGACATGGTATACGCCATGATCTGGCTTGTGTGTGGCCCATATGGTACTTGTGCATTTGTGGATGCGTGGAGTGTATGATATATGTGTATAACATGGGGCACATGTTTGGTGTAATGTATGTCATATGTATGATATGACAAGACAGTGTGGTGTGGATATCTTATGGGGTGGTATAGTGTGTAAGGTGTGTGAGTGCAATGGGTGCTTGCTATGGGAGTATGCGTGTGTGTGTGTGTGTGTGTGTGTGTGTGTGTGTGCTCATGTATGTGTGTGTGCTCTCGTGTATGTGTGTGTGCATGTGTGTGCTTGTGTATGTGTGTGTGCATGTGCGCACACGTGTATGTGTGTGCTCGTGTGTGTGCATGTGTGTGCTCATGTATGTGTGTGTGCACATGCGTGTGTGCACGAGCATGTATGTGTGTGTGCATGTGTGTGCTCGTGTATGTGTGTGTGTGTGCATGTGCGTGTGTGCGAGCATGTATGTGTGTGTGCATGTATGTGTGTGTATGTGCGTGTGTGTGCATGTATGTGCTCATGTGTTTGTGCATGTGTGTGCTTGTGTATGTGTGTGTGTGTGTGTGTGTGAATGTGCGTGTGTGCGAGCATGTATGTGTGTGTGCATGTATGTGTGTATGTGTGTGTGCATGTGCGTGTGTATGAGCATGTGTGTGTGTGTGTGTGCATCGGAACAGACTGGAATGGGTGAGGCTCAGCTCAAGCCCCTCTCACAGCTCCGAGGCCCATGGTCTGACCTCCTCCACTCTCATATCCTCATCCTAGAAGGATCCTCTCCCCTACCCTGCACACTGGCTTTCTCCTATGAGCAGGCCTTACTCACTTCAGGCCACTTGCATCCTCTATGAACCACCAGACAAGACAAAGCAGGTAGCCTGGGCCTCTTGGACATGGTTCCCGTTACCTGCTAACAGGCTTGTAGGAAGGAAGGACTAAGACTTGAGCCAAGACCTGTGAGAGGTGAAGTTATGTCTTAAGTTTAAATGTGTATGCTTAAGGAAGCTATAAAACAAAATTGCTGCTAACCTGTAAGCCCCACTTACCCAAGGGCAAATAACTTCATGAGATGCTAGAGACTGTTGTCCCTGTAAGATAAAAAGCCTTGTGTTTTCACTCCTGTAAACAAGGTTGGTTGCCCCAGATGCACAGGATATGCCTGATCGCATGTAGGTGAAAGGTATGTAGGCAGGAAATGCAACCTGCTGTATGCTTGCTCCTGATTGGACCAAGGAGGGAAGGGTATAGCCTTGTGGGTTGTGGGATGCCAATAAGGCGTCTGATAAGTCTTATAAAATATATAGATTTATGATAATTAAGACTGAGATAACAGATGAGGAATCCTAGTCATTGGCCAAGCAGCTTCGAACCTTAATAAGCACCAGACTAATAAATATAATTAGTGGCCATTTCTCTGGGAATCTCAGGTGTGGACTGATGGGGGAATGTACTTCTTTTTATGTTTATCTTATTGATTGTTGAATAAAATACTGTTTGGCCAATGAGACAGCAAGTTAGACGGGACTAGGAGTCAAAGAGGATTCTGGGAAATGTAGTAGAGAAGTGGTGATCTAGGCAGGAAGTGACATAGCAAGGAGACTCATATTTAAGCAAAGGAGAAACAGGAAGGGTCCCTCTTTTCCGCTCCTGCTCCAGCAGCACAATGTGATCCGCTGGCAAGGAGAAGGAGGGACACCAATAAGTCTTATAAAATATATAGGTTTATGATAATTAAGACTGAGCTAACAGATGAGGAATCCTAGTCATTGGCCAAGCAGCTTCGAACCTAATAAAAGTCTTTCTGTGTATTAATTGGGGCCCTAACTCGGGTGGGCTGCTGGCGTAAAGCTCACACGTGGCGGTTGGGCTGGGCAGCTTTGGTGGAAAGATTTATCGTAACAGTGGACCTGGCCAGTGTCCATCATCCTGGACAGTATTTAATAAGTTTGGCTCAAAAATTGTGGCAGTGGTCTCATTCTCATCCAGTAGAATCAATAGATCCCACTGCTGTTCCCTGGCGTCCAACTGGCCCAGCTCTTCCTGTCCCCTGCAGTCAGCTTGGCCTACATTTCCTGTCCTTCTCTGGCCTGCAGTGGGTATCTCATTACACATACCTCCTCATCTCTGATGGTCCCAGGCTGGACCAGGGTTCATGAAGATCCCTTCAACCCATCCCCCAACCTGGCCCCCAGCTTTGGAGAGGAAGAGAGAAGAGTTAGCTGCACCATGTTGTAAACGTTGTGGGCAAGTCACACTTCCCTCTACGAGGTCCCCCAATTCCAAGACCAAGTCTTAGAATCTGTGTTTATGCCAAGGACGCAAAGCCTTTCCTGCCCTGCTCCCTCCGAAGATATAGGCAGCTACTTGGGCCCCATGTTGCTAGGACCCCCAGATGCCTCAATAAGTCCAAATACCTCTCTCTCACGGCTCCAAGGTCGGGTGGTCTGACATGCTCCCAGCCCATACCCTCATCCTGGGAGGATCATCACCCACTTCTTCCGGCCACATTGGCCTCTCCTCACTTCCTCTAGGGAGCCAGGCCTTGCCCATTTCAGACCTCTTCTCGTGCCAGTCCCTCCCCAAAATGCTGTTCTTGTTCCCACATGGCCAAGACCTTCCTTCTACCTTCCCGTCTTGGTATCAATGTTTCCTCCAGAAACTTGGCCTTGAACCAGTGACAAAGTTGTGCAGTCATCCAAGTCCTACTGATCACAATGTGGACACGTATTAGTTTGCTCATTGACTTGCTACCGCATTTGGACTTCACAAGGGTGTGAGCTGAAAGAAGCAAGGATTTTCCTTTTTATTTCTTAACCTTCACAGCCAGTGAGTGGGGAGGTGGTGTGTGACATAGGGTTAGGGTTTGCATCAGTCAGCATACGATAAGTTACGTGGCTGTGACAAGCACCCTCAGATCTCAGAGACTTAAAACAATAAAGGATTCTTTGTCATGTTGTCTTTGTCATGTTGTCCCCAGAAATATTGGGTTATTGCATCTTACTAGGAAACTGGGGTCTCCCATCAGAGTCCTCTTTAAGGACATTCAGTCTTTAAGAATGAACTCAGAAAAGGCTTCGGTACAATTTTATTAGAGTTTAAACAGAAAAACAGCAGGGTAGGGAAACTGTACACCCCAGAAGCCGCCCAGAGGAAGACAGGGAAGAGGAAGCTAGCTAGCCCATGTCTAAGTTAGGCACTGAGGTTTGGCAAGCAGCCCTATGGCAAAAGGGAGGTAGCCTCAGATAAACAGTGAAAAAAAAATTCCAGAGAAAGCATATTCAGGCTCTGGCCAAGAACTGAAAGGAAGAGGTTGAAAAGAAGAAAAAGGAAAGGTTAGGTCTTTCCGAGTCAGATAGGTAAGCAGACCCACCAGGGCCTCGTGGCAGCTCCATAACCGTAGCACCAAAGCAGGGCTTATGGGAAGGAAAAGTCTATCATCTCATTAAAAGCATAATTATTCTTTGCATCTCATTAGCATGGTGTTAGCTAAATCTGCCTTCCTCAGGCATGGTCTCTTAGCCAGATGATTGACAGGCCTGGCTGCATAATCTCTTACGTTTGCATAGCTTGGAATCTTACTCATTCACCAAAGACCAAAGACAGAACCCATTTTTTTTTTTTTGACCAGAAGAAAATAGCTTTTCATTAATGGTTTCTGATGCTACATGTGTAAGTGAGGGACATGGTGGGAGGCACAGAATTTGACTGTCATAGTCATCACTCAGGGTCTCAGGCCTTGTGACCTTGTTCTCCATAGACAATGAAAGGAACCGTGGAGAATCACAGCCAGGGTCTCACCCAAAAGTGGCAGGTGTCATCTCATTGACTAGAGCGTTTCTCACAGCCTTGAAGAACCAGAAAGAAGCAGAAGCAAAGCCTTTAGAAGCAGCTCTAGGGTCAAGTGCAAAAATAGCCACAGTAGTCAGTCCCCCCTGCATCCAGGTCCCGTGGCAGTGCAGTTTTATAGTTGACCGTGAGGAGATGGAATGTACTCCCCACGCCTGGAGCCTTGGTAGGTCCTGTTGCTTGTGAGGCCAAAGGAATATGAAGAGTGAGACTGTAAAGCTGGGAACAGAGGGCTGGCTCTGAGACATTGAACTGATTAGTATCCACTTGTTCCCTCAGGGTCTGTCCAACATGAAGCTTGGACTACTGGTCTACCAAAGAAAGATTGGTAGGTGCTTCAGTCACCTTGACACCTCTACCACGTGAGTCATGGACACATTTAGTCAGAAACATAAACGAGTGTGGCTGTGTCTTTCCACAGTGCCAGTAGTGATTGAATAATGGCAAATTCACAAGGTGCTGAAGTTTCAATGGCAGCAATTTGTGAGATGAGCCCACCTCCCTCGGCGATCTGGCCAAGAGGAATGCTGATCCTTTTATTCCAATCTTAATTACCATTATCAACTCTCATATCAGACAGCACATATCAGACAATAAATCTCTCATATGTATGTGTGTGTGTGTATCAACTCTCATCATACAGCACACGTCACACAATAAATCTCTCGTGTGTGTGTGTGTGTGTGTGTGTGTGTGTGTGTATCAACTCTCATCATACAGCACACGTCACACAATAAATCTCTTACCTATGTACATATATACGTAGATATGTGCATACTTGTGATTTACAAAATAAACACGCATTTAAAAATCTGTAGCAGAATTCAAAAAGCCTCGGAAGCAGCGATAAACATGTTATCAGAATCTCTAAGGATAACACTAGCACTGAAAGGGAGCTGTACTGAAACCCCGAAGAGTTAATGGGTGGAAAGCGGGGCAATCAGTTAAGCTGAGTCAATAGCAGGATCCAAACTGAAGCTCCAGGGACAGACAGGTGTTCTTTGTTTGTCAGTCCTTGATACACATGAGGTCAGGGATACTGTGCTGTCACAGGGTCGTTAGGTATCTGCCGTTTTATGGGGCTCAGGCAAGGGTGTTCCACACTTCCTTTGGTCTGGCGTGTCTGATAAAGTTCTCAGCCCTGGTTTTCCTGTTATGATTTTAATATGCCCACATGCCCTTTTAATATGCTCAGTTTACCCTGGTAAGTTTACAGAGTGGCCCCTTTTCACTCTCAGTCTGTGCTGCCTGGGTAGTGCTGGGCAGGAGGTGATGTTTGCTTCACTCCCCCAGGGTCTCCAGTCTTCCTCCTTTTTCAAAGTGGAGTGAAAAGCAGCTTCTAAGCACCCCCTAGGGCAAACTACATCCTGAAAATCCACTGTTTTATGGAGTAGCAGGGTCGGGAACAGCCTGCTCCCAGCAAGTAAGACTTCCATGACTTCTGATGTAACAAAAACCTCAAAGATCAGCCAAGCCTGACTCGATGTTCACAACCACCCACTGACCCATGGACTCATGGACCATGTCCAGTGTCTATGGGCTCAGGCCATTGTGGTTTGGAGTGGTTCCACAAAAACAACACACCCCATGAACCTTAATGAAAATACGGAGCTCAGAAACTATTTTTTGAATGAATAGAAGGTAGCGACAGCTTGACATCCTGTTCTATCTTGGTCAGGATGGGTCCCAGAAACTGGGAATCTCAGTCCAACTTGTAACACATTTACTTCAGGGTGAGAAGACTTAACCCAAAGGCCTAGGTTCATTCTGACTCCCACCATACACTCAAACTGGCCTTGAGCTAAGTCCCTTCTCCTCGGTGCCTCAGCTTTCCTGGATGAAAAATGGCGTTCACATTTGAGGTTCTATGAAGGTTCAGCCACCCCTGCAGGTGGTATCTTCCAAACTGTTCCTAGTGGGCTGGCATCCCCGAGAGGAGGGGCCCCTGTTAGATAAGGCCTTCTAGCGACCCCATTATCAGCCAGCTTGAACTAGAACCCATGTCCCCATGCCAGGAAATGGCACTGTGACCCCGAAAGTTGACACAGGAGGAGGAGATTTCTACTTCTCATGTTTTATCTGTGAATTATCATCACACAGGCAACCAGATTCCACTAATAACCTAGCAATCCCTGCAGCCAGGTCTGGGTCTGGATTCTCGGGATGCAGAGATGGCCACTGAGTTCTCAGGTTCCCAGACCCTTTGGGATACTGGAGAAAATAAGCAAGATTTACCCTGAGGTTAACATTGTATCGCTGATCTGGGAAGATGACCAGTCAGTAAAGAGCTTGCTGTGCAACCCAAGAGACCTGAGTTTGATCCCCACTATCTGCTTAGAAAATCAAGGCATGACAGCACACCCGTTACCCTAGCTCTGGGGAGGTGGAGACAGGAGGATTCTGGGACTTGCTGACCAACCAATTTAGCTGAATTTGGAGCTCCAGATTCAACGAGTCTCCCTAAAAAGTAAGGTGGAGAACTATTGAGGAAGACATGTGATGACAGCCTATGACCTCCACAAAACACACAGTACACACCATGCACCGACACACACATACACACACAACACTCACACATACACACAACACTCACACATACACACACTACACAACACACACAACACTCACACATGTGCATAGTACACATAAACTCACACACACAACACACATACACACACACCACACATGTTCTCACACACAACACACATACACACACACCACACATATGCTCACACACAACACACACATATGCTATACATACACACAACACACACATACACAACCACACATATGCTCACACACACAACACATACATACACACACCACACATGCTCACACACAACACACACATATACTATACATACACACAACACACACATACACAACCACACATATACTCACTCACAACACACACATACACACACTACACACATGCTCACACACATATACACACTACACACATGCTCACACACATACATGCACAAGACACCTTCACTCTGACCTTGCGCCCACCCACGTGGCCTTTTCATTTCGGCTGTAGTGTTTTTCAGTTCTAAATTCCCATTTGTTCCTCGCCTGTATATTCCTTCTCATCGTGAAACGACGGCGGTGAAAGGCCCTCTGTTGTTCTCTTTGTTTCCCATGTGTTTGCAGTTGCCCATTAAAAACTTGTTAAAAAAAAAAAAAAACACTCTGTCTTCGTGTGTATGTGTGCGTGTCTGTGTGCACATTAACGTGTGAGAGTAAGGATGTGTACACAGCACATGTGCTGTGACATAGAGATCAGAGAAAATCTCAGGTGTGGGTCCTTGCCTCCCACCTTGTTTGGGACAGGATGTGTGTGGAAACCATGGAATTGCAGATACACGCTAACCAGCCCAGCTTTCCAATAATTCTGAGGCTCTGAACCCCGGCCTCCAACCTTGTGCTGCAAGCGTTTATCCACTGAGCCATCTCGGAAGCCCTGGTAAATAAAGCATTTTCATTTTTTTTTTTTATCATTGTTGTTCTAAAATCTTTGCTGGGGAATTCTGGTGCCTCCCCCCCTTCTGGCAGCAGCATCTATTGGCTATGTTATTGATTAGTGTAAACTTTCCTGGGTGTGGATGAGTGATTAAGAGCCCTGTGCATCCCCACAGTGCTAGACTCTGGATGACATTTAAAAGTCCTGTTTTGACTGACAGTTCCTCGCTTTCCTCCATTGAGCAACAATAGCTTATTACTGCTGGATAGGGGCTGGAATTTAGATTGGCCCCTCAGCCTCCAGCACATAGATACCACGGTCTCACTCTTGTTTATAACTCTTTTGATCTCGTCACACTCCCTGGGGGAGAGGATCTGGGGAGGGGGGTGGTTGTTCCAGTTTGGAACTTGGAACTAGGATCAGGAGACCTGTGCTACTTGCTCAAGCGTAGAGCACTGATGTCACATGACAGGGACTGGAACTGGGTCAGTGTGACTCAGGGTGTGAACTCTGAACCATTTTTTTACTCAGCAGCTTCTCCCTGACAGTCAATATCATCATATTTCATCCATCTCTGAGTCCCGGGGCCTGGGAGCTCTGAAGGAGTAACAGTCTACATTTCAGGTCACTGGAGACTGAGCATCACATACTCTAGTGGAGAGAGAGACAGTCCTATTCACCATGCAGGGCCAGACGTGAAGGTGTGGGCAGTCTACCTGGCCCTGGGCAATTTACTCCACCTTTCTCAGGCTCACTTTACCTATATGAGAGCTGCCATCTGAGGATTAGCAAGATAACACATGTTGACCCTTGGGTTGCTCTACACATCTCTTTCCATGTCTGCTGGCATGAAGCCATGGTGAGTTTGAGGACAGAGAGCTCACTGGGGGACGGAGGAATGATGGTTTACCAGAGAGCTGAGACTCAGTGTGGCAGGATGAAGTTTGGGGTTAGATTAGAGGTAGGCAAGGGCCGAGCCCATAGCATGGATGCAGACACCGTGGACAAAGCGGGGACAGGGAAGGTCCTGAGGTTTTCGTCCATCTCTTGGGATCTTATAGCATCCACATTCCCCACTTCAGTTTCTAAATTCACTATCAAGGCCCCCAAAGACTCTGCCGCCTGGGAGGGGGGCGGGGGCTCCTGTAGGAATGGAGGGGATTCGGGATCACCATTCTAGGACACAGAAGTGAGAGGTGGGTGGAGACCATGGCATCCTTTCGTTCCCCCAAAAGTGTTCTGCATAAATTACCGGCTTGATGTCACCACAAGACGAAGGTCACAGCCAGGATAGTCTATGAAGACTACCAAGACAGGGACAGACACCATATACTGCCTGAGCAATGCACGCAGATGGCTGCTATACAACCAGTCTTTCATAACATGACAGTGAGGACCGCTAATGCACAGTGGCGGCCTCTGTGGAATATTCCAGGGTGGCATCCTTATATGTGGTCAAGACCTGCAATTTTTTTTTTTTGGTTTTTTTTTTTTTTTTTTTTTTTTTTTTTTTTTTTTTTTTGGTTTTTCGAGACAGGGTTTCTCTGTGTAGCTTTGGAGCCTATCCTGGCACTCGCTCTGGAGACCAGGCTGGCCTCGAACTCACAGAGATCCGCCTGCCTCTGCCTCCCGAGTGCTGGGATTAAAGGCGTGCGCCACCAACGCCTGGCAAGACCTGCAATTTGACAAATGACCATCATCACTTGCTTCTATGGAAGACAAGCAATTGAGAAGGTCAAGCAGCGAGTGGGATATGCATACCTAAAACCATCCCGGGGCCGGGGAGACTGCCCAGTGGTTAAGAGTGAGTACTGCTCTCACAGAGGACTCAACTCAGTCCCCAAGCACCCCTGCCAGGTGGTGCACAGCCGTCTGTAGCTTCCGGGAGATCTGACACCTCTGGACTACATAGGTGCTCACTCAATACTTGCACTCAATGAACACACACACACACACACACACACACACACACACACACACACACACACACACACACACACACACACACACACACACACGCTATCAAAAAACAAAACATGCTTCAGCTTTCAGATACCGTGGCCTCGGCCAGTTTCTGCTGTGTGGCTAGGGCCCTGTGAGGTGCGATGGCTGCTGCCTCCGCTGCCTCTCCCTGTCACTGACTGGACCCAGCCTCCAGAACTGTGTGTGCCTCTCCATGCACACTGAGTCCCTTCGGCCGCAAGTCATCCCACACTAGGGAGGGACACTTCTGATCTCAACAGCTCCCATGGGTTGACACAAGAGCGACACTTCAAAGGGGAAGGGCTCCATTGTCACTACCACTATGTGCCTACTCTGTATCTACTATGTGTATGGAAGAACTACTAACCCAATGCCAAGCCTCTTTTGTAGTTAGGTCCTCCTATAGAGGGCTGAGTTCTCTCTCCCGCCCCACAGCCTCTCAAACATAATGTCAATACTTATCCTTAATACAAATACACAATACTTATGTCAATAAGGCAAAGTCCTAGATCTATAGCAGAGAGAAATCCATAGATACACAATGGACCATGGAGATAAGATATGAAGGAAAGGTTCAAAGTCTGACAGAGGACCTAGAAGGGGAGAAGAGGGAGCGGGTCAGGAGGGAAGCTCCCTGGGTGGGGAAATATTAATCCAGACTGGACAATTTCAGGAGGGGTGGAAGGGGAGCATAGACAGGACAGGGAAACTGATATCTGGGTGCAGATTATGATTTGGAATTAAAAAGACTTACTTGACCCGACTCGTCTCTTTTTGTTGTTGTTTTCAAACCATGTGTCATAAAAAGCCACAGAAGGGTTGGAGAGGAGCTGGGGAGATGGCTTTCCCTTAATACCATGAAGTCCTGAATTTTATCTTCAGGACCCATATTAAGAAACAAATAAACAGGGGAGCCCATTCCCTATGGAGGGATGCTATTGTAGCCCAGATACAACAAGGAGGGCCTAGGCTCTCCCCTAAACAATATGACAGACTTTGAAGGTCCCTGGTCGGAGGCCAACCCTGGGGAGGAGTTGGGGGTGGGTTGGGGGGGTTGGTGGGGAACATGGGAGGATGGGAGGGTGAGGGAATTGGGGGATGGATATGTAAATATGAGTAGTAATTAAAGAATTTAAATAAAAAATTTCATAAAGAAAAAATAAAAAGAAACAAATAAACAAACAGAGAAACATTACTTAAAATCGTTACAAGAGGGAGGCTGGAGAGATGGCTCAGTGGTTGAAGAGCACTGGCTACTCTTCCAGAGGTCCTGAGTTCAATTCCCAGCAACCACATGGTGGCTCACAACCACCTTGAATGAGATCTGGTGCCTCTGCTGGCATGCATGCAGGAGACTGTATATATAATAAATAAATAAAATCTAAAAAAAAAAGTTACAAGGTTTGTTTGCAATCTCCTCCTTTCCTTGGGTAACTCAGTCACATTGTTCTTGAGCATGAACTGTGCAGATGACGTCATGGCATGATGTCAAAAGGCTGGGACACGCTGACAGAGAATGGTTTTCTGCCAAGTGCTTGCATAATTCGGACACCTGACCATCACAGCGGGGGATGAGTGGGTGGGAGTGCACACAGAGGACGCAGAGTTTCCCTGGCCTGCTATGGTAGCATCTGTCTTTGAAGAATCTGTTAATACACACAACACCTCACCTTCCAATCCAATCTGATTGCTTCTCTTGTGCTGCTGAACCATGGTGACAGGAAAGGCTAAATTTATAAGAACCCATCCTTTCTCGTCATTCTGGAGACTGGGAAGTCCCAGGTCAAGGCCCTGGCCTTGGCTAAGACCTTGTTGGTGAGTCAGCCCACAGTGGGAGGCAGAAGGGTAAGGAAGAGACAAAAAGGAGCCCAAATCACTTTCATAACAAGCTCAGCAGTGCCGCACAACATGAATACATTCACAAGGACAGGGCCCTCAAGACAGAGCCCCATTCCAGAGCTCTCACCTCAGCACCACTGCCTTGAGAGGGAAAAAAAAAATGTCTAACATATGAACCTGCGGGGGAGGGCACATACTCAAACCACAACATTATGTTATAAAACTCTAAAATGCTGCCAGCATGCAGTAATGAAAGTCATTTAAATTCTGCAGAGTACTCCAGCACATGTCAGTCACCGTAGCTGGCATGCCGAGTGAGCCATGAGCTGTATGTACGTGCTCCCATATGGGAACAAGTGCTGTGCCAGTGGGGAAACAGAACACTCCCCAACCCTCAACACAGAACTACCCCCTCACTTGGATTTGAATTAATTACTGCACTATGGCTATGAGTGTAGTCTATGAATACACAGACCACTTCAGTCACAGGAGAGGAAGGTCTCCCCTACCCAGGGGCAGACACGGGGCAGCACCCACTAACTTTTCTCCTGCTCTTTTTGAGCCAGGTTCTTCCCACATCTGTGACCTCTTCTAAACCCCTCCTGATGTTACTACTCTCGTATAGATGAAGAGGCTACATCTCCATGCAACAGTGGTAACTTGCAAAGGTGGCTTTAACATATGATCCCAACACTTTGATCCTCCTTCTATTGAAAGATGGGTTCTCATATTCCTGCCCTTCTTCCCCCCCCCCCATATGAGTATGAGAAGCTCTTGGTGACATTGACAGAAAAACTGTCATCAAAGCAGAGTGTTGGAGGCCAGCAGCAAGAAGCAATGTGCCTGACTCCCTATACTACGAACTACACATTCTAGGTATGATGGTGAAAGACCCCTGGAGGCTCAGACCCCCAGGATTTTGGTCCAGGACTGCGACAACCCCAATCACCAGGCGGAGGCAAAAGCTTAATGCAAACAGCAAGAAGTTTTATTGCAGTTGTTTAATGAGCTAATCCCATTAGCTCGGGCCTTTCATCCATCCACCATGGCAGATGGCTGGAGTAAAGACCCCGAGAAACCACGGGACAGAGATCTTATAGGGCAGCGTAAGGGGAGTGTCTAGGGGTACGCACAGGCTCAGGATTGGTGTGCCTCCAGGCTTGGAGGACTTGCCCTGTGTTGATTGGTCAACTGGTTGTTATGGCCCATAGGTCCTCCCAGGGTGGTTGCTATGTTCTGTTCGTCTCTGCTGTGCACTTGTCCGTAAAGCACACTCAGAGCCATAAAGCATAGCACCACCAGCTAACTTCTGATTGGTTCCTTGCCACGAGGTAGGCATCTGACCTCCTAGTGACCAAGGCAAGGTCAGGCAAGCACTCGTTAGGCTGTTATGGCTGCCGAAATGGGGAAGGACCATCTTAACGGGGGTAGCATCCTTCCCTGGGGCGGGGTCCTGGACTGAATAAAAGGAGAAAGTGAACTGAACACCAGCATTCATCTCTCTTGGTTTCCTGATAGGAAGTACAACGTGACCAGCTGGTTCACACTCTAGCCACTGGGGCTAACCCACCATAATGGACTGTCCCTGCAAACCATGAGCCAAAACAAACCCTCTCTTAGGTTGCTTTTGTGAGGTATCTGATCACAGCAATGCAAAAAAAAAAAAAAAAAAAAAAAAAGTAACTAATGCACTAGGGAAAGCCGGCTGCCACAGTGAAGGATTTCACACACCATCATACGGTGTTTAGGATGGCAAGGGAAGGAGGCAGGAGGACAAGCCATTCAGCAAGCCTCATTTGAGCCTCTTGGTGATGATGGCCCCAGCCACCATCAGGATTGCAACTCCCTCAATTTCTTTTAATAGAATATGAGAAGAGGTACTAAATGAAATTTCCCTTCCCCTCTTGTCATTACCTGAATGCAGAAAGCAAACAGGCATGTTAGAGCACATGATGTAAGTGATGAGAATGACAGACAAGATGGAGAAGACTAAGCTCTAAGTATTGTAGAGTCACTATGTGAGTTTCTGGCTCATCTACCCAAATACATATTGGAATGGCCACTGGATGTTTGCATTATTTAAATTTCTGCACTATGTAAGCTATTGTTACTGGGGGACTCTGTTACAGCCCTCAAACTGATACACTAATGCTAACCTGTGGCTAAGACAGGCAAAGAGTTAGTGAGAGGGGTGTGCAAGCCACGTATATACCCAGCATCACGTGTACCATACACGGCTTGATTTGCTCTCAATTCTCAGGCACACTTAGCTGCTATTAATTGGCACCAATTTATGCAAAAGTGTCGCTGAATCCCAAAGTCTGCAGAAATAGCAAGTGAACTAAACGGTGTAAGTACACAAAGACCCTGGCATAGAGTAAGACTTCAACTAGGATTAGTCATTATGAATATGCAAATAATTATGTTTTCCAAAGTGTTAACACAGCGTCTTGCTCTAGGGCTGCATCCTCCACTGCTGTAGAAACCCTGCTGCCAGAGGCATCTGAAAGCCATCTGAGTCAGTCTTAGGTCACCCCCACTCACCTCACTGGACAGACATCTGCTGTGCTTCCTTGCATGGGGTCAGGTTGACAATCATTGACCATGGAATGTTCTAGGGCAGGCCATGGCCCTAGGATGATTGTCAGTAAAGACACCAAGGCCATGGAAAGCAAAGGTCAGACTGCTGTGTGCTGGGTGGAATGAAGGCAGACTGTCCCCTCCCCAAGTGAAGCATAGGTGAAAGCTCAAGCCTCTGTGTTCCCTTAGCCTTGGTGACCTTCCAGAACATTCTGTCTCACCCCTGGACAGTTTTGGGAAGTGATTTGTTAAAACATTCAGGAAGGTGAGTATGTGTTGATACCCTTGGTTTACAAAGCAGACCCTTGAGGCTCAATAAAGTTCACCAACTTGCCCAGGTCACCTTGGTGGCTAGAGGTGAAATCCATACAGGACTTCAAGACTCTCCCATGTCCATGTTATTTACTCAAATGCCTCTTGTCTTACAACAAGTACAGTCAGCCACACAGAAGCTGGGAACCAAGCTGGTAGCCCAGCTGGCTTGATGACATTATGGGAACCTATGGATCCCTGGAAAATGTCTTAGTCTAAGCATCTGCTTTTAATAAAATACCTGAATCTGGGTAGTTTATGAACAATGGAAATGTATCACACACTATTCTGGGAGCTCAGAGACCCAAATACAAGGGGCCAACAGAGTTGCATATCTCCCTGCCCATTTCACATGAGGAGAAGAAACAAGGAAGCCTATTTGGGCCTCGTTTGCCACGGTACCACCCAGTAAGATCAGGCAAAAATTTGCTCCTGAGTCCACAGCACAGGTGAAAACACAGGAATCCAACAGCCACTGACCACCTCCACGGGCCCAGCACGCCATGGAGAGGCGTTTATCTTGTTTGCTATTTTTAATTTTCTCTCTTGAAAACACCATTTGTATCAGTAATATTCTTCCTTTTCTCTGTCTATAAGTCAAGGAGCAGTGGTGTGTTGAGGTCTCCTGGCTTCTGGGGGCTAAGGTAGGGGTCCCGGGTTGAGTGTTGCCTGCCCCTTCTGTTTCTTGAGCTGTTGTTTTTTGATTTGTTGGTTTTTGTTTCTTTGCTTGTTTGTTTGTTTGGGTTTTTCGAGACAGGGTTTCTCTTTGGCTTTGGAGGCTTTTCTGGAACTAGCTCTTGTAACCAGGCTGGTCTTAAACTCACAGAGATCTGCCTGCCTCTGCCTTCCGCGTGCTGGGATTAAAGGTGTGCCACTACCGCCCAGCTGGAAGATTAACTTTAAACACAAATAGATTTCTGGTCGGTTGGTGTATCAGTCACTTTTCTGCAGCTGTGATAGACTCCTCCAAGAAAAAGGCAATTTAAAGGAGAAAGGTTTATCGTGGTTTATAGGGGATTTAGTCCATCTCATCAGGGAAGGTATGGCAGCAGGAGTATGAGGCTGGCCTGGCTGTCAGGAAGCAGTGATCACATCCCATCCCCATGCCTGAGCAGAGAGAGAGAACAGGAAACAAGAGCCAACTCTACAAACTCAAAGCCAACCCCAAACATGTCCTTCCTTCAAGGCTCTTAGAAGTTTCATGACTTCCTCAAACACCGCCACCAACTGGGGACCAAGTTCTCACACATGAGCCTTTGGGGACATTTCATATCTCAACCAACTTCTAGCTGCGTAAGAAGATGTTGCTTCACAGTTTTAAAACTCTACTCAAGGAAGACTTATAAAAATGAAAAAAATGGGGGCGGGGGCTGGAGAGGTGGCTCAGAGGTTAAGAGCACTGGCTGCTCTTCCAGAGGTCCTGAGTTTAATTCCCAGCAACCACATGGTGGCTCACAGCCATCCGTTATGAGATCTGGTGCCCATTTCCGGCAGACAGAGGTACATGCCAGCAGAACACTGTATACACATAATAAATAAAAATCTTTAAAAAAATGAAAAAAAAAAAGAATCAAGTTTTTAATGCACATCCTGAGCCAAGCTCGTTTCTGTACCATGTGAAATGATGCCCCATGTTGTCTTTGGTACAACACCACAGTCGTCAGTCCCTCCGGGAGGGATATCAGCCACTTCCCCTTTAGAAATGTATCTACACTGTGTGGTTGCCCTAGGTTTCCCAGGGGACATGACAGCCCTGGAATCCTGATTGTGCGGTTCTCTATTCCAGACTGGGAGGGGCTAAAATAACAGAAAGAGAGAAGGGATACCAAGACTATACCTTCTACAACTTCCTGATCAGGTGAACATCATCTGACGCAGAAACACCTGACAAGGCCCATGACTCGGCACACATACTTGCCTTACCTTGGGGGAGCTGCCCAAGTCACTAGGAAGTCAGATACTCTCTACGAGGCAAGGAACCAGTCAGATGTTAGCTGGCGGGCTCTGGACATGCTTTACGAGAAAAGTGTCCTAACAAGCCCATTCCCTATGGAGTGTACTATTGTAGCACAGATACAGCAAGGAGGGCCTAGGCCCTACCCCAAACGATTTGACAGACTTTTAGGGGCCCCACTATCCCTAGGGAGGATTTGGGGGGTGAGTTGTGGGGGTGGCTGTGGGGGAGGATGGGAGGGCGAGGGAATGGGGGGATGGATATGTAAATATGAGTAGTAATTAAAGAATAAAAAATATAAATGAATAAAAGAAAAAAAGTGTCATAACATTGATGTACAAAGCATAGCAACTGCCCTGGGAGGGCCTATAGGCCATAGCATCCAGTTGACCAATCAACACAGGACAGGCCGTCCAAGCCCAGAAGTGCACCAATCCTGAGACTGTTACAGACCCCCTAGACACTCCCCTTGCTCTACCCAATATATCACCCTCCCAGGTCTGACTCACACCACCCATCATGATGAATGGATGAAGGGTCGGAGTTAATGCAGTTAACTCGTTAAACAATAAAAGACTCTTTGTTTTTGCACCACAATGAGTCTCTTGGTGATTTGGGGGTTCAGAATTTGGGCACAAGGATTACCCATGAAGCCCAGCATGGTACCTGGCCTCCCTGAGTGTTGTCCCCTCCTCTGCAGACAGGTTTTCCTTTTCTAAGCTCTTCTTAGTGAGAAGTTTACCATGGATTAGCTTCAGACTGGAAGGTGAAAGTATCTGAATGTCAGTGCAGTTGATGGACCTGACTTAACTTTACTCAGATCCAGCTGCATTTACAGACATCAGGCAGGCAATCATCTCACACAGAGCCCCCCCCCCTTTTTTTTTATTTAATCACCCTTGTCATTATTGAACACTCCACTGAAATGGAGTATTCACTGTTGAATATGGGGAGCATGGGTCGGTTTCTGCAGCAGTGCCAAACCTAGGCACTGTGGAAGCAGAGGCCAGTGTGCACTTGGAAAGGCAGAACCCCATTCTTCTCCTTGGGCTCCCAGGGGCTCTCTGCTCTTGGCTTGAGTTTCGGAGCAAACTCCAGAAATTCTGGAAGCTTGGGCTCAGCCTGCCTGAGGCTGAGCCTGGGGGAGGAGAACAGAAAGCGCCTGGGAGAAGCAAAAGACACAAACAAACCTGCAAACAAGGCCAGCATTTGTTTTCAGAGAGAATGAGCCATTCAGCCCTAGCATGGAGCCCAGGGCTTCCTACAGCCCTGCAACCCAGGAAGCCCGGCAGGACCTTTCCCCACAGCCACCTCCACCCGGCTTCTGCGGGTGGCCTGGCACATCCTTGCACCTGTGGGGCTAAAGCAGCTGCCAATCCCCAGTGATCATGGCTGAGGGCTGCTTGCTCTGGCCCTGCGCCTGGCCTGGATGAGGTCTCTTCCTTCCCCTTCTCCATCCAGCTTTCTCTTCCTCTACCTCTGTGGCTGGAATCCCCACAGAAGGAAGAGCGCTGATGGCTGCAACAGGAGAGATAGGGTCCACTCATCTAGGGAGGAGGAAGAGGGGTCAAGCGACTTTGAGCGTCCACGGTCAGACCTCCACTAAGCCTTTTCATCCGTAATAGCGCTCCCAGCAGATATGGGTGACACGTAGGAAACCGAAGCAGCTGGAGGTAATAGAAAATTCACTCTTTCTAGAAAAGTCTATTCCACAGGACTGAGAAGCAAGCTCCCCAGGGGAGGGTACCGAGGAAGTCAGTAAGAAGATCATGGCTGTTCAATAAATGATGTGCTGCCCTATTCCCGGTCCCAGCGACACCATGAGGAAGACTTGTTTTGAAGGAAGGGACAAAGAGCAAGTGCAAGCTGTGAGTGAATTGTTTATTTCCTTCAACTGAAGACCGGGCCAGAGAGAAACCCTGCCCTCAAGTCCTTTATACTTTAGTGTTGGGTCCAAGAGAAAGGCTTATTTTCACTTTCACTCAGCTTGACTTCGTTGAGCACCTACTATATGTCAAGGTCCACTTCCATCCCTAAGGGGGGAAAAAATGGAGCCGGGCATTGGTGGCGCAGGCCTTTAATCCCAGCACTCAGGAGGCAGAGGCAGGTGGATCTCTGTGAGTTCAAGACTAGCCTGGTCTACAAGAGCTAGTTCCAGGCAGCCTCCAAAACCACAGAGAAACCCTGTCTCGAAAAACCAAAAAGAAAAAAAAAATTGGAGGCTAAGAAGCAGTGTCACCCGGGGCCACTCTGTGCCTTTGCATGTCCTGAGGGTGTGTAGTGAACAATCCGCCCAGCCCTCTACAGCGTGGTTACTGCCATAACATATAATGAACTTGAAGGGACCAGCTCCCCACTTCATCAGCCTTAACAGTCTAACTCATGTTTGCCTGACCTTGCCTTGGTCACTAGGAGGTCAGACGCCTGCCTCGTGGCAAGGAACTAATCAGAAGTTAGCTGGTGGTGCTATGCTTTACGGCTCTGGGTGTGCTTTACAGACAAGCGCACAGCAATGACCTACGGAGCATAGCAACCGCCCTGGGAGGGCCTATGGGCCATAACAACCAGTTGACCAATCAACATAGGGCACTAGACACTCCCCTTACGCTGCCCTATAAGATCTCCATGCTGTGGTTTCTCGGTGTCTTTCACAGCCATCTGCCATGGTGGATGGATGAAAGGCCCGAGCTAACATGGGGTTAGCTTGTTAAACAACTGCACTAAAGCCTCGTGCTGTTTGCATCAAGTTTTTGCCTCCACCTGGTGATTGGGGTGGCCGAAGTCCTGGGCAGAGATCCTGGGAATCTGAGCCTCAGGGGGGTCTTTCAAACTCAAGTGTTATTAAACACTTAGAGCCAAAGCCCCATCCTGACATGCTGACAGCACTTACTAATGCTGTGCCCAAAATCTGAACCCCCAAATCACCAAGAGAACCAATCTGATGCAAAAGCAAAGAGCCTTTTATTGTTTAACAAGTTAATTGTATTAACTTGGTTCCTCTGTCCCTCTGACACAGCAGGTAGAGAGAGAAGGACCAAGAGGGACTGGGGGGGCAGGCAATGTATTGGGGTGAGCAAGGAGAGTGTCTGGGGGACCACAACAGCCTCAGGATTGGTGTACTTCTGGGCTTGGGTGACCTGTCCTGTGTTGATTGGCCAGCTGCAACAGGTAGGTTGCTATGGCCTATAGGTCCTCCCAGGGTGGTTGCTATGCTCTGCATTCCACTGTTACCATAAAGCACATCCAGAGCCCACCAGCTAGCTTCTGATTGGCTCCTTGCCACATGGAGGGTATCTGGCTTCCTAGTGAGGGGCATGGTTCTGAGTCAGCACATGTTGCTGAGTCAGGGGTCTTTGTCTTGCTGTGTCTTTTCTGCAGCCTGTCATGGCTGCCAAAGTAGGGCCTGGGTGAGGGTCTGGTCCCTTCACTAACAAACACAAACATTGCAGTTATTAAAGTCAATTCAATGATCCCGATTCCTAACTTCCCAAAGCCAGCCTTCTGTCTGGTGAGGCAATGTAGAGTCTGTACTGTGTTTACCCCCCACTCCTCATAAGACTCTTATTTTGAAGTCTTACCCTCCCCATACCCTGCCCTTAGAAGTGACTTCCTGTGACATAGGGGGATCCTGTTTATTTTTCTTAGTCAATTTGAAGGAATCGGGAGACCCTGGAAGATGTACCAGTGAGGGCTTGTTCATACAGAGATGATTGCATCAGGAAGGCTCTGACCTTGATTTAAAACTTTAACAAGCTACGGTGGGGCGTGTGTGTGTGTGTGTGTGTGTGTGTGTGTGTGTGTGTGTGTGTGTGTGTGAGTGAGTGTAACTTGCCTGGTTGCAGTAAAGGGACCAGCTCCCCCGTTTTGGCAGCCATGACAGGCTAACACGTGTTTGCCTGACCTTGCTGGGCCTGCCTTGGTCACTTGGAGGCCAGATGCCATCCTCGTGGCAAGGAACCAATCAGAAGTTAGCTAGCAGGGCTGTGCTTCATGGCTCTGGGTCTGCTTTACATACAAGTGCACAACACTGATGTGCAGAGCATAGCAACTGCCCCGGGAGGGCCTATGGGCCATAACAACCAGTTAACCAATCAACACAGGGCAGGTTGTCCAAGCTTGGAAGGGCACCAATCCTGAGACTGTTGCATGACCCTAGACACTCCCCTTACACTAACCTATAAGATCCCTGTCTCATGGTTTCTCGGGGTCTTTCTCCAACCATCCACCGAGGTAGATGGATGAAGGCCCCAAGCTAATGAGGTTAGCTTGTTAAACAACAGCAATAAAAGACTCCATTTGTTCACGAACAAATGGGGTCCTTGCTGCAGCTCAAATCCTCGAGTCAATAAAGAAACCTTTGTCCTTGCATTTGGTGAGTCGTCTCCTTGACAGAGAGTTCTTTTGGGGTTCTGCAATCTGGGCACAACAGCAGGAGATGGGTTCTGGAGACGGCCCCCTTCTCTTGCTGTTCTCTCTGCTTCCTCTCTGCCTGGAGGGAATGAAGCTCCTCCCCCACCTTCTCCAGCACCGTGATGTTCAGCAAGGACTAAACTGTCTGAAACCAGGAGCCAAAATAAATCTTTCCTCTCTGAGTTGTTTTCTCA
Source organism: Cricetulus griseus (assembly GCF_003668045.3). Lineage (NCBI taxonomy): Eukaryota > Metazoa > Chordata > Mammalia > Rodentia > Cricetidae > Cricetulus > Cricetulus griseus. Next base: position 21,570,824 of record NC_048603.1, read on the forward strand.
GGCCTTGTTTTTACAGGGGGAGGAAACTGATACCATGGGTCTTTGTGCACCTAACTGGTCTACTGAAGCAGCTCCAGGGCAAGAAGCAGCTGGGTTTTCCAGAAAGAGCCAGAGGGTGAGGAGCCCAAGAGCTGCTGAACACAACATGCAAATGAGTAGGTGTGGCTGGATTCCAGGAAAACTATTTATGGGCACTAACATTTGGATTCTATGTCCATTTTTTTCAAATGTTACAAAATATTATTCTTTCGATACATTTTTTTTTCTTTTCAGAAATATAAAAACCATTCCTAGCTCACTGGGTCTACAAAAATATGCATGGGGCTGAATTTGGGTTGGTATTCTAGATCGTGACATTTAGCTTTTCTGGGAAACAAGTTAGAAGGAGAGCCAGGGCCAGGAAGGGCAGGTCATCAAGTATGCTCTTGTTTACAGAGTGGGGGGAAGAGGAGGGAGGGGGCAGGGAGAACCTGAGTTCTGGGTCCTGGAGTCAACCTCTGGGGCCCTCCTCCCAGCTTGAGGGTGACTCCTTCCAAAATAAATTCTGCACCCAAGGACTCTGACTCAGCCTCCACCTAAGTTGTTTCTGGGGCACTGAGTTTCTGAGGCTGTTGTGTGACGGGCTTCCTGAGTGGCAGGACACAGCATCCACTTGCTGCTAAGATCCACCTGTCCTCACTGCCTTGAGGAGAAAGCTGTGTAAGACCCCGAGAAGCTCAGGCCTCCAGGATCTCAGCACAGGACCTCGGTCACCCCAATCACCAGGAAGAGTCGAAAGCTTGATGCAAACTGCACGAGGCTTTATTGTTGTTTAACGAGCTAACCCCATGATAGCTCGGGTCTTTCATCCACCGGCCATGGTGGATGGCTAGGAAAGACAGCTCGAAGCATCTGCATAGAGATCTTATAGGGCAGCATAAGGGGAGTGTCTAGGGGTACCCACAGGCTCAGGATTGGTGTGCCTCCAGGCTTGGAGGGCTTGCCCTGTGTTGATTGGTCAACTGGTTGTTATGGCCCATAGGCCCTCCCAGGGTGGTTGCTATGCTCTGTGCGTCATTGCTGTGTGCTTGTCCGTAAAGCACACCCAGAGCTGTAAAGCATAGCACCACCAGCTAACTTCTGATTGGTTCCTTGCCACGAGGTAGGCATCTGACCTCCTAGTGACTAAGACAAGGTCAGACAAGCATGTGTTCGGCTGTTATGGCTGCTGAAATGGGGAGCTGGTCCCTTCAATAGAATCAGAGACAAGGAAGGGTCCCTGGCGCTCTCTGGAGGATACTTTCTCTGACTTGATGGGCTCCAGATTCAGTGAGAGATTGTCTCAAAAACTAAAGTGATAGAAGACCCTGGATGTCAACCACTGGCCTCCACATGTCTGCTCTCTGCTCACTCTTGCACATACCCTCCCCACCCTGCAATAGATAAATTCCTGGTCTGCTGGCTAATCCTTTGCTTTTAAATAGGCTTTATTTCTAGGGAAGCTTTAGGTTTGCAGCAAAACTGAACAGAAAGTACAGAGTGCCCATGTACCTCCTTGCCCATGCACAGGCTCTCCGGCTCTTGACATCCATGGGAGGCTGGTACAAGCGATGAACTACAATGACAGGTCATCTGACAGGTGGGCACTCTGGTGTGGAAAATTCCTTCTGTGGGCTCTGGTGACACAATCTCACTGTTGAACTATTCCAAAAAATGGAATCAAGGCTTTGTCCTGTGCTCTGCCTGTCCTAGCTGGCCCGGGTAGCCTCCAGTCTTTCACTATCTCTAGTTTGCTCTTCCCAGTTGGAAGAGCAAAGTCATCCAGTTGGGATTGTTCAGTGTACTGTTTTTAGATGGTCTTCTTCCACACAGTATGTACACACTGGTGTTGAGGAGATGGCTTATTGGGTGAGTGAAGCCCTTATTACACACAACTGTGAGGATCCCAGTTCTGACCCCCAAACCTATCTGAGATCCAATACCAGTAGTTCATATTGGTAATCCCAGCACTCCTACATAGGAGGCAGGGACAGGAAAATTCCTGGAAGCTTGGGGCCCGAGCCTGGCACACTCATAGATGAATGCACGAACTGTCTCAGCTGAATTAAAAGGCTGAACCAATCCTGAGGTTGTCCTCTGACCTCCACTTGTGTGAACACACACACACACACACACACACACACACACACAGAGAGAGAGAGAGAGAGAGAGAGAGAGAGAGAGAGAGAGATCCCTCAAGGACATACCTACTTCCTCCAACTAGACCTACCTCCTGACATCTCTGCATGACACTATAAACTGCTGACCAATGATGGGGAATGTACTTCTGTGTGTGTTCATCTTATTGATTGTTGAATAAAATACTGTTTGGCCAATGAGACAGCAAGTTAGACGGGACTAGGAGTCAAGAGGATTCTGGGAAATATAGTAAAAAAGTGATGATCCAGGCAGGAAATGACATAGCAAGGAGACTCATATTTAAGGAAGGACAAGCAGGAAGTGGTCCCTTTTTCCCCTCTGCTCTTCCTCCAGATTCCCGATGTGAGCCACCAGCAAGGGAGGACACCAATGGAAGGTGTCCAATAAGATAAGTCTTATAAAATATATGGATTTATGATAATTAAGACTGAGCTAGCAGATGAGAATCCTAGTCATTGACCAAGCAGCATTTGTACATAATAGAAGTCTCTCTGTGTACTATTTGGGACCCTAACTCGGAGGACAGAACTCAGGTGGCTGGCAGAGACCGCCCACATGGCGGTAGGGCTCAGGCAGCTTTTGGCGAAAAGATTTATCCTAACAGACTAAGTTTTCAACACATAAGCCTTTGAGGGACATTCCAGATTCCAGGTGTGTGACTACACATACACGAACATTCTAGAAAACCAAAATCTGGATAGGGTGTCTCCTGGTTCCAGATGACTCAGCTAGGAAATGGCGTTGGAGAGCATCTGGCTTAGCTGGTCCCCAGATGGCCTGAGCTGTGCCCACCAGGCCTCTGTATCCACTAACAGTAGCCATGGCTCCTGTGGCCTTCCCCTTGCTGTGCCTTCCACTCTGATCCTGAAGGCTCCCAGATTTCAGAAGTGACCACTTTTGAGGAGCCAATGACTCTTTTTCCAGTGTAAACAGGAGCTGAGGAGCTGGGGCTGAGGAGTAGAGAGGGGAGAAGCAGGTTTTGGTACCAGGCAGGAAGCCCCTGGAGCCAACAGCTACCAACTCATCATGGGCCGATATCTTGCAAACCTACTGAGACAGCCGGTGGCTTAGCAGGCTGTTCTACTAGGTGACCCTTTGCTTGACACACCCCTCCCCCCCAGGGCCTAGCCTGCTGTTCCATCTATTTCATGTGCTCTGTTCAGCAGTGTCATGACTGTCACCTGTTTCCTGTAACAGCTGACATTCACTCATCAAACAGAAATTTACCGACCACCTACTATGTACCAGATACAATCTGCACTCTGTGGTTTCTATGGTTAGCAAGAGCCCGGAACATTCCTTCTCCGGAAGCCTATTTTCCAAGGGGAAAAGAGAGACTGTCGGGGAAAATAAGTTCACATTTTATACAGAAGTGACCCTGAGATAGTGTCAGTGGCGAATTTAGGAACCCAGGAGGGCGTGCCGGGAGGAGCGTGGGTGGCTTCCATCTTTGGTCTGCAGCACCTCTAAATATCTCTTTTTGTTGTTGTTTTTTTACCGTCTGGGAGCAGAGACAAGATGTCCTGTACCCCTGGCTTCAAATTCACTACAGTGAAGACCTCGGATTTCTGGATTTTGTGTCTCTTTCTATCTGCTGAGTATAAGAGCCACTGCACAAGGCTGAAATTATATGTGTCGGCGGGGAGAGGGGGCTGGTGCACAGAGGTATGTCCACGCAGAGGGCAGAGGAAGACACTGGTTGGGGAGACCTCAGCTGTACGCTGCTCTTGACACCCGTGTTGGGGACTTGAACTCTGGCCCATATGGGTGTGCAGCAACCACTCCTACCCAACTGAGTTATCTCTCCAGATCTCTGAAACTATGTTCACCTTTCTCCAAACTGAATTTGCCCTCTCCGAAAGCTGGGCCAGAGAGAAGGTAGAGGTACCAGCCCCGCACTTTTGCCTGTGACTATTATTTTTGTTGAAATCTTGTTGACGTGGTGGGTGTGCCGTCATCTGTCAGCTTCAGTTTTAAGCACTAAGCAGTCAGCCCACCCTTCTCCGGACATTAAGAGCTCGCTCATGCTGGAACCTAGGTGTGGTGACATTTTCTCTAAGATCTAACGAATAAAGCTTGCCTGAAGATTAGAGTGCAAAGCTAGACACACTAGTCAGCCATACAGGCCAGGCAATGGTGGCCACACTTTTATTCCCAGCAGCCACACTAGTTAGCCATAGAGGCCAGGTTGTGGTGGTGCACGCCTTTAGTCCCAGCACTAGAGAGGGATATAAGGCAGGTGGAGATGAGGGTCACGCCTTTTGGTGTCAGCCTTGGTAGAGGTGAGAACTCTCTAGTGGTTGGCTGCTTTGCTTTTTCTGATCTTCAGCTTGAGCCCCAATATCTGCCTCTGTGTTTTTATTACTCGTGCTACACCTAGGTGGCCCGCCCAGGAAGGTGGGTGGGGGTTTTCCCATGTACACCCAGCTCCCCATAGCAGCCTTTGCCTCCAGCTGTATTCTGTGGGGCCCTTTCCCTGGCAGAATGGCAGGAGTAGTCACCTCCTGAAGTTAATGGCTTTGGCCCCCCTCCCCCACCAGAAACACACACCTTGTTGAGTCAGCAGTGCACAGCCTAGCCTCTCCCCAAGCCCTGTGATTATTCCTGGTTATCTCCTCTCCAAAGCATATGGCCCTCTGGGTATCTCTCAAACCTGGCTGTTTATCTGGACCTCAGCCCCTATTTCCCTTCTCTGGCCTCAACCCAAGCCAGTCCCTCCAACTCCCACCTGGCAGTCAAAGTCTTAAGCCCAACATCCCCAAGGGCCCCCCAGTTCCCAGAAGCAAAGGTACCTTCTAGACACTGAGTGACAAGAGCCAGGCCTGAGAAAATGCAGAGTATCTTATGTCTTTGAGGGTAGTTTACCCTCAGAGAAAGCTTTCAGAGTTTAGCCTCAGACTGCCATGGTTCAAATGCCAGCTCTGTAGTTACTGATTCTCTGGCCTTTTCACTTCCGAGTTGTGTGAGCTATGTAAGTGTCTTGACGTCTCCAAACTTGAAGAAGAGTTTAGGCTATAGGCCCTGCAATGTACCGGCTTAGCAGTCATGGTGGTTCAGGCTCATGAATGTAACTGATTCGATGGAAATACAGTTGTTTTGTTTTTTGTTTTTGTTTTGTTTTTATTTTTGTTGTTGTTGTTTTTTGAGACAGGGTTTCTCTGTCTCAAAATAGCTTTGGAGGCTGTCCTGGCACTCACTCTGTAGACCAGGCTGACCTCAAACTCACAGAGATCCACCTGCCTCTGCCTCCCGAGTGCTGGGATTAAAGGCGTGCACCACCAACACCTGGTGGAACTTGGAAATAAAGTTAAAAATTCAATTTCTTTGCCACATGCCAAGGCTCCAAGGCCAAAGGCAGCAGTAGCTGTCACAGGAAGGTCAGACAGCACACACACACACTCACATACACACACACACACACACTCCACACACACACACTCCACACACACACACACACACACACACTCTCTCTCTCACACACACACACACACACACACACACACACACACACACACACACACACACACACACACCTTGGAGAGCTGGATCAGAAAGAGAAGGTCTATCACAGGGCTCCTGGAGAATGGCATCCTGGGCGGGGCTCTCTGATCTTGCTCTTCATTTTCGGACTTGCAACTCTTCTAGACAGACCTAAGCTGTCTCTGGGGACCCGGCCACAAACCATGCAGGAGACAAAGTCCTCTTGGTGTTAAGGTGGCTTCCCAGCATGGAGGAGTATAAAGCCCACCAGTGGCCCCTGGTAGGATTTGGAGGCAGAAGACTCCCACTTTGTACAACATTTCTGCCACGAGGATGCTCGGTCTAAAGGACATGATATGGATGCCACCCTCCCCCTTGGTATGACACAGAACTAGCTGGGGTATGGTCCCCATCATTTTGTTCCTTGGCTCACTTGCCTGATTGTCTCGACCCAGGGCTGGGCCCTGGGCTGGGCCCTAACTTCTTCCTCAGGAAATGTTGGTTGAATGAATGAAAGGGGGTTGGCATGATAACCTGCGAGGTCCTCCTTCTGCCCAAAGCAGGAGATGCAGTGCACTAATAGGGCTGTGGGGGGAGGGGCGGTCACACCCCAGGTGAGCACTGGGGAGGTCTCAAGGAGACAAGTGAGGCAGGGTCCCCACAGTACTAAGGAGATCACACCCCTCACCTCAGCCCCACAAGCTGCAGAATGGAGGGTGACGTCAGAGAGGCAGCCTGCAAGGTGACCTTCCCTCCCCTAAGTTGCAGAACGGGATATCAGATCCACCCTAGCTCACAGGAGGCCAGGGGAGTGAGGATCACTCTGGCAGACCACAGCGTTCCAGAGGTTCTCAGGTGTGAGCGCCTAAGGCGTACACCGCTCTCCTTCGCAGCGTGGGAAGTCGCTGGAGATTCAGTCAGCAGCAGGGTGAGGGCACAAAACTGTGAGACTGGAGAGCAGCTAGGCTGAGACAGGCTTTTCTGCCATTAGTTTTCACGGCCAGCTGTTTCAGGGACAGACAGACATATGGGTCTTTTTTTTTTTTTTTTTTTTTTTTTTTTTTTTTTTTTGTTTTTGTTTTTTGAGACAGGGTTTCTCTGTGGCTTTGGAGTCTGTCCTGGAAGTAGCTCTTGTAGACCAGGCTGGTCTCGAACTCACAGAGATCCACCTGCCTCTGCCTCCCAAGTGCTGTGATTAAAGGCATGCGCCACCACTGCCCAGCCAGACTGTATGGGTCTTAAGGGTGGTGGAAAGCTATTTGACATGTGTGGAGACCAAGATAGATACCTGTCCCTTCCTGGTTAATGCCCACTCCCAAGAGGTTACCCAGTTTCTTGGTAGACGGAAAAAAAAAAAAAAGAAAGGAAGGAAGGAAGGAAGGAAGGAAGGAAGGGAGAGAAAGGAAAGGAAAGGAAAGGAAAGGAAAGGAAAGGAAAGGAAAGGAAAGGAAAGGAAAGGAAAGGAAAGGAAAGGAAAGGAAAGGGCATAACTGCTCTTAGGTGGAGGAGAAAGTTCATTACAGACATGTTTGAGAAAATAGCCAGAGGCAGGGACATCTGGGAGAGTCCGAGTGGATGTGACCTGACTGAGGTGGCCATGTGGGAGAGAGGGAACCAGGTGTAGCAGCCAGGAGGCCAAAGGTCTAACAGGGGACGGTAACCAAAATGTTTGGATTATATAGGGAAGAGCCTCTGGGGAAGGGCAGCCCAGCCCCTGGGCTGGAGAGTTCGGGGTAGAGGGTGGGGTGTGCCAACCCTACCCTGTAACAGGTAGGGCTGAGGGATGCTGGGAGAACCTGGTGGCCAGGTCCACTATGATATGTTAGACAGGCCCCTTAGCCTTTTGTCCAGGGTTTGAGACCCGACAGTAGAGTGCTTGCAAAGTGCACGTGCGCCAAGTCCTGAGTTTGCGCCGTAAATCCACGCAACTATGCATTGTTGTGGAATCCTGAAATCTCAACACTTGGGAGACAGAGGCAGAGGATCGGAAGTTCCTCTGGCATCCTCAGCTACATAGCAAGGAGGCTAGCCTGGACTACATCACACTGTATATTTTAAAAAGGGCCCTCTAGGGCCGGACGTTGGTGGCTCACGCCTTTAATCCCAGCACTCGGGAGGCAGAGGCAGGCAGGTGTCTGTGAGTTCGAGGCCAGCCTGGTCTCCAGAGCAAGTTCCAGGATAGGCTCCAAAGCTACACAGAGAAACCCTGTCTCGAAAAACCAACCAACCAACCAAACAAACAAACAAAAAAGGGGGGCCATCTCCCATCAATCCTTCTCACCTGCTCTTGAACACCACCTAAAGACAGCACACACTGACTCTTCTTCAGCCTTCTTCCCATGGGTCTGGCCTGGTGAAGGAGCTTCCCTCTGCCTTAGAGCCCACCACCTCATGCTCTGGACCATCAGAGGTTCTGAGGGTTGGGGGATGTCCAAAAATGGCCTGTGAGCAGGGTTATTAACCCCAATGTTGCTCAGTACATTCTGAGCGGCTGAAACCAAGGCAAACATGTTACCTCACTGCTCTAAGGGGTCAGTTGCTTGAAGGGGGTATCTCTTGGCAAAAAGATGTTAACCAGGACCATCACCCCTCTCCTCTGCAGGCTCCATGGAGATCCGAGTGCTGGCCACTTCCAGCTTTGCCTCTACTGAGCGCTCTTCCTCCATCTGCAAGCAGGGCAGCAACCAAGGACCTGTGGTTATCTCTCCTCTCCCGACCTCCCTCATACAGGAAGTAGTCCTCATACAGCTGCCATCAGTGTGACTGAGGGCAATGCCCTCATCTCAGGACCCTTAATTTAAATAGGCTTGTTTGAAATCCCTTTTACCATATAAGGTAACACATTCCCAGTTCTGGGGTGAGGACACAGGCTTCTTTCTATTCAGCGGAGAGGCATGGATACAGTTCAGCCAGCTATATAACCATCAGCTCAGGGAGGGTCCCTAAGGTTTTGCTGACTACAGAAAGTGGCATTCTGCTCTCCTGGGGTCTGTTGCCCACAGGGTACAACTAAGGCTGCTGCAAAACCTATCCTGTGACTGCTTGAGGGCAGTGTGCCCGACCCTGAGGACAGCAAAGAGGAAGCAGAGCATTGCCTGTGACATTTGCACACAGCACACATACCCGTGCCTGCCTGGATGCATTCATGCATGTACTCTGTACACATACATACAACATGCATGTGCACACACAGGTATATACATGCAAACACACACACACATTCACACCAACACACACACACGCAGGTGCACATGTTGGGTGTTCTGAAGACACTGAATGAATAACATCATGGTGCCTGAATCTGGCCATGCCCGCATCTTCCAGCCCTTCCGTATTTTGGTCATGTGAGCTGCTACACCACCGCAGATGGGAGGGAAGAGTCCTCAGACGTGTGTGCCTGTGATTCCACTCACGGGAAGACTCTGGGCTCAGAAGAAGAGCTGAGGCTGCAGCATCGCCCACCTTCCCGCCTGCAGACCCCTCCGCAGTCACCTAGATCCCCGGTCTGGCTTGCCCATGCTTCTCTCCTCTCCATTGTGCCATCCGTCCGTCCTGCTTCGTAGTCTGGGGATTCCCCGAATGAGCCCCACGGGTGATGCAAGTGTGGGACCCAGCTCCTGGCTTTACTCATTCCTCCTCTTAGAGCTCCGCCCACATGCCCGACTCCCACCTGGTGCCCAAGCCAGGCTTCCACACAAGACATCCCGGTCTCTGAGGATGTAGTGTTTCACAGCACAGGACCTCGAGGCTGCCCAGTGTCACTCTCTAGTTCCTAGAATTGGGTTTGGCCCCTGGCCTCGTGCTGCTCCCAGTGTGCCTAGCTCTGTCCTGCAGGGGCACTGACCTCCCGGGGACGCTCCTAATGCTCCCTGCCCTATCCATAAGAAGGCCTCCCAGTGGAACCACATGTCAGAGCCTAGAATGTTCCCCTAAAACTAGATTGCCAGGCTGGCTGTGGTCCACACTCAGCCACAAATAGGCCCTGGTGTTGCTGTGGTCCTCTCTTCTCCCCTCCCCAGGCCTCTCTTCTCTCTCTTCCCGTATCCTTCCTTCGATCGTTCTCCCCACCCCTCCCTTCCTCCCTACTTTCTGTTCTCTGTCATCTTCCTCTTTCAGGCCCCTACCCTTCTCCTCAGCAGCCCTGCTCTGTGTTCCCAGCCTGTGATTTAAAACCACCTGAGCATCTCACTTAGCCAGCCCCGGGGGTGGGAAAAGTAGTGCCTTACAGAGTGAAATGCTTTTAAAAGCAGAGCAAAGGCTCCAGGCGAGGCAAAAAGCAGGAGCCGAAATGACTATAATTCTGGTGTCCTGTACGGTGATAAGGCTGGCTCTGGGGTGACTTCTGCTCTGCGGGTAATGATGGTGTTAGGTAATACGACTTAAATCCTCAGTGTGGAAGGTAGGTGGAGCTTAGGAGAATCCAGAAGCCACTGGAGTCTGGGGAAGCTTCCAGGAAGTCACTGAAGGGTCTGGATCTGAGTCTCTGGGAAGAGCATCCCAGGAGAGGTCAGGGGTGCAGAGATGAGGTGGCCTAGAAATGACCAGGGATTAGGGAGTATGGCTGCACTGCTGGTCTGTTCTTTTGGGGTGGCCCTGATGTGCTGCTATCTGTCACTCACATTCCATAGAGGAGTAGCTGAACTTTAGCGGAGGCCAGGACAAGTTTGCCGGGTAGTCTGTGTGGCCCATCCCTGCAGGGTGGTTGTGCTTGAGCCCTCTGATGTGGGGTGTCAGCTTCTAGTGGGACCCACTGTCTCCCTGCAGGTGAGACAGACAGCCCCTAATCCCAAGGCTTCAGGGCCACGAGATGAGACACCAAAGGGAACTCAGAACTGTCCAGAATCCAGGCACCTCTCTGTGACCTAAAGGATACTGATGGGGACCACTCAACAAGTTCCAGAATTATGTGATATTTGGATCAAATTCTGACAATAAAGTTTGCTTTGAATCAGAGGGCGGAGCTAGCTACCATTTGGCCAAAATTCACCATAGAGGTTTTGGAGGACTGAGAACAGATAGACAGGAAGCAGAAGGGCAGGACTTAGAGAAGTTCTCAGACTTTTCTTGATGGAAGCGATAGGAGGTCACTGGTTGCTTCAACGCCACTTCTCTAATCATTCAGGGTCTTACCCCAATTTCTGACTCTTGATTTTTTTGTTTGTTTGTTTGTTTGTTTGTTTGTTTTTTCGAGACAGGC